>NC_088713.1:0-707500 GCF_963576615.1 Watersipora subatra
ATAAAAAACACTAAATAGTTCGGACGTCAACAAGAACAATTGGCCATTTTGAGAATAAAAATTTCTCAACAAAAATTTTAAACTGGCTCACTAAATTAAGCTAAATTTTTAATTAAATCTTCATACAAGACTGCCAATCTCATAAAAAAATAAAGATCGTGGTTTTGGTTGTCAACGGATAATAAAAAATAACCACTGCTCAGCTGCTGGGAAAGTCGCAAAAAAGCGTCTATGGCAGTCGGCCCACAAATCACATTTATGCGTTTACGGCAGTGAAGGGGTTAATGAACTATTTGCTAAAACTTCAAGGCCATTTTACGGAGAACATTCATACAATGGCAGCAAGCTACCTGGTAAGATAGAGTAGCCATTTATTTATGTTGATTCGCAAATCGAGAGATTATGTATTACAAATAAAGTGCCAAATCACCTGAAAAATATGGAGGACAGAGACGAGCCAAATAGCTAGCAAACCTATTGACAATGTGCTAAACTACTTTTACCAGGAGAGAAAAAAACCTTGGTCTGAATTCAAAGTGTGACCATCTATTTCAGCAAAAACAGCACACAACTCAAATTGTAATCTCTTTTTTGGCTTGGATCATAGACCAAGGCAGGGGCAGAATGACTGATTTGTAAACAAGTAAATAGCTGCTGATCAAACTGGCTGAAAGTTTCTTAAGTCCCCATGTTGCAGACCTAGATGACATGCAAGCAATTGAGTTTTGGGTGAGCTATCAATGTCTATATGTAGAAACTGAGCAAAACTATTTTCTCCTTCTCCTGATCAATTAAAGCTTTGAGGCTTTGTCCCCGAGGCAAGTTTTTGGTACACTATGCTTGGTCAGCAGCTACTGGCAGGTCCATTTGATGTTGATATGCAAAATTAACAAGCCTTTGCTATCCACTCAAATTTTGGAAAGTAAAAGGTCTTACTTCTCAAACTTACCATTGCTCTAGGCACTTTTGGGAGTTTGATGGAGTGGGTACCGCATGGCTTCCACCGACAAAAATTGTTGTTGTTCTTGAACAATATAATTTAAGCACGTCAAGTTTTGATATGCACAGGTATAAAATTGATAAGGCAGTGCAATGGTTAAACCACCATGGTGAAGTGCAATGGTCGAACATGTCAAACTAAAACACAAGCCAGCCAACTGAAAACCACTGCAACCACAGGTCTGTTGTTGCAGTGGTTTTCAGTGCAATGGTTTGGCAGTGCAATTGTTAAGCCACCATGGTGAAGTGCAATTGTTAAACCACCATGGTGAAGTGCAATGGTCGAACATGTCAAACTAAAACACAAGCCAGCCAACTGAAAATCACAGGTCTGTTGTTGGAGGCACTCCGTTGATAAAGAAAGTGTGCAATTGGACCTTGACAATGCATGAGGAGACTGAGACTTTTTCAAGAGTCAGAGACTTGTAGACATTCTTAGAAAAAGAAGAGAGCTACTGTTAGTAGATCCTCAGTTTTGTCATCATAGCTTGGCTACTTGCCAAGCTTACTAACAAGAAAAAGTGGCTAAAATGAGAAGTTGAGCAAGCGTTCAACAGCCTAAACACTAGCGTACAACCCGCTAGCCGGTGCACATGTGCATCGGCTGCTGGTTATTTGTATGATGATATTATTATTATTTGTATATGATATTATTTGTACACAGATTCAAGCTAATGTAGCGAAAAATGTAGAAATGTTCATGTTGAACTTAAAGTGTCCTTGCCTGTTTGAGCAGCAAAAAAAGAGCTATTACATTTCTTGGTGTTTGCTATAGGGGGGGGGGTCTTGTTCATCAATCGTTTTTAACTTTTTTTGCGTAGCCTGCAACTCATGCTGCATACAAAATACACTTTATTCTGCTGACTGTGTTTTAGGACAAACTATCAAATTAGGTAGCCAAGGGAAATCCAAGAATCTTAGCTGGATTATGTATGTTGCATTTAAGAACATCAAGCAGGGCTGCCCCAAAATAAGTTTCATTATGACCTTTTCATTATGATTATTTTCAAATGACCTGCACAGATTGCAAACAGTGTAAGCTTCTTAAACTAAGTTTGTTGGAAAAAAATAACTCTTACTGCCTCTTCAGTAGGCATATTGATCAGTCGATTCAATTTTATCTTATATTAGCTGGATGTGATAGCGAAAATCAAAAGGCTGTTTAAGAGTTGCATATGTGACCCACAACAAATCACAATGGACCTAAAGTGCCAGCTTTGGCGCTTTGCCAACTGTAGCAAAGAATGCTATGGCTATAGTGCAATCCAGCCATAGTAAAAATAACAGTAGATTTTCTTGATCTCCCAAAAAACTAAATGGGCAAAAAGTGGTTCAGATTGATGACTTCACTCAATTGACCAACTCACTAACCTTACCAAAAGCTACCACACAAATAGCCGCCATTAATCTAGACTAGAAAGTGTTGTTTATATATGGTTTTTGCAAAACAGATCAAAACGAACTAAAGAGCGCAATTTGAAAATTCAAATTGCCAGATCCGTGACAAATGTTCCAAGTCGATAAGTTCCACTTTACCAAATGCCTCAAAAAAAAGTATTTTTATAGCCTATTATCAGTTGCTAGAAGACTTCCTCTATGTATTGCTAGCTGTCAAAATCCAATAGAAATAAAAACTGTAGTAGAATGAAGACGGTAAATGGCATTTAGTGTTCTGCTGGGGCTGGAGCTTGAACCACTCAACCAGCTGAAGTGTTAGCCTTCATTTAAAAAGTTGATCCTGTCACATGATATCATAGTGTAGGTCCAGCAGGGACTTGAAAAAACCAAAGGCACCTACTGGCAACTACAGATGAAAAATAGTAGGATCAGAAGAAGCCAACCCTGTACACACTCAGTGAGGATCAGCGAGCTGGGAAAATAAGGAGATAACCTTAAAGTGTTAACTATGCAAGTGGGTCAACGCAAGTAGTAAAGTCTTGGCCGAACCACAGATAACAGATAAAACAGCAGAGTCAGTGGCCAATCAATAGTGTTACCAAGCTCAAGGCACCTTAGTAATGCTGAGGTTAATCGGGTCAGTCTCTAACCACTCAAAAAGGATATACCCTTTTGTGAGAATTCATTGCCACCAAAGAGAGCTGCTAGACGTGACCTAAAACATACCATACCAACCTATAAGTCTGCACCGACATGCCAGAAATGGAGCCTCAAAAGTAAACTCAACAACTCTTCTGACAAAAAAGGCCAGATATGGTATAAATTAAAACTTATGGAATTATGTAATAATTTACCCACTTAATAAGTTACACTCTTTCATAAAATGAATTTTTGATATTGGCATTGTTTACACCAACCAAGCCAACATTCTTGAAATATTTATTGTATTCATCATCAAAAAAATAAAGTTTATTTTAATACTTCGTTTTTTTACAGTCATAATGCACGCTAAATATTTTAAAAGTAGTGGTTTATTTGAAACAGCTAGTTAAATAATCTCAAAAGTTAATTTTTGTTAAGTGCATACACATCTTTTAGAGTTCTAACAGATCAAAACTCAAAAATAAGAAACAAACATACTATGATCGAATGAAACATGTGTTCATAAAACATAAAAATATAAACATGTAAAAACAAATCCATTTTAAATTTTTTAAATTTAAAATTTTAATTGTGACATGACTATATGAACTTCTCAAGGTATAACTAAAACTGTAAAACTTGCTTTGGCATCCAGTGTAGTTAAACCGATATGGTTGGGAAGTCTGATTGCCATCGTGTGTATACGCATACAAATTATAGAGGTCTCCATGTTTGATTGGTATTTCACACAAGGCAACTGTGGTAGGCTTATCTAAAAATATTGAAGTACTATTACCACAATTATACACACATTACCAATTAATAAAATCTTAAAAAATCTATTTGCTAAACTGTCCATCTTGATCCGAAAGATGTTAAAGGCTAAATAATCAATTATGAAAAAGAATTTAACAAAAATCAAGTTCAATTTTTCACACAAAGCATATTAATCATTTTGATAATAAGCGAATATAGTTTGAAACATAGACTTAAATTTTTTGCCTTATGTTTAGCTAACCCATTGGTACCACAATAGTTGTTTAACAAATAAATATCAGTTATAATATTTTCTTCAAAAACTATTACAAATGCAAAATAAAAATTTAAAATATTTAGCAATTTAATCTGCCTGTTTAATTATTTTATATCGCTTTAACTAACAATAATCTAACACTACTTCAAAATAGAAAACATAATTTAACAGTTAAAATACTTAACCTAATGATGTCATGCATTTGCGCTCTCCTTCACAATCATAAGTAGATAAATAACCAGTGCATCGAATAGAATACTCCAAAAAGTTGTTGTTGGAGTGGATAAGACGAATTATGAGAACACTACCGTTTTGTCCAAGACTTACTTCCGCACTTGTTACCAATTGAAGATCTACAATGATTCCTCAATAAATTGTAAAGATTTTTTGGTGAATAATAGCATCAAACCTAGGCAGATGTTATCAGACTGTGTAGCTATGGAAGAGAATGTGTCCCATTGGTCAGAACTGTTAGAATTACTTTTCTAGAACAGGTTTTTGATCATGGCAAAGGTGCTATCTAACCTAATATGTTTGGTTTAGGTTAGATAGCTAAAAACATTTCATAAGCCCCAGTTGAGAAACTTTGCCAATTTACTTTTTCATATTCTGGCTGGATAGCTAAACATGGTTTGTTTTGTCTCATTTTTATTTGTAAAGCTTCTATGGCATACCGATGTAATTTTACTCACTGATGACTTGATCCAAGACAACCGCTCAAGAAAAATTAGAAATGGTATAAAAATTGTTGCTATAATGGCAGTTTCACAATTTCATTGTGCATTTTCATTGTGCTTTCTGAAAGCTTGTTGCTTATTGGTGCTAATTGCTATTTCATATAAAGCTCTCAATTTTGTTTCTAATTGTCTAAAATAATGCAGCTAATAAAGTTTCTGTCAATCAACTGAATATTCAAACTTAATAAACAACAGGTTATGGGCCCAGTCAACTCATTAAATATTATAAGATTATTATAATATTATTATACAACTATTATCAGAGCAGTGGACCAAGTCGCATTCACGATTGAAGCCATGGATGTTACAGCAGTAACTCGAATTCACTTCATTCGAAAATATCTACATACGATGATAATAGCAAAAATGGTGACTTGGCATTTACAGTGTTGAAGACAGATGTTGATTCTCAGAAATGGCTGATTGACAGCGGCGCAACTAGTCACATGGCAAAAAATAAAGCTGTTTGTTGTGATTATTTCAAGCTAGATTCACTAGAGTACATAATTGTTGCTGATGAGTCTGAAGTTCAAGTACTTGGAAAAGGTATTGTAAAGCAGCAAATAAAAATTTTGGAAAAAAGAACTAAGCATGCTACACTCTAAAATGTACTATACATACCTGACCTACACAAAAATCAGTTTTCTTTAAGAACAGCGGCGCAAAGAGAGTATATAGTACAGTTTGGACATTGGCGATGCTGGATTAAAAATCAATGAAGGATGTTAATAGCATCCAGATCTGTAGTAAACAACAATGTATACTATCTTGATGTTGAGTCTGCTATTCATACTGATAACGCTGACTTGTGCTTCTTTCTCCTGTGTCATCAAAGTTTTGCTCATGTAAACTTAGGAATCTTCAATAACATTGATCAATGGTATGAAAATGGTTGTAATGTTACTGGCAAAATAGGCAAATGTGAAGCTTGCTAAAAAAAGGTAAAATATATTGACGGCCATTGCAAACTGAAAGTGGCATTTAATCAAATAGATATTTGAACTGGTACACTCGGATGTGTGTGGCCCTATGCAGAATAAATCTTTAAGTGATTGCAAGTATTTTGTTCATTTATTGATTATTTTAGCTGGCATGTTCATGTTTTTTACGTGACAAATGTAGCATGTTTCAGGCGTTTAGAACTTAAGAATCATTAGCGACCAATCAAACTGGACAGACTATAGATACACTTAGAAGTGATGATGGTAGAGAATATACATCAAATGAGTTTGAGAGTCACTTGTGTGCCCAAGGTATACATCATCAAGTCACCACTCATTATTCTCGACAGCAAAACGGCTGCACTGAGAGATTTAACCGTATTGTTTGTGAGCCCGCTCGCATGTTAATTTTTGAATCTCAACTTCCAAAGTTATTTTTGACTCATGTATCATTGACCGAGGTATACATTTTAAATTGCCATCTTACTCAAACACTTAAAGGGTATACAACTTTTTATAAAAAGCGGTACAACAAAATATCTGATCTTGAGCCCATGCAAAATTTGGATGCGAAGCCTACGCCTGATAAGCTGAGATGTAAACTTGATCGGAAATCAGAATCACTAGTGTCTGTGGGGTGAATCCTTAGGGTTAAAGCCTACAGACTGCACAATCCTATCAATCAGAAAATAGAGGTAAGACGTGATGTCACCTGTGATGAAACAAAACTCAATTCACCTAATCAGTTGACAAGGGCAAATATAGAAAACTCCAAAACGGTGAATATTGACCTATCAGAAAATTGAAAGGTTCCTTCAACATCAATCAACAATCAGACAATCAACACAATTGACACAAACAATTGTTCAGTTTGGTGTTGATGACTTCACTATCCTTGGTCACTCTGCTTACTCAGCAATAAACATTGTTGAGCTTTTTAGCTTGTTAAAAGCACAGCCTAGTACAAAATGTGATACCTGGATCAAATCCAGCAAGGATCAGTATCAATCACTTTGACAATGGTACTTGGGACCTACGTAGTTGATCTTCTGCCTGGTTGCAAAGCGATCGGCTCTAAGGGGGTTTTCAAGACTGAACACTCATCTGATGGATCCATAAGTAGATTTAAGGCTCGACTTGTGGCAAAGGCATATGCACAAAAAGCTGGAGTGGATTATGATGAAACATACGCCCCCGTGATTCACAGAACTTCTCTGCGCGCACTCTTATCGGATGATGTTGAGAGAGATATGATGATACACTAAATGGATGTACAAACTAAATTTGTAAAGTTTTTCAACTAATTCAGGAGTGAATTTTGTAGAATTTGTTTAGAGACCATGCAAAGCTCTCACTTTAGCTTGTCCCAAAAACAGTTTGAGATCTACATGCTAACTAAGTGTTGTGTATAACACTTTACAAATCTTGCTAAAAACTCAGCCCAGTGAAAGTATTCAAAGATATTTAGCACATGAATAAACATAGAACAATGTATATTATACATGTATCTTCAAATTCCCTTATTCAAACATTTCAAATATTCTGTTCAATATGTTTTTTGTAAAGTGTCTAAAAGCCAGTTTCTTATTACAAATTTTGATTTCGCTAATTTCTTTTCGTAAAAGTTTTAAAGTTTACAGACAATTTTGTGTTGCTTTTTTAAAAAGAGCAGTTTTTAAGTTGCCCATTTTCTACATTCAACTTTTGATTGCAAACAACATTATACAAGTATGTCGATAAACATTGAAGATTTTATTATTGGAACAATTGGAATAAATTTTAAAAGCATAAGATCTTGGTTACGGTATTTGAAAAAAATGCATTGCCATGACAGACCATTTCAAGCTCTCTGACAAAATACAATTTAATAGTTTGCAGCAAGCTTCCATCTGCCATCCACCCACGTAAGCAGTTTATTGTGGCCGATTAGCCTTCTTTTTTAACCTTTTCATTTTCTTATCTGACCTTCCTTTACCAAGGTTTGAGTACCCCTTCTTAGTTGTATCATTGCTACAATGCAATATTTCCAAAAGTCAGATAATTTTATACAGGTTATGCTACAAACACAAGCTTATTCGTGTATATAACGAATAAATCAAAAAGCTATATAAGTCTATTAAAAATACAAAGAGTTCAAGCTTTTATGTTAAAAAAAGAAACTGTCTGTAATCATTCACATTTTGTGTTACAATGAACATGTTAATTTTTCAGAGTTTGCATCAACGATGTTTCACTAACCAAAATACACAAAATGTGAATGATTATTAAAAACTAAAAATGATTATTAAAAATTAAAAACTTGTGTTACAATGAACATGTTAATTTTTCATGTTATTGTGAATGATATGTTAAATGTGAATGATATTTAAAAACTAAAAATGATTATTAAAAATTAAAAACTTGTGTTACAATGAACATGTTAATTTTTCAGAGTTTGCATCAACGATGTTTCACTAACCAAAATACACAAGTTTTTAATTTTTGAAACAGCGGAAGAAATATCAAATTTAACTTTGTCGTACCCTCTCTGCTGTAAATGATCAGGAGTTCCCATTATTGGGTGGTAGCCAGCATACACACTGTGCGCATTTGGTGCCTTTTGTATTCTAAACCAAGATAATATATTGATTAATTACAAACTATAATACAGTTTTTCTTGTTACTTTGAAACTAATTTAGTTTGAACAATACATTAAAGTATACTTTAAATTGCAAATGCATTTGCACAAAAACTTTTCCTAGAGCTTGAGAATTCCAGTTTTTTTCTCATTTTAGGTGTCATTATATATATGGTTATTTCAAAGACATTTCTTCAAATAAATAAAACTAGCAGATTTTTAACCAGACCCTAATACTTGCATTGGAAAGTTGCACATTTAAAATTGAACATAAAACTTTTTGACTCCTTATATAGTTGTTAAAATGACTCGTACACCACTTTATGTCTTTAGCCAAACTTTAGCCTTCCATTGAAAGATTGTTTAATTAACTGATAACCAAATATTTTGAATTATTATGCTCATTAAAAAAGTGTTTTTATTCCTACCAAATGTTTATCTACATAAAACTCAACAAAACTACAAAAGTAAGTGGTATAACAATGTGATTTGCTCAATTAATTGCAGCAAAATTTAATTCCTATTTGGCTATCATTTAATTGAGTCAGTTACCGTTTGGCAACCTGGTTATTAACCCATTTAGGCATAGAAAATGTAGTTTAATGTAATATTTTGATGTCGCTATGTTGAATACTGCTAGAACATAAGGACAAAATAAAGCTCCAAACGGTAGACCAAGCATTGAGTTTTTCTCTAAGTGGTGTAGTGTTGGGTTTACTACTTTTTCTTAAAGCAAAAGTCAATGAAATGACGGTGTATAGTAAAGAAGGAGTATTGTTAAAGTTTGTCAACTTTACTTTTTTGTGATAGAAACTTACAGTGTAAACAAAAATAAGTTGAATAAAATCAATTTTGGGTTTTTCATGTAGTAAATTTTGTACATGTATGTACATAATCACATGTTACTCACATATCTCCTAAGTCTTGATACTCATTAATTCTTTGCGCTTCCATTCTAAATGGTTTCCCATCACTAAAAGTAAATAAATTATTAAATCAAATTTGCAGATGGCTACAAATTTAATTGCCAAGAAACCGTTTTAAAGAACTCAGATCCTTGGCAACTTTTTAAAAAATAGTAGCAGCCTAATTAAAGTTTTAAGGACTTGTCCAAACTTTTTAAAGCCCTTTGACTTTCTAAAAATAGTATATTTGTTTGTTAAACCTTTCAAATATAGGCATCATCTAAATTAGTGTCCAGCACTGCTCAAGTAATAAAAATCTTTGCAAGAAAAAATCAATTTTTATTTAACAAATAACAACAGCTACTATTCCAACTTTCAAAGTTCATATGATGAAAAACCTGTCGTTTATTTTATATATATTAGCAAAGAAATAAAAGAATTGTGATGGCTCTCTAACTTTGTTGAACATATGTAATTTTCTAAGTTCTATCATGTGAAAAATGATTTGAGCACACCAATTAAATTGGGAATCAAAATAAACCAAATATAAATGTGTTTAAACGCAAACTTGAAATACTTTACAAGTAGTAACTAACTTAAGTGTATTTTGCTATGATTATAATGAAAAATTGATTTGGTAATGATACAATAAATACAAACAGACAATATGTTGAATTCATAATAACAATTGGTAGAAGGCAGTGTATGACTATATACATGTAAAAAGTTGCCATTCCAGCAGAGGCTACTCATCAAATTTTTGAATATGATGATTCTGGTACCCCTCGATACTGGTAAAAATGTAAAAAATGAGATATCTGATCATCTATATCTGGTAGTTCGTCTGACCAAACTAAAAGATTATTTTGAAGCTATTCCTACTCAATAAAATACAAACCACTGCATGAAAAGTCTGCATGAAAAGTATTAGTTTTTAACGACTTTTTGATCGAACCTTTCAAAAAATACAGGAAATAGATGTGTGGTAGTACATTTAACATTGAAAAATAACAAAAAAACTATTTCTGAGCAACTTAAAAAGAATAACAGATGCAAAAGTTAATATTAGTTAATAACTCAGTGCACATTTATCATGTGCCTGTGGTATATGATATATGCTAGGAACACTCAAATGCTAAGGACTGTACAGTTCAGTGGTTAAACGCATAGTTTGAAACTTGCGGTTGCAATCTCTGTGAGTTTAAATCCAGCAACCGGTGAGCTTTCATTCCAAAATTTTAATAGCTTCACCTGGAAAACTTGAAATACACACAAACTTTGAAATTCACCTTTATACATTTCTCAATGTTGGTTGTTGTATGTGTATTCGTAGTTTTGATTGTTCCTCAAATCCTGGAATAAAGATTCCGTACTGAAGAAGGTTCGATCTCAGACATTGCCATTCGGTAGTCTGACGCCCCCCCCCCCCCCCCCCGCCCGCCCACTGGACTACAGAAATCAAATTTTAGCTTGCCAATATGAGTCATTATATGAAAGCGAATACCCAACTGCTTTGTGTACGATGCTGGTCATAGCATAACGTCACGAGAAACTGTTCGCTCACATTAATAAATGTACAGGATAATAGCGCTCAGGCTAGTTGCGCGCAGCGAGCAACTCTCACTACTTCTTATTGTTTATAAGACATAAAACTTTTCTCATGATAATTAGTTTGATAGTTAGAATGGCAAATGTTGT
Organism: Watersipora subatra; assembly: GCF_963576615.1. Classification (NCBI taxonomy): domain Eukaryota; kingdom Metazoa; phylum Bryozoa; class Gymnolaemata; order Cheilostomatida; family Watersiporidae; genus Watersipora; species Watersipora subatra. The sequence goes on from NC_088713.1 coordinate 10,972, forward strand.
TATATGTTAAATACAAATCAATTTTCTGTCCAAAGACTCTTCTATTACACGGGCAATGCCAGGTATAACACAGCTAGTATACATATATGTAGATTAGTTTGGGTGTATCATTTGGAAAATAAAGAAATCATTACTTGAAGTTTATTTTTCTCACTGAAATCTACATTCAAAAAGGTCTTTTCTATATAAGTATACATAATCATACGTTGGTCTTATAGAAAATATAAGTAAGCTGGTATTCCTTTTGACTTTTTAAAAATGCATCTTTCATCTATGTTTTGGCTATAAATAGACACAAATGTCAGAGACACAAATATCAGTTTTTAGTTACGGTTTAGTTAAGCAAAACATTGGAACTTTTAAAACACGTTCAAATTGATGTTTGCTGCAGGTTTAAAAATAGAAGACACAAAAATGTACGCAAGTGTTTCACCATTAAATGCTTGTAATTTTATAATAAAATTACTATTTTTGAATAGCTTTTGGTGTTTAATGTACACTGTATTATAACATTAAATAGCGTCGAAAATCATTGTCATCTGCTGTTTTTTTAATGTTGTATTTTATTTTTGTAACAGTATTAATAACTTGTAATATCAGAATGATTAAACATAGACAAGCACAGCAAATAATTAACATTAGGTAATGAGATTCAACTAACTTTTAATGTGAATAACTAAATTATTGTGAAAAGAGATTCCTAAATTTATCTATTGGCACATCGCCAAACCATCTCATGTATTATTGAAAATTAATCATAGTCTTCACCCACAAAGATTAAATACTTTTTGTATCATAAGTTTTGGTCTTTAAAACAACTTTAAGATAACACTTTTAATGAATGGTTTAGTCAAAGAGCAATTTAAATCACCTGTTCAGTACTGCTGGAGTTTTACCATACTTCTGTTGGATCACAACTGACACCACACATCCAATTAGGAAACAAGCTCCCAGGGAGATTGACATGATTATCGGCAAGTCTGCGACAAAAATAAACACATTTGTAGTAGTAATCAAAGTGTAATTTAATCTTTTAGAGGTAATTTTTCAGTATTTGTAATTAAATATTTATTTACTTGGTTAAAGTTCAAACATAAGTTTTTGAATATTTATATAAATTATTTCATTTTGATTGCCCTGACACAGCAAAAGTATCACTAAAAATTTCACGATTTAACGTACATTCATCGAAATGCAGTCAACAAGGCGGAGTTTTAAAATATATATATAGCAGAAAATATGGCTATTCCTAAACTCGAAGTCAGATTATTTAAAGATTTGTCTTGTTTTCAAAAGAGGAAAATTTCCGATCACAGGGTTTAAACATAAGTGGATTCTGCTAACGTTCGAATCCGTTTTCACGTGATTTTAACTGTTTTGAAAATCTGCTCAACTTATGAAAACCTTGGTGCAGATAATTTATGTTAAAACAAATTATTTTTGAATACTTTAAGCATGTTTTTGGAAATTATGTTTCTTTCTTGTAACACAATTACCAATGCTTAAATTCTAAAATACATTTATTAAACAGTGCAAGAATAATAAACTCAAAGCTAATACTGTTGTTTAAAAACTTTTTTCCAGAAAAAATGAAGTTTTGAATGACACAATGGGAATAAAATTTATATTTTGATTATGTTAAAATCTTAATTGTTTTTTATCAAATAACATGTTTTGATATCATTATAAACCTATTAAAACCTCTAATACATCTTATATGAAAATTTTAAAAGTGCATGGTTGGCATTGCCGTTCCTTGGTGATATTTCTTTCAGTGTGACATTTAAGTTGTCGATATGATATTTTGTGTTACATGTAATAAGTAGTGGTTATAAAACGAAACAAGTTTTATGAATCGGCTGATAGATTCATGAATAAACTTTTGAGAAGTAAATATTTGTAAAACTAATGGTACTAAAAACTTGTTGCTTATCAAAATTTTCCATTTGTTTTCTTAATGCTTTGTACAAAACAATTCTGTAATATATCATTCTTTTTTAGTTTTTAGAAAAGTTAAGTTCTTTTGCTTGTTTGTTTTACTTTACACTAAATAAAAACATAACAAAATAAAGAAAAAGTAAGACGCAGTGAGGGCCTTTATGCGCAGTAGCATGGGGCTATTCATGGCGCATGGCTATTTGAGCTGCAGAGCCTGAGTTACAATATGAGATTATTAGTAAAAAACATGGATAGTCTGAGCAAAAGAAATCAGAATAGGTATATTACAAAGAGTCCAGCAAGTAATGATTAAAAGCAGAACTAAAACCATCCTAAAAGTTTCGTTTTATAAAACTATCAGTTTCTTTAGCCAAATATTCTAGGAGTTTCATGCTGATGAAACACACTAGGCAACCCATTTATGGCCACCAGTAAAGAAGGAGGGTGGAAGGAGGAATGAAAGTAGTGATTGACGAGTGTTGTAATGTGTTGACAAGTTAGTTTTGGATTTAAATAGTGTGAAGGGTAAAAGACATATTCTTAGTTGGTAAAGTTGATGTATAGGCTAAAAACGAGATCTTTTAAACAAAGGAGGTGATAAAAAGTAAGACTTTTGATGATATACTATTGTGTTGGTTCCTGCGACCAACACATAGAGGCGACTAGGTCGGCTTGCTCTACCGGTCAGCATTCACCCTTCACAGGGGCTGTGTGCTGGTTTCCCGTGACCAACACGCAGAGGCGACTAGGTCGGCTTACTCCACCGGTCAACATTAACCACCTCACACAAGGGATTGCACCAAAGAGGTTTTATACTAGGTCGACAAGGTCGATCGGAGGTCGACGAGGTCGACAGGGTCGACAGGGGTCGACAGTGTTTTTATGAGTCTATTCCCACAGCACAGTCCATAGACTAAGTCTTTGGAGATAGCTATATGCCGGGGTGATTCTGGTATCGCTTAAGGTAGCAGAAAGAGTATGATTCAATTGCACTGCATGTGTTGAACAACTACAAAGGGCCGAGGCCCTGCCTTATGTACATGAAATTATGCAAATTAGATGATAAGACCAGCCTCTCTTAGGAACGTGGCTAACAAAAGAAAGAGAGCGAACATAACTACGGATAGAAACTGTACAAGAGGGGATGGAAATTTTGTGTTCCACCACACACGCCGCCCCTATAGACGGCAATCGGCTATAACAAAAAAAACAAACAAAAAGATAAAATAAAATAATAAAAAAAAAAGAACACAAACGAGCTAGAATATACTACAAGATAAAAAATGTGTAAATAATGGTTTCTAGGAATAGTTAATGTTTTAACGGAATCTGTATCGTAAGCTTTCACTTAGTCGACATCTGGTTAGCCAGCTCTTCCAGGCGGCGGGCCGTTTGTCTGAGGCTGGAGGCCTCCTCTCGGAGGGCGTCTACCGTGGCACGGGGTCGGACATCCCCCAGTCGACTTTGGATGCTTCCCACCATCGTTAGCGACTTCCTGGGAGCAGGTATGGGATTCCCTTTCTTGAGCGGACTCCACTTCCGATCCACCCGCTTTTCCTTCGGGGGAGAGGAAAAAGGTGCCTGTGGTCCTCTCCTCACCGGGGGCTTTATCTTAACCGGACCATGAGGCATAGGCTTCTCGAAGGCCGGTGGATTGATTAATTCGACCCTCCTTATCCATGCGGGGTAACTGGTGCGGTCGACCTCGTAGATCCTGATACCCCCTCCGCAGTGATTTTTCCGGTTCTCCAGGCCCTTCATTCTCGATTGGTGTTTGGCTATCGTATCTCTTGAAGTAGAATTTCTTCCACATTTGCAGAAGAACCTCGTGAAGTGTTGTGAGATATGGATCCGACGCCTTCGGGGGTGGAAAAAGACTGATGGCATAAAGGGCAGTGGGCACCGTCTTCCTCACACAGCTTCATTATTTTTCTGGTCGTCTCCTCCGAGACCCACTTGGTCGGTATTCGAGAACTCGGAGAAAAATCTTCCTTCGTCGTGTCGGAGTCTATACCGTCCAACGTCTCATTGGGAGCAGGGTGCAGCTCTAAGGGAATTACCAGCTCTGACAGCAAGGGTAGAGCTCCGGTAATTGGGAAAGCTTCTTTGATGGTTTCTCTAATCACTTCCATGGCTGGAGGGTGTAAGTGTGCGTGTGCGTGCATGTCGAGCTGGTAACAAACAGTGAGAGGGCTTTCTTTACTTTCCAAAATGGTTGCCCTTCGGCCTTGACCCCTTCTGGCCTCTCCTGATTGGACAGTACTTGTGTCATAATCTGCTAGATACGCAGGGGGCTTTCTTATTCGTTGGGGCCGCGTGGTATTTCCGGTCCCAGTGGTACTAGCCTGGACTCCTTCATTCCCCATAGCTCTTGCTTCTTCGGTCGCCAATTCGCAGCCAGTGTCGAGGCCAGCCCTCGAGTCAGAGTTGTGTTCACTTGGAGAGACCAAAAAATCTTCGCTGGGGAGCCGAGGTGGTTCCAATCTTCCTGGAGATTGTGGTATTGGTAAATCTATTAATCGACTAGGCAGAAGTGATTCGGAAATAACAGCACCTGGATTACCGTTTTTCTGTGATACTCGTCTCCGGGGATAACCTCTCATGTTGGGACGTCGGGCAGGTTCGACTTCAGTTGGGGCTCGACCTTGTTGCACAGGGCTAGGGCGACAGAGCCTTAATCTTCCTTCGGCCTGAGTGGATCGCTGTCCATATCTTTCTACTTCGTACGTATGATTTTCGTGACTCCTTAGTACGCGATAGGGCCCCACATACTTGGCCGCTAATTTCGGATTTTCCCCTTTTCTTCGCCGCTTGCTTAGCAACCATACGAGGTCACCCTCATTGAACAGCAGAGGCTCCCTCACATCAGTTGATACAATTTCCTTCTGTCTATCTCGGAGGAGAGTATGAGCTTGTATCAACAGGTCGTGAACAGTCTGGGCATACTCGTGTGTGCTCGTAAATGACTCCAACCTATTTCCATGCAGCAATTGGTCTGGAAGACGAAGCTCTCGACCCAACATCAAATAATTGGGTGTTTCCTTAGTGGTGGAGTGTGGTAGCCCTCGCAGCGTCCGCATGATCTGTGGCAATAGTTGATCCCAGTCCTCTTGTCCTCTGCCCAGTAAAAGTGCTCGTAGGGAGTCACCCAATACTCAATTGTTTCTTTCAACCACACCATTTCCTTTGGGGTGGTACGGAGTGGTCCTAGATTTGTCGACTCCCCACAAGTCACATAGCTCTTGAAGCAAAGAGGACTCGAATTGGCTCCCCTGGTCGGTGTGGATAATTTCGGGCAGACCGAAGTAACTGAATACTCTTTCATCCAAGACTTGGGCCACCGTTGGAGCTGTAGCGTCAGGGATAGCCAAGGCATCCGACCACCGAGTGAAATGGTCAGTGAGTACCAACACCCAGCTATTTCCTCGAGGTGTCTGAGGTAGGGGTCCCACTAAATCTACTGCTAGACGTTGCCATGGCCTCCCAGCGTAAAACCGTTGTCGATTCCCGGAGGTCCGGGCCTTTCCCGTCTTAGCCCGCTGGCAAACTTCGCAGGAGAGAACTGCCCTCCTGATATCTCCAGTAATGCCCGGCCAGTACCAATCCAACTGGAGGCGCTTCAGGGTCCTTTCCACACCGCAGTGAGTTTGTTCGTGGGCCTTCCACAGAATCTCCTGTCGCAGAGTATGGGGGCATACCACCACCACCCTTTCTCGCCCATTCTGAATGAGATGAAGGGTCAATACACCTGATTCGTCAATCTGGAGCTGATGGAACATCCGGGCCAACCGCTGCAACTCGGAGCTGCCTACTTGCAATACTGCCTATTCGACTCTTTTCCGGTTCCTGACGGCCTGGTAAATTATCCCTAGGTCGGTAGCGGGTCTCTGTTGCAATGCTCGTACTTCATCCAGTGAGGTTTGTACTACTGTCAACAATTCTGGGACCTTTGGGGCAGCTGGCGGTGAGAGATCTAAACTCGTGGCTCTAGCGTCTGATCGTACTGTAACTTGGTCAGTCTCCACAACGAGTCCTGGCTCACCTGCCACTTTGATGGCCCGTAACCGAGGGTTTTGAGACTTTCTGAGGAGGTTGTCCAACACTCTGGGTGACCCCGCACCGCATGGCAGCCGTACTGGAACTAGGCTGGCTGGTGTGAGAGTCGGGAGTCGGGAGGCTGGGCCCTGATGTATGTCTGCTGCTGGGTAGTCGTGGCCATTCGTCTTTGTCCAACTGGTGGGCGCTAGGACTGGGTCCTCCAATACCTCTTGGTGGCTGTACTGGAACTTGGTCCACTGGTACGGTAGTTTCCCAATTAGTCCCTGGGGGTACTAGAGAGTCACACACTTGTGACCTAGTTGGCCCCTGATCCCGCTTCTCAATGGCAGCACACTGCCGGCAGTCGATGCACTGTTGTCGACTCAACCCATCGGCGTTACCATGCTTAACGCCTTTTCGATGGATGATTCGATACTTGTGCTCGGCTAGGCTCTCCAGCCACCGGGCCACCTGGCAAGAGGGTTCCTTTCTCCGGTGCAGCCAAACCAAGGAGGCGTGATCTGTCCGGATGGTAAACTCTCTGCCATATAGGTATGGCCGGAAATGTCGGACAGCTAGCACGACTGCCAGCAGCTCTCTTCTAGTCACGCAGTAGTTGCGTTCGGCGGGGGAGAGGGTCTTGCTATAGTAGGCTATAGGTCGCTCCTTGCCTTGCTGGACCTGGGATAACACAGCTCCGGTCCCTACGTTACTAGCATCAGTATCGAGTACGTAGGGTAAAGAGGGATCAGGATATGCCAGTACTGGAGCGTGCGTCAGTGACCACTTGAGCTTAAGGAAAGCTTCCTGTTCATCTTCTCCCTACTTCCAGAGGACCCCCTTGCTTGTCAACAGGGTGAGAGGTTCGGTGATCGAGGCGTAGTCAGGTACGTATCGGTGGTAGTACCCAGTGGTACCCAAGTACGATCTTAATTGAGTCACATCCTGTGGTGCTGCCCATTCACTGATGGCCTGAATCTTCTCAGGGTCGGTAGCCACTCCAGTGTCGCTGACTATGTGGCCCAGGTACTTAACTTGGGTCTGGAACAGACTGCATTTAGAGGGCTTCAATTTTAGTCCTGCTTGCCTCAATCGTTCCAACACCTCTGCCAGCCTAGCTACATGACTAGAGAAGTCTGCCGACATGATGATGATGTCGTCTAGGTATAGCAGCAAAGTTTTCCAGTGTAGCCCTTGGAGGACGCGTTCCATTAGCCGCTGGAAGGTAGCCGGAGTGGAGGTCAGCCCAAAGGAGAGCATCTTCCATCTCCATAATCCACTGCGGGTAGTAAATGCTGACCGTTCCTGGGCCTCAGCAGAGAGAGGTTCCTGCCAATACCCGCTCATCATATCCAGGGTACTAAAAAACTTGCTGCCGGACAAAGCATCTAAACTCTCGTCGATCCGGGGAAGGGGGTAGGCGTCCTGGCGAGTGACACTATTGAGCTTTCTATAGTCCACACATAATCGCCAGGCCCCGTCCTTCTTCCTCACCAAGACCACCGGAGAGCTCCAGGCCCCGTGAGCGGGCTCAATCATGCCTTGTTTCTCAAGAGCCGAAACCTGTCGCTCGATTTCGGCTTTTTCTCATGTCCTACTCGATATGGGGGTTGACGGATGGGTTGTGCCTCTGGGAGAAGGGGGATTTCATGTTGTACCAGGGTGGTACGCCTCACGTCTTCGCTTCCTTGGCTGAACACATCCGCATAACGAACCAAAAGGTCTTCCATCCTTCTATGCTCGATAGGGGACGAGCAATGTGGCGCTGCTTGTTGGAGCAAGTCCTGCATGTGGGGGGGGGGCATGCCTGAAGGAGAAGGGGAATGTTCCTTAGGAGTCTCGACATCCTCCTTTGCTGTCCAGGGAACCCCTATTTCGTCCGGTCCTACTTCAGTGTATTGTCCCACAATCGTCCCTGCCGTCACGCGGACTGGATGGTCGGTAGGATTCATACAGCGGATGGCCACTCTTCCCTTTTTATCGGGTTGATGTAAGCTAGCGGCCACCATATAACTGCTTCTTACTCCTTTGATTAGCCCTACTGGCTGATAGGATGAGAACGTGAGACGCCCAGCAACTAGTACCTCGGCTCGAGGGGGAAGCGTTGTGGCTAGCATTATCTGAACTCCACTCGTCAGGGGTCGACCCTCTCTGTCAGTGCAAGTCAATTTCTGCCCATTTAACACCAACGTGGGTTGCTGAAAGTTCATCTCACAGTGGTGGTCGACCAAGAATGGCATGCCCAGGATGGCATCCTTCTTCAGGGCACACACCACTAGAGATACAGTGACTTGGACACTCCTGACTCTGACTGGGAGAGTGATGAGTCCGTGAAATTGCAGCCGTGTACCATCTGCCATCCGCCCATAGTCTTCTCGAACCTCTAATCGGCTCTTGACATCCTTGGGTAAGCGCTCAAAAACATGCCGTCCCAACAGATTAGACGTACATCCGGTGTCCATGAGAAACTGGACGGGTTGCCCTCCGATGCGACCTGGCAAGAAATAGCTGCTATTATGTGGCTTCCACAATTCATCTCCATGAGTTCGTCCGGCTTCGCTCATTCTCTGGGGGCCTTTTTTGGAAGGCCGAGGCGGCTTTGGCCAGACGTATGTTTCTTCCTTGGTTTCTGAGGATGGGAGACCTGCACACTCAGGTAAGGGCTGATACTGGTTATGCAAGGGGACCGGTGGCGACCAGGGGGAGAGCCTGTGTCGCCTAGTCCGTCGTGGCCGTTGCCACTGGTCTTGCATTGGTATAGTAGATCCACAGTCAGCACTTCCCCCTACTGCTGTGGATGGGAACCGTTTCCTGACCTCGTGGCTTGAGGTGGTTGTCTTTGGATAGCTTGAGGGCACCGGCGCTGTATGTGCCCTGTCTGGCCGCAGCCCCAACAGTTAGGTTCCTTTTTCTCCGCCCCTCGCCGCCCCAATCGGTTTCCTTCTTTTAGTCCATCTGTTAGCCCTTTTATAGCCAGTAGGACGTCATTCAGGGTGGCTGATGGGGGATCCGAGTGGATGGGGGCGACTGTAGCAGGGGTAGTCTCCTCATTCTCCACTGTCATTACTAGGGGTCGAGCACCAGGCCGAGGAAGAGTGGGCTGAATTTGCAGGAACTCATTCCCTGTCTGCACCGCTTCCTCTAAGCTCTGAGCTCTTACTGCCAAAAGATGGCGTTGGAGGCGCGTGTTTCCTAGAGTCAGGGAAAACGCATCCATGGCCATGTTAGCTTGGTAGGAGTCCGGAAGGTCAGCATACGCTATCTTCACTTGACGCTCCATCTCCGTTGCGTGTTCTTGGAGGCTAGTCTTTGGCTCCCTCTTGAGGTGTAGCCTACTCTTAGCCTCTCTCGGGGAGAGCCCGTACTTTGTGCGTAAGGCCGAGAAGATGGAGGCGGGTGAATCTCCTCGACTCCAACCTCTGGCCCCCTCTTTCAATGTCTCACGCAGGTGGAGGAGAGTGGCCTTCTCATTCCACTCATTAGCTTCTGCAACCTCTTCGAACTGGGAGATGAATAGTTCCACATCTTCACTCCTATCGAATTTCAGTGGCTTGAAGCTAGCCTCCCTCCTAGGCATTTGTAAGGCTCTAGTAATAGCCTCTGTCATCTGACCAATCTGGTCAACCTGTTGTAGCTCTGCCTCAGTCGGATGTCTGGTAGCATTCCGTCGGCTGCTTGGCATGGTTACAAAGGTTGTCTTAGAAGTCCTTTTTACAGCAGTCTAATCCCACTGCTGCCACCAGTGTGTTGGTTCCTGCGACCAACACGTAGAGCCGACTAGGTCGGCTTACTCTACCGGTCAGCATTCACCCTTCACAGGGGCTGTGTGCTGGTTTCCCGTGACCAACACGCAGAGGCGACTAGGTCGGCTTACTCCACGGTCAACATTAACCACCTCACACAAGGGATTGCACCAAAGAGGTTTTATACTAGGTCGACAAGGTCGACCGGAGGTCGACGAGGTCGACAGGGTCGACAGGGGTCGACAGTGTTTTTATGAGTCTATTCCCACAGCACAGTCCATAGACTAAGTCTTTGGAGATAGCTATATGCCGGGGTGGTTCTGGTATCGCTTAAGGTAGCAGAAAGAGTATGATTCAATTGCACTGCATGTATTGAACAACTACAAAGGGCCGAGGCACTGCCTTATGTACATGAAATTATGCAAATTAGATGATAAGACCAGCCTCTCTTAGGGGCGTGGCTAACAAAAGAAAGAAAGGGAACATAACTCTGGATAGAAACTGTACAAGAGGGGATGGAAATCTTGTGTTCCACCACACTATTCTAAGCGACCGCTTCTGTATGACTAAGATTTTGTTCAAGTACCACATTGGAGCATTTTCCTATGCTTCCAAGCAATAAACTATTTTACTGGTTTTTAAAGTATAATATCAATGAAAAGAGGCATTTCTGGTAAGATTAATAAGGCCTGGTAAATAAGTTTTAAGCTTTGTCGCAGTTGTTTTTTCAATAGTTCTATGTGTCTCAACCAGTTTAGTGTACTATCTATTGTAGCGCCTCAAAATCTTCTGTCACCCGTCTTTTATTAATCCATAGTTTTCAATACTATCCGTAGTTTTCTACGTAGTTGGGTATAAAAAGGCCCTTCTGGTATGTGAAAAGAGTTACCTATGTCAAAGAGTGCACTTCTTTGCTTCACCGTAACTGCTTCTACAAAATAAAACACAAGGTGTTTGACATGGTTGCTTGTTAGTTCACCTATTTTGGCAATCCTACTCCTAGCTTTAATGGTTTTTTCACATTCATGTTTTAGTGGTTTATAAATGCTATCAAAACATCAAGTTTATCCTACCTTATTGGTGAACATTTGCTGGACGAATTTTTTAAGAGACAGCTTGCCTGCTGCTTACAAACATATACATAGGAACTTCCATGGGTGGGTGTAAATCTGCCTAATTTTTGAATACCACCTATACTATTAATTTTTTCGAAGCGCTTGATTACAGTCGTTGCTTCTGAAGGACAACAAAAACCTTTAGTAGCATAACTTATCAAAATCAACATCTCCTAAACAACACTTCATCATTTTTTGGTGTCTGCAAACTGAAAGTTTCACATGGATAGTGTGGTATGCTGATTTTTTTGTCTTTTTGGCAGTTAGTTCTACTATGTAAACTCACCAATGGTACAAAGTAATTCATGTTTTTTGACCAAATATAATTATATTTTCACAAAAACAAAATGTTTGCTGATGGAAGCTGCATCTTTTAAAAATTGGTCAATGTTTTCTCTTTTTTCATGGTTATCTGCTTGACGTCTTACTTTCCAATTCTCCAAAACAATCTTTAAAAAATTCCGTGCAACTAAGTTATTAGCAATATATAAAGTTTGTTTGAACAACTAACATGAAAATATTTGTGCAAAGTTCAAGACATTCCTCAAATATGAATTGATGACTTACAATTGTAGGAATACGTCATACTCACCATTTTTAAGGCTAACAGTTGATTTCTCACTCAATACTTCATCATAAGATATTCTGAGGGTCAAATTGTACTCATGAAAGCCCAGTTGTTGCTGAATCGTATAATTAAAAGAATATTGTAATGACTGACTGGTTAGATCAACGACAAAAGATTTTGTGCATCTCTTTCCATAACACAGTTTAAATTTAGCCTTGCTCGCTTCTCCAGCGCACCGGAATGACAAATGCAGCAATTTAGGTTCTGACCCTGCAATCAGTTCTGCTTTGAGGTGCTCTGCCTTATTCGGCGCTACAATGGATATAAATTGACAATATTTACCCTTAAAACACTTTTACCTTTTTATCCAACGTTTCCTTTGAATACTATAAGCTGTAACTCTTTGCACTATTAATGATGGGAATAATTTAACTCAAACTAACTCTAGGTTTAAGCCATGTACACGTATAATCTTTTTTTATTTGTGTCCAAAGAAACCACGGCTTTAGTTAAATTACAGATATTAAAGAATCAAAAGCAAATAAGATTTAGAATACATAAGTCAGCCAGCAAATTTTTGATTTTTTTCTAAAAAGGTTTAAAGATATTAAAGGCTTAAGATATTATTTTGTTGCTAATCTTTAATATGTTCCTAAATTTCTTACTCTCCTTTTTACTTAATTTTTATCCTGCTCAGTACCCATTTAAAACGTTGAGAATTTTACAAAAAGGTAAAAATGATATATTTGCAATAAATTTTTAATCCACCCTATACATAATCTTTGCTTTTGGGGTAAAAAGACAAACAAATAAAAATCCTATAATTGCATATCAATTAATTCATTTTAGTTGTAGTAAAACTGACTTTGTTTCTGGTCATTATTTGCTATTTACCTTCTCTGTTACTTTATTTTAACTATGCAAAACACATTTTAGACAATGAAGTTGGAAAGTTAAAGTGGTAACTGTTGCTACATGTTAAATAAAAATATATTTTCGGCGCAAAAACTTTTCCAATTACCTTGGAAACGCCGAACATTAGGCTATATTAAAGAAAAATTAGGAAATTAGGCAATTTGGTAAAATTACACTGTGCTGTTTCACCAAGTTAAAAGATATATTTAAAGATTGTGTGCGTATCGATTATGTTTTGTATAATGAATAATAAAGACATAGTTAATGAGATAATTACATGTAGGTGTACATATAACAAATTTTGTTTGCTACGAAATAGGCTTTATAAAAGTTCCTTTGTACATACAAAGACTTTAGCTACATTTTAGTAGTGGTTACTTTCACCTTTTTAACTGTAGTGACCGGTTTTTGGCAATTTCATAGGTTCGGTTTAAAACCCGGATGACCCAAAAATTTAGCATTGCACAGGGTGTGCAAGAAACAATAGCGGCTAGAATAACGGCATTGACTTGGCTCTGATTGCAAATGCTTTTTTTAAGTGACATTGAAAAAGGTCAAAACTGTTGATAACAGAATCGATGCAAAATTATTTTTGCACAAAGCCCTAGAGCAAAAGTTTTACGTTCATTTTGAACCAATTTTCAATTGATTTATTTTCCACCTTCGTTATAACAACAATTTTACTTGGACAGTGTCACTAAAACAATGGATGCGGCTCGCTTTTAGGTATGTCATAGATGATTTCAACAAACATGAACAATAATATGATGTTAATCATAGTTTTGCAGGTTAAGTACAGCCAAAATACTATGATGAATTTGCACTCGACAAATATGATGTTATCATGAGAATTTTCATAAGTATCTAAAATCGAAGAAATCGTTATAGTTTTAGCCTGAAAAACGGTAAAACATCCTTTTTCTATTTTGTGACATTCGCTCTGTGCTGCTGGACTTTTTTTTACAAATGTTTCACCAAACATGATTAGTTTGTGAACATATTTAGAAATAATTTATATAGGTTTCAAAAAAATCTTACATGTATTATGGAAAAATTGTGCAAAAATACTAGTGCGCATTGTCAAGAATAGCCAGGTTTCAGTATTTTTGAAGAAACAATGTTTTTCACAATGTTTTTAATGAAAGTTGCTTCGAAAAAAAGATTTGACTAATCTCTTCGCGTTATAAACTAAAACTACATACCTAGACTGCAATTTGACATCTTTCAAGAACCTCCACATAAATCAATTAAAGAACTAACACTACATTAAAATAAAAGTCTGCTGATCTACATGTAGCTATTAAGAGATTCTGAAGCTACGTTACAAATTCCGTGTTATACAACAATTCCACCTGAATATGTTTGAGCTAACCAGTCAACTGTAACTAAAATGCTAGGCAAGATTTAAAATTATTATAGCAGTTAACCTGATGAATCTACAAATGTTTGAAATTCAAAAATATGGTAAGGTAATCAGCATGCAATCTTGAATGACTTACAAAGCGTCAAAGTTATATAAGTATAGTATAATAGTTTGATCACGTAAAAATATCAGCTTCAAGAAAATGTTATTATTAAGATTAAAATGTTTGGAAACCAAGTAATTGCAGGTATTGTTTGTTCTAATGATTGCTAAAAAGTACTTTGCTAGTTTGAAAATTTGTTCTAAATATAGTAACTTTTGGTTGTTTCAAACTGCTCGTTCAAAATGATGACATTTGAAAGCAACCCAAGCACCAAATCACAAAACTTAAAACCGAGTTAGTCTTGAACACTTGTTGTTTTGTAAATAGATATCTGTTACTGTAAGACTAAACTCAAAAGAGTTTGTAAAGTAGCTTATATTATGATATTTTTAACAGCATACTAGTTTCTGTTAAAAATAATAAAACATGCATGTATTAACAAAAACACCTTATCAAAAAAAAATTTATTTTCACTTTTCAAAAGTCTGCAGATGCAAAAGTAGCAGAAGCCATCAAATAATTAAATTGGATCTCAATATTCAAGAACATATATTTTAACACCAGAGATAATTAAACTGGAATTTATCATAGCATAAAATATAGCTTACCAACTTTGACAAGTGTTGAAAAATGTGCTGAATTTAGATTATTGACAGTTGCTTTAATGGAAATCCAATAAAAGCCTATTGGCAGTGCATCAAATAACTCTAAACGTGTTGTATATGAGAGTTCTCCAGCTGTTGGTGCTTTTTGCCATTCTTGGATTGGGCTCTCACAGACTGGCTTTTTTTTGCACAACCAAAATGAAAAATTATCCTGAAATGTCCACCTCACTACCTCCCATGCAACTCCAATTTCAACTGTGTCTTTTCTTAAACTCTCCAATACTGTCAGGTTTTTAGGAGTTATCGGCCCTGTAAAAAATCATATTCAAAAAATTATTTTTAGATCGTGCCAAAAAAAGTTAGTAAAAATATTTTACATGTATATCGAAGCTAAAATAAACCAAGGTGAAATAATTTTTTTCCCTGTTTGAATTTGCAGGTAAATTTTGCTACAATAAAACCAGTACTTCCCTATGGCCTAACAATTCTCAAAAATGTTACCCTGTTGAAAAGTGTGCCTTTTATGCTTGCTGATCAAACCCTTTCATTTCTGTCGAAAATTCTTAATGAAGAATTTAATAGATTGATAACTACAAACAAAACTTGCTATAGTAATTTAAGTTGAAGGAAGTGCAAAATTGATTCTAAATCACATCAACATTGCATAAAATCTTTCCTCCAAGAATTTATATGATTAAATTATTCATTAGTTAAGCAATTTTATTTGCACTTGTGCTTTAAATTAAAAATAATTTTTAGTTAAAACAAGAAATAATTTTTTGTCTCAATTAATCTGAAATTCACCAAATCTATACTAAGCATTTTCATATGGGTACATGAATAGTGGGTTCTATGGATGATTACGCAGAGGCCCACTATTACCTTTGTGCATCAATGGTTTAGTTAAAAAGAGTAAATTTCTTATAATATAGCAAATGGCAAATATTTCTTAAAATTATAAAGGCTATCGAGATCTAAAAATTGAATATTCTTGAATGCGAACCTTGTTCTATAAGCTTTCACCTTTGCTTGCGGTTACTTGAGAGTTAAAAATATGCAGAAAAGTGTGTCATCAAATCCAAGCCAACACAGCATAACAGGATAAAAAAAAAACTACTTCATCCAAAATTCTTTTGAGAAAAGACTGGTACTAATTGCGCAACGGACTACTGTAGTGGACGCCGTGCTATGACGTTACATTTCTTATTTTATTGTATGTGTGGTCCTTTTTATTTTATTGTTGTTTTACTCGCTGTGCTGTCACTTATCGTCATTCATGTTGTTGTCTTATTTTATTGTACATGTATATCCTTTTTATTATATCGTTGTTTAACTTTTTATGCTCTCACTTACCGTCACTTAAATTATTGGCATTCCAACGCACTAGCGATCCTGTTTATTCACTTTGTTAGCTGGTATTCTTACCGTTTGCCGTTAGCCGGAACGGGTGATGTTATTATATATAAAGGGCCCGCTCACTTAGTTCAGCAGAGCAAATGACCGTACGCTTCTCGGCTAGTGGATTTCCTTCGCTAATAAAAGATTGAACAAAATCACGCGTAATTTATTTCTGTTTGAAATAGTCTAGATCTGGCCAATTAAAGGCCGGCAAATTCCATTACCCTGGTGGCATCAGTAGGACTGTGCCGAACCCGGGAGGCACCATCTAGAAATTTGGAAATCAAACTCCTGCAGACCTCCTGCCCTGCTTGCAAAAGCAGCCTCATTAGAGGAAAAACGGAGTAGTACGGCAACACCGAGGGTTCCGAGTCTGGCAAAAATGGCTGTACAACTATCCCCCACATTCCTAAAGAAACCTTTTGTTTTAGAATAAGCAAGTTATCTAGCACTTCAGAGAAGGGTCGATGACTGGCACTACGCCAACCACCCTCACTCTGTGAGGCGCGCGATATTGCCAAAAAAGACTTAAGCACTCCAAGTCAGGCAACGATTGTCTGTAGCGGTCCCCCTCACTAGGAGAAAAGCTCAAGTCATGTCTCAAAAGAGGGCAAAGAGTGTAGACAGGACTTAGACCGACTAGCTGACACCATTGGGCAACTTGTCAGATTAAGTTGAAACCCGGAACCAGCCTCTAAGTTCAAAACGCCAGAGTATAATGGCTTCGGAGACCGAGAATATTTCATTACCAGATTTAGAGAAATCGCAGCTGCAAATAAGGGGGTCAAGGAAGCCAGCACTCCGCACCTCAGAGAGGCTTTGAAGAGAGAGGCAAATTTTTGTGGAAGGGCAGTTGGGGTGGCAGCCATCTTTGAGGCCATCTGAGCCCGATTTGTACTATCTCCCCAACAAGGCAGAGCAGATTTGAGCGGTTTGCAAAAAGAACCCATACCTCCTTGCAGGAACTTGCAATGGAAATTGATTGGCTAGTTCAACTATGTTGTTTAGATACATTGAAAGTTCAGTTTATTGACAGAAACTTTATTAGCTGTGTTCATCTTGACAGTTGTAAACAAAGAGAAGGTATTATGAAAAGGCTATTGTAACAAAAGGCAGAAAGCTTTCAGAAAGCTCAACGAGATAGCTTTTAAAACCGTGAAACTGCTATTATTACAATACTCCCACTCAGTTACATGGTTACACCAACAGCCAGTTTGTGACACACATAAAAACAAAAACACACTGATCGTAATCAATGAAAAAGCAAAAATATAACAGTCTTGTGTTTAGTGGTCAGACAATTAATTAACTCAAACTCAATATGTCTTTAAATTTGACAAATCGATCACGTGGCAGCGGCTTCATGAATATGTCAGCGATATTATCATTTGGCCAACGAAACTCGGTACAGACATCACCAGCTTCAATCGCCTCACGAACGTAGTGGTTTTTTGCATCTATGTGTTTTGTACGCTTGCTAGTTTTCTGGCTGTTTGTGATCGCTGCAGTTGATCTATTATCTACAAAGATGATTGTAGAATTAGGTTGCGTGGTTCCAATATCTGAGAATAGCTGACGTAACCGCATGCACTCAACAACACCATCAAACAACGCAATATATTCTGATTCCGTAGTAGAGAGATCAACGACTGACTGACGCTTGCTGGACCAGCTGATTGAACAACCAGCATTAATGAAGACTGCACCCGATTTCGAGTGCCGGTCAGCGTCACTCGCATTATCTACATCTGTGTATTCAACCATTGGTTTACCTTGCTTTCTAAAATTCAGGCATAAATCCTTGGTGCCCTTCAGGTAGCGCATTACTTGTTTGGCTGTGGTCAAGTGAGTCTGGGTGGGGCAAGCGTTGAACTTGGCTAAAGCTCCCACTGCTTCAGCAATATCTGGACGAGTAGATACGGCAGCATATAGTAGACTTCCTACCATCAATTAATAGAGATTGGGATCTGCTAATTTGCTTTCATCCTTGTGACTCAGCTTTACATCATATGCTGCTGGAGTTGCGACAGGCTTACAGTTTTCCATGTTGAACTTTTGAATTATTTGTTGAATGTAAGGCTTCTGACTTAGACGCATAGAATTTTCTCCTCTCTCAATAAGTAATCCCAGACAATGATGAAGCGTTCCGAGATCCGTCATTTTGAAACGAGACAAAAGAGCCGATTTTAATTTGGTCATCTGAGCACCAGTGTTTGACATTATACACAAGTCATCTACATAGAAGCCAATCATAACTTTCTGGTCATTTTTCCAGCAAATATACACACAGTTGTGAGCAGAGGACTGCATGAAGCCTAATGATTTAAGAAATTCATCTAATACCATGTTCCAACATTTAAGCGACTGTTTAAGTCCATACAGCGAGCGATTGAGTTTGTAGACTAAATTTTTTTACCCGGCACAACAAAACCCTCTGGCTGTTCCATATACACCTGTACATCTTCTGACAGTTTTCCATTCAAAAAAAGCCGTTTGTACATCTATTTGGTGTATCATCATATCTCTCTCAACAGCATCCGATAAGAGTGCTCGCAGAGATGTTCTGTGAATCACGGGGCGTAAGTTTCATCGTAATTTACCCCAGATTTTTGTGCCTATCATTTAGCCCCAAGTCAAGCTTTGAATCTACTTATAGACCCATCAGACGAGTGTTTAGCCTTGAAAACCCACTTAGAGCCAATCACTTTGCGCTTGGGCGGAAGATCACCTAGTTCCCATGTACCATTGTTGATCAGTGATTGATACTCATCATTGCTGGCTTTGATCCAAGCATCACGATTTGTGCTAGCCTGTGCTTGCGACAAACTAAGAGGCTCTACAATGTTGATTGCTGAGTGAGCAGAGTGACCAAGGTTTGTGAAATCATCAATACCAAACCAAACAATGGGTTGAGTGGAACGGGGTGATTGCCTATGTGTAACCGTCGGTGTAGGAGCAGCCTTTTTATTTTCTGATAGGTCAATATTACCGCCTCAGAGTTGTCTACACTTGGCTTTGACGACTGATTTGGTAAGCCGAGCTTGGTTTCATCAAAAGTGACATCACGTCTTACTTCTAATTTTATTGTGATCGGATCATAGAGTCTGTAGGCTTTAGACTCAAGGCTATACCCCACAAACACCATTGATTCTGCTTTCTCATCGAGTTTACATCTCAGCTGATCGGGTATGTGAGCATAGGCTAAACATCCAAAAATTTTCACGTGTCCAAGATCAGGTTTTCTGTTGTTCCATTTTTCATAAGGAGTTGTATTCCATTCATGTGCTCATGTGGGGAGGCGATTACGAATGTATACTGCGGTCGTTATTGCCTCTGCCCAGAATCACTTTGGAAGGTGAGATTCAGAAATTAACGAGCGAGCGGCCTCACAAACAGTCACAGCACAGCCGTTTTGTTGTGGAGAATAGCGGGTGGGGACTTGGTGATGTATACCTTGGGCTGAAAGGTAACTCTCCAACTCATTGGATGTATATTCTCCACCACCATCGCTTCTAAGTGTACCCATAGTCTGACCAGTTTTATTTGTCACTAATGCTCCGTAAGTTCTAAACATCTGGAACACGCTAGATTTGTCACAGAAAAAATATATCTGTATATGCCTACTAAAATCATCAATAAATGAAACAAAATACTTGCTACCACCTAAAGATTCATTCTGCATAGGGCCACACACATCCGTATGTACCAATTCAAGAACCCTACTTGATATAATGCCATGGTCAGTTTGAAAAGGACGTCGAGACATTTAACCTTTCACGCAAGCTTCACAGACACCTATTTCGCCGGTAACGTTACAACCATTTTCACACCAATGATTCATGTTTTGGAGGCTGCTTACGTTTACATGAACAAGACGTTGATGCCACAGTAGGGAGGAGGACGCAGCAGCATTAGCAGTATGAATAGCAAACTCGACATCTATATAATATAGCCTGTTTACTACAGATCCGGATGCTATCAACACCTTTCTTTGATTTTTAATCCAGCATCTCGAATGTCCAAACTGTACTATATATTCTTTTTGTGTAGCCGCTTTACAGAAAATAGATTTCCGTGTAGGTCAGATATGTGTAGTACATTGTAAAGTGTAGCATGTCTAGTTTTATTTCCATGAAATTTTGTTTGCAGCTGAACAATACCTTTTCCGACTACTTGAACTTGAGACCCATTGGCAACAACAACGTACTCAGGTGAATCTAGCTTAAAATAATCACAAAATACAGCTTTATTTTTTGCCATGTGACTTGTAGCACCGCTGTCGATCAGCCATTTTTGAGAGTCAACATCTGTCTCCAATACAGTAAATGCCGATTCATCATCTTTGCTATTATCATCGTATGTAAATAATTTATTCGCCAGTGTATCACGTTCAAAGTGAGCTCTGAGCTTGTTCTACGCAACTCCTGGGTTTTCACATGCACTTATGAGATAAATAAGACTATCACTCACAGAAAGCACCATGTGGGAAAAAGCTTTGCTTGACTTCTTTTTGTACTCGGCTTTAGCGGCAGCATTAGCATCATCCTCCAGAGTAATGGTTCCATCCGCATGTCCAAATAAGTCCTTAGCTCTGAGTAGGTGTTTGAGTTTGAACTTCTATGTGGCATAGTTATCAGTGTTCCGCTTATCTATAGTCCAACCTTTCTCATCCATAGTTCTTTTTTAATATTTAATTGGTTGACCGGGCCCATAACCTGTTGTTTAGATACTTTGAACGTTCAGTTTATTGACAGAAACTTTATTAACTGTGTTCATCTTGACAGTTGTGAACAAAGAAAAGGTATTGAATGAAAAGGCTATTATAACAAAAGGCAGAAAGCTTTCAGAAAGCACAACGAGATAGCTTTTAAACCCATGAAACTGCTATTATTACAATAAAATAGCCTACGCTGAACTGCTCAAACTGTTCAGAAGTAAAATGGCAAATGAGTAATTTTCAAACTCCTCAAACCATCCCACCCTACAGTGGCACCTCCTAACAATACTCATGGAGACTCTCGCGGATGCAGTGCGGCTGAAGGCGAAGTTCTCCAGATCAAATATAAAGAATTAAGTCTAGGCAAAGCCGTCCAAGCTGTAGAAAACTTGGCCAATACAGGACATGGTGCGGTACACAGTGTAGACCAAGACACTTTGAATGTACCGCTATCCACAGTAAAGCACCTGGTAGAACAGGTCAAACAGCTGCAAAACAAGCCAACAGAGCCTCCAGGAAATAAGCCTGCTATTTGTTGGGGATGTGGAGGCACGAAACATCTTTGAAAGAAGTGCCCCAGTCAAAGAAAAAAAAAATCGAGAACCGGTAAAAGGCCGCTACAGTAGCATCCACTACTAGATGCAATAAGGCCCCTGATCCATATGTTTTCTCACGATATCCTCTCAGAAAGTGGCACTCAGTAAGGTGAGCTGGTAAGAAGGATGAGATTGATTTACCTATACTGTAATGATCCTCGTATGCATTCAGGTTAAATGGCAGTGCGCTGCATAAAGCTTGTGTGACCTTCCTTCTAAAAGCTGCCACATCCAGAATCGAATGCTGATCATCTAATTGGTATAGAATAAATGCATTCACTAATGCAGCTTCTTTTAAGAAATGATAAATTGCGTGGTACCATTTCTTTACCTTGTCCGGGTATTGGTGAGTAGCGCATTTTTGGTCAAATAAGTCAACCCCACTCATTGAAGCGTAGTAATTTATGGCTACATTGGGTTTTTAGGTACTTCTGAAACCAGTAAGGCTATGCCAATGTCATATCTTTTTTCCCCCACAGCCCGCTCCACCAACATTTGATTAAAACTTTAACCTGGAGTGTCCTGCCATGTGCATGCAAGTAAATCACCCTTCCTCATAAATACTGGATTGTCACCCTTTTTCAACTTTAAATTATCAGATTTTAAGGAGCTTGGCATGTGCTTTCTGGTAGCTCATACCGCCACTACCAGCTCCAGTGTTCAGCTGTTGCCGTGCATCAAACAGATCTGGACTTGAATAAAAATTATCCATGTAAACATGGTGCCCACAATTTAAAAAATAATTTCTTAACAATCCGACTACATCATCATAGTCAAGGCTTTTGTCTTTGTGTCAGGATTTTGCTCCTTCCCGGTGTAAACTTTGTAGTCCAGTAAGTATTCTGTTTTACTCTCGCAGAGTGACCATATTTTTATGCCCCAAAATATAGGCTTATTTGGCATATATTGTCGAAAGAAAATCCTCTCCTCGAACCTTCTCATTGTTTCATCTATGGTTAGATGACAGTGAGGTATGTAAGACTGTCTTGCAAGGGAATTCAGCAAAGCAGTTAGAGGAGATATCTTGTATAATGGATCATATCCTGATTGCCCTCTAGGTATTTTGCTCTTTATTATGGCATAACTGTGTGAATGTGTTCAGGAGTAGAAATCGGTTTCTTGACATTATTGAACAAAATCCTGGCGATGCTTCTAAATTACTAAAAGCCCAGTAGCTAAAAGCTCAATTTTTGGTTTTGGGATTACACTTATTTGAATTTGCAAGCCCACATAAGCTTTGATTTTTTTCAGTGGTATCTTGGCATTTGTTACATCTCGAATGTTCATCAAAATTCATTGGGCCATCAAGGAACTGCAGAGCATAATTGTTTGTGTGATCAGCTATCATTTCAAAGAATTCCTCAAGGAATAGTTGATTGAAACACTGTACAGGGTGCTTGTCTTCAAGGTTAAAAGACATAACTTGTCTTTTAGTGTATTAAGGATACCACATTGGAAAAGTATTGTCCATCGTGTGGCTGCCAGTTGGAGCTTCCATTACCATCATCCGAAATGTTCGATATTAATGCAACACTACTATTAATTCCATTTTCATCAGAGCTATCGCTATCATTATCTGTTAAACTTTAAAATCTAAATCTGAATCAGCTATATTGTCTTCAGCATTCAGCAGTAATTATTTGTTTTCTAACTCGGGATGTACTTCAAAAGCCATAAAAAACACTAAATAGTTCGGACGTCAACAAGAACATTTGGCCATTTTGAGAATAAAAATTTCTCAACAAAAATTTTAAACTCGCTCACTAAATTAAGCTAAATTTTTAATTAAATCTTCATACAAGACTGCCAATCTCATAAAAAAATAAAGATCGTGGTTTTGGTTGTCAACGGATAATAAAAAATAACCACTGCTCAGCTGCTGGGAAAGTCGCAAAAAAGCGTCTATGGCAGTCGGCCTACAAATCACATTTATGCGTTTACGGCAGTGAAGGGGTTAATGAACTATTTGCTAAAACTTCAAGGCCATTTTACGGAGAACATTCATACAATGGCAGCAAGCCACCTGGTAAGATAGAGTAGCCATTTATTTATGTTGATTCGCAAATCGAGAGATTATGTATTACAAATAAAGTGCCAAATCATCTGAAAAATATGGAGAACAGAGACGAGCCAAATAGCTAGCAAACCTATTGACAAGGTGCTAAACTACTTTTACCAGGAAAGAAAAAAACCTTGGTCTGAATTCAAAGTGTGACCATCTATTTCAGCAAAAACAGCACACAACTCAAATGTTAATCTCTTTTTTGGCTTGGATCATAGACCAAGGCAGGGGCAGAATGACTGATTTGTAAACTTGTAAATAGCTGCTGATCAAACTGGCTGAAAGTTTCTGAAGTCCCCATGTTGCAGACCTAGATGACATGCAAGCAATTGAGTTTTGGGGGAGCTATCAATGTCTATATGTAGGAACTGAGCAAAACTATTTTATCCTTCTCCTGATCAATTAAAGCTTTGAGGCTTTGTCCCCGAAGCAAGTTTTTGGTACACTATGCTTGGTCAGCAGCTACTGGCAGGTCCATTTGATGTTGATACGCAAAATTAACAAGCGTTTGCTATCCACTCAAATTTTGGAAAGTAAAAGGTCTTACTTCTCAAACTTACCATTGCTCTAGGCACTTTTGGGAGTTTGATGGAGTGGGTACCGCATGGCTTCCACCGACAAAAATTGTTGTTGTACTTGAACAATATAATTTTAAGCACGTCAAGTTTTGATACGCACAGGTATAAAATTGATAAGGCAGTGCAATGGTTAAACCACCATGGTGAAGTGCAATGGTCGAACATGTCAAACTAAAACACAAGCCAGCCACCTGAAAACCACTGCAACCACAGGTCTGTTGTTGGAAGCACTCCGTTGATAAAGAAAGTGTGCAATTGGACCTTAAAAATGCATGAGGAGACTGACATTTGCATGTCTTTTTCAAGAGTCAGAGACTCGTAGACATTCTTAGAAAAAGAAGAGTGCTACTGTTAGTAGATCCTCAGTTTTGTCATCATAGCTTGGCTACTTGCCAAGCTTACTAACAAGAAAAAGTGGCTAAAATGAGAAGCTGAGCAGGCGTTCAACAGCCTAAACACTAGCGTACAACACGCTAGCCGGTGCACATGTGCATCGGCTGATGGTTATTTGTATGATGATATTAATATTATTTGTATATGATATTATTTGTACACAGATTCAAGCTAATGTAGCGAAAAATGTAGAAATGTTCATGTTGAACTTAAAGTGTCCTTGCTTGTTTGAGCAGCAAAAAAAGAGCTACTACATTTCTTGGTGTTTGCTATAGGGGGGGGGGGTCTTGTTCATCAATCGCTTTTAACTTTTTTTGCGTAGCCTGCAACTCATGCTGCATACAAAATACACTTTATTCTGCTGACTGTGTTTTAGGACAAACTATCAAATTAGGTAGCCAAGGGAAATCCAAGAATCTTAGCTGGATTATGTATGTTGCATTTAAGAACATCAAGCAGGGCTGCCCCAAAATAAGTTTCATTATGACCTTTTCATTATGATTATTTTCAAATGACCTGCACAGATTGCAAACAGTGTAAGCTTCTTAAACTAAAAGTTTGTTGGAAAAATAACTCTTACTGCCTCTTCAGTAGGCATATTGATCAGTCGATTCAATTTTATCTTATATTAGCTGGATGTGATAGCGAAAATCAAAAGGCTGTTTAGGAGTTGCATATGTGATCCACAACAAATCACAATGGACCTAAAGTGCCAGCTTTGGCGCTTTGCCAACTGTAGCAAAGAATGCTATGGCTATAGTGCAATCCAGCCATAGTAAAAATAACAGTAGATTTTCTTGATCTCCCAAAAAACTAAATGGGCAAAAAGTTGATAGTGGTTCAGATTGATGACTTCACTCAATTGACCAACTCACTAACCTTACCAAAAGCTACCACACAAATAGCCGCCATTAATCTAGACTAGAAAGTGTTGTTTATATATGGTTTTTTGCAAAACAGATCAAAACGAACTAAAGAGCGCAATTTGAAAATTCAAATTGCCAGATCTGTGACAAATTTTCCATGTCGATAAGTTCCACTGTACCAAATGCCTCAAAAGAAAGTATTTTTATAGCCTAGTATCAGATGTTAGGAGACTTCCTCTATGTATTGCTAGCTGTCAAAATCCAATAGAAATAAAAACTGTAGTTGAATGAAGACGGTAAATGTCATTTAGTGTTCTGCTGGGGCTGGAGCTTGAACCACTCAACCAGCTGAAGTGTTAGCCTTCATTTAAAAAGTTGAGCCTGTCACATGATATCATAGTGTATGTCCAGCAGGGACTTGAAAAAACCAAAGGCACCTACTGGCAACTACAGATGAAAAATAGTAGGATCAGAAGAAGCCAACCCTGTACACACTCAGTGAGGATCAGCAGGCTGGGAAAATAAGGAGATAACCTTAAAGTGTTAACTATGCAAGTGGGTCAACGCAAGTAGTAAAGTCTTGGCCGAACCACAGATAACAGATAAAACAGCAGAGTCAGTGGCCAATCAATAGTGTTACCAAGCCCAAGGCACCTTAGTAATGCTGAGGTTAATCGGGTCAGTCTCTAACTACTCAAAAAGGATATACCCTTTTGTGAGAATTCATTGCCACCAAAGAGAGCTGCTAGACGTGACCTAAAACATACCATACCAACCTATAAGTCTGCACCGACATGCCAGAAATGGAGCCTCAAAAGTAAACTCAACAACTCTTCTGACAAAAAAGGCCAGATATGGTTTAAATTAAAACTTATAGAATTATGTAATAATTTACCCACTTAATAAGTTACACTCTTTCATAAAATGAATTTTTGATATTGGCATTGTTTACACCAACCAAGCCAACATTCTTGAAATATTTATTGTATTCATCATCAAAAAAATAAAGTTTATTTTAATACTTCGTTTTTTTACAGTCATAATGCACGCTAAATATTTTAAAAGTAGTGGTTTATTTGAAACAGCTAGTTAAATAATCTCAAAAGTTAATTTTTGTTAAGTGCATACACATCTTTTAGAGTTCTAACAGATCAAAACTCAAAAATAAGAAACAAACATACTATGATCGAATGAAACATGTGTTCATAAAACATAAAAATATAAACATATAAAAACAAAAAATAAATGATATGCGCACTATTACCTATCCTTATCTATATAACACATCTTCTGTTATGAAAACATTTAAAATTTAGGTAATTGAGTCAGAGAAATTATTTGTGAGAACTTTATATTTAGTGCTCAACATATTGTGTATCTTTTGTCTACTAGGGTAGTCAGGTTAGTTTGCTATCAGTTTTATATGGTATTACCACAAACTTGGTTTTTGAAACTTTCTGCACTCTGTCATTGCATTAATTAATTTTGTGGAAAGTTTGTATTAATAGGATCAAAAGTACAAGTTAATTATGTTTGTTTAAAAGAGTCAAAGTCAAACAATAGAAAACAAGTTCAAAATAAAAGTCATGACCTCAATTGTTGCTTAATTTCAATAGTTGGTTATTTGCAATGACATGCTTACCTTAGACCCTTTAAAATAACAGTTTACTCCATAAGTTTACAACACTTTTCACTTTATCTGTGTTAACGCATTTTAATTGTGACATGACTATATGAACTTCTCAAGGTATAACTAAAACTGTAAAACTTGCTTTGGCATCCAGTGTAGTTAAACCGATATGGTTGGGAAGTCTGATTGCCATCGTGTGTATACGCATACAAATTATAGAGGTCTCCATGTTTGATTGGTATTTCACACAAGGCAACTGTGGTAGGCTTATCTAAAAATATTGAAGTACTATTACCACAATTATACACACATTACCAATTAATAAAATCTTAAAAAATCTATTTGCTAAACTGTCCATCTTGATCCGAAAGATGTTAAAGGCTAAATAATCAATTATGAAAAAGAATTTATCAAAAATCAAGTTCAATTTTTCACACAAAGCATATTAATCATTTTGATAATAAGCGAATATAGTTTGAAACATAGACTTAAATTTTTGGCCTTATGTTTAGCTAACCCATTGGTACCACAATAGTTGTTTAACAAATAAATATCAGTTATAATATTTTCTTCAAAAACTATTACAAATGCAAAATAAAAATTTAAAATATTTAGCAATTTAATCTGCCTGTTTAATTATTTTATATCGCTTTAACTAACAATAATCTAACACTACTTCAAAATAGAAAACATAATTTAACAGTTAAAATACTTAACCTAATGATGTCATGCATTTTCGCTCTCCTTCACAATCATAAGTAGATAAATAACCAGTGCATCGAATAGAATACTCCAAAAAGTTGTTGTTGGAGTGGATAAGACGAATTATGAGAACACTACCGTTTTGTCCAAGACTTACTTCCGCACTTGTTACCAATTGAAGATCTACAATGATTCCCTCAATAAATTGTAAAAATTTTTTGGTGATTAATAGCATCAAACCTAGGCAGATGTTATCAGACTGTGTAGCTATGGAAGAGAATGTGCCCCATTGGTCAAAACTGTTAGAATTACTTTTCTAAAACAGGTTTTTTTATCATGGCAAAGGTGCTATCTAACCTAATCTGTTTGGTTTAGGTTAGATAGCTAAAAACATTTCATAAGCCCCAGTTGAGAAACTTTGTCAATTTACTTTTTCATATTTTGGCTGGATAGCTAAACATGGTTTGTTTTGTCTCATTTTTATTTGTAAAGCTTCTATGGCATACCAATGTAATTTTACTCACTGATGACTTGATCCAAGACAACCGCTCAAGAAAAATTAGAAATGGTTAAAAATTGTTGCTATAATGGCAGTTTCACAATTTCATTGTGCATTTTCATTGTGCTTTCTGAAAGCTTGTTGCTTATTGGTGCTAATTGCTATTTCATATAAAGCTCTCAATTTTGTTTCTAATTGTCTAAAATAATGCAGCTAATAAAGTTTCTGTCAATCAACTGAACATTCAAACTTAATAAACAACAGGTTATGGGCCCAGTCAACTCATTAAATATTATATCACAAAACTATGAATGAGAAAGGCTGGACTATAGATGAGCTAATAACTGATAACTATGTCACATAGAAGTTCAAAGTCAAATATCTACTCATAGTTAAAGACTTATTTGGATATGTAGATGGAACCATTACTCTGGACGACGATACTAACCCTGCCGCTAAAGCTGAGTACAAAAACAAGTCAAGCAGAGGGTTTTCCCACGAAGTGCTTTATGTTAGTTTTATCTATCTCATCACTGAATGTGAAAACCCAGGAGTTGTGTGGAACAAGCTGAGAGCTCACTTTGAACAAGAGACATTGGCTCTAGCCAGCGATTTTCGTGGTGTTACGTAGATCTAAAGCGACATAGTCAGCAACAGTCCAAAAGCTGCTATATCTGTGGTTCTTTAAAACATTACCGAGATAGTGTTCCTAAAGACAACTATTATCAGAGCAGAGGACCAAGTCGCATTCAAGATTGAAGCCATGGATGTTACAGCAGTAACTCGAATTCACTTCATTCGAAAATATCTACATACGATGATAATAGCAAAAATGGTGACTTGGCATTTACAGTGTTGAAGACAGATGTTGATTCTCAGAAATGGCTGATTGACAGCGGCGCAACCAGTCACATGGCAAAAAATAAAGCTGTTTGTTGTGATTATTTCAAGCTAGATTCACTAGAGTACATAATTGTTGCTGATGAGTCTGAAGTTCAAGTATTTGGAAAAGGTATTGTACAGCAGCAAATAAAGATTTTGGAAAAAAGAACTAAGCGTGCTACACTCTAAAATGTACTATACATACCTGACCTACACAAAAATCTGTTTTCTTTAAGAACAGCGGCACAAAGAGAATATATAGTACAGTTTGGACATTGGCGATGCTGGATTAAAAATCAATGAAGGATGTTAATATCATCCAGATCTGTAGTAAACAACAATGAATACTATCTTGATGTTGAGTCTGCTATTCTACTGATAACGCTGACTTGTGCTTCTTTCTCCTGTGTCATCAAAGTTTTGCTCATGTAAACTTAGGAATCTTCAATAACATTGATCAATGGTATGAAAATGGTTGTAATGTTACTGGCAAAATAGGCAAATGTGAAGCTTGCTAAAAAAAGGTAAAATATATTGACGGCCATTGCAAACTGAAAGTGGCATTTAATCAAATAGATATTTTGAACTGGTACACTCGGATGTGTGTGGCCCTATGCAGAATAAATCTTTAAGTGATTGCAAGTATTTTGTTCATTTATTGATTATTTTAGCTGGCATGTTCATGTTTTTTACGTGACAAATGTAGCGTGTTTCAGGCGTTTAGAACTTAATAATCATTAGCGACCAATCAAACTGGACAGACTATAGATACACTTAGAAGTGATGATGGTAGAGAATATACATCAAATGAGTTTGAGAGTCACTTGTGTGCCCAAGGTATACATCATCAAGTCACCACTCATTATTCTCGACAGCAAAACGGCTGCGCTGAGAGATTTAACCGTATTGTTTGTGAGCCCACTCGCATGTTAATTTTTGAATCTCAACTTCCAAAGTTATTTTTGACTCAGGTATCATTGACCGAGGTATACATTTTAAATTGCCTTCTTACTCAAGCACTTAAAGGGTATACAACTCTTTATAAAAAGCGGTACAACAAAAAACCTGATCTTGAGCCCATGCAAAATTTGGATGCGAAGCCTATGCCTGATCAGCTGAGATGTAAACTTGATCAGAAATCAGAATCACTAGTGTCTGTGGGGTGAATCCTTAGGGTTAAAGCCTATAGACTGCACAATCCTATCAATCAGAAAATAGAGGTAAGACATGATGTCACCTGTGATGAAACAAAACTCAATTCACCTAATCAGTTGACAAGGTCAAATATAGAAAACTCCAAAACGGTGAATATTGACTTATCAGAAAATTGAAAGGTTCCTTCAACATCAATCAACAATCAGACAATCAACACAATTGACACAAACAATTGTTCAGTTTGGTGTTGATGACTTCACTATCCTTGGCCACTCTGCTTACTCAGCAATAAGCTTTGTTGAGCTTCTTAGCTTGTTACAAGCACAGCCTAGTACAAAATGTGATACCTGGATCAAATCCAGCAAGGATCAGTATCAATCACTTTGACAATGGTACTTGGGACCTACGTAGTTGATCTTCTGCCTGGTTGCAAAGCGATTGGCTCTAAGGGGGTTTTCAAGACTAAACACTCATCTGATGGATCCATAAGTAGATTTAAGGCTCGACTTGTGGCAAAGGCATATGCACAAAAAGCTGGAGTAGATTATGATGAAACATACGCCCCCGTGATTCACAGAACTTCTCTGCGCGCACTCTTATCGGATGATGTTGAGAGAGATATGATGATACACTAAATGGATGTACAAATGGCATTTCTGAATGGAAGATTGTCAGAAGATGTATAGGTGTATATGAAACAGCCAGAGCGTTTTTTCGGGCCTGGTAAAAAAAATTAGTCAGTGAACTAAGTCGCTCTCTGTATGAACTTGAGCCGTCTCTTAAATGTTCAGACATGGTATTATATGAATTTCTTAAATCATTAGACTTTGTGCAGTCTTCTGCTGACAACTGTGAGTTTATTTGCTAAAAAAATGACAAGAAATTGATAATTGGTGTCTACAGAGATGATTTTTTATAATGAAAGACACTAGTACTCAGATGATCAAACTAAAATCGGCTCTCGTTTCGATTCAAAATTACAGACCTCAGATTATCAGGGATTAATTGTTGAGAGAAGAGACAATTTCATGCGTCTAAGTCAGAAGCTTTACATTCAACAAATAATTCAGGGCAACATGGAAAATTGTAAGTCTGTTGCAATTCTGGCAGCACATGATGTAATGCTGGGCCACAAGGATGGAAGCAAATTACTAGATCCCAATCTTTATTAATCGATGATCGGAAGCCAATCATATGCTGCTGTATCTACTCCACCAGATATCGCCAAAGCAGCGGGAGCCATAGCCATGTTTAATGCTTGCCCACCGAACTCACATGACCGTGGCTAAACAAGTAATACATTACCTGAAGGGCACTAAAGATTTACGCTTGGTTTTTAGAAAACAAAGTAAGCCAATGGTTGTATAGACTAATGCACATTATGCGAGCAATGTTGACCGGCACTCGAAGTTGGGTGCAGTCTTCATTAAGGCTGGTTGTCCAATCAGCTGGTCCAGCAAGCGTCAGTCAGCCATTCCATAATTTATTGCGGATTCAGAGTACATTGCGATGTTAGGTGGTAATTTTGAATGCATCTGGTTACATCAGCTATTCTCAGATATTCGAATCTCCCGGCCTAATTTTTCAACTATCTTTGTAGACATTCAAACAGCCAAAAAACAAGCAAGCATAGAAAACACATCAAGTTGAAATATCATTTTGTTCGTGAGGTGATTGAAGCTGGTGATGTCAGCACCAAGTTTTGTCCGAAAAATTATAATATAGCTAACATATTCACAAAGACGTGATCGATTTATTAAACTCAAAAACATGCTGGGCTTGAGGTAGTCAATTGTCTGACCGGTGAAGGTTAATTACAGCAAACACAAGACTGTTATTATCATTATTTTTGTTTTTGTCTTTTGATGATTATAACAATTTTAATTTTGTGTTACTAAAACTGGCTGTTGGTGTAACTATGTAACTGAGTGGTAGTGTTGCTATAGTAGCATTTTCATGATTTCAGTGTGTTTTTTATTGTGCTTTCTGAAAGCTTGTTGCTTCATGGTACTAATAGCTACATATTTCATATAAAGCTCTCACTTTTGTTTCTAACTGTCCTGATGAATGCTGCTAATAAAGTTGCTGTCAATCAACTGAACATTCAAACTTAATAAACAACACTCCATATGAAATTATTACAAATATAAAAATACGTTTAGAAGTAAAAAAAAGTGCTCAATATAATAACATATTTTTTTCAAATATTTTGGCCATCTGTAGTTCACATTCATTGGGGTGTTGTACATTTTTCATTATAAATGTTGCGTTTTTCTGGCCTAAAACCTTAATGATTTTTTGAGCCAGATTGACAATCTGGTCTGTAAATAATTTTTCAGTTAACTCATAGTACAGTTTTGTAAAATCTATTGTTATTTGTTATCGATTGTTATCGACCATTCAAGTATGAAGTAGTATATAATCATATGCATATAAAAATATACCTGATAAAAATATTTTATACATATTTTTAGCATATACTGAAAATGTAGATGTATATTTTGTAACGCTTTATTGGAAACTTAAAAAATTCTCAACCGTTAGTTTTTTGTTATAAAAATATGTCAAGTTTTTGAGATAAAAACTAGCATTAAAAATTTCCACCGTACTGTAATTGAGCTTGTAACAATTGTAATTGTCAATACGCACAGACATTAGCTAAATTTCCAAGCCATTTTTATGTCATTTAGATCATTTAGGATTATTTTCATTTTAATGGAAGCTAAAGTTGCAATTTTTATTATCAGCTTGTTTTAGGTTTTTTTTATTCCTTTTTTGAGTTTTTTTGCAACCAGTTTCATTGTCTATTATTAGTTTTTATTTTTAATGTTCTGTCAAACTGTTTCAATTTCAAACACCATTGACGCTGTAATTTCAAGTGCAACTGTGACAGTGAAATTTTATTTTTCACGCTCTTTTACAGTTATTACAAAACTACAACAAAATAACGTAAATCGTACAACTTTATACGTAAGAACTTTTAATTGAAGTCGTAGCCAATCATCAGACTTTACTCGGTCATTACTTGCTCATTATTTCACAGCTACCTTAAAACCTGTACCTGTTACCTGTAGGTTATTTTTCATCCTAATATAGTTAGACAAAACAACTTTTTATTTAAATTGAGTTTTAAAATTACAGTGTTGTGTTGTGAGATTTGTTAGGCTCGGACTGAATTGGCATCTGAACTTAAAGCGGTACATGTAGTCTCAGCAATAAGGGTGTGTGATAAAGCTAGCGGATAAGGCTGGCTAGCAAATCAAGCTGATAGGTAAAACGAGCAGATTAGGTAGTTTTGGGAGTATACTAGCGATTACCCTGTCATACAGCCCTCGACTAAAGTGATGATGAAAAAAATAAAGGATGCTGCTGGTTGATAATTGCAATATTTACAGCTAAATTTCACTGCAGTGCAATAGGATAACTGCAATGGCAGCTGCAATAGTAGCTGTGATGTACTGGGTGTTATTATGTACAGCAAACAGCAATAATGAGAAGCGAAGGTTATACAGTCAAACATATATAACTCAAACTTCACGGGGCCGAGCGAAGGTGTTCGAGTTATCAGAGCACTCAGATTATCAGAACAAGTCCATGTATTTATTATTAGATACATGTAGATATACAAACTGTAATATAAATCAAAAAGATGAATGGATTGATTCAAATTAAATGCTTCTAATGTGAAGTTTAAAAGTTTTTTATCAGACAGTATAGAGATTTTTTTATCGCTCGACGTTTGTTGTTTTATGTGATGTGACTGCCAGGATGTTTTCGGACTAATAATGGCAAAACTTGATTGCTGTTTAAATGCTCAGAAGAAAAGACTAATTTTTTTTAGCGTTTTAACCCAGATCAATTTTGTCGATTTCTCTTCTTTTTATAAAAGTTGTGTTTTTATGGTAAAAAGCAGTTCTGGACACACAAAAATGTTAGTGACTTTTTAAGCAAGATTGACTATCTGGTCAGTAACTAATATTTCAGTTAACTCATAAACAGTTTTGTAAAATTTAGGCTTGCAAAAGCGAAGGTTGCTTCGCTTTGCCTTGCCTTTAAAGGACCACCGCTAAGCGGATGTTTAGTGACAATCAAATTTCACTAAACCTTTAGAAAAGTCGTTGATAAAAATATGTTGCTGATTATGGTAATAACAAAGCCTAGGAATTACTAAAAGTTGAGGTTTATTTCTATGGCTTGCAATAAAGTAATATTCTAAAGTGATAACAACCATCTCGGTAGCCGTTGGGCACAAAACTGTTTGAGTTAACTATGTTGACATCGAGTCATCTGAAGCAATTTATCATTGTGTGGGAACGAACCAAACAAAACCGTTCGAGCCAACCATGTGTTTGAGCTATTCGAAGCCGAGTTATCCATGTTTGATTGTATGTTTATATCTCTCCCCTGCAATCGAAAAAATGCAATATTAGAAGTAAAATGGGAAGCTGCTGTGTAATATACACAGTTTCAAAGTTGGTTGTGTTGAATGTAGAATGGTTTTGACAGCGATCTGTAACAGATAGCAAGCATAGCAATCATGTGTGCCTAAAAGCTTTCTGCAAACTGGAGCAAAATAAAAAAATTTTCGTAGTGGGACAGTCTAGTTCGGCCATAGTTTATAAATAAGATTTAAAAAAATTTGACTATGTTCTAGATAATTTAATGGAACCTTTTGTAATTGGACAAAAAAAAACATAGGCTGATAAACTGTGTACCATTTGGGTACTGTGTACTGTGTAAACTGTGTACCATTGTGGGTATTTTCATACCTGTAAATTGGTCTACGGTCAATGCCTCAAATGGTTTATGTTTACTACAGAAACCTTTGGCTATTGGACACTGCCATAGACTAGTGAAATGTGCACGTTTTTCTCGTGAAATGCAAACAGCTTTATGGTTCTGCTATCTGTCATACGGCTTTAAGGGCGTTTTGTTGGCTAGTTTTTATTTTGATTTAACAGGCTTGTCAGGTTTGGTTGGCGATTTTAGGCCAAAATAATCTATCTAGTTATGAATAATCCGATCA
The DNA here is from genome assembly GCF_963576615.1 of Watersipora subatra. Classification (NCBI taxonomy): domain Eukaryota; kingdom Metazoa; phylum Bryozoa; class Gymnolaemata; order Cheilostomatida; family Watersiporidae; genus Watersipora; species Watersipora subatra. Next base: position 45,864 of record NC_088713.1, read on the forward strand.
GATGGAGAAATTCTAGGATATTTCCAACACTTTTCAAAAAATTTGTGACATATTTAAGTAGGTTTATTTTTGTTTTACTTGTTTGTAAACAACTCCACAGAAAACTGGTTAAATGTTCTGATGGAATTTTGGTACAAGGGTTTGGGTATGCTTGTTGATGGATGTTTTTTGGGAATTCTGTGTATATATGCATCTATTAAAAAGCTCACAAACACTTGCTTTGCTTGTGTTTGCTCGTTGGATAAGAAAGTGGAAGGAAAGATGGATTCTCCTCTTCTCCTCTTTTGCTGCAGTACATGTATTATATTGGTTTGTACAACATGACATAGATGCCTTTAACCATAGGTGTAACCTTTCAGCTGTTTCATTGGTTACTACTGACAATTCAGCTTCAGTATTAATTGTAAACTTAAAGAAGTTGGCAACCAACAAAAGGGAGACAGCCCAAGGCACCAGAGAGGTGAAAGTGCTTATGGGCCATGTAAGGAACACAGTCACACAGAGATAAGTGAAAGTGCCAAGAAAGCAGATTATACGATATCTGTACAGGAGAAATTGTACTCTTTTTAGCCTTGGTTTTCAGCAATGGTATGCGTGATAGAGATTTTTTATAAAATTAAGCTAGCAGACATTGAGAGGCCGGAAAAAGGTGTTCAAAGGAAGTGGAAGGAGAAAATGGTTAGGTGGATGCATTCAGGGTAGCTGTGCAGAGATTAGCCAAAGTTCAGAGAAGGATTGCTGATTGCTGAGGGTCAGGCTGAGTTAGATAGGTCTAGACCAGGGGTGTGCAACATGTTTTTTTTGTTGGCCACTTTTCAATATTTGAACAACACCTAGGGCCAGCAACCCTAAATAATGTTATCTAATAGAAAATTGTGTGCCGAGTTGAGGAGACTGAGAAAATGTTGTAATATGAGTAAGTACACTTCTTGCCAACAATAAATACAAACTATCATTAGTATGAATCTGTAATATTGGACCAAGAAACCGAGACAAAAAATAAAGTGCATATCAGATAATTAGTGTGAAATTTGGTATTTTACTTATGTACACAACTTTTCAATGTTCGCTTCACGGATGTAGTAGCAACTCGAAGTTGACTGATCAGGCAATCATCAGGGAGTTTACTTCGTTACCTGTCTATAGTGAACTTCATTTTTGAAAAAAACTGTTTGCAACAATACGTACTGCCAAAAAGAGATAACATGTTTCTAGCTTGCACCTCTAGATTTGGATACTTTTCAAATACATGTTTCTCATAACAATTTACTAAATCATCCCACGACCAAATGAGCTGATGCGAAGTTTGGGAATTTTTATGATAAATGCATGTGCACACAACTTACGAAAACTATTCATCAACAATGAGACGAACCCTTGTAATAAAATTTCATCAACAAATTTAACCATTGTTTTGTAGATTAGTTAAAGTATAATAACGATACAAAACACATATAGGCCTATTTAAATATGTTACCAAGTATTTGTATATTCTCGAAATTCTGTTAAAACTTACCCATCTGATCGGATTATACACAAATAGACGGATTTATTAGGACAAAAATCGTCACAAAACGCTTGAAAAGCTTGGTTTGATAAAAGTTAAGATCGGAAATTGAAACGGCAGGCAAACAAGAATAGAACGATTAAGTCGTGCGCATTTCGCGAAAAAATAACGTGCACATTTCACCAGTCTATGGCATTGTTTACTTGTAATCGAATTTGTTCGAAGGTTTCTGTAATAAACGTAGACCGTTTGAGACGTTGACCAATTTATAGGTACAAAATTGTGGTACACAGTTTATCAGCCTATGTTTTTTTGTTCAATCTCCGAAGGTTTCATTTTTTAAAACGTTTGCCAAAATTCTTCGCCACTTATGTACAAGCTAGGGCCGAACTGCAACGCCCTTTATGACGAGAACCCTTTGTATTCTGTTGCAGTTTGCATGAAACTTTCAGACGTGTGAATGCTCATACTCGCTTTCTGTTAAAGATTGCTATCAAAACCGTTCAACATTCAACGCAACCAACTTTTAAACTGTATAGTACACAGTAGCTTGCCATTTTACTTCTAATTTTGCATTTCAGAGTTATAATAAACATATTTCTTTATTGTTGTTGAATTACATACATTACAGTAGACTAGGTCTACAGCTTTACAACACTTTTATAGCAGCTTTTATTTTGCTGCAGTTTGCAGAAATCTTCCAGACGCTCGTAGGTTTTCTATTATTGCTGTATTACTATATTAACAATATTGGTTATTCTAATAATATCAGTGCATTTTACTCCTAATATTGGCCAATATTGCATTTTCCATATTGCAGGGGAGAGATTATATTAGACATAATACTTTCCTTTTATTATTACTGTTTGTCATGACAAAACACTTTTTAAATAAACTCTCTAAAAATAAATATAAATACCACAACTTTTCGATATTGTTAGCTATGACATTTTGAAATGTAAACAAAATTGTGCATTGGTTTTCTATTATTACTATATTAATAATATTGATTATTCTAATACCATCAGTGCATTTTACTTCTAATATTGGCCAATATTGCATTTCTCCTATTGTAGGGGGAAAATATAAACATCTTTTCTTTTCATCATTGCTGTTTGTTGTATATAATAACACCCACACCCAGTACATTACAGCTACCATTGCAGTTATCCTGTTGCGCTGCAGAGCCATTTGACTGCTAATATTGCCTTTCTCAACCATCAGTACCCTTTCTTTTTTTCCAATATCATTTTGGTCGTGGGCTGTATGGCAGTGGAATTTCTAGTTATTAGTATATTCTCTACTCAAATCAGCATCTGATTGTAATTCTATCATATCCATTTGATAGCGGTCAGGACTGTCTTCAGGTACCATGTCATAGGGCTGAGAAAATAGTTTGAACTTAGGTTCACATTTCCTAAAATCAGTAAACCTCATTGAAAATTGGGAATGCAACTTGTCAAGTTGTTCAGTATATTTGGAGCAATCTATTCCTGGCAGTTCCGCTTTTCTGACTGCTAAACAAGGAAAATGAGTAAGTTGTGTTTTACTCAGTTGATTCCAAAACAGTTGAAGCTTCCTCTCAAAGGAACATCATATGTATTCAAAACATCTTGTTTACCAACTGAACTTTGCCATTTAGTTTAACATTTAAATCTGAAAGATGTTGGGTGATGTCCGCTAGAAAGGCAAAATCATTTAATGACTCATGATCAGTTAATAAGCAACATCCTGCTTCTTATTAACCATGAAAGTCCTAATCTCCTTTCTCAGATTCCAAAATCTTTTTAGTGTACTTGCTCGGTTCAACCAACACACTGCAGAGAAGTACACAAAATCTGGGTAATCTGAATCAAGTTATTCTAAAAATGCCTTGAATTGGCAATTATTGAGTTCTCGAGCATGAATATAGTTCACAGATTTAACCACACTTTTCATCACATCAGTAAAACCAATAATTTTTGTGCATAAATCTTCCTGCTGTATAATACAGTGGTTTACCACAACCTCTGGGGAACCTATGGCATCTAAGAATTTCTTGATGAATCCATTAATTTTCTCTGTCATCGAAGGTGCCCCATCAGTTGTTAGGCCAGCGAGCCTAGAAGGGTCCAGTTTGAACGTATCCATCAGCTTCACTACTTGGTCGCAAGTGTCTTGTCCAGTGGTTGTTGACGAAATGCTGGCCATGTCTAAAGTTCCTTCAATTATATCAAAATTATCTGTGATGCCTCGTATGAAAGCAACCATTTTAGCAGTGTCACTCACATCTGTGCTTTCATCAAGAGCCAAGCTATATGATGTGCATCTCTTTGTTCTTCCTTTCAAAGTCTCTTCAATGTTTTTCGAAAGCTGGTTAATCCTGCCTGCCACAGTAAAACGAGACAAACTGGTTTGTTGCAACAACTGCTTTTTTTCCAAACAGGCGAAATCAGTGAATATACCCAAACATTTTTTTACTAATTCTCCATAACTATATGGCTTCTTTTTTCTGCAAGTAACTTACAGACTTTGAAGCTAAGTTTCGTTACGAGCTCAGAGTCTCTCTTATATGAAGTAAACACCCCTTGTTGCTTCTTAATTGCTGCGGTCATCTGTTCCAGCTTGTCTACTCTAGCTTGGCCTAACAAGCTATCATACTAGGCTGAATGTATTGTTGTGTAATGTTGTTTGATGTTGTATTCCTTCAATACAGCGATTGTAGCTTAGAAGATTACACATACAAAACCTTTGTTGTGATTAACAACAAAATATTTGCTACTCCAATCTTTATTGAAAACTCTTTCTTCAGCGCCAACTTTTCTTTTCTTAGTAGCATACATGTTTAGCTACAAAAAATTTCTTTGACTGTTATATTACCATCGCAAAAAAGCTTTAATGAGTACAATCAGCTGACACATAACTGAATAGAGTCGATCAATTTCATTCAAATTTGGGATATAAGTTGAAGAAAATATTTTCAAAATATTTTAATAAACATTTATTGGAGGAAAAATCTAGCCCAGAATGTTCAACTTACCTAAAAAACTTCTTTTCATTTTGGTTAGCATTTACCAGTAATAACCTTTCCCAATCTTATTTTATCAATAGAGTCAATAATCAATCTTTCCCAACTGTCAAATGAAGTGCGTGGTCGGTTAACGATAAATTGTCCGTTTAACCTTGATGCCTAATATGTCCGGTTCAAAGAATGTATAATAATATTATTGAGAAGATAACTCTTTAACACCAACACCGTCATGCAGGGGCCACATTATCTTAGCCTGTGGGCTGGATTGTGGCTGGCGGGCTGCCTGCTGCACATATGTCACCTATCTAGACATATCTAAACCTATCTAGACCTATCTGTTGCACCTGTCTAAACCTATGTCAACTCCCATATCTGTGGTGGTGCTGCTTGTGCGCCTGGTTACAGTCTAGACGGAGACTTTTTACATGATGCTTGTTGAGCATGCCTCCTATTGCAGAAAGTGGGGGGAAGACAGTAGAGACGCAGATGAGGTTGATGAGTACTAACCGGCCCAACCATAAGTCTGTGGGCTAGTCAGGGCTGGTCGAAGTAGTGTTGGATATGTTGGTAGTAACATTGGCCGTGTTGATAGTGACAGTGGTCACAGTGAAAACATGTGTAGTGGGTAGGTTAAAGTGATGGAATAGCAAGTATGCACTGGGAATAGAGATGGCAGTGATAATAGTATTTTTAGCAGTTACACAAGGTCAGACCAGCCAGACTCATAGCCCATGAAAGTTTCGGATTCTGATGTTTAGAGTCAGGTAACAAGCGAATCGATAACAACCGAATATAAATTTACACTACATTTAGCTGCGCTACTCGACATTGCCCAGGTGATAAAGGGTCTTCGGTCAGAAAATTGATTTGTATTTACCAAATATCCACATCTACCATTCTAACTTTTAAACTTCATATCAGGAAGAAAACATTCTGTGCAGATTAAAAAATTAAAAATAAATAAAATTATTGTGAAAATGTTTAGACGTAAATGTGAAATCATTAGCAGGGAATAGCTGAATTAGGTCAGTTTGACTACGATTACAATAAAATATGATTCCGCAATGATAGTATTAATATGAACTGAGAAAATAATCCTGAATATGTAAAATTAATAAAAACAACTTTGGTATAGAAATTTTTGTGTATAAAACAGTTACCGTATCACCAGAGTGTATCCATCAAAAGTTTGAATTTGATATGGAGGAAATATAATTATTATCGGTGCGGAGAAAATTGGCTTTGAACTTAGATATAGTAATCGAACATTACGAAAAATATTTCTTAACAGAGGCATTGTAACGCGTAGCCGCATCGGTAAAATAATCAATGTGCGGTTTTTACTTATTTATTATTATTAATTTGATATTTATTATTTCATTATTATATTTATTCTATTTATTAGAAAAAAACATTTGTGTTTAAAAAAATAAACATAAGAACATTTCAGCAAACCAATCAGTTAATACAAACACACAGAATGCTAAGACATTGATTACTGTAGTAGCAAGAAACTAGAATTAACCGCATACATTAGATTGAAAAACATAACATGCAAAGAGGTCTACATTATTTTTGGTATTTTTGGCCATCACAGAACAGTTCTAACTTCACTACCTCAGGGCCAATGTGACTTTCAACGGGGCCTCCTTTTCTCCACTTTACACACAGTTATTAGCAGAGATAAATAAGCGTTTTCTTGATTATTTTTAGAGTGCAATTAATTAAAATCGGTAAATGATTTCTGACTGTCATCCGCACGCACAATTTCAAAGCATTTCACAGTTTTGCATAAGCAAATTTTTCCTGTTGTGTGGCTAGAAACCTTTCTAGCCTTTTTTGTGCACTACCATCTTTTCTTGTTTCTTTGTTTTTGAGGTTTTTTAGTTTATTCTGAATACTAAGATTTACCTCAAGATGCCATCATTAATAATAGCTTTTGCTAAAGAATGCCATGTGCACAAAAACCTTGATTTACAGCATTTCGTTATTCAATTTTAAAGTAGCCATTCAGAGATGTTAAAAACTTTATTCACAGGCTGTGATTTTAAATCCCACTATAGTTAAGTCAAGCATCACTGCAAATAATAATTAGTTATATTAAAAAACTGTTAAATCTTAAAGAATAAACCGATATTACAAGCTTTTAAAAATCAATTATAAAAAAAATAAAAGTCATAAATGCAAATCTTGATTAAAATAAAACTTCAAAATCACTTTGATACTTAAAACGAGCAAACTAATTTCAACTGCAAGGTTTCAGATTTGGCATTTTCCAATTACATCAGAAAGTTATTCTTTTTTTGGAAATCAAGGTATTATCTGAAAATTTTATGGTATGATGTATGTATAATTTAATAATGAATGTTTTACTTTAACATAAAGTCGGCGTAGTTAATATTTGATCATGGTAAAATTACAGCTCATAAACATTTTTACCTAATTTTCATGTATTTCAATGTCAATTACATGTATAAATGGTCTGTTCTAATGATTTTGCTGCATTGCAAAAGTGTATCAAAAAGTTCCTGAAACTACATGTATTCTGGAAAACTTTTCTTTTATCGAGTTTGAGAAATTGTAGAGGTATTGTACCAACTTTTGTAATGAAACTATATAACTAAATAAATAACAAAATTTAACAACACAATAGCCACATTAAATCTCAACATTTGCTTTTGCTAAATATATAACTATTATTATTTCCACACGATATGGAAGCGCTGTAAAACAGTTTTTGGTGCTTTTAGTTTTTTAAAAATAATATTTAAAATTGTGTTATGGATAAAAAACAATTACTACCAAGTTAATGTCTGAAAGCAATATCAAACTGTTTCAATATCAGCTGTCAATGTCAGTAGCATGAAATCATCTGAAACTGATGAGGAATTTAGGTTAATCTAAATATAAGATAAATAAATTATAGTCTTGGAAATAACAAAAACTGTTGTTTCAAAGTTTACAATAAAATATTTTGACTTACCAACTTCTACAACTGCGGAAAGAAAGTCTGAGCTTTGATTCCCAACAATTGCCTTGATATTCATCAAATATTTTCCTAATGCAAGTGCCTCAGCTAACTGTAAATTTGCTGTGTAAGAGATTCGTCCAGTTGTTGAAGGTTTTCTCCATGTCCTAATTGGATTCTCGCAGTCTGGTTTCCAGTAGCATAACCATAATGAAAAATGTTCCTGAAATGACCACTCAACTACTTCCCATGCAATGCTAACTCTAACCGAGTACTTCTTCACCCTTTCAATCATTGTCAGGTTTTTAGGCGCTATTGGTTCTGTAATAAATAACATTGATGACCATTCATTTGGCTCTTTTAAAAGGTCAAACATCAATTATGGTATTTGCTTCTGCAATTAAACAATCTGTAACAAATATTTTTATATTTTGAACAAATGCAAGTTTCGGTACAGGATGACCTAATGATGAGCAGTTTTTATAGATGCTACACGATAAGTCATTAACAATAATCTACTAAAAAGCTTTTATTGTCTAGCAAATGAAAAAGAAATGATTTATATCTGTAAATAAATCCTTCAGCAAGAACAAATGGATGTAATATTTAAAAGAAAACTTTAAGAAATTGTTAAACACACTCCAAAGTACAGTATGAAAAAAAAAACATTTCTGCATGTTCAAGGATAAAAACTGTAATAGAACAAATTTAAGGAGAAACAATACAGTAACAGATAAAATAAACTAACACATAATTGTTTTTTTTTACTTAAATTTCTGGTTACACCCTATTGTTTATAATATTGCATCGTCTTGTTTTATTTTAAATGAAAACACTGCAATGATTTCAATACTTTATGTGTAATAATTAGCTATTTGACAATGAGTTCAATGATTTCAAAGACCAATTTAAATTACACATTATGACCCATCTGCATGAAAAAAATTTACTGATTGCCATAAAGAAAAGTTTTACTAAGAATAATCAATAGGGTAATTCTCAAAAGTATCTTGAAATTGTAGTCCGACTCTGTAGTGCTGCTAACAACAGGAAGTCAAGCTATTAAGATTGGAAACAACCCGGAACAATATAAAGGTGCTTTGAACTGTCAGCAGGTAATAATTTCGGCGCTCATTCAATTCCTCGAGACAGGCTTGATACGCTTTTAATTGGCTCCAACTCTAGATAAACTTTCTTCGCCGTTTTTTTGGCCAAGTATGTTTTTTTAAGGGCCGGCAAGTCTCTGCATACCACTCAGTTTAACCATTTAATTTGGCATGCATCTTTCTAAAATATATTTCCTGTGGCTTTTCTCAGAGTACACAGTTTACTCTGAGACCTCCAAGGGGCGAGAAAAGATCTAGCTAACAGGGTGTAAAAAGCATCTTCTATGTAATCAGCTTGATCACAGATCTTCGTCTTCTTCTGCGGAGTATCTCTAAGATAAAGCAAGCTGGTCACCTTAGTTCACCCATTGACCTCAGCCACTTTCTGAAATCAACTAATGAGTACTCCACGCCTCCAGAACCATATCACTGATGTGATTTAAACTGATTAGCCGAGACACTATCATCATTTTTCTTGCATCTTAACCAGACCTGTACCTCGTTCCGCACTCCGATCACACCCAATAAGCATCTTGTTGCTAACTCTTACAAAAATTATCTGAAATTCAATTTAAAAATCTGAAGAAGCTGAGGCTTTCTATAAAGAGGTAGTCTCAGGTAGAGATGGAACGAGACACGAGACGTCTCGAGTATCGACCTGTCTCGTCTCGTATCGGTCTCGTCTTGACTTAACTACTGCCTAACTCGAGACAGGAAATAGAACTAGAGCACCTGCGCACGGTTGTTAAAACATGGCTTCTTGCGGTAGCAACAACTCCATATATTGTAATGGATTGCGAGCAACTGCATTTAAAATTGTACTCGGTCCGTTACTACCTGTTGCTATTGATTATGTTGGCCACTGAGTCTAATCATGTAGTCCGGACAACGGCCCTGTTATATTTTAGTTCAGTTCTGTGTCCTTAAAAAAGATACCGGGTCGTATCTAATTACTCTTCGGATAATTCAACTTAATAAATAAGACTTTTGCGAGTAAAATGTCTGTATTTTATCGTATCATGTCTAAACAAAACTACCCTTTATAAAATTCGGGCCTCTTACGTATATACTACCAATCACGGGTAAAACTTGCCCGGACACAGAGAAACGAACGAAAGGCCGTGTCGACCGCAGTCCGTGTTCGGTTAACAATGACATTTTGTTAGCTCAATATAAGAATATACATGTGCATGTATACAGTAATTAATATAATTTCATGAGTACAATTTAAATATAATTCACATACTACAGTTAATACACAAACAGAACTTAACATTAATGAAACGATAAGAATGAAAGTGTTATCAAGTGCTCTTTTAGCTGCGGTATTTTTTTGTAGAGCGACGGCTATCGGTTTCATTACATTAAAAAGTAAGACCTATTCAATAGATGGTAAAAATATACATGTACAAAGCAATATGTTTATAATAACTATGATCAATCAAGCTCAAAATTCTTAGAATATACAACTTCGGTATTTTAGAGCTGTTTGTGACACTTTTGTTTACAAAAACTACATGCATATCGCTATTAAAATGTTGTATTTAAATCGTTTACACCAGGTGAAAATTTAATTTAAAAATAGTTTTATTAATTTTATATATACCAAGTAGCTAGTACTTGTGTAGTGAAATCATCACCAAATGCTCAATATTTTACCGTCTCGTGTCTCGAATTTTTACAAGACAGTGTCTCGAGTCTCGTCTCGAACTTAAAAAACCTGTCTCGTTCCACCTCTAGTCTCAGGTTAGAGCGCTTGTTTCCTTTAGAAATTTTTCCTTACGGTCACTAAAATAACTTCAAATGAGAGCATCAATGAGTGCATATATTATTTTAAATTCGAAATCTACAATCTCAAATCTGCCACAAGTGAAAATAAATTATTTGAGTTCTTCTACTTGCTCCTCAAAACCAAGCCATTTAAATGTAAGTGCAAGGCACATAAATATGTATGTTTTTCAGCAAATATAAAATGATATAAATAAATCTGCAATAAACTAATAAGTAAATACACAGATTGACACTTTTTCGAGCTTTGCACTTTGTTACTTCAATGGCATTATTTATAGTTGGTATGGTTCTGCTCATCAATGATGAAGCTAATTTTGTAGCTGACCCCTCACTGATAGGGAGTGTTATTTATGATTGTGTGGTCTATTTAGCCAAAGCTCCGCTTGGTTGTGGCGTTGCTGTCCTAGTATTGCCTTAGCCCTAGCATTGGGCAACTAAACTAATTAAATTTAGGTTATAAAAATAATTGTACATATCAATATAAAATTTTCTTATATCATCACGTCAACACATTGAGTGACCCAGCAATGCAGCGTTGTTAAAAATATAGTTCAATTTGTGTTAAAAATGTGTGCAAATTTTTGCTGCTAAAGCAGTATGGCTAGATATTTTTGTTTTACAGGCTAAAAATATAAATTATTTTAGAAAGTTGCTAGCAGCTTATATTTGAATAAAAGCTAATTCTTATAAAAAAATGTTTTTATAGTCAGAAGCTAAAATTTTTTATATTTTTACAAACATTTCAAAGTTATAAAGTAGAGAATCTTTTCAAAATAGAAAGTGTAATTTAAATTTGAACCCGATGGTCAGAACTTATCAGTTGTATCACATTTATGAATCAAATACACCTAAAAAAATTATTTTCTTTAATTTAGTACTGCCAACCTTACCTTTATGAACAAAATATATTTGTGACAAGAATATGTACTCATCTCAAGGAATTTCTATCAAATATAAAACTTGCTTTGGTGTCCAGCGTAGGTAAAAGTATATGGTGGAGAGGTCAAGTTGCCAATGTAGGCGTAAGCAGTGAAGTTGAATATGTCTCCATGTTTCACAGGTATTTCACATACAGTACTGGGGACCGGTTCACCTAAATATATCAGTCTTCCTTACTTATAAGCATGTAATATTTAGGGATATATCATAAATAGCTTTGAACAAGATGTATCTTACAGTAAAACAATAAATGTTTTAATTTTGAAAATGTCGCCTAAATATAAGCACAGTATCAAATTTGATTATCAAAATCTGATTGAACTTATTTGGTCAGTATAACGAATCTAACGCTGTAGCGAAAGAGTTAAATGAATGCTTAGGCAATGTTAAGGCAATGTTTCTTTAGTGTGCTGAAAAGTAAAAACCCTTGTAACATTTAATTACAAAGTATTTGACAATTCGTGGTGCGACACAACTTTCACTTTTAACTTATTGCCTAAGCGTTGTTACAAGTATTTCATTTTTAATGTTAAATAAAGTTTCTTGTTATAAGCACTTAAACACCCATATTACACTAGTTTACAGTGCTAAGAGAACATTATGATGCAGCATGAATTCAACACTCAAATGAAAGTCACAAAAAGTATCTGACAGTATTTTTGTAGATAGTTTTGCCGAAACCTTTTATTGTAATGCGATAGTTTTGCTAGCTATCTGAATCTTTCAAAACCTTTTGACTATTCTATTAAACACAATAGCTAAAAATCTTTAAGTGAGTTTACTTGACTTTTACTTTTTTTCTCACAAATTTTGATCTAATTTTATGAAGTTGTCACCTATTCGTAATGAGAAATTATTTAAATGTAGATAAAATAAAGCAAATTGAACGTTTTAATTATTTTATCGCAAATAGGAAAACAGGGAAAATAATGAAGACAAACAATGTTAACGTTTTTGCTTGAAACAAAAATATTTTTTGAAAAAATTCAGTTTTTTTCTTCATTAAAAATAGGTAAAATGACCAGGTTTTACTTGAAAGTGTTTGTCATGAAAGTGTATTGTTATAATCCCTGGTCGTGATAAACGCTTTACACGATACTTTTTGTCTGTACTTTGTTATGGTTTGTATACTTTTTTGTTATTACCTGTTACCATATGTGCATTCACAAACAGTATAAATTAAGAAAAAAATATTGTCAGAACGTTATGCTTATGATACTATAACAACATTTTACTCGAAGCTTTTGATAACCATTTACCAAAACATTACCAGGATATTTGTAAACGTCTACAAGTTTATATCTCACCAATATTCTTTAATTAATGCTTCTTGTATGTTTGCTAATATATCTTAGGCAACATCATAGAAATAATAATTTGGAATAGCACAGAGCTTTCTCCCAATATTGTTTGCTGACTGTTTTAACAATTTTTTTCTACCATGTGGTTTGAGAGTCAAAAAAACTTGTCTACAAGTAGTCATGTACAAACTTTAAAATGCAGCAGCTTTGATATTTTATGAAACATCATTACAAGCTTCTCAGAATATAAAATTGTTGGGTGTATACATGTTGTTGAGAACCATTAATAAAACAAAGAAACCTCAGCAATAAATACAGATTTTTTGACCAAACACAATTGCATTATTAACATTAGGTTTATTTAATTTAGGAGAAAAAATGTTTAATACCTTACTTATATCCGTTTCACATATGTGCTTTCCATTGCAGTCATAACTTGAAAAATGACCAGTGCATTGAATAGATGACTCCAGAAAATTGTAGTTCGAATGGGTGAGACGAATCCTCAAAACACTTCTGTTTTGACCCGGACTGATCACAGCTCCTGTGACAGTTCTAGGAGCTGCAAAGCAAACTTTAATAAATATTGATAGATTCTTTCGATAACAACCAGAATGAACATTTCTAAGCTGTTGTCTAGTGTAAATGATATCATACGACTGTAACATTCTGGTTTAAACTGTTGCAGTTCAACTCTCCGAACAAGCCATTGATTGCGACAAAGAGTTTATATAACCTGAGTTTTTTTATTGCAACTGGACATGCATTCATTCATAAAGGTTTCATTGCTGTCAGACCATAAAATTTCTCGAACAAAGTCACACAGCCGTTTTTGTGCAACAATTTTGTTAAAGCCTAACAGAGTTTTTTGTTTTGGGGTTTTTATAGTGAAAGTGTCATATTCTGCTAAAGCGAAATGTTATTACAAAGTTTTTTTAGGGAAACAGTTTGAACTCTAATTGATTTATTGTAAAAGGCAATATGAACAGGAAAAAACCATGATGCTAGCATAAAGTCCAGAAGATTTAGTAAAGAACATAGAAAGTTATCAAAGTATTTTCTTATAAAAAAGTTTTTCAAATCTGCTGGTAATTTATGCTTTCACATAGTGCAGTTTTTTATGTTTTTCTTAGTTTAATAGTAAAACATTAGTCAGCGAGCAGGCAGTTTGGATATCTGCATAATTTTGCTAGATGCAAGGATTGTCACAGTGTAAATTTAAATGCCCATATAACATGTCATAGTATTTTTAGCATAGTCAGTTTTAAAGTTCTCAAAACTCCTGTATTCATGTTTTCACCAGACCTCATGCAGTTCATTTTAATATGCTGTTAAAAAAAACAATCAAAGACAGATTTTACTTAGTATCACAAAACAGAAACGTTAGCAATCAACTTTGAAAAAGGTAATGTACAAATAAACAAATATTAGATAACATGATTCGACTTATTTTCATAGTTTCTTACTTTTAGTATTTATCTGCTATATAGGTTGTTTTACTAACACCGAATATATTTTGGCTGTCAAGTCAATTTACTTTGAACAGCAAGCTGTGTACCTACCAACAAGTACAAAACTTCAAAGGCCAGCAACAATAATATTTGGACAGTTCTATGCATAAATTTGCTTAACTGATAAATACAAAATAGTTTAATCAGTTCATTTGTTATTAGAAAATTGTTTTAAAATACAAGTACTCTTATCTAAAATTGAATAATATGTAAAAGGAAAATATTTGCTTGCGGATATTATTTCGAAGTATTCAGATTATTCAATACATGATGTTTTTTCAAATGTTTCTCGAGGTCAATTATTTATTGATAGTTCTTATAACTCGGTTAGTATATATTTAAGCAAATAATTTTCAAACAGCTTCAATCAATTTTAAATTGGAGAACAGTATTCTTTGATTTAAATACATATAGATAAATTTAAAAATTTAGCAGAGCAAAATCTTGTTGATATATTGTATTTAAAATATTTAAAACTTAGAACTACCACTCGCAGGCTTTCATAAATATTCCCTAACATATACCGGCCATCTGCAAAAAATTATGTTGCAATCTTTTATCAAGAAAGCTGAAAACCTTGAGTTCAAGTGAAATTATAACATATTTAGAATCAGCGTAAATACTACATGTAGAAAAGAGAATCACACTTTATTGACTCATTAGATAAGCTAGAAAAAAACAATGTATAAATATTCACCATTATTTAAAAAACAGACATGAGTTCCAGATACGCTGCATGTTACATTGCACCCAGCATAGGTCCAGGGATCAGGTCTAATAAATACAGTTACCTGCAAATAAAAATCAACCAAAAATTAGCTGTTTATTTTTTGTTAAAACATTATTTTACTAGAAATAGCCAACAACCTTTTTAGGCTGATTTTTTTCATTGACTTTAGTAAATATCAGTATATAAAAAATTGTCTATATCACCACAACTTTTTACCTCTATTAGGTTTTAATTGCTTTTTCTCTCAATATTTTACTAAAATGAATAACTATATTTTGAAAAATTACAAAATTTGAAATTAAATTCCAACTAAAGGTGAGTAAATGAAAGAAAGGGAATACAGAAAACAATTGTGAAGTTAAAATCTATGCAGTCATTAAAGGTTGACTTACAACAAAATTCACATTACAGTTATTTGGTTATCAAAAGATTCACCATGTCTTACTCTGTTGTGTTGTAAGTGCCAATTATATGGAAATGTGATTACAAGCTCTTAAAAGCTCAAAAGCAAAAAGCGGCCGTAGATTGGAATCTCTTTATTTCGATGACATAACCACAAAATTTGGTTATCATCTTGTCATGCATGTTCTCACGTGAGTTGAATGGCCAAAACAAAGCTTAATATAAAACTTATCGTAGTACTGGTTTATGACAAACTCTTCGGGTTTTACCGAAGACCCTGTATCAAGTATAGATGCTCGCTACTTTAAAGCTTTGTTTCAGCATTATTCAATTGTCAAGTCGTTCTCTGATCATGTGACCCAATACTTCGCAAATAATTTTATCAGTACTTTTTGATTATCACAGGTGACCAACAGGCTCGTCATGATTAACAGACAATGATATGTACTCCTTCGAGCTAAGGTTAAAAAGTTTAACGATTTTTTACCGTAAGTTCTAAAATATCAGTGCTAAAAGTGACAGCATTACAATGACGGTAAAACAGACGTGTAAGCACAATAGACATAGTTTTATTGAATGCTTGAAGTATATTTGTGAAAATATTCCGACGAATAAGGTTGCAAGAAAGTGTAAACAGAAACCATTTCTCACAACGACATCCCATTTGAGCCGTTTTAGAAAGGGAATCCAAACTACAACTGGCTGCAACTTTCTGTTCGTTTTTGAGCTTTTAAGAGCTTTTAATCACATTTCCACGTATTTGGCACCTACAAGACAACAGAGTAAGACATGGTGAATCTTTTCATATCAAATAACGGTAAGGTGAAATTTATTGCAAGTCAACCTTTAAGAAGTGGGTATTTTTGTGCAAAAGTAGTTTGATTGGAAATTCGCTGAAAATAAAATAATGTTAATCAGCTCATTATCTTTGTGTTAACCAATTTCATTTGCATAAAGTTATGGAAACCTTTTATCACTAAAATTATACTTAAAATCAGTCTAATATAGGCGTGAAGCACGTAACAGAGTGATGTTGATGCACCGCCATTGCAGCAGTCCAAACTAACCAGTTATATTTGTACACGTGTGCACTTTGTTTGCATTCGGAGGGGTCGCAATGCGTATAACAGTTACAGTTGTTTACAAGTAGAGACTACTGATCGACGTGAAACGATCTTCTGTAGACTAGTGCAAAAAACAAGACTGACACTATGGTTATTAAACAAAAATAACATATTCACTTATTAGTACTACTCAATAGCTTTAAATTGATTGGAAAAAACTAATTTAAACTTTGAGCTTAACATTGTCTTATTTACAATTACATATGATACATCAACCAATTTTGAAAGGATAAGGCAGTAATAAATCCAAATATTTTTAAAAACCATTTTAATATTGAAATTAGTCGGTTATTTGCCATTCTATCAATTTAACTTATGTACATTCTACAAAGTAAAAGGCTACCGGATTAACTAAATACTATAAGTTAAATTTAAAACTTGAACACTTCTTGTGATTTGCTTCAATCAATTTTTTGTTCAAAATCGCAAAATTTTTATACAACTTGGAAGCGTTCCCAATAAAAACTATGAATACTTAATAATTAAGCCTGTTTGATACAGCTAAAAATTACTGCAGAACTTTGAACTTGTACTATGAGAATATTGAAAATCTTAAACTTGAGTGGACTCAATGAGGAAATAACAGGAAAAGTGACAAACATAAAAAACTGCTTAACAAACACATTTCAAGTCATAAAATTCTTTGATTTTGCTAGCTCAATTGAACTTACCAAGAAGTAACTCTTACTATTACCAGACCAATGACAATGATATTTTTGCTATTAGGCTTTTAGCGTATAAGCAAATAGCAAAACAAAAACTTTCTTATATATGAAAACCACAATGAAAAAACCAGTGATGTCACACTTTTGCAGTTTTGAGACAATCAATTCTTAAGTTTTGAGACTGGCTCATGCAATGAAAATACAGTTTATGATGACAAAGATATGAAGGTTTATTGACAGACACATACATAGATTGTTGGTAATAAAATTTTCAACTCTTGATATTGGTTTTGTAATACTGTGGTAAAAATTGAACAAGCATGTTGGCAACGGACACCAACTATTTTTTCGATTGAATGCACTAAAAAGGTTTTGCCCAATTAAAAATTTAGTTTTTTCCATTTTAAACTATATTTAACTATAGTTTAAGTAAAGTAACATAACCAGTAATTAATAGCAGTTTAAAGTTTCACTAAAATGTCTAAATTTCATCACTATCCGCTGTCTCAACGTCACTGGTTGTAAGATTGTCAAGAAATGTATGATTCTCTAATTTACAAATTTGTTTAGGGACCTGCAAATCTTGGTATTTTGCTTTGTTGATTGGCAATGGACTGGTGGTAATGCAAGTTGCCTGAGTTCAATGAGGAAGCTTAGATGGTTTTTAATAGCGCTCTTTATGTAACTGCCGTTGCATGATTCTCAACAAAACGCCATGAGCTTGCTTGCCGTATTCGCAACTTTCACTTGACGTATAGACCTAGTTTTCATTGGGTAAGTTGTCTGGTACACGTGTTTAATGTATTCTGTGTGATTGAAGAATTTTGAGCTGCTAAGGTGAATTGCATTAAAGGGCTTAGGATGTTTGCAAGCATTTTGATACAATATTACTTAATCAGACAGTAGATCTACATCCGACTTGCAATACAGCCTCACGCATTCATGTCTCAATCACATTACATGTTAAAATTTCCACACACTAGATAGCTTATTGTGCTTTTGTTAACAAAGTTTTCTCATACACAAGCCAATAAATTAGTGAATGAGTGTGTAGTTTTTGTTCTGTTCAGCATATCCATAACAGAACAGTTCTAACTTCACTACCTCAGGGCCAATGTGACTCCTTTTCTCCACTTTACACACAGTTATTAGCAGAGATAAATAAGCGTTTTCTTGATTATTTTTAGAGTGCAATTAATTAAAATCGGTAAATGATTTCTGACTGTCATCCGCATGTACAATTTCAAAGCATTTTCACAGTTTTGCATAAGCAAATTTTTCCTGTTGTGTGGCTAGAAACCTTTCTAGCCTTTTTTTGTGCACTACCATTTTTTCTTGTTTCTTTGTTTTTGAGGTTTTTCAGTTTATTCTGAATACTAAGATTTACCTCAAGATGCTATCATTATGAATAGAAATTTAACGAACAAGCATGCATTGCGTACCGATCGAATATGCTTGCTAAGCAACAATAAAAAAATTCAAAACCGTGTTAACGAACAAAACGCTGTTTGATTGGTTAGCTGGTGGACTTCGCCAATTCTTCCATATCATGGCTTGGACATCTTTTGTTGATCCATTTGAGCATAAAACTTGAAACCAGATTTCCATTAGGCATCACTGGTTTTTCCAACATTTTAATTTACCATACAATTCTACAGTACCAAAACTAAAGGTGGGTAGCAATAACTCTACAAAACCCATAATGTGACAACACTGGCTTTTTCATTGTGGTCTTTATACGTTTATTATGTTGTTTGTCAATTACTTTTAACAAGTTTACAAAAAATCATCACGAAAAACTGGAAATGAAAAAAACTAATTCAACAATTAGATTACCGCGGATAGTAAAACTAAATTTGACTAACATATTGGTTTCAGAATCAAGCTCTCGACGCCCTGTATCTTTTTTGGAAAAAGACTTGGTTGCAAAAAAACAAGCTTATTTTACCCGCTGTATTTTGCTGCATTTTTTGAAGTTTTTATATACTTTCAGCCTTTCCAACACTCTACATGAGTTTATGTTAAGTCTACGACCGCTTGACAAGAACAAGTTTTCGTGAAATTAATAGAATTTTTGGTTGAACGAATTGATTGGTGACTACATAATCAACAATCTTTAGTTCTTTAATGACATTATAAGACATGTGCAAGTATTTATCGTAAAAATCAACCAGTTGTATGCTAAGCAAACTTTTATTTTTGTCAGAGAAACTTCCAGTAAAAACCCTTATTCTTGCAATCAACCTTTATTATAATTGTAATAATTTTTCTGCAAAAACCTCCTGCGTTAGAAAAGCAAAAATAGCTTTTGTTGATGAAATTTCAGCTGATTAAGATTCACGAATTTGTTATTAGCCTGATAATGAATATAACAGCTGTGAAAGAATATGCAAATGATAGTTTTGTAGGAGTAAAAAAAAACATTATATAAGATCTTAATAATAACTCCATCTGAAATTCAAATGGAGTTCTTATTATGATCTTTTATATTGTCTTTTTGACATATATTTTTTATTACTGTATCTTTATTCACAAACACCCTGCACAGTATTTCTATGACTATTTTTTAGGAAAACCTTTTAAATGATAGCAGACCGTAAAAACTATTATGCTTGGCAGTTTTTAATAGCTCCATTGAGTTTGCCAAACACCCACGATATAAAAATGGTAAAACACTACTATTGAAAAAAAGCAAGCTTATGTGGGCTTGAAAATTCTAAAGGGTATAATTTCCAAATAACAAATTACGAATCAATGAGTTTTTAGAGATATCAAATATGCATCTCCAAGCTTTTGCTATGTAATCTCAAAAACCATTTTGCACATTTGCATTTACGCAAACATTTTTGTTAAAATGAAAACTGAGTAACTATGAGGCAACCGAGGTATGACCAATTTACAGTACATCTTTCTCCCTATTCTGTTAAAACATAAAACAAACCCGTCTTACATCCATCATTGTGAGCTACTCATAGACGAAACAATGAAAAGGTTCAATAGCAGGATTATTCTTTGCAAAACATACCAAAGGGCCCAACATATTGGGAATCAAACTATGGTATATATGGGACAGTAAAACATAATACTTACTGGACTGTAATATTTGAGCTAAAAGGAAAAAACACTGTTAACACAGACAAAAACCTCAGCTGCAATGTTGAAACCTGATTGTTAGAAAATTATTTTGCAAACTATTGGCTCTGTTTTTACATGGTTGTTTTTTTTAACCCAGATTGAATAGAGGCACTGCATCAGCTGTGTACTGGGACCTGACAGGGGTTTGGGGTTAGGGGTTTGGGACCTGGGACCTGACAGATGTTCAGAATAACTAAACAATAAATGCCAGGTTCCCGTAAAACAATTTAGCCAAAGGTTAAAAAGGCAAAAATGCAGAGATAATGATAAATAGGAAATACGTTCAGATGTATGACAAGACCTTGTGAAGGTTACCTTTTTATCAACAATTGGTCGAAAAGGTAGTAGCGACCAAATGTTACATTATTGGCATAGCTTCCATGGATTTACCGGAAAGGCTATTACAGTAATTTATTTTTCGCATCCCGAAATACCATGGGATTTTTTAGCGAAAAAACATAATCTACTATATGAACGGCAAAATATATACCTATACATTAGTGTTTGTGTTTTGCGCACACGTGTATTTAACAACATTATTGAACGGTTGTTTAACCACTTTAAACAACCTTTCCTTTTTTTGACTCGGTCAGACGAAGCGAACTGAATTAATATGAGTAAGTAGTAAAATTAAATTAGTAGCAAATAATAGTGGTAAATTAAATAAAATTCACGACTCATTTAACAAATTGATGAGTAGTAAAGTACATGTAATTAACATTTACTGTCAACGTGTACGGGGGATGGTCCCATGAACATGAAAGGAGGAATGAGTTATTCGTAAACTCAAAAGCGAAAGTTTGTTTTTTGCGGCCATTACAAAAAGCGTTGTTCTTGCCTACCAAATCTCTACTTCAAAAAGGTAAGTACTTCTAATTCAATGTTGTTTTTTTTAGAAATTACCGCACCTTCACCACATAACCTTTTCACTGCCGTCGATGTACAAATTTAGCTATCGGCCTACTGCCAGCCGTTTTGCTCATGTCGCATCATGATATTAGGTCTATGCAATATTTTTTTCAATTTCAAACTTCATCTAGAACGTTTGTTTTGGTTATATATTTTATTTTACTAACATGTTAACAAACACTGCTATGTAAAAAACTCTTTGTGTGTATACTTTGTGAATTGATAAAGCGATGTGAGATTACAAAGCTAAAATGATCCCCTACAATGTTTTTTATTCGTACAAAAACATTACTTTCACCACCATCAAAGTCAGTTCCGCTATTGCTACTTTAATTATCTTGTAATTACCCAAATCTAAATCTGAATTGGCTATCAAGTAGTTAACATAAGTAAATACCTCTTTTCTGACTCACACGCCACCTAGCAGAACTTACACAAAAATTGTTCCTTTTTGGTTTGGCGATTCTCAAACAAAAACTTTGATTAGTTATTTTAAGCTAGGTTTACAAAGAAATCTTTGGAAATTGCTATCAAGACCATAAAAGCCCTAAACATCATTGGTTATGTTACCAACAAATGGGTCGTGATCTCAGAAACCATGGTTAAGTCCCATGCGTAAGAATTGGAGCTATCTACACTAGCAGTACGAAAAAATTCTCACAGTTATTTTGCAAAGAAATTTGAATACACCAGGTTTTATGGTCAATAACCCGAATGCACAGTTACCATCAATGCGAAAAAAAAGTTCTGAGAAACCAGGTGTTAAAGTTTGAGAAACAAACACGAATGAACAATTTGTTTACATTTCAAAACATCATAGCGACCAATATCAAGGATGGATATTTATCTTGATTTCTGTATTTATATACAAAAACTTGTGTTGAATTTAAAAATCTAAACAGACTTTAGCTGGATGTTATAGAAATAGCTGTATATCTATCAGAAAATACATTACTTATCTTTAGTTTTGCAGACACTGAAAATGGTTTAGCAGTATCGCGATTTTGGACCCAGTCGTAGTATCATGAAAAAGACCTTATAAAATTATTGACAGTAACATATTGAACACCATTGGACACTATATACTCTAATCTTATAAATTCGAGTAGTTTTTTGTGTAATTAAATCGTATAATATTCATATAAAATTGAATAATTATTTTTATAGTTAAATATTATAATAAGCCTATAAAAGTTGTAGAAAAATTAGCATCATCCTTCTCTTCACTTTCACTGCTTTTGGCATCAGTGGGAATACCAAAGTACTCATTAAAAGTCTTAAAAATGTTAGAATTATTTTTAAAATAGGCAAAAACGAGTCAGTTACTCTTATTGGATGCCTTATTATAGTACCTCCGGTTTAGCATAGCGAAAGTTTGTTTTTTGCGGCCATTACAAAAAGCGTTGTTCTTGCCTACCAAATCTCTACTTCAAAAAGGTAAGTACTTCTAATTCAATGTTGTTTTTTTAGAAATTGCCGCACCTTCACCACATAACCTTTTCACTGCCGTCGATGTACAAATTTAGCTATCGGCCTACTGCCAGCCGTTTTGCTCATGTCGCATCATGATATTAGGTCTATACAATATTTTTTTCAATTTCAAACTTCATCTAGAACGTTTAAAGGGGTTTTCTGATAGTTGGAAACTTTTATTGGCTAAACTGATTTCAGATTTGGAAAGATCACTCTTTGATTGGTCTGGGTGCATGCGTTGCAAAAACCGTTAACAATATTATAAAATCATTTACTCCAACTTCAAAATCGACTAACTCAACTTTGTGATTTGCGACTTAACCATGGTTTCTAAAATCGCAACCCAAATAATAAAATTATGTTACTACACAGTTGGTGGAAAAGTCGTAAAAATGCATCAATGGCTACGTTGGATTTGCAATTGTTTGTGATGGTAAACATGTTCGTTTTTTCTACAGCTGAGTTACTTTTACTTTTTTCCAGCTACGAGAACTGCAGAACTAAAGCTACTACAGAACTTGCACAGGTACTCCGAACGTTGCGATAGGTGACGATGAGAAGAGAGAGAGAGCAGGATATATTATATTAAAAAAATCTCACCATCTCGTACACTCTTAGAAACACTCCCAACTGAAAGTGTACCTCAATTAACCTAAAAATCTACAGTTCTACCAAGTACACCTTTTGAAGCCTTACAATGGTTCCCAAAAAGCCTACTGCCAAAAGGCAAGAACAGATTAATTCCTGTATCGATAGAAATTGAATTCGCAAAGCAGCAGCTAAACAAGCCAAAACTGCAGAGCAAAATGCAGCTATGCCTACAGCAATATCTAATGTTAGTGATCTTTATCAGACATATATATGGCTGAACAATGGCTACTCATGGCAGCCCAGTAGCAAGTACTTCCAACAAGGCAACTCCAAACCAAAATATATCACACTAGAGGCGATCCTAGATGCAGACAGTGCAAAGATGCACCTGGGACCATCCAACACATAAACAGTAGATGCAAGCAGCTGGCTGGAAACGTATACACTGACCGGCATAATCATGTCACAGGTGTTGTGTATAGACGTCTAAGTGGTGAGTACGGCCTTAACAAACCACAACGCTTGTGGGAAGCTCCTGGTAAGGTCAATGCCATTGACCGGGCTAAAATCCTCTGGGACTGCTACATCCGAACTGACAAGCATGTCCTAGCCAACCAACCAGACATAGTGGTGGTAGACAAGGAGAACAAAAGGGCTACTTTATTAGTTATTACAGTACCCAATGACTACAATATAGCCAGCAAAGAAAAAGAAAAGGTAGAGAAATATCTCCCTCTTTGAAAAGAGATTGAAAAATGCTGGGATGTAACAACAACTGTAATTTCAGTAGTCATTGGGGCACTGGGCGCCATAACATCGGCGCATAAAATTTTGCTTGCCCAGATACCGACAGCAATCAACTCAGGTGAGTTGCAGAAAATTGTGATATTGGGAACAGCTAAGATCTTGAGGCTGGTGCTTAAACTTACAGGTATCTGGTAAGAGACCCGAGTTAGAGCAGACATTACCACTTGTATGGGTTAACCGGAGTGAGAAAACAATAATAATATAATATATTACTATATTATATTATTACTTGGGCAATGCCGGGTAGCACAGCTATTATATAAATATATATGTACTAGGTGTACATAGATATAGTATAGCTATATATATAACTATACATATACAGTATAGCTGTATATAGTCATATACTATATATATACAGCTAGTATATATATATATATATATATATATATATATATATATACCCGGCGTTGCCCGGATAAAAACATTGTCTTTGGACAGAAAATTGATTTGTCTTTAACAACATTTGCCACCCTAACTTTCAAACTACATAAAATCATGAGAAAAGTTTTTGTGTAATTGAAACCAATTAAGAGAGGAAATAAATTAGCTGTAGAGATTTTTAAACCTTTTCAAACGACTGTAACTTTTAAATTCACATCATGAGGCAAATGTTTTCAAACCACTGTAAATTCAAAAGTTCATAACTTTCAGCGGCGTATAGCTTTTAATAACGTACAGTGGAACCTATTCTCGCAGAACTGTTCTAGCATTGATAACCAAGTTCTTTGAGATCCGAAACAATTTTTCTTATCAAACAAAATTATGTAGATTTTAATTTGTTCCAAGTTGAGAAAAACTTAGGGAAATCTGGAAATATACTTGGTAAAGTATTGTTTTTAACATTTTACTCCATATGCTGTACTGTATGCTACATACAATAAATAGAAATGGGTATATATAGATGGTGTTTAATTTTAATAAAAGGTTTTATATTTATGATGATGAAAAAAAACTAAAGTAAACATTTTGTACGTTTGGCTTTTAAAACATAAAAAGCGTTTTAAGTTAAAATACAATAATCAAAATTGCAAAAACGTATAACGAAACAGCAAAAAATGCAAGATATAGTAACATCAAAAATCGTAGAAAAAAGAAAATATAAACGACTATAGCCTGTTTACTTTACATGTTTAACTTAAAAACCGTAGCTTTCAAACTTCATATCATGAGAAAAAAGTTTTGTGCCAAACAACTAAATTAAAAATAACCAAAATCACTGTAAATGTTTTCAAGCCACCGTAAATTATAAAGTTCATAACTTTCAGCAACATAGAGCTTTTAATAACGTACAGTGGAACCTCGGTTCTTTAGCATAGTCCGTTCCAAAAGGTTGTTTTGTGTTACTCGTTAGGTTAGGTTATGTGTTAGGTTGTTCTATCATTGCTAACCAAGTTTTTCGAGATCCAAAACATTTTTTTCCCATTTAAATAAAATTATGTAGATTTTAATCCATTTCAAGATGAGAAAAACCTTGGTAAATTCGGAAATATACTTTGGTAAAGTATTATTTTCAACATTTTACACCATAAGATGTACTGTATACTGCATAATAATATAAATAAAAATGAGTATATATAAAGCCTGTTTAATTTTAATAAATTATGTTATATTTATGATGAAGGAAAAACAATGCAAAATTAAATAATTTGTATGCTTGGTTTTTAAAACATTCAAAGCATTAAAGGTTAAAATATATTACTAAAAATTGCAGAAGTAGATATTGAAACAGCAAAAACTGCAACAGACAATTACATCAAAAATCGTTGGAACAAGAAAATATAAACAGCAATGGCCTGTTGAGTTTACATCTTTAAAGGAGACTTGTCCTCCAAAACAATTTAGGGTAACTCGACTGTAAGGGTTGTCTTCCTAGCAAACTTCTTTGGGAGAGGAGGCGTTGTCCCACATGGTTTCCCCCGATTTGTAAAGAATTTATGAAGCTTGAAATGCTTATCCGTTTCCAAGCGTTTCCGGAACTGCTAATTGCAATGTGCATGCTCCAGTTTGGTCGAGAGCCGAATTTATGTTCATGCTCTGAGGTCAACAAGTCTCTAAATCTTTGATAAAAAACGTGAGGCTGAAATAATTCGCATGCGCATGCTGTATGTTTTGGATGAAAAAGTGGGTGAGCACTATGGCGTTTATGCTCAGTGGTAGAATAACCGGATAAAACACTCATCGATGAGAAAAACATCGTGAATGCCAATCAATCAGATGGCGGAAAATAGATTTTAAGATCTATAGCCGGAAAACCGACAAATATGCAATACATGACATATGACACATGGAAGTACTTTGAGATGTATAGAGAAATATATATATATATATATAACATATGCATGTTTATATAAATTTATACATGTATATATATATATATATATTTATATATATATATATAAATACAGTAATAGTTTCACGCCTCTGTGAGGCAATCATCAGATAAAATGACTTTGCTCAATAAAAGCAGTAGCAGCATTTCAGTCAAAGTCATTTTATCTGATGATTGCCTCGCAGAGGCCTGAAACTATTTAGTAATAAATCGATGTGAACTCGGACACATGTTTTTTATTTAATATTGTAGTTTTAGCTCCGCCTTATGCATGGAGCACTCTGATTTCAGTTTCACAAGTTCACTGTATTTATATATATATATATATATATATATATATATATATATATATATATATATATATATATATATATATGTATATATATATATATATATATATATATATATAAAACAATGCAGTTTTATAATTTAGCTCTGATTTATCATTGAGCACTCTGTAACGAACTGTGCAGCGTCCACTTTGTCTATATATATATATATATATATATATATATATATATATAGATATATATATATATATAGATATATATATATATATATATATGTATATATGAAAATGACCGGGCTAAGATCCTCTGGGACTTCTACATCCGAACTGACAAGCATGTCCTAGCAAACCAACCAGGTATAGTGGTGGTAGACAACAAGAACAAGAGGGCTACTATAATAGATATAGCAGTACCCAATGACTACAATATAGCCAGCAAAGAAAAAGAAAAGGTAGAAAAATATCTCCCTCTTGGAGAAGAAATTGAAAAATGCTGGAATGTAAGAACAACTGTAATCCCAGTAGTCATTGGGGCACTGGGCGCAATAACACTGGTGCATAAAATGTGGCTTGCCCAAATACCAACAGCAATCAACTCAGGTGAGTTGCAAAAAAGTGCGCTATTGGGAACAGCTAAGATCTTGAGGCGAGTGCTCACACTCCCAGGTCTCTGGTAGGAGACCCAAGTTAAAGCAGAATATACCACCCATACGGGGTGTCCGGGGTGAGGAAACAAATATATATATATATATATATATATACGTATATATATATATATATATGTATATATATATATATATATATATGTATATATATATATATATATATGTATATATATATATATGTATATATATAGGAGGTTGGTTATACCGACATATAACCAACTTCTAAAAGTTGGTCATATGTCGGTTGGTGCATCCAGCTATAGATATTAACATCTTGGAAAAATTAATCCATATTGCAGCAGAGTTGATGTTTGACCCTCGTGTTTGTCAGTCCGATACTTAACTGACTAAATCACAAATCTTGGTCGATTAATGAGGCCGTACCTGTTGTCATATATAAGCAAATAGGCTAGCGTTGTCGGTCATGACATAAAGTCATGGCGTGTTTCCGTAGCAGTCGTAGCTTCTAATCCTGAACTTACTCAAATATTCCAGCGACCCGGTGCAAGGCTAATAGTAAGTGGCTGGCAATTCTTATTACTACTCATCGAATATAGGCTGTTTTAATACCCGGACAATGCTGGATAGCACAGCTATTTCACATTCACAATATAAACAAGTCGAGATAATGCCAAATTACAAAGCGCTAGTGATTCTCTTGAGTTGAAACATGCAAAACACACAATTTTGATAGTTGGTTTTCTCAACCAACTATCAAAAGATTGTTCTTAGTTTTCTAAACCAACATCAACTAACAATCCGTAGTATGTGAAAATATTAGAGCATCTTTAAACTGTACAAAGTAGTAGTTGGCGTGCATTAATATATCAATTCCATCAAATTTGTTACACTTTATCATACATAAAATTCTTCAAATGAAAATTTTATGAAATTTTACAAAGCTCAATTACCAAAATTCAAATTTATAACACAGTATTAGCGACTTTTGCTTAATGAAAACTAATATACCAACAAGTATAGAATGCTTTCCAAGCATGATACTTTGATGTCTAATCTATTCATATCTCTGCTTACTAAAGTTTAATATTTAGGCAACATTTGGGAATTTTTGTCACACATAATCGATAGAGAACTTAACGAAACTATTCAAACAATAAAAAAGGCTGGTTGCTTAAGAAACTTTCAACAGCGGAAATTTCACCATTTACTCAAGTAACTCACCTCACTCAGTATCCCACCATTGCCAGCAGGGAAACTTAAAGGATTGTCGTTCTCAATAAAAGTGACACTTCCTAGAGGATTTCTGTCATAATATGTGTACTTGCAATCAACTTGAAAGTTTAGCGCACGGCAGTCACTCGGTAGCCCGAGATAATAAAAGATTACAGCTCCTTCTTCTATTACTTCAAATCTAAAAATAACGGACTAAATTAGCAAACAAAGATCGGTATAATATATAATTAATTAATCTGCTAATAAATACAATTTTGGTTTAATAAATTTTTTTTTGAATTATAGCATGAATATTGATAAGTTTGGTGAAAAGTTTGAAGCATGAGAATAATTATTAAACATTTGGTGAAGCTATAGTCTTGATCATAAAGACATAGCCAGGCTTCAATACCATAAAATTATCAACATAGTACTTCAACAAGCTGCTGCAGCTTGACCAATTCTGCCATACTTAGCCCAGTCTAAATAAGCACTGTAAAATAACACAATTAGTTTGAACAACATAACATTGCGAATTACCTATAAATCAGGAAATGTAGACAGAACAGTCAATTAAAGGTTGAAAAAAATATTAAAACAGTCATTTTATAGTGCAACCACTTGATTGAATTTTAACTGCAAAACAGCCTACATCTATAAACACTTTCTTAATTTTATGTGGGTGTGTTTATCTTCAACACATTTCTTCTAACAAGTTGAATTTCATATTCTAACTTGCATCATATTGTTTTAGAAAGTTGCAAACACAGCCCACCCTGAGGATACGATACCCCGATATACGATTTTTTCACTTTACCAAATGGAACATGATAATTTTTTCACCTCACTATGCCGTTTTATTTTACCATACAAGTTCAACAAAAGTTTCACTCGAGTACAACTTTGAGAGGCAATGTGCTTATTATGGTCATCAAAATAACAAAGATGTTAAAATGCTGTTTGCCGAAAATATTGTCGCAACTCCTGAAAGAGACAAGATGATTGATATCTCTGAGTTCAGCAATTATGGTGTGCAAAACTCTATTTTCCCTTTAAAGCAGTAAAGAATTTGGAACTGCAACCCGTTCATACCAAAAGTTTAGTTATCATACTACAACTTTCATTCACTTGCTAACAAAAATACACTTTAGTGCAAAATCGCATTGTTTCGGTTTTCTTACCGAATTGGGTTAAAAACAGTTCTGCGGTTAAACAGCTTTGCTAAAAGTTGCAGTGAAAGTGAGTACAGAAACTGATGAGAGATAAATTTCAAATGATGAAAAATTGAAATTCCCTAAAACTGTTAAAATACATACTAATGCTTAGCTTTAAGTGTGTGTGTGTGTGTGCGTGCGTGCGCGTATGTGCATGCTTGTGTGAGCATGCGCGTGTGGATGGGTGTTTACTGATTTAAACTTATTTGAGATGATATCAAAGTTTTTGTTATATGCGCGTCTGTCTAGAAGTTAAGAACTCCCGACAGTTCTTTATATTTTTATTGCAAATAAAAACTACTAAATACACTAAATACAATATTTACTGTAACTAAAGTTACCAAGGTTAGCATACTTTTTTCTGACTACTTTTTTATATGAACCCTGCTTATATAAACTTTTGACGATTTTTACCAGGAGATGTGTGCACCACAAATTTACTATGGTTACTACACCCTTACATACATGTTATTTTCATACGAAGCCAACCCTGGAACAAATTAAAATGGTATTCTGAGGGTGCGCTTTAATGCACATATTACTCTTTTAAATTTCTGCATCCGCTTTTTGCTACTTCAAGTTTCTCAAGATTATTGTTCTGAGTTATATAAAAAATAATCTAAACAGTTCTAATCGTAAAAGTGACATTTTTGGACTTCTTCTGAGTCAGATCCCTCACCACACTCAACAAATTTGTTTAGTCATCAAGTCTTGACTAGCTGAGTTCCAATTTTGTTTATCAATTGTATTGTTGTATAACTTGTATTCCATGTATTTCATTGATTATTTACTCAATAAAAATTTGTAAAATAATAAAAAATTCTTATTATATTTTATGTGGGTAAAGGAGCAATTATGCACTTAAGAAAACTTAAAGTTTAAATTGAAATACATTCAAAAGATATAAAAACAGAGGGAAGGAAGACTTTCCTTTAGATTCCAGTGATTTCAAGGCTGATCTAGTTTACAACCAGAAAAGGTTATAAACCTTATGATATTGAATGATATGCTATTTGATGCAACACAAACATTTTTACTAAAGTGATAGATTATCCCAAAGGTAAATAGTTTAGTGATCCCAGGATGAAAAGTTGTCATAGTTTATTACATTACATACATTTTTATAATTATTAAAATCAGTTGCTTCGATTTTGCAGAAAAGGTTATGGCAGGTAGAGATTGCCTTTAAATAACAAGGCTGGCAAAAAATCATTAAATCAGTACCGATTGACGGGTTATTTCGCATGCAACGCAGATGGGTCTATAAAAAGTTTATGTCAATTACTTTATTTCGGTAAAAAATAGTGAGTGTAGGCAGCGTTAGTGATGAAATAAAACACTATCATTGAATATGAGATGAAACAAAGAGTGGTGTTGCTTTCAATAACAGGCACTTATCCTAATGGTCAACGTGTTTTTGTGTGTTTGTTCAATTTAGACAGCTTCTAATTTCATATAATTGCACAAAATAAATGCTCCGTACATATTTAATAACCCTGAGTACACAGTAATATTAAAAAACTGAAAAAATACATATCGTTTCCAATTTAACTCTACAGTGAAATTGATCAACAATGCCACCTTGAAATATTACCTGCATGCGCCTTGGTAAAATCTATCCGCACAACAGCAAAAAAACAGTACTGTGAATAACCATAGACTTTCCATCATTTACTATAAGTCCACTGAAAGTGGTCAGCAAATGCGAGTTGCAAGTTCCAGGCCACTGTGAAGCGCAATTTTTTTGTTACATATTTGAGATACTTAAGATGAAATAAAATATCTTTGCTGATTATTGTTGCTTACTACCTTTATGCTACTTAACTAGGAGAACTTTTTTATAAATTCTCCAAGCTAATCATTGATTTAATGTTTACTTACATACTTACTATTGCTACGTTTTATACTTTAGAAAAGTGTGCTTGTCATTTGCAACAATAGTGCTGACAAAACATTGGAAGAGCATCAAAAATTTTAACACCTCATAAAAATGATATTCAATGTTTTCTATGCATTGCGCTATAAGTTATTTTTGTAAGTTTACATCAAATCTTAGAGTGATTTTTACCTAATTCTGGTTGTATATGCTTCCGCTTATATGCCAGGTTTATGAACTGAACTCCTTTCACCTATAAATTTTTGTTCATATGTTTTTGTTCATTTGTTCATAATGTTCATATGTACACGTATGTGCGTATGAACAGATTTTCACCAATTCATGTGTACTTATCAAGGACATATCCCTAAATGTCCATCACCTGGACCTTTTAACCGCTCATCTGCAAATATCAGTATACCTCCACAAATGAGCAGCACAACTGTGCATAAGAAAATTATATATGTTCCCAACAATATATATATATATACATATATATATACATGTATATTTATATATATATATACATATATATATATACATATATATATATATATACATATATACATATATATATATATATATATATATATATAGTGAGTATATATATATATATAACATTATGAGTATTATGCTCCCTCACTTCGGTTTAAAAAAAAAACTGTTTTTTTAGTACATTTGCGTCTGAGGAGTGCTTCGCACGAAACAAATTTGTAACGCAAATACTAAAAGTTAACTTTTTTCGCAATAATTTTTCAAATATATATATATATAGGGAACGCATATACTGAGCGGCATAATCATGTCGCAGGTGTTGTGTATAGAAGTCTATGTGACGAGTATGGCCTTAATAAACCACAACACTGGTAGGAAGCTCCTGATAAGGTCAATGAAAATAACCGGGCTAAGATCCTCCTGGATTTCTACATCCAAACTGACAAGCATGTCTTAGCAAACCAACCAGATATAGTGGTGGTAGACAAGGAGAGCAAGAGGGCTACTAATAATAGATATAGCAGTACCCATTGACTACAATATAGCCAGCAAAGAAAAAGAAAAGGTAGAAAAATATCTCCCTCTTGGAGAAGAAATTGAAAAATGCTGGAGTGTACAATGTAAGAACAACTGTAATCCCAGTAGTCATTGGGGCACTGGGCGCAATAACACCGGGGCATAAAATGTGGCTTGCCCAAATACCAACAGCAATCAACTTAGGTGAGTTGCAGAAAAGTGCGCTATTGGGAACAGCTAAGATCTTGAGGCGAATGCTCAAACTCCCAGGTCTCTGGTAGGAGACCTGAGTTAGAGCAGAATTTACCACCCATACGGGTATCCGGGGTGAGGAAACAATTTATATATATATATATATGTTTATATAAAAATATATATCTGCCACAAACAAGCTACTTGTACACTGTATGTATGTAAATCTCACAGTTTACTAACTAGATCGGATGTCTGCCTGCCCAGCTATAGCTATTACTAAAAATTTCCCTGTCATACAGCCCACAACCAAAGGGATAATGGAAAAAAGAAAGGGTACTGTTGGTTGTTAAAAAAGAAGTTCTCAGCAGGAATTGACAGAGTATAGTGTAAATGAGACTGGTTTGAGATGATATAAAATAAATTTGAGGGAGCACGACTCTAAAAAAGTGCAGCTAACAATTTATTTTAGAGGTAAATTTGGGTTGAAACCAAGTATACGAGTAGTTGGTTAACTGTTGATATTACAATATCTGTTATAAATATACGGTATCTGGGAAAGGTTGCGCAGTCTAGTCTCCTCTCTTTTGCGTTGTTAGATTTGGTCATTGATAGTTAATCGAGTAATGCGCTTTCTAGCAACGTTGTTACAAGTAAGTCATTGATGTCTTGAACTCGAGAGAGAGAGCACCAAACAATATTCGAGCAGTCATGTCGTTGTGGCCTATATCAATGACAGCTTTAGCCATGGTAGGACCTTGACTCTTGTGTATTGTCAAACCCAATGCTAGATCAAGAAAAATGCCTCATCAAAAAGGAGCATTGTAGTTCGGCCCTAGCTTGTACATAAGTTGTGAAGAATTTCGGCTGATGTTTTAAATAATTCATTGAAACCTTCGGTGATTGGACAAAAAAACATAGGCTGATAAACTATGTACCACAATTTTGTACCTGTAACTTGGTCTACGCCTCACACAGTCTACGTTTATTACAGAAACCTTCAAATAAATTCGATCACAAGTAAACAAGGCCATGGACTTGTAAAATTAGCACTGTTTTCTCATGAAATGCACACTGCTAAATAGTTTTACTATCTGTCAGTCGGCTTTATTGGCGCATCGTAGGCCAGCCTTAACTTTTATTAAACCAAGCTTTCTAAGCGTTTTGTGGCAATTTCGGCAAAATAAATCTGTCTATTTGTGTATAATCCGTTCAGATGGGTAAGTTTTAGGAGACTGTCGACAATTTACAAAGACTTGGTAACATTTTTAAATAGACTTATATGTGTTTTGTATCGTTATTATGCTTTAACGATTCTACAAAACGATAGTTAAATTTGTTGATGAGATTTTTAGACAAGAGTTTGCAATTTTGTTGATGAAAATTTTTCATAAGTTGTGTGCACATGCATTTATCACAAAAACTCTCAAACTTCGCTCTCGCTCTCTTGGTCTTGGGAAAATCTTCAAATTAAAAATGTCTTGTGAGCTGGATTTGAACTCACGGTGATTGCAACTGCAGGTTAATAATGCATGTGCCTAATCACAAGTATATGAGGGCTTTTATGATTACTAGCTCTTACTGTACATACTACGATATACACCCTTTCCCGACATCACACTTTCAATGACGTATTATTTGAAATCCTATGAACTCTATAACCTGCATGAAACACGATGCTTTTTTTTCTTGCAGAAGTAAGGCCAGTTGTTTTTTTCCGCAAAAATAACAATAATTAACAATAATTTCTACCAAAATTAAAATTTGGCAGTTGTGTCTTATAGTTCAGCGTCCTCGGTTATGGTAAAAACTAGGTTCACAAACCGACCACTGATAAAATTTTGGTGAAAGTTTATTACATCGCATACCAAAACTTTTTCCAAGTTTGCTTTAGTAAGCTAGATGTATATAAATTTGATTCAACTTTTTTGTTACCCGGCTGCGTTGAAGGTAAGAACTCTGCACAAACTGCATTGCGATGTTACATTTTCTTGCTGATTATAACCAAAACATGCACTAAAAATATTGTAGGTAACTATATTCACTTAGATTAACATATTGTTTTCTTATTATTTTTATTGATGGTGATTTTAATGATGTTTACCAGACACCAGACATCAGATATTTATCATATCGTTTATCATATCAGATAATTACTACAGGTTTGTATACCACTCTATTTGTCTATACTCTATACAGTACTTTAGCCTTATGATGCCAACACTGACACACACTAAAATCATATATTCCAACACCTAATAATTTGTCACTATTATTTAGGCAAAACAGACTATACTGTATTTAGTCATTAACTGCTGATGATTCTATGTTTACATTTAAACACCTTCAAGTTTTTATGTCTCCTCCTATTTTATTAAAACAAAA
Organism: Watersipora subatra; assembly: GCF_963576615.1. Taxonomy (NCBI): domain Eukaryota; kingdom Metazoa; phylum Bryozoa; class Gymnolaemata; order Cheilostomatida; family Watersiporidae; genus Watersipora; species Watersipora subatra. The sequence continues at coordinate 80,970 of NC_088713.1, forward strand.
CACTATTCTCGTAGTAAAAAAATCAAAAGTTTGTGTGGTTTGAGAAAGTTGGAAAACCTCACTTTTGTTTTAATTTTTTTAGTAATTCATTAGAAAAGAGCAAATATTTTTTGCATTTTATATCTTCAGTGTATAACATAGCAGTTGCGGCCCTTTAAGAGATAGAAAGGCTTTTCTGTCACCAGAACTGAAAACATGGTAAAGGTAACCAAATGGCTGCTGTATCTAATCTCAGGACTAGCTGGTAACTATGAGTCTGCTACTACATCAAGCAGCCTACTTTATTAGTTCCATTACAGTTGACGCTTCTTCAATATACCTCTCGTATAACCCAAGTTCCACTGTTTTCAATTTTTGGTCAAATATATGCATCACACTACATAAAAATTCCCATACAATGTAAATTATCAAATCAATCCCATTTCTTAAATTCGATTTAAATACAGATAATTTTGTTACAGCTTTAAAACATCAATTTTGCCACATCGCCACACCTGTGGGATTAAACTACCAATATACAGTTTTATCTCTATTACATATACAAGTTCCTGATATTTTAGTGCATCGTGATAAACCGTTCGACGTATCGCTATGCTGAGAAAACAAATAGCTTCACAATTGTTCACAAATACAAGTACTAAAAGGCAATTGATTAGCGCGTGTGTTACTGCGCCTGTTTACTATAAGAATTGGAACATCATCAAAGTTTGTATTTTAGCATAACCGTTGTCCATCTAGATACAGATAGATAACTGCGGAAGGCTCTCCTTTTTTTTACAATATACTGCTGGGTTAATTTATTGACGATGTATAAAATAACTATTTTTTAGTTTTCTACCGGAAAATCGTCTTCCTGTTTAAAAAGATAAATTAGCAGTTGCGAATGACATAAAAAATGCACAAATCCTATTTTATGATTAGGCCTAACGCATACATAAAACCTAACAACAAATAAAGAGATAAAAAAATGGAAAAAAAGGTGTGAATGCAAACCAAGAAAACTCCAGTTATGGTTAAGCTAACAAATTATAAAGTGGGGTTCAGTTTTCTATTTTTAATCTAAAATGTAAGTTGAGCATGTCAGATAAAATCGTTAAAACCCCCAAACCCCAAACCCCAAACCCCAAACCCCAAACCCCAAACCCCAAACCCCAAACCCAAACCCCAAACCCCAAACCCCAAACCCTTATGCTAAACACACAAAGCATTAACTTAAAGGCCTTATCCAGAGAGATGTTAAGTGTATCCTTTGCTATGTATAGATGAAAATTAAACAATGATATTTGACCTATGCACAGATGGACACAAAATTATCTTATAGTCATTGATAAATCTTACAATTGCTATGTAAAACGGTTTCTATGCTTCTTGATGATTTATCCTGAAGTCTCACTCAAATATTTTATATTTTAGAACACACTGCAGACTATAAAACTCTCTCCCACTATTTATTTTATATAAATAGGGTTTTTCCTTTTTATATTGACAGTTACTTAACAATGAAATTATGATGTTCTGACTGGTATGTAGCTAAAGTTTAGTGCACAATTAGTCATCATATGCTACTTATAGAACATGTGTGCATGTGTGCATGTGTGCGCACATGGACACATGTCTGTCCATACTTTAGCTGACACGCACTCTCACACTCACTCACTCATACACACATGCACACACGTGCACGCACACGCACACACGCACACACGCACACACGCATACACGCACACGCACACACACGCACACGCACACACACGTACATATGCACACAGTATCCTATACTTGATATTAATCAAGTTGTTAGCGTGTTCTATCAAAATTGTTGATACCCTTGTCAAACGCATAAGCATGTTGATATGGGTATTATATATATATATATATATATATATATATATATATATATATATATATATATATAATATAGATACAATATAGATACCATTGGCACTCGTAAAGTATAACCAACTCTTTATGTTTTTTTCATACTAGCTTGGGAGCTGAGGCAATTAAAATATGCTTTACTGAAGCCCTCAGAGATGAATAGGTGCATTTTTGACAGGTTTCCTTCAAACTTCATAGCTATCAGTCTCATAAACTTTGTTAAAATTTGCTGCATTATTCGCATACTTACTTTACAGACCCATGGTGTTATTGTTTAGTCAGGGTCAATGGTTACATGACTATTACAATATAATTTAGCTAGCAATTGAAATGTTAGCAAGATAACACTGCATACTTCCAGTAAAGAACGTGCTAAAGTTTTCAAAAATTGTTTGACCCTGGTAACCTTTAAAGTGACAATTATTACCATAGATATATCTGGTTTTTTGCTCTCTGATTGACTTAGTAATTTCCTGTTATTTAGTGTTCAAATTGTTTAACTAATGATTATGTATTTGCTCGCTGATGAAAATAATTATTTTACAGTGTAGGCCTAATTATAAACAAACATTTTAACCTGTGTAAGATATTAACATACTATAAATTAGATTTAAATGTCATAATAAGTTTTCAAGTCCAATCGTTGACATGGGAATAGAAAAGATAAAACATTTATGTCATTTGAAGCATTTTCTGACACGTGCACTATTTTCTCTCAGTGCAACTATTTGGTGCTTCCATTCATATTTCAAAACTATACCAAACCACAGACTGACAACTAAATAGATACTGCCTACCACAATGACAGTCTATTATATATAATGCATCGGTTTTGTGTTTATTTTGTCTTAGAGATAGAGAATAATCTTGGATATGACAACTAGTATTAGAAAGATGTTTTATTGCCATTTTTCTCTTGATTAAGAAGTTGTGTACTCTTTCATGCTAAAGTTGTAGGGGGGTTTAGTTCTTGTAAGCTTTAGACATAACAAAGACAGTAGTACAGCAAACATGTAACATACACCAAGAGTACTTAGTAAGCACTTAGCTGTGACACATTTTGTCATAAACCGGAAGTTACGCTATTTAATTTCATATCACTTTAATGCTGAAGGGCGGCCTGTAGATAGTTTCAAAAATATGTATATTGCTTTTATCAAGTATGCCTGTTCTATAACAAACATAGCACCATGTAGCAAAAACCATATAAACTAACAGCTAAAATTTTCTGTCACTGCTTCTATCTTCCCTTAACAATGTGTTTATTTGTTCACCATCAATGAGACCTTCCAATTCTCTTATTTCAAAAGCCTTCTACTATTATCATCTAAAAAGTCTAAAGTATTACTTACAAAGCCTTCTTGTTACATTTTGCTTTGTTCCATTTTCAACTACGTACTTACTCTGTCTGTTCTAAAATCAGGTAGAATAGTTAAGTGGTTGATTCCTTTTCCAGCATCAGCCTACTTTTGATAGAAGAAGATACAGACTGTCTCTTTCAAAAGAGACAAATGGGTCAAGTGTCAAATTTGTTCCTTCATAGCCTTTAGATTTAAAAATTCTTTCTGGCTCTAATATTAATTTATTTTCTTGAGTGCTAAATCATTTCAGAATCAGATTTTAATTACTGCTATTACACAAAAGTGTAACTTGGTAATATTTAAAAAATTTTAATATATTACTAAGAGGAACTTTTAGCGATATTTCCAAAGTGGTCCTTGATACTCTTGGTCATACAATTATTATTGCCTATTGCTCATCATTAGATGTGGTTTTAATGCACATGTCAAACAAGTTAGAAGAGGGTTACATCAAATATTTGATATTCTAATTGGGAATGACTTTATGCTATTATGTACTACCAATGAGCTGACAAATAGTGCAAGCCGTTCTGGTGATGCGGCAATACTGCGAAAAGCTGAGTAACTCTGATACAAGAATTAAATTGCGGCATGAAGTACTTTTTATCTTCACCATGCTAATCCCACGAACACACGAGCGGAGCGGAAGTGTGGGAGTTTTTATGATAAATGCATGTGCACACAACTTACGAAAATTATTCATCAACAATGAGACGAACCCTCGTCAAGAAATTTCATCAAAAAATTTAAGCATTGGAATGTAAAGTCGTTAAAGTATAATAACGATACAAAACACATTTAAACCTATTTAAATATGTTACCAAGTATTTGTAAATCGTCGGTATTATTTTAAAACTTACCCATCTGATCGGATTATACACAAATAGACAGATTAATTTGAACGAAAATTGCCACAAAAAGCTTGAAAAGCTCGGTTTAATAAAAGTTAAGACCGAAAATTTAAACGCCAATAAAGCTGTGTGACCAATTGTAGAACTATTTAGCAGTGCGCATTTCACGAGAAAACCGTGCTCATTTCATCAGTCTATGGCCATTTTTACTTGTATTCGAATTTATTCGAAGGTTTCTGTAATAAAGGTAGACCGTTTGAGGCGTAGACCAATTTACAGGTACGAAATTGTGGTACACAGTTTATCAGCCTGTGTTTTTTGTCCAATCACCGAAGGTTTCATTATTTGAAACGTTAGCCGAAATTCTTTACAACTTATGTACAAGCTAGGGCCGAACTACAACGCCCCTTCATGACGAGAACATTTTTTATTTTGCTACATTTTTATACGCGTGAATGCTCCTACCCGCTTTCTGTTAAAGATCGCTTATCAAAACCATTCTACATTCAACGCAACCAACTTTCAAACTGTGTATAGTACACAATAGCTTGCCATTTTACTTCTAATTTTGCATTTCAGAGTTATAATAAACATATTTCTTTATTGTTGTTGAATTACATACATTACAGTAAATTAGGCCTACAGCTTTATAACACTTTTATAACAGCTTTTATTTTGCTGCAGTTTGCAGAAATCTTTGAGACGCATGAACGCTCATAGGTTTTCTATTATTTCTGTATTACTATATTAACAATATTGGTTATTTTAATAATATCAGTGCATTTTACTTATAATATTCGCCAACATTGCATTTCTCCTATTGCAAGGGAGAGATATAAACATGTAATATTTTCCTTTCATTGTTGTTGTTTGTCATGACAAAACACTTTTTAAATAAATTTTCTAAAAACCTATATAAATACCACAACTTCTCGATATTGCTACCTATGACGTTTTGAAATGTAAACAAAATTGTGTATTGGTTTTCTATTATTACTATATTAATAAAATTGATTATTCTAAGAATATCAGTGCATTTTTACTTCTAATATTGGCCAATATTGCATTTCTCCTGTTGCAGGGGGAAAATATAAACATCTTTTCCATTCATTATTGCTTATTGTTGTATATAATAACACCCACACCCAGTACATTACATCTACCATGGCAGTTATCCGTTTGCACTGCAGAGCCATTTGATTGCTAATATTGCATTTCTCAACCATCAGTACCCTTTATTTTTTTGCCAATATCTCTGGCCATCTCTTTGGTCGTGGGCTGTATGACAGTGGAATTTCTAGTGTAATTTAATAAAAAAAATTATTTGTAGCCCTACTACTTTTGTTGCTCTTGTTGTTTAAAAATAGAGATGCGATTTCACATGTTTGAAACCTATCTTGTATGTCAACCTAATCATTTTTTATTTATTTTGCAAGTATTTATGGAATTCTCTTGTAAGGTACATTATTATGTATAGCAATTATCCTAGTTAATTCAAAGCAGTTACCGTCTTTTTATATAACCAACATCATTATTGCTTTATGTCGACAACCGAAGAATTAGATGCCAAAGCTTGACAATGAATACTGACATTACACAAGGATTGTACTCTAGGTTGCTTGCATAAAACCTGGTTGTGTACTAGAAAAGCTTCTTGTTAATGACAGAGAGGTAGCCCAGAGTAGAAAAGTTAAAAATATTTAGCTTAGCAGTAAATTCCGAACAGCTAACCTTATTTATTTAAACAGACATACCCAATTAAAATTATAGCTACATATGCATAGATTTGGACGAACCAACCCTTTTTTCAATAGAAACCTTTGAGCTTTAAAAAGGTTTAACATGCTTTCAAGCATCCTTGCAAACATCAGAGCTGTTAAACAGCCGCCTTTCACCTGACTTATTCATATTTATTCAGATAATTTCAGGTTGTTTAAGTAAGAATAGCTTCAGTTAGTCTATTTTGACTAGCACTATCCCCAATCTAAACTTCTATGAGAGTTATGGGCAAATGATTGTTTATTCGTTATTTACAGTTATTATGTTATATCTAATATCAGCCAGTTCCAAATAGGCATAGCAAAAGGAAATTGCAGCAATATGGACAATTTTGTAGCAGACTGCCGCAGTTAATCACTCTTAAAATCCTGAAGATGATGTAAATCACCATTACAATTCAACTTCGAGATTTGACCTATCCACTGTATTAATAAGACATTGAGAACTTAGCATAAGGAAATTTCCGATAATGACCATAATATGGTGGTTGTAGCCCAGTCTATAAAAAAATGACAAGAAAAACAAACAAATCGACACCAGAACTGATATTATAATTAGAGCTTACTCAAGTTAAAACTTCCGCTGACAGAAAACAACAAAAAGTAGTCTGGAAGTCCCAAACTACCGGGCTTACAATCAAAACCTTGAAAAATATAAAACATGTAGTTTCATAATTGACCGTAATGTTACCGATAAATGGGTATAAAAAAACGATTATTCACTCATATTCTTTGATCTATCAACACAAGTTCATTGTGGCAGCCAGACGAGACAGCAGAGTGAGCAAAACGCCGACTATCGAGAGAACAAGAGGGTGACTGTATTTCAAGTCTCAAACATTTAGTATTGTGTTCTTATAATTTATTTTCAGCGTATAAATATTTAATCTGTTGCTCATTGGTAAACAAAGTATAGGATCAACGAAAACACCTTGAAATTCCTTACTTCACAAATTTTATTCTATTCGAAACAATATTATTAAATATCAGCATTTCAAATGGTCAACCGTATAATCTCATTAAATATATTCAACAATATAGATTGATTAAAACAGTCGGTCATCATCCTAATACCACATCTATGAGTTATTAGCAATAGCTGCTTGAAAAGGCCCATCGGCATTCGATAACTCACTGCGTCATTTCAAACTTGAGTTAGAGTATCTGGTGAGAAAATCCAGTTCCATCAATCACCAACACTACAGTTGCAAGCCTGTGCAAAAGGCCGATATGCTGATATTTTCAACAGACTTACTCAGGTCTATAAACATTTCTATCAATTAATAAAAAGTTGCAATTGACTATAGATAGCATAATTTTTTCAACATTTTAACAAGTATTCACAGGTTAAATTGCTTTGAGATTTGTTTAGTACATACATGTATATTTTTAATTGACATGGTTACATTATCTAATAAAGCAAACAAGATTCAGTTCAGGTGCATAACAAAACTGGACAGTAACAAGCTTTGCTGGCTTTGCAAGTTTTAATTTGACGCCATTTTAAACAAATAAACTCTAATTGAAATTATAAACAGTTGCTGAAATCAGCTGGTTACAAGACTTTAGAGCCGGCCAATAGTGAAGCTGCAGTAAAATTAGCTCATTTTTTTCATTCAACATCAGAGAAATTAAAAATGAGTCACTGCTCGAATAACTCTTATCAGCTCAGCCAATCAGGAGACAGATAAAAATATTATAATTAGTCCACAAGCTTTAAATGAGCCAGTAGTAGTCAGAGTAAAAACAACGGAAATGAAATGGGTAAGTATAACTTATATATTATGCAGGTTAGGTTCTGTTCATATTGTACTTGCTGAAACTAAGGGAGTAGATGAAGAGATACACTGTGTTAGTGTCATTTAAATATTATATATAGCTCCGACCTCCTGAGACTACTGCTCTCTACCCTAAGGAGACTAATACAGGCTTTTACACTGCTAGGTTAAGCTAAAGTCATGAGGTCTGATATCATTTCTCAGTGAAATTGGCTCAGCAAAAAGATCTTATTGCAGAAATTTCATGTTCATCAGTTTTTCTAGTGCATGAAATGCCTGATCTCCTTTGTACGCTCTGCAAGTAAGCCGGGTTTACCTAAAACTACTCAAATATAGTTGACAGCTTTCTAAATCAGCAATTGAATTAGATTTATATTTTGTTTCTCTATCATAATTTATTCTAAAGTGTGAAGTAAAAAATACAGCGAGATACATACTGTACGTGTATGTTACCGCTAAAGATGGATGCCTTGCAAAAAATTTCATTAGAGCAAAATGATTACATTTGAAATAGAAATATTGAGATTCTTGCATACAATGACAGCTGTAGAAAGCATGCAGCAATCTCAGTTTCAAAAGTTACTGGTGTCTATCCGAATAGATTGTTACAAAACTGTGATACAAAATCATGATAGTTGTTTTACTCTCCTTTAAAAGGGACCACTATGCAAAAATAAATACTTATAATACGTAAGAATATTTTAAAGTACATAAATTACATAATTTCCTTATTGTATATTTCAATACATCAGAGTCTTGGCTTTTGAATGAGCTATTGTTTGCCATGCTGAGACAGACACTGGTTGGTGTTTGTAGGATTTCCCCAGAGCTCTACCGCGAAAAAGTTTACTGGCATACGCTCAGAAATTGTGATGTCATAATTCTCATATTCGTTGTTGTTTGCTCTTACCGCTTATTTATCAACTACGAAAGTGATGATAATGACGCTAGTGGCAGGCGAAGGTAGAACAACTCCAGAGAACAAATGAAGATGACAAATGAATCAGTGTCATCAGTTCTCTATGTACATATTATTTCTATGACAAGTACCTCAGACCCCAAGAACCATACTATATTTTCCCGATGATGTTATGCACTAGCTCTTTATTTTTAATGCGATGTTAAGGGTGACAACTGAGACTAATTAATTTCAATCAGTGATCTCGCAAAAGTGCGATTGACATTTACATGTAGTCCTAGGGCCACGCAAACGCAGGTCATAATTTAATCAATGTGATTTCATTACCTTTTCAACGACAGTACATTGATTGAAGCATATTTAATTAACCTAGAACATGTGTTTGTATTGGTCGGGCGTTAGCACGATCGCGGGCATTGTTGATTATCTGGAATCTTAGTTTATTGTTAGCGCTCTTTGGGTTTAACATCACTGATTGTCACAGAAAAACACAGCCTCAATGGCAGCAAAAGGGATCGACAACCTAAGGCTAAATGAGAGTTATGACGCCACATTTTGAGTACCTGAACCAAGTGTTTTTTTTGCAAGACGTACTATTGACACCCCGTTTTTCGTAGTTCTATTATTCTTTGTGTATTGAATATAGGCTCATTCGAAAGAAAGACTCTGATGTATTGAAATATATAATAAAAAGATTATGTAATTTATGTGCTTTGAGGTAGGTATAATATATTTCAATACATATATTATACATTAATAATATATGATAACGAATATGCTTGGACAAAGAAAAAGTGTCATGAACACACATTCCTAACCCTTGATGTACAGAAAATAGACAGTGAGTGTGTAGAATTGTTGTTAGATACAGTTAACATCAAGAAGAATTTTAGGCTTTTTGTAGGGAATCAGCAATTACAACACACAGCTTGGCTTTGGCTGCAGCGTATCGAAGGAGCAAAACAGGAATCAATGTGCACAGTTTTTTTTGTTCCTACATCTGCACTAGGTTCACTCTTCAACTTATTCAAATGGATGCTGCATGTGCCGCTAATTAATGATGACTTACTTAGCTAGTTAACCGGTAGTAAGTCTGTATGGGTTGTAACGGGGTTGGTCTTGCTGACTTCCACAACAGTATCGACTAATTTTACCAAGTGAATGAAAAATTGTTGAAGTACAAACAGTCAGGTACAAGTTCATGGTTTTTTCCTTTTACTTATTATTTATTTCTTCAATAACAAAATGAATCAGCTTGAAACTTTTGAGGCAGGAATAAAAAATTGAAGAAGATTTGGATGCAACTCACATTTTACACAAATTGCATTCAGCATGTTGCAAATATAACAAACTGACTGCACTATATGCAAATGGTAGTGCAGCAATAGCAGTGTAAAAGCATTGTCTAAACGATTAGTAATAACCAAATAATATTGTTTGTTAGAATAACATTGAAGTTCACAAAAAATATTTTACCTTTTAAAAACACTACAACAGATGTTCTGAAATTTTTTGCTCTGGCAGTACTTTCCTATTCGCATAATTCTGTGGCGCATTTACAGCTACATCGGTTTAAATTATAGTAACCATTAAATCGTTATCTGAACGCTGTCTTTATGTGAATGCCATTTTTGTAAACGGCATTATTGGAAAGTGTTTAAAAATACAGTGCCACCTTTCAATTGAAAACCGCTTTTATTTGCTTGCAAATTTGAAACTTTTTCATTTTTTTTTAACTCATAATAAAAAGTAATCAGTAAAAAAGAGCCTACAAACCAATAATTGAGTCTATAATATTGACTCAATTACATGGTTAACAATAATTTATTTCATTGTTACTGTTACAGTAGGGTTGCTATGATTTTAGTGTTAGCATACCAGTCCTGAAGCAATCAACTGTAAAACTCATTTAAACTGCATTCTGATTTGAAGTCACAAAAGCCTAAATCTGATCTATTGTTTTCACAATTGTTTAAAACATGGTTTACAACAACACCTGAAAATGCCCAAGCATATCGACAAATGTTGAGAAAGTCTTCCAGAAACACGGTATGTCGTAGCAACAGCTGTTGTCTGTGGTTTATTAGAGCAATCACAAACTGTACAACTTGACACTATGCATGTCTTTTCATCAATGCTGGCTTGAGGGATTAGTTCTAGCTACATGACACCGAGGGTGTTACATAATAGCTTACATAATACGATGCAAACTACATCATCTCTTGATTTATAAATCACAACCAGGATAATCAGAAAATATTAATAGATTACATACTAGCATAACATACATGTATATCTGAACTGACAATACAAAGCGTCACAACCCAAACATGGCTCTAGTGTTCATAAAATTCTCCATATCTTTCTGGAGGTCGCCTGTCTCTAATTGGTCTGGTATTACCCACTGAAGTATTTTCGTTGTCATGATCACTGTCACTCTCAGTATCTGAGCCTGCAAAACTATTGTCATTTTTACAGATGTTGAGATTATCAAAATCAAATTCAACTTCCACAGCATTGTCACTTGACACCCTATCACTGCCCGTATCCTTGCCATTACAATCAGCTAACCGTATTTCTGAAATGTGCCTGTTTGTGCCATCAACCTCTAAGACTACATCAGATACCAACACAGTTACTGTTCCTTTTGCCCATACAGTAGTACATTTAGCATGCACTGGCTTAACATATACTGTGTCACCAGTTTTGTACGGGTCTCTTAACGCTCCACGTAAAAATCTTTGTGGCTCTGCAACAACGTCAGGATTTCTTACTGCGTAGGAGTATAGCATTTGCGAAGGTACAATACCTCGCCTGTTTGGGGTATTGCTGTACCAAAACACCATTCTGTTACATTTTTTAGTGCACATTTTGTGATTGCTCTAATAAACCACAAGCTATTTCGGCTCTAAACTACACTAGAAATGTCAGTGAAAGTATCCGAGCTTATCAAGACATATGAGGATGGTAAAAGCGGTGACTTCAGTGTATGGGTGGACAAGCTAGAGTTAGTGGCCAAGCTTCAAAAAGTAGACGATCTCACAACCTTCTTACCACTATTATTGTCAGGAGCAGCATTTGCCATGTATAAACATTTAGAAGATGATATCAAGGAAGACTATCCTAAACTAAAGGCAGCTTTGTTGACAGCTTTTAGTGTAGACAGGTTCAGTGCTTACATGTATATTCAGCTGCAAAACCGAGCTTTAAGAGATGGTGAAGCGTTAGATGTATATCTGGCAGATCTCAAACGTTTAACAACTTTGATGGGACAATCAGAACCTGACCCATTGCTTAAATGTGCATTCATGGCGGGATTACCTACAGAAATGGCTACACAACTAAAATCTATTGCTTCTGTAGAAGACATGGGTCTTTTGGAGTTAGTGAACAGGGCCCGCATGATGATAACTGCAGGAAATGGTGAATCAACCTCATGCGCTGCTGGGAAAAGGAGGCATCATTGGCAGCGCCGTGAGGTCAGGTGCTACCAGTGTAATAAACTTGGTCACATCCAGAAAAAACTGTTTTTAGATGCAGGGAAATGCCAGTGGGGAAGTGCATGCACCGGCTCCAATGTAAAAATGACCCCCAATGTAAAAATTTTGGTGCTACCGTTTGTTTATGTATGGATAAAAGGCACAAAGATAAAAGCATTGGTGGATAGTGGATGTGAGCAAACAATTATACAACAACAGTGGGCACAGCAGTTAGGATTGCTCCCGAAAGGTCCTCAGCGACAAATAATGATGTTAAATGGACATATCACTACATGCAAGGGTGAGACAACTCTTGACATAGAACTGGATCACTTTTGTAAAATTACAGTTCAGTGTATGATTGCTCCGAAGCTAGTAAGCAGTTGCCAGATGATACTGGGAATGGATAGCATTGCAAAGCTAGGCGGGGTATCTATAGATAAAAATAGAGGTGTACTCTTTGGAGCAAGACAGTTGAGAACAGTTGGCGTGATGCTACGTAACAAAGCTAGTCCTGTCAGTCATAATGATGACCAACAGCCGCCGATAGTTATAGATGATAGAGACTTTAAAGCACAATTTGATGGTCACAAGTGGACAGTTGCTTGGAAGTGGTTAAGTAGAGAGCCTATGTTGTCCAATACATGTGGAGAATACTCTATAAATGATGCCGTCAGAGAAGAATATGAAAAACAGGTTATGCAATGGATAGAAAACGGATGGCTGCAGCCACACCGAGAAGCGCTTCTTGGACCTGTAACTGGCATTATTTCATTGTTGGCAGCTACACAACCTAATAAAGAGACAAAGGTACAACCTGTAATGGATTATAGCAGAGAACTGAATGGGTATGTCAGCAGTCATCCTGGTTTGGACACAGCAGTATGCCAAGACAAACTCCGCAAGTGGTGTAAGTTAGGCAGTGATGCTTGCATGTTAGACTTAAAGAAAGCATATTTACAACTGCATGTTGATGGTAGTTTGCAGAGATTTCAAGCTGTTATGTTCCATGGAACATTGTATGTCATGACTAGACTAGGTTTTGGTCTCAATGCAGCGCCTAAGATTATGTCAAAAATATTGTCAACAGTGTTGTCACTTGATCCTGTGGTTGCTGCTGGTACTAATCATTATATTGATGATATTTTAGTAAATAAGTCAGTAGTGCCAGTCGAAGTTGTGCGCAGCCACTTGTTAAAGTTTGGTCTAGTCACAAAAGAGCCTGTCGATTTACGTGAAGCGCGTGTTCTAGGGCTTCACGTGACAATCAGTAAAAAAGGTGTATGTACATGGCAATGTGACTCAACTGTGCCAACAGTAGAAAGCATTCGTACAAAAAGAGATTTGTTTTCTGTGTGTGGTAAACTGATTGGTCACTATCCAGTAGCTGGCTGGCTACGAGTCGCATGCAGCTACATGAAGCGGTGTGCTGCTGATGGCAAGTGGGATGATGCAATAGCAAAAGAAGTGCTGCAGATGTTAGATGAAACACTAAATAGGGTAACAAGACATGACCCAGTGCAAGGCAAATGGTCTGTGAATAGAGATGAGTGTTGCAAGGTCTGGTGTGATGCGAGCTCTATAGCTATTGGTGTGTGCATAAAAATGGAAGGTAGCATTGTAGAAGATGCATCATGGCTAAGGAAAATTGATGACAGTATGCATATAAATGTAGCTGAACTTGAAGCTGTACTTAAAGGATTAAATCTTGCAATAAAGTGGGGAGTAAAACAAGCTACGATTGTCACGGACTCATTATCAGTGTATAACTGGGTTAATTCCATTATCACAGAAAGCCATCGCCCCAAAGTCTTTGGATTTTCAGAAATGATAGTCAAAAGGTGGCTGGGGGTTATTGCGCAATTGGTAGAAGAATATGGCATCACTCTACAAATGTCCTTGGTCAAGTCAGCGGACAATGGTGCTGATGTTTTAACAAGGGTGAACAAAAAGTGGCTGAAACCACTAGTATCATGTGTGGGCGTAGCAGCAGAGGAAGTTTCAAGTATTGATGAAGAAATATATAACATGCATCAAGTTCACCATTTAGGAGTTGACAAGTTGAGTTACTTAGCTAATCAGAGGTTTGGTGACAGAGCCTCAAAAGATGTGATTGAAAGGGTTGTGAAAGAGTGTCAAATCTGCAAACTACATTATCTTGATGTACCGATGATCAATTTCTAAGTCTAAAGATTCATGGTTTTCATTTAGAACATTAAAAGCGTAACCATGTAGATAACTAACAACGCTATTGGACTATTATTTCTATATTTTCATGTTTGCCTCAGTCTGATAGTTAAAATTATATAAAAACAATTTGAAACATTGCTACAGCTAACAGCGTTAATATTTTCCATCAAAAAGAGAGTGCAGATTTAAGGAAAGTTTTCATCGAGTTGCCAGCAAGAAGAATTAAACTTATTTTTTCCATTATTCTGAGGAGCGAATAAAACATTACAGCAACACCCTCGATTTGAACGTTATCTGTAACAAAACACCTTTATTATAGGGAAAGGAAAGGGTTGAAAAACCGCTCAACCTATGGTTTGGGTATGCCAAAAATAAAGCTACAGTTTACTTCACTCGGAAAATCTTTCAAAAAGCACAAAAACAGACTTTTACATGATAGCAAGTTGTAATGTTTAACACTTTTAACTCTAATGACCGGTTTTTGGCATTGCGTAGGGTATGTCAGAATTCCTGCGGGTCGGTATTCTGGCAATCACATAACCTCGTTAGCAAAATCTGTTTTTAATTAATAACCGAAAACAATAAGATTAATTCTTGCACATGATGTTATATCGCAATTTTCGCTTCTATTTGTAGCAGTTTTTAAATAGATTTACTCATTTCCTTGGTTTTTATAACAAAGGTTCTTGGAACAATATCTTGAACAAATTGATACGATTTGTTTGTTGGTGGGTCATAAATGATTGTGAAGCAAATAAAGAATTTTACGATATCAACTAGGAATTTCCAGTATATTTCAAGTCATGAAATGTTGATAAACAAGTGCACAACAGATACGACACTGCTTTAAATTTTTTCACGGGTTTAGAAAATGTAACAATATTATTATAGTTTTATCCTGAGTAATGGTAAAGTACTGCTTTTTATTCTGTTTGATGACATTTTTTGTGAGTTGCTCAACTCTTTCGCAAGTGTTTTATCAAACTAGCTTTGCCACCTGGCGTTGCCCGTGTAATAGAAGAATATTTGGACAAAAAATTGGTTTGTATTTAACATATTACAACATTTGCCATTCTAACTTTCTAACTACATATCATGAGAAAAGTTTTTTGTCTTACAAACAATGAGAAGTAGTGAGAGTTTTGCTAATAGCCAGTTTAGTAATGTGAGCAAACAGCTTTTCGTGACGTTATGCTATGACCCGCGTCATACGTAAAGCAGTTAGGTTTTGCTCTGATATAATGACTTATTCGACTTCCGTAGCAGTTCGACTTCCGTTGTCTAGTGGGCAAGGCATCAGACTGGTGAATGGCTTAGTTTGAGATCGAATCCTCTTTGGTATGGAGTATTTATTCCAAGATATTAAGATCTATAGCTGGGTTTCCGGCGACGACACATGGACAGACTTTGAGAAATATACATGTATATATATACAGTGAAACTCGGATAACTCAAACTTCAAGGGACCGAGCAAAAGTGTTCGAATTATCAGAGCGTTCAAGTTATCAGAGCACTGACACAAGTCCATGTATTTACTTATTTATTAGTAGATACATGAACATATACAAACTATAATATAAATCAAAAGCACAAATGGCTTGTTTCAAATTAAATGCTTCTAATGTAAAGTTTAAAACGTTTTTATCAAAAAGTATAGAGATTTTTCTATCACTTGAGATTGGTTTGTTGTTTGAGGTGATGTTATTGCCAGGACTTTTTTTAGATTGACATTGGCAAAACTTGATTGTTGCTGAAATGCTCAAAAAGAAATACATCTTTTTCTTTTGAGCGTTTTACCCATGATCAGTTTTGCCGATTTTTCTTGAAGTTTATGCAAAGATTAACTTACTTTACCTGGCATTCGTTAAGAGCAACACTCCGAGGCAGTTCAATTAAAAGTTTTATGAGGTTTTACGGTAGCCTACATTGTATATCACTAACGTTTTTTGAATGGATACTTATTGAATGTACACACGTATTCTGTGTTCAGGTCAAACGATGAATAGTTTTTTTTAGCTAAGTTAACGTATACGTTTAATTACCACAATTTTTAAAACGTTTTAAACATTCAACATTCCGACGTTGATTCAACACGGAATCCACGTCGGAAAACTATTCATCACGGGCTAGCCGGGTCACGCACTGAAGGATTTTCGCCACGCAAATACAAAACAAAAACAACATGCTGTTTTTGTATTGTATGTGTGTGGCAAAAATTCTTGCGCCCGTGACCCGGCTAGCCCGTGCTATTCATCGTATAACAGTATAAATCAAATTTCACCAAACCTTTAGAACAGTCGTTGACAAAAATATTTTGCCGATGGAGGTAGTAACGACGCTTATGAATTACGAAAAGTTGAGGTTTACCTCTATGGCTTGGAATAAAGTGATTTTCTAAAGCGATAGCAACCGTTTCGGTAGCCGTTGGGCAAAAAACAGTTCGTTATAACAGTGATGAGTTCGAGTTATATAGAGCCATTTATCATTGCGTGGGAACGGACCAAGCAAATCCAGTCGAGTTAACCATGTGTTCGCTATATCCGAGAGCGAGTTATCTTTGTTTCACTGTATATATGTATATATATATATATATATATATATATATATATATATATATATATATATATATATATATATATATATATATATATATATATATATATAGATATCATTGTATTATGAGCCCATTTAGATATATTCAAAAAAAGTTTAAACCTTCAGATCATTGGACAGTTTGATCGTGGTTAGTGACAC
The DNA here is from genome assembly GCF_963576615.1 of Watersipora subatra. NCBI lineage: Eukaryota > Metazoa > Bryozoa > Gymnolaemata > Cheilostomatida > Watersiporidae > Watersipora > Watersipora subatra. The sequence goes on from NC_088713.1 coordinate 97,958, forward strand.
ACATTTTAAAAAACGACAAGAAGTTTTATTTAGTGAAAGTTTTAGAACCTGAAAGTCGTCTCTCAGAAAAAAATAACCTTGGTAGGTTAACATCAAATAGCTATATTCAGCACCTTTTTTACAGCTCCATAAAAGCGGCTAAATGATGTTAGCTTTAAACATGGAATGTTTAATGATTTTCTCATATTTTTTCTGTGTGATTGCTAAATTTCATTTTCTCATGAAAATTTAGATTAAGTTTAATCATTTCCATAAAATTTGTAACTGCTTATAAGTTTTCAAGTACCAACTTTGCAATGAAACTAGACATACATAACTTAGCTAATGCAGCTGATTGTTCATTACTTACAACAAAGTTGAATATTCAACTAATGTTCATTACTTACAACAAAGTACAATATATTCCGACTATTACTTACAACAAAGTTGAATATTGTGGGGAAGCAGTGACTAATTTGTTTTTTCAACGTACACATAAGCTCTGGAACTATCACATAATAGTTAGAGAAGTTGAACAATATAAGTTTATGATTGAAAGTGTACGACATATTACATTCGTCATCAAAGACAGTTTATTTGGAATGAATAGCACTCTTCTTCAACCTTTTGCATATCTTTGTAGGTTTCATTTTAGCAATCTTTGAGCATCGCCTCTTGTCAGTATCATAGCTGCAATGCCGTATTTTAAATATATTTCAGCATCGATTAAATTTAAAATATGATGATAAATTGATCTGTGTACACACATATAATTAAGTTTATATTGGCACCAAGGTAAAACTATTAATATTTAGATCTAGATTCATAAATGTGCAGAGATATGTACACTATGTATACAAACATATATACTATACACAAATATATATTCGTATACGTATATACATATATCTTGTATTTGAATAATCTTAATCATTGTGTCAAACATGGGCTTTCACTATTTTGCTAGTTTTGCTTAGCTTGTTTATTGCTGTTTTTCACATTAGTGAATATTCAACAAACTACATCCTAAACCGTTACAAAGCGTTCAAAATCAACCTTATGTTTGACAACACAATGTTTTATGATTAATATAAGAAAGCAGTATAAATCAGAAAATCTGATGAGCTTTATTTGAGATTTACAGAGCTCTAAGTACATTCAAAAGTTACCGCGCCAGACTGGCACAACTTTAGACAAGCAGATGGGACAGCGCAGACACTAGCGTGTCAAATCTCTCACTTGGGTGAACTCTATTTGACTTCAAATTACTTTTTCTATAAACAAACATAAACCAGTCGACGTGCTAGTTACCCTATTGAACAATCGGATGCAAGTGCTTGCAGAAGTACATGTATCAGTTGCAAACACTCTTAACGATACACTGCTGAAAAATAATGTAGAATAAAACGGGTTTCATTCAAAATGGCTGCGGGAAAACATGTATCTAAATCCATCAAAAGAACTCAGACAAAATATAAGCTGCCTACTCCATATTTCTCATATACCGGTAATTATACATACAGGTGCAGGTGTAACTAGTGCAGGTGTAATAGCCATGTCAAATGACACAGGTGTGCAAACAACAGCCTCTGATACAAGTGTATTAGTTGTATCAAACGGCACTGGTGTGCCGGTGACGGCAATTAGTGCAGGTGTGTCGGTCACGTCACATGACACAAGTGTGTCAATACAATCCAGTTACTCAGACTTCAAACAACAAAAAAGCTAAAAGCTGTAACATTTTTTAATTTACAGTGGTTTGAAAACTTTTACAGTAGTTTGTTTTATTTTATTTTGTTAGTTTTTAAGAAAAGTGTTTCATATGCATGTTGTATGTCTGTTTTTTGACTATAGATATACATCTAGATATAACTCATTGTGCTTATTTTACCACTGCAGCCAGGTGTTACGACAACCTCATTAAGAAACTTTTTTTTGGATGTTTCGATCACTATATTTAGGGTGGAGACTCATTTTTCTCGTGCGGAAAATTGTCTTGTCTCTGTGGGAAAAGTTTTCGCCGAGTAGGAGTGTCTCTGTAATCAAAATATTTTTGAATAGCTTCTGGTAGAACAATAAATTTTTATACACACAAACTTCAATGCAAGAATTGCTGTTATTAAATTTACATATGCATGATTTTTATTTGTAAATCAATATTGTTGCTTCTGTTGCAAATAATAATTAAAATAGTAACAAAACAATATTTAAACCTTAGTAGCTTTAGTTCCCAACAATAACTTTTGTGAAATTTGTGAGTATGATTTACAAAAAAGCAACATTACAATGTACCACATGAAGAGCTTTTACCTTCAAGAGAGCCGAGTCATACAACGCTGAATTGGCGTGTAACTCAAATGAATTTCACTTACTAAAAACATTCTGGATGGAAGGTTTTGTATGTATTTCAGCAATATTTCAACTAAAATTTTATCAGATTCATTTGCAAATCCCTTTTTATTATAACAGATGATGCTGGACCGAGACATATTAGACAAAATTTAATTTAAAAAAAATCATACTTGATATCGCTTTGACAAAAACAAATTACCCCTAGTACGGCAAAGACGAACAAGTTCCTTCCGACATTGTGTTCTTTGAGTTAGCAGAGTTCATAGTTTTAATTAACATGTCATTTAGTGTTGAAATACCTATAAATTAATGTAACAAAGCGTTGCAAACGAGAAGGAGTTGGAGCAAAGATCAATGGCGCCCAAAGGGAGTTTTTTGATAAATACATGTAACTACATGCACATATAAATACGTATGTATAAATATTGGTTTATAAGCATATAAGTATATGCCTTTGACATATATATGCATATAAATATGCATATGTATGTAAATACTTTCCTATTAAATTTTTTTAATGTCGCACCATCACGTCGATTTTGTAATTTAGTATTCAAGGGGTTTTCTCTCAATAAAATCAGACGTATTTGTAGAGGAGGTAATTGTTTAGAGCCAGATCGGAGTTAGGCTTCTTATTTAATATTTGATATTAAAGAAACTCAACTACCTGTCAGGTTATGCCTGGTCTTCAACACGCTTCTCACAGAGTACAACTAATATCAAACATCCAAGAAGGGAACCAATATCTAGAGAGATCATGAAGATTATCACCCAATCTAAAAAGCAGCCTTTTCGGTAAGCAGAACAAAACAGATATTGATCAATCAAAGCAAATTCTTCGGTACCAAAATTAAATACTTAATTCATGTGGTTTTATACTCATGAGTCTTTATATAAAACGTTTCCTTCTACTTATACAGAAGCTGCAAAAATGTCAAAAATATGCTTCATAAGCTTAACCACAGGTTTTTTCTAAAGCTGTGTACCAATTTGAATCCATCCAAAAAAGTTGAGCACACATAAAAGCAACTAATCCAAAATAAATAATTTGTTTACTGAAAAAGTTCTCTGTCATAAAAGTGCAGTTTGCAATAACTTGTTTTCAAAATTATTCATTGCTGTTAACATTAAAATATTTTGTATTAAATATGAAATAATAACATGCTTAGCAAGTTAAAAAAGCATTTTTAAATTTGATAGAGATTACACCACTAAAAATGTGCGCTTTTCATCAATGTCAGTACAGTATGTTTTTGGTATAAAAATTGAATTATTGTCATTATGAATTTTGTTCTGAATGTCGATCGCTGATAAGCAATCATTTACCCCATGACTATATTGATCTTATACACCTGTGAATAATCATTTAAACATTCTTTCATTAGCAGTTTATAGTAATGGATTGCAATCTAATAGTCAGCTACATTCAATGTTCAGAAAGATTTTTCGTGCAGAAAGATTTTTCATATTAATGTAGGTTAGGGCATTACTTACAAAATAACTTTTTTTTGCAACAAAGTATGGGCATCACCTTTTGGACATTTAATATAAAACAACAATTTATTGCACCAGAGTGCTTCACAGTTTTAGCATGTGTGACTATATGAAAAAATTAACTTTATAAAATATGAAATTGTTGGACATAGTTATATTTACCTATGATAATGACTTCTTTATTTACTGCAACTGCTTCTGCAAAAAAACAACATGACAAACTTTGACCATTACTTAAACTGTAATGATCTGCATATTACATACAGGTTTCAATAAATCCAGTTCTGTCTGTGTTTTAGCTGTCTATGGAAAATAAAAAACATTTAATTTTATATCGAACAAAAAACGGTTGTGCTCTCTTTACTGCTCCAAAAAACCAAACCACTGGAGTACAAGGCAAAAAGATAAACATACTATAATTTATAGTAGGTATTCAAAGGGTGCACCTACAAAGAGTTTTATGAGTTACGGAACTTTCAAGAGTTGTAGTTTAGCTTATTCACTCGTTTTAATACGGTTAGACTTATTTTTTTCTTGGAGCTTTTTCTTCGGGTCTTTTTGCCCTGTAACTGTTTTACTCCATGGCTGCAATGCTCTTCTCCCCAAATGAGGCTTGATGGACCACCCAATCACCATAGAGATGAAAAATAAACTGGACTCAGTGCTCCTGATGTTGAGCCCCATACTCATATTAATTAATTTCCTGCTTTTAAAATATACGGATAACCTCTCCAACCTAATGGTCCTGATCAGTGCAGTTGAGTGCAACCCCAAATCGTTCAAGCAACCGCTGCCCTTTAAAGGCCATTTGCCTACTTCATTTGCTGACTATATAAAAGCAAGTCTAAGGCGGAGACTTTCTAGCATTTGGTTTCATTGGTCATTGTGTTTTTGGCTGAGCTGGACTGAAGAAGCTTTTCAAATTGTCAAATTAGTAACCAGGCTGTTGGCTAGGCACCCAACAGAATGGAGCTGATCATGGCTCATAAACTCTGCTTTATATTTATTGGATCGCTCGGTTTCTTCTTTTTCATCTATGCTTAGTCGTGCCTTCCCCCCTGACTAGCTTGATTTCTGACTCTATATCAAAGCTGGTGAGCTCTAGTGAAGATGATGAAAGACTATAATATTTTTTGGCAAAATCTTCCTGCAAATCTCATACTATGGAAAAATTATCCCTTAGAATTGTTGACGTGGCAGATGACATTGACACATTCCATTTTTCTGTGACCCTCCGTGCAGAACCAGTTTTTTTCATAAATCATGTTGCCAGTTACAAGGAAAAAATTACAAAGTGTTGTAGCAGGTATTGCAGGTTTTGCGATGGGATTGTCGAAAAACAACGCAAAATGTGTGTGTCTGGTTTATCCTGCAGTGTCTTGGCGACATTAATCTAAATAGCTTAAGTAATGAAGCATTCAGTATTCACGATAGTTTTTTTAACAGGTATCAAAAGCATACATTGTAAATTGATGAATGGGGTTTCAGCAGCAGTGTTGGTATAAATAAATGTCATCTCATTTGCCAATTCTGCTCTGTTAATTGAGGGACCCTTGCCACTTTAGCTAGCTCAGTTTTCTTTACCTTTTTGAGCCAGTCAACATGCTCATGTATCACAAGTGGTGAACCTTCCTTTTCTTTTAATTGGCTGGTTACCATGACCAATGACTTGTAGCCAGACTCAGTCAGCTTGTGGCAGAAGTTAGATAATCAACCAGTTTTTCTAAACACAAGTCATTTGGCCACAAGGAGGTTTGTTCTTGGATAAAGACCAGCCAAGATGCTGTTTTCTGTATTGATAAAGACCCCATTGTCTCATTTGAGTCTTTTGTACCTGTGATTTTACACATAGCCACAGGATCTATTGTTCGAGCCTAAAAGGCCGTTCAAACCTTTTTAGTTTTTTGCCTTTGAAGGCTTAAACTTGTTTAGCGCATCTTTAAAAGACTTACTACGTTTTTCTGGTTTGAAGTCTATGGCGGCTAGTTCGAAAAATTGTTTAAAAAGTAGTTAAGCTGCGGAATCTCAATACAGGCTCCTGGCATCCCATAATCTTCATTTTAGTCATTTTTCATAATACACAACTGGCCTTCAGATGCATGATAGATAGCTTTTCTTGATCATTTACCTTAATGCTACATCCACCTAATTGATGGTAGTATGGACCTCCTCCAGCTTTTGGAGTAGCTCTGCAGTGTAATCATGTGAAGCCGGGACTCTGTAGTTAGAGGGTCATACTTCAGCTAATCTAGCAGGCACAGCTCTTCTTTGAAGCTGAGTGGGTTTAGCATGTTTTTCTGTTTCCTGAGTGTAGTGTATTCCGGTAGCCCTTTATCAGCTAAGGGCAACATGCTTCATTCCTCATGACCTGTGGTTTGCAACAACTCTTTGAGTAAACCAATTAGCCACCATTTTGTGCAGTCTACCTCTTAGTTGGTGTGAGAATGACAGTTGATGATGAGTGACCTTTTGACATGGTAAAGCTTTCACAGATTGGTCATTACCTAACTCTTAAATCAAATCTTTCAATCCGATTAAAAATGCTCAGGCAAAACAATTTAGCAAAAGTATACTTAATAAAGGGCGTTGACCACTTCTTATGGTTTGAATTTTCAGAAAAAAACACTGTATTCTGCCGACGATCAAAATGATCAGTTGTTACTAAGATCCAACAGTGTCTCAACCGAGTCACTGCCAATGACCGTTTAGTTTCCATTGCAGCGAGCATCCCAAGTCTACTGCAACCTTCTACCAAGAGCTTCCAGCATACCATTTTGCATGCTTCCAGTTGCCTTTGCTGAGCTTTACGGCTGAGCATGTCTTACAGCTCTTGACCAACCTCATCAAGTATACCATTATCATATGACTACGCGTAACAAATTATTTGCTCAATCTGACCAAATTCATAAAATTCACATATTTATTTGGCCGAATATCACATAATCATCTGAGCTGTGCATGCACACGGAGTTCGTCAGTGAAAAGCTGTTAATTGGCTAAACAAGGTATTAGCGAAGATGTATTAGTGAAGATGACTTTAGTAGCTTTTGCAATTAGTAGAGTCCAAAACACATATGACAACATACAATTAAAGTACAAGCACAATTCAACATTATACACACACGATGAAACTGTTTAGGTTGCGCTATTGTTAGTTATCGAGCATGATTCTAACAGCTTTTAAAATGTACGCAGTTCAAACCACACAGGGCGACCCACAAAAAATATTACGTCAATTTGCCTTAGTGAATAAGATGCAACTGACTTTATTTCAATAAAGATGGTAACTCTTTCTAAAACAGAACTTGGCTGTCACAAATAGAATTGTTATTATTATAAGGAAACGACTTGTAGACATAGTGTCCAAACAATTAAAAACAAACAATAGCGCAATGTAAGCAGTTGCATCATGCGTACTATGTTGAATCACACCCATTTTTATTGTGTGTCATCATACATGTACGTTTTTGTGGTCTGCAATGGCAATTGCAATTCCTTGGTCTGTAACTGCAAAAGCTGCTAGAGTTGTGCTCGCTAATAACCCATTTAGACAAATGTTAGCAATATAACGAGGATATTGCTGCGTGGCATCAAGCTGCTACAATGACACACCAACCTCCCTTTTGCCACCAGCCTTCACCACCACGGCAATACACACCCACAGCAGAATGCTGTCACCGATCTCACGGCAGTACAAATCTGCCAACCCGTAGGCAACCAAATCAGCAGCCTCACTGCCACCCAATGGACTCTCAAGTCCGATCTCCACAGCGCAAATTGCTTGTCAGTATAAGCACGCCAATACAGATTATCAGCCCACTTGCTCTCCACTGAGCCTTCTGCCAAGCATCTGTTTAACGCCTGCTTATATAGCGAGAGCTGTTAGTCCCCCAGCTTTTCCTTGCTTTAAGCTGGTGCTTTTTGTGAAAAGCCAGCTTTTCCATAGCCCTGGCTTCCCAAGATAGCCAGCCCTTGCATTACCGGCTAATCACTGAAAAGCCTTGAATATTTACATAATATCTCACAACAAATAAAAGCGTTTTGTTGGCGAATTCGGTGTGCATGCGCAGGTCAAATAATTCTTTAATATTCCGTCAAATAATTTTGTCAATTTCGTGAATTTTGTCAATTCTTTCAGGTAAAACGAATAGTTCATTACACTTAGTTTTGGCCTAGTGCCAAATCCAACGAAGGTGACTGGTCATCCTTTCACATCGAAATAGGTCAAAGAATGTGCTTGCCTTGTGGTATTCTCTATTGAAGCTGATGGACAAACTGCAAAACATCAGACCTTGTGGAGAGATTTTTGAACTTTTAACATTCCATTCAGCCATACTCTGAAAAAAATGCTAAATTTTGTGTAGTGGCTCAAGTTTTTTGCTTTCAGCTCCCATTGATCCGATTGATCCGTTTTCTCATTCACCGCTATCATAGTAATTGTGTATTTGGCCATGCAGTTGGTTATCTGGCGCAAACTTATGATGACTTCTGGCATGGTCATTGAGCTTCTAATGAGTCTGCTCCACAAGTCTTGGCTCTGCATGACAAGTTCTTTTTGGGTGAGTCTACAATCCCTCAACAGTGGTTGGAAAGCTCACACTGTCAACCGTTTTTCAAAGTCTGCTAATTAGCCATTTAGTTTTTGTTATTACGCATTTACATCGGTGATCATGCATGTATTGGAACACTGCTTTGATTTTCACCAACTGCAGGAATCTGGTTAAATAGCTTTTTTTTCTGGCGGGGCCAGCAGAGCGAGGCTAGTTGGTTCGGAGTTAAAAATGTCAACCATAAAGATATGATGGAAGGACTTTACGACTTCGGTCACAGCCTGTATCTCGTTTTTGAGACCTAATAGTTCCTTTAGTCAAATACTAGGCTTCTTTTGAATCAGGCAATTAACCATTTGGCTATGTTTTATAAATGGAACAGTGTTGTCTTTAATTCACATTGGCAGGTATCTTTTTACAGCATGTATGTATATCCTTACACAGATGCCAAGGAAATGCCTTCCTTCGAGCTCTTCAAAGATAGCCTAATCCTTCTCTCCCAACATAATCGCCTCATTCTTTCTAGTCAACTTGAGCAATGTTCACAAATTGAAGCAAAGCTCTAAAGGGACACTTGTCTACCAAAAAGGACACTGCATCCAGGAACACTTGCAGCCTGTAAGTTCTCTCATGGTCAACCATTGTCGGATTACCTTAGTTTTCTCAGAGTCTGTTGCCACTTTTTAGCAGCTATCACATGACCAAAATTGTTCACTTGTGATGGAAAGCATTTGTGTTTGATCGGCTTGAGTGTAGGTCTGGCTCTGGTCCGCAACTGATGTGCTTCTTTTAGTTGGTGCAAAGTACAGCTATGATACCATTATTATACAGAAGTTTTGTTTGTCAGTGAACGCCAGGCAACACCTGCTTTATCAATTTTTTAAAATTTGCTGATTCAGAAGTGAATCAACACAGCAAAACCTTTTTTGACAGACTGGAGGAAACACTAAATGCTGATTTATTTTAGGCGTTGGCATTGAAGGGCTTTTTTGAGTAACCACTGACCAGATTGGATGTGGTAAAAAACATGCTGCAATAGAAGCTGCTGAGGCTATAGTCAATTTAGAAAAGTAAGCAGGCATTTTGCTTCCTAAACATATTCAATCGGCAGCAGTCAATGCAGAACTGAAACTTCTCATATTTTTGGATTAACGCTACTAAAAAACACCAAGTGCCTTTAGCAGGTTTAATGAGCTCTTTTTATTCCTGGTTCTTTTCTTTTGCCTTTTACTCTGTTTCGAGTTGAAATGGGGTTCAAATCTGTGACAGAACCTTTTTAACAACAAAATGAATTCTCTGTTTCAAAAGTTCTACCTGACTCCGCCTTGCCAGTTTTAAACATGCACTGGTAGCGTAGTAACACACAAACAGAGCATTTCAGAGCTAATTAAAGGCAAAAAAGTTCCAGAAGCAACAATAACCAAAAATCCTTGCAAGTATCCTACATGCGGTTTATTGCATGTGAACACTAGATTATTCATGTTTTATATACTACCAAATGTATATCTCTGATTACCTTGCACTCAGTGTTTTAGTTTTTTACAGAGTAGTAAGGGGAATTATTTTGCCAAACATCCTATTAGCACATTCGTTCTTTTGATGTACTCAGCACACTGATTGTTAAATTTAAGTTTTATCTTGGTATGGCAAAGTATTTGATCTTTTTAGAACGAAAAAAAAAAGTAAAACAGGGGCATCGAAGTCTTAGGGTGCACGCCATTGTGTAAAAATGAAGGGAGCATACATAGCTTGTGCAAATGCAGAAAGGATATACATAAAATGCTAAGAGTGATAGAACTGGTAGGATAAGACAGGCACAGCCTAGAAAATGCATTTCAGCATAAGCATAACATCATCTTTGTTATTTTAATGTTTTCACCGTATAAAAGCTAAAATTTAATATTAAGAAATACTGCTGTTGATACTGTATAACGGAAAAAAAATCATATGGAGAGGACTGAACAGTCTCTTTGATACTGGGCCGCAAAGAAAATTATATAACAGGGTCAGCGTAACTTGAGGACGTATTGTAAAAGTGAATATTCAGTATATGCTGTCCTGTTAAAAATGAACCTACATGTAAGAGCTTTGTAAATTACAAATTTTTGTTATCTTAGTGGTTAGGTACGCTTGTTCATAGAGTTGCAATTTGAATGTATAGTGGTTTGGCATCTTCAGCTAACCAGATTTTTATTACAAAATTTTAGCCGTTCTAACTGGACTTATTAACAACAACAAAAATATAAACACCAACATGATTATATGAAGACCTAAAATAGTACACATGTAATTTATAGCTATACATTGTTGTATATATACATGTACATACGTATGTATGAATATATATATATATATAAATAAAAGTGTAAGATCTAAGCAGAGTGCTCAATGATAAAATCAGAGCAAGTTAAAATCAATAAAACAGACTATAACTTTAGTTAAAACACTTTATTACTATTAGTTTCATGCTTGGTAAGAGCAATCTTCAGATGAAGTGTTAGCACCAGTTTTGGTTACTTATATACAGCTGGAACTATGAAAATTACTAAAACTTCATAGCTGGAAGATTATGAATTCGTAGAAGCATTAAGTTTTAAAATTGGACAGTAGGAACTTGCTAGGGTGTCTGCAGGCGCTGACGAGTTCAGTGTGTTTGTTTAACTCACCAAGCATATATGGCGATTGAAGGATTCAAACACTAACTATTCCATTAACTGGAGAATACTAGAGCAGTCCATTCTACTGGCCAATAGCTCTAAGAACTGTACTTTGTGTCTACAAGAAAAATTTTATATTATATACAGGCCACACCTTGGTTCATTAAACAAACGCACTGAACTCGTCAGCGCTTGCAGACACGCTATAGCAAGTTCCTACTGTCCAATTTTAAAACTTAATGCTTCTACAAATTCATAATCTTCCACCTATGAAGTTTTAGTTATTTTCATAGTTCCAGCTGTATATAAGTAACCAAAACTGGTGCTAACATTTCATCTGAAGATTGATCTTACCAAGCATGAAATTAATAGTATTAAAGTGTTTTATCTGAAGTTATATTCTGTGTTATTGATTTTATATATATATATATATATATATATATATGTTTATATATATATATTTATATATATATATATTTATATATATATTTATATATTTATATATATAAGTGTATGTAATTGGGTACTGTAATTGATATTACAGTACCCAATGACTACAATATAGCCAGCAAAGAAAAAGAAAAGGTAAAGAAATATCTCCCTCTTGGAGAAGAGATTGAAAAATGCTGGGATGTAACAACAACTGTAATCACAGTAGTCATTGGGGCACTGGCCGCAATAACACCGGCGCATAAAATGTGGATTACCCAAATATCAACAGCAATCATCTCAGGTGAGTTGCAGAAAATTGCGCTATTGGGAACAGCTAAGATCTTGAGGCGAATGCTCAAACTCCCAGGTCTCTGGTAGGAGACCCGAGTTAGAGCAGAAATTACCACCCATATGAGTTAGCCGAGGTGAGGAAACAAATTTATATATATATATATCTTTATAAATATATATATACACTCATACTATTATAATATTAGGCAACCTGTATCTAATAAGGGCAGTTGCGTTAACTGAGCCGAACTTATTAGTAATAAAATATTTCCAACTTTGTATTTTACGGTTTAATACATTTTATATACATATGTATGTAAACACAGGTATCCATATACTATTTATACTTTAACTCTTAGTATTTTTTACTAAATACATGTTTATTTATTTAAATTTATTTATTTAAAATCTAACCAATTTAAATATAAACCACAATTAAAGTATTAATTGTAGTTTGAATACACTACAATGAATATGTGTATGCATTTTTATTGTAATCACTTATATGTGTATATTTAGATGTGAGCATGTACGCATTTTCAATTTACATATACATGTATAAATGTATTTATTTATGCAGTTTGAAACATGATATTAACCGAGGTTTGCTTAGGTTGAAACCAATACTGAGCTAAATAATGCATTTCTTTTTTCATATTATTTTGTTCATCAATAACTAGGAAAGTCTTCATGATATTTAAAGCAGATAAGTTGTGAGCCACATTGCCTTGAAAACAAGCAAATCTTTTGGGGAAAACTTTTACCTTCCTCTAACATAATCTCTCAAGTTTTATCAGTAAAATTATATTATACCCACCATTTTTTAGGTGAATTGTTGTTTCATCACTCAGCTTTCCTTTATATGACATTTTGAGAGTTAGATTATATTCATCATAACATAGTACTTGGGGAATTGAGTAGTTGAACGAATGTTTGGATGACTGACCAATCAGATCAACAACAAATGTTTCAGTGCATTGTCGTAAGTAACACAGTTTAAATACGACCTCTTCCATTTCTCCATAGCACAACAATGACACAAGTAATAATGTAGTTCCTGCCTCTTCAAGCAATTCTCCTTTAAGATTTTCTGGTTTATTTGGTGCTGAAAAACATAGGAGAAAACATAATCACTGCTGAAGTGTCGAGTTTGACCTATTTTTGTAAGATATTATCTGGGAAAATTCTTTGGACCACAGATATTAATCACTCATTAACGCCAAATAAATGGGTTTCTACATAAAAAAACAGTAGTTTGTTTATAGAAAAAATGATGAATTTAGTTAAAAGTTTTGAAACAAAGTTAAAAACATTTTTGAAGTAGTAATTATGGCAAGCAGTCAATAACTTTTAAGTTCTCCATATAGAATAACTTTCATATTCTATTCTTACATTTACTACTGGTTTAATAACAATGGTTACAGTATAGTGTTCTCTATCTATTCTGTTAGCAGGAAAAAATGAAAAATATGCATTTACCGTATGCTCTATCAAATATATGAACAAACAGTATTTGAAACACTGATAATAAATTAATTCAGAATGTCATGCTTATTCAGCAATGAAAAAATGAAAAATATGCATTTACCGTATGCTCTATCAAATATATGAACAAACAGTATTTGAAACACTGATAATAAATTAATTCAGAATGTCATGCTTATTCAGCAATTCAGCTATTTGTTGAAACAATGCTTTAAACTCTAACTTTTCACCCGTCATTTACAACAATTTTGGGTTATATAGTGAGCTCTTTTAGAGGCACTGATAATACCTGCCAGATATTTGCAAAGTTTTAACATTTATCAATGTTTTAGCAGGACTAACATTTTTTATTGTAATAGAAAATAATGCTAACTTTCTGCATGATTGAGTCTTGCAAAGACAATTTTCAAGTCATGTTAGCTAGATCGCCTCTTTTTGTAGTCTGTCAGAGCTGGTCACACATAAGAAACACTCATCAGTGATATTTTATGTTTAGGCTTGCCTACTTAAATTGGTAATGAGAAACTATTGAAAAGTAGAAGTTTTCCTACTTGACCAGCCATGATGGTTATTCTTTTGCTAACCGGCCATCAGGAATATGACAATTGTGGGTACTCTCGCCTTTGCTTTCTCTGGGGTGGATAGAAAAACTAATTGACTGCAACTGATCCGGTATTGGCCAAGAATAACAGAAATGGTGACAAAACTGATCAAGAGCTGAAGAGTTTGCTCGACGGCAAATTATTGTAGTGCAATGAGTGGCGGCAACAGGCAAAAACTGCTGCCAGCAAACGGTTGCAGTAAAATTTGCAGCAGGTAGAAGGTTGTCGTAGGCCTGGTAAGACCGATGTAAGATACATGTATTTCAAAAAACAAAAAGTGTATTTTAGTACTCCAGGACTACTTTATGGGCCATCAGGGTTCTCTGATCCACCACTCCCCTTTCCAGAGGTCACGAGTCTATCCGATAGCCATTACAGTAGATAAGCGGGTGTTTTGTTTTATGGCTTGCTAGAGCCGCTTTACACTGCCTTGGAACTACATTTGTGCTAGGGGGCCATACACAATTTTAGAATTAACTTTTGATTGAGCTGTATCAACTCTGGCAAGTGGAACAGACTCATAATACGCCCTGTCACCTTAAGTCAATGTGTTGTCGAAAGCTACAACCAACAGCTTGGCAACTCAAAGAAAGCACTGCTACTGACCCTGGCTTCGAAGGAGATGGCAGCTTGCTTACTCAGCTGATGCAAACATGTTTGTGCGAACCACACACAACCACATGAAAAATAGTGAATTTTTTGATGCCAGACGATTGTGGCAGCATTTTGTCCAGTTAGACTTTAACCTATTACTTTCCGAGGCCTAAGCTTTGCATGGTAATTTGAGAGATGTAAAAAACTCTAGAGGAAGTACATGCAACTCTCAGAGAGGAGCAGATTTCCATTCTGTAGTAATATCAAGAAAAGCCTATGCTGTATGTACAGGGAGACTTGCCTTGGCATATTAATAAAAGGAGAAGACGAGGAAAAAACCCGAAGCTGCTGACTGAATTTTTGGGACATCTCCAAGTTTTAAAGATGCAGCCAAAGGTCAATGTGTGATAAAGCAACAGGGTAAGTCCTAGGTACAGGATGAGAGCTCACTGACAGCCTTCATGCAAGGAGCACCATTTTTATATATGAAAACAGGTTTTTCCATTGTTAGGTTTTCTCTTTTGATAGCCTTATGAAAGACTCAAATAAATATTCTCTTCTTGTTTCTCATTTTGAATAAAGAACCACATAAACTCACTTGCATAACTTATTACCTGCGATGTGACTACCTTGCAATGTTGATGAATTGAGATAAATGACTGGCATCCGCCGATCAGTCGAAAGCAAAGGAAAAATAATTTGTTGCATTTATGTCAATCATATGAAGTTTTCCGACCTGAATTTCTATCATAATGGTACATTCACGTTTAGTTCTTGCAGGCACAGGCATATCCTTCATCTGCTTTACTATCATGTATTTAATTTTATATTCATCCAATTTGTTTGCCACTGCTACTATAATTGATTTGACATATTCACCGTTCGTAACTGGCATCCCTGCTCCTCACATTTGTGAAATAACCTGCAGAGTTGGCAGACTTAAAATCACCCTGTTGTGCCCATAGTCGTAGCTGTTGCTGGCTAGCTTGTAGTGTAGACAGAAAATTCTTTGCAGCCTTTTTTTCTACTCTTTTCAATTGGAAATTTTGCTGCAAGTGTGGGATTGTGTGAATGAGAGTGTTGATTTATCATTGACGTTTTGGCGATATAATTTTATCACTGTATATTAGCCACAATGCAGAACTCTCTCTCTCCACAAAAGATAATTCTTCTTAACATTCTTGCTGAAAGTTTAATACTATTTTTCTTTCTTGTTTTACCTATCTTTCTGTTTGAAGAATTCAGCTTTTTATCGAAAAATGACTCACGGGGTTTTTGGGCTGTTTTGCGCAGAGCGGAGTATCGAAAGCACTTGAAACTTATTCCAGCTGGAGGCACATCAAAAATGCAGAATGAAATGAGTTGTGATTTGAAAAAAATCTTTGGAGTTTACATAACAAAACATTTAAAGAATACATTTTCTTTGAATTTATAGAAGAGCCAGATGCTTAATCAAAGGAAGAGCATAAGGCTCGTGAGCTATAGGTTATCGAGTCCTACTTCAAACCTACCAGTTATAAGAGGAATAGCCGTTTCATCACTCAGTATTCCATTATAGGATACTCTAAGAACTAGAGTATATTCACCAAAAACTAGTCTTTGGGGAATCATATAGTTGAAAGAATGTTGGGTTGACCAACTAGTCAAATTAAATACAAAGGTTTGAGTACAATTCCGCTCAAGACATAGTTGAAAATGGGCCTTGTCTGCTTCTTCACGGCAGACAAATGACATAAGCAGCCACTGAACGCCTGACACGCAAAGGAATTCAGCTTTGAGATTTTCTGCTTTATCAGGTTCTGCAATGCATAAGAGAACAACAGAGTTACCATTATAATAATTTTAGGTTTTGGTCTATTTTTTATTTGGTTACCACCAGTAGAAACTATTTGCGTCATGAATAAACGTTACACTCCAACTCAAAGTCATCATTTTCAAAGTATTTATTTATGGTTAACCTAATCATCATCATAATAAACATATATGTAATTTGTGCTAGCCTACCTGTATTGAAATTCAAGAAGCAATGTTTTGTTTGAAACAAGTCGAGCAGCCAGTATATTTTATTAATTTAACAAAATAAAATTTCATTTAGAACTCAAACATTTTACTATTCATCTTGTGGCAGTAATCATATATTAATTGCAACACTCAACAATTTAATAAATTCCCTTTAATTTTGTTTACAAAAATGTTGAAATAGTTTTTTATTTGATGGTAGAACTAAAAGACTGGTATACTGAGTATTATCAATATTATTTTATGTTAATCGTAACCATAATAATATAATGAAGACAGGCTGTGTTATAACTTTCATAATTGTAACATCACAGAACCTGAACTTTTGACATCATTGAGATGGATAAACAACCGAAAGATCGACATACTATTTTGTTATTTTAGTAAAGCAAGTCATGTACAAATAAAACATTTATTTTCATCATTTTATAATTGAATATTCAATAATGGAATAATTGAAGTCTATGTTTATATGCAATGCAATAACATTGACCAATGTCGCAGCAGGTAACCTAAATTTTCAACATAGTAAATAGACAGATAAACATAGGAAAGTAACCAATAGACTATTTTGTTTGTTCTAGCAAAGTTTGTCATGGCCAAAGAACAACCTCTCACCCATGCCATATAATTTAGGAATCTTTAAATCTGCTATTTAAACATGTTGAAAAGGATTAACACCAATAGATATAGTCTTCATTGACACCATGAATAAATCAAACTAAAGTGTACAGATTGATAAGCTATATTTATAAAATAAAAATCCCTTTGTGTGGGGATAGTCTTTATAATTTTCGGAGCCGTTTTGAACAATTATTAAATTCTTGAACACAAAACTAAATCAGCATAACCCATACAAAAACATAACTTGATAAGTCAACAGATCAGAGCAGTTGTCACTGCAAACTATGACCTGTAATATTCTGGCACTATTTCAAATAAAAACCGAGTTGCACAATGTTTTGAGCATATTTATTCATATATCAAAATATTTGTAACATTTATAGAATGCTTCAGAAGCGAATCGGTGCAGTTAATCTTTCGTTCGTTTTAAAAAAAGCAGTATGAAAATTGTATTTAATGTTGAAGTATTTAAAACTAAATTATATACATAAGTCTGTTTGTTCTAATGGTCTTTTATGCTTCAAAGCTGTACACAAAAATTCTGGTTATGCTTTGTAAATCTTTTGCCAATTATTGATGGTCGGTTTCTAATTTTATATTTTGTTTTCATGTTTCCAATGTAACAACGTAACACATATTATAAAACATACTATGAACATAATAAGACAATCTTTTACAACAAAATATCAAATATTGGAATTTCCTTTAACAACTTCTTTTGTCAACGGATAGGTTTTACCAAAAATCTTCGAAAATGTTGAAAGCTTGTGGCTACTATCAGCTATTTAAAAAAGATAAAAAAATTTCTTAGAAGGACAAAATTGTTGTCAAGCGTATGTTTTGAAGGAAATCGGCCCTATTTTCAACACTCCAGAAGCTAGCAAGTTGTAGAAAGCATATTGAACTATCAATGGTATTAGGTTAATATAAATTTTCAATATAATACATTATGTCTTGAGAAATAAAATAAAATCAAACTTTCTAGAAAAAAAACATTGACTTACCTATTTTGAGAAATTTTGATAGAAAATCTGAGCTTTGATTCTCAACAATTGCTTTAACGAGAAGCAAATAATTTCCTACTGCCAGAGTTTTGGCTAATTGTAAATTGGCTGTGTAGGAGAGTTGTCCAGCTGTTGAAGGTTTTCTCCACGTCTCAATTGGACTCTCACAGACTGGTTCTCCGTCACATATCCAAAACAAAAACTGTTTCTGAAAAGTCCATTCAAATACCTGCCATGCCACTTTAATATCAACTGAGTCTTTTCTCACGCTCTCCATTATTGTCAGGTTTTTAGGAGTGATTGGTCCTATAGAAAACAAAATTTATGACAGAGTTGGCTAATCCTGCGGTAGGCAAAGCAGTCAATAATTTTTGTTATAGGAACTTTCAGTACACATAAATAAATTAAATTATTAGCATTTAAACTTGCAACAAATTACTAAAAGAAATTTGGGGTGCAAAATAACACAAATTTTATTGACAGTGTATACTCTCAAAGACGAGTTTTTCAGGAAGTAATTGTGGAATAATATAGCATTGTAATATACAAATGCATTGTTAATTTTTACTTCAATTTGTTAAACTAATTACAATTTAGAAATTTTGTTCTTGTTTGTATTGAGTGATCAGGCTACAATGGTTTTGTAGGTTTTATATGTAACGGCCTTTTGGCCTCGATATAAAACTCTCAAGTAAAATATATTGCAAAGAGACACATTTGGTATATCAACAATTTAACTAGTGTTAATGCTGGAAAGTATAAATTAGTCAAAATGTGGATGATAGAGATCAACATTTAATAATCTTCCTTGAGTTTGTGATCTGGCAGCATTAATACCAAGAGTGCAATATCAAAATTTTAAAATCATTGATAACAATTAGCGATAGTATTTTAGTACCATCAAGCTCTAGTTATTTTAATATGTAAAAATATCAATTGCTCCGGCAATAATTAATAGCTCATCTGATGTTTCCGACTGCTCCCAACTAGTTTGTGAATGTGCTTTTAACACTTTGAAAATCCTAAGCAAATAAAAATATAATTGAAGTTGTTTAAACTATTCGATCAAAGTTAAACTAAAATTATCATTGTTGGCAATGTGTCTGAGTTACAAATACCAATTTGAGCAAATAATAAAGCTTTCCTAAAACTATTACCAAAACATACTTACCAAGTATTGCATCTATTTAAGTAGATGACTTATGTGTTCTTAGGCCTGTTTAGCAAATGATCCTGATGAATTATTTTTATTGTTCTTTACCATTGGTTTTCAGTAAATCTATGTACACTATATATATATATATATATATATTTATATATATATATATATAAATATATATAAATATATATATAAATATATATAAATATATATGTGTATATATATACATATATACATGTATATATATATACATGTATATATATATATATACATATATATATATATATACATGTATATATATATACATGTATATATATATATATACATATATATATATATATAATTTTATATATATATATGTTAGAAAGTTAGAAAAGTTAGAAAGTTACGGTTGTTTCCAAAATTGGAAAACCTTCACAGTGGTTTTTATTTTCTCTTAAATTATTTAATGCACAAAAAACATTTTTAAAGATATTTAGTATGAAAATTAGAACGGCTAATGTTGTTGTATGTCAGATACAAATGCATATTTTTTCTCAGTTTTTTTTTATTACTCGGGCAATGCCAGGTTGTATAGCTAGTATCTCTATACACTTGGTGTTAGTTGAACTGACAATGCAAGTGCTAAATTCTAGAGGAAGAGTTTCTTGTTTAAAATGGAAAGGAAATGTTAATAAATACTAATACCAACTAATGCACTTAAAAATGCATAAATATGTTGCATTAGCTGGTTTTGTTTTGTTTAATAACGTTATATTCTAAACAAAAAGTAACAAAAAATTTGGTAAACTATAAAGGTACAGTTGTATATCAACGTTAGCGACAGAATAAAATTTTTACCAATATTACTGTAGAAGAAAAAAAAATTTCAGGATTATAGCTAGTGAGCATTTTGAAAAGCAAAACAAAAAACAAGTGAGCATTTTGAAAAGCAAAACAAAAAACAGTTGGAACTAACATGTCTCTTAATTACGAACAAAAGTCGTTTAATCAAGTTCAATAACGTTGTTAAAGCATCAAAGAGCCTCGATGGAACAGTAAATTCTAGATAAAGATTTACTCAATAAAATATTAGTTGTATTAAATAAAAAACTATCAAATTTTGAGGTTATTGTATTAAATTTTAAAACCACTTAGATGCATACTAACAAGCAAGTTTATAAAAATACCGATAAGTTTTATTATAAAAAGAGTCAAGTTGGTCTGATATTTCGTTCAACAAAGCTTTGCTAAAACACTAGGAACAAAGAAGAGGTCGTTGTAATCTACTAGTAGCTGTTGTAATTTGTATTAACAAGTCAAAAATGGTAATATTGATGAAATAATTTTGCCAGTAATGAGTAATGAAGTAATGTTAATCTTTGGCAAAATGTAACTTGCATATAAAAAAGATTAGGAGCACTTTTTGAACTACGGTTTTGTAATCACTTTTTTTGACGGCTCAGAGCATTGGGAAAATTTTTAGACAACCGCGCCGGAGAGAAATGTGAGTATCCCATTTTGCACAAAAAGCATGGTAATAACAGAACTACTGGATAACATTGAATTGTCACATTGAAGTTGTTTATTTTCCATAACATTACACATAAGGCCATCTTAACTTTATCAGGACTGCTAGTGTATTAACAAAATGAACTAAAAAATTAATATCACTTTATTAAAACTAAACGTGAATATATTTATGTTTGCACAATAAAAGCTTTAAAATGCACTAAAAATACTAATCTGATATAAAAAACAACACAGCTAAAAACAGTGTTGCAATAATATAATACAATAGAAAAATTTAAAGGAACAAACCAAGTTTTTCCACTTACTCATTAGAATCAAACTAATATATTGCAAGGCAAATGAATACATATATATATACATGTATATATATATTTTTTTGGCAAATGTACAGCCTAATGTTACAATTGATATTGCAATGTACACATGATTAACTGCATTGCGCTTTTTTTTCTAATGGTATTTAGTTTCTAGTTTTTGATGCTGGCCTTGCCCTGTACAATCATTAGTGATATGGCTGACTCAGTAACTGACCTTTGACTGGCCGGTTCTGCTACCAATTGCCGCATTGTCTACTAAAACAGCCAGGCTCAGCCTGGTCAAGGCATCAGTTTTTATCTATCTTTGCCTTAGCCTACGTAGGTACGTAGGTACGCCTTAGGTACGTTGAGCCATTAGAGCCAGCTCATTCATCATCGTTAATGAAGATCAGCTCGGACCAGAGCAGGTGCATGCTGGGCTTTTTAGTTTAAACGGCAAATTTCTGCTTTAGCAGAGGCTCAGTTTTTCTCCTTCATCTTCTTGACTCAGATTGAGCTAGCAGTCTTCACGGATAAATACTGTTAATGACCGTTATCCTCTAGCATTTTGCAAACTTGTTCCTGCCGGCAGTGAGTTAAAGGCTCAATGATGGGTAGACATTTTAATATGCTAGAACTTCGCTTGAATCATAAATCAGTTTGCATCAGTGTTTTCTCACCTTATCTCAGCAGCAGTTGGGCTGTGAGCTTAGCCCTTTGGCAAGAGAAACAACCAAAATGTCGTCTACCGGTTGTGTGGGGAAACTACATTTATGTCGATTTCGGTAGAAGTTTATAAAGCTGTTGCCTAGCAACGTTAAACAAAGGATATGAACACTAGCAAGTTTTAAATATCATCAACAAGATATCGGTCGATGATTTACAATATGAAACGATTATCTGAGAGGTGTCTTTTGTGCTAAAAGCTAAACAAATCGCGCCTCCTTGGAAAAAAATAAAAGTTGGAAAAACCAGTCAACATCGGATTGACTTTCGAAACGGTAAAATAAAAGATTATTTGATCCAGCGATAGTTAGTGATTTTTTGTCTGATCAGAATAAAAATAATTCAAATGATAGAAGTGATGTAAACTTTTTGGACTTTTAATATACTTGGAATATACAGAAAAAACGATCGTTATGGTGGCTCGCACGGCTAAGTTATAGCGTTTGACTCTACCAAAAAAAAATGCTTCCAAGATTTTTATACAGGGACAATTGCACATGGTTGTATTTTTGGAGTAGTAGATGTATGTTGATGTACATGTAAATGAATGTTTTTATACAAAAAAAATTTTGTTCATAGAAATAAATTTAAGATTTGAGCTACGCATGTTCATAAAATATCAATTTTATTGAATTTTCGATAATAAATTACACCACTTTCGGTTGTTTTTGTGGGGCTTTAACCTAGCCAAAGGGTTAAGGCCCATCAAGCTGCTTGGCAGCCAATGACTAATCTGATTGCGGGAAATCGCCTCAAGAACTTTGTTCCTGTTGCACTATTGGTCATTTGGGTGGGGTTGCTCATTTAGCTATGTGTTTGTTTGCTTTTCACTCTCTGGAAGGCCAGTGTGCCACAATAGTAGCTTGGTTACACGCTTCTTCAAAAAGTTGGTGGTCCAATTTGTCTTTAAAAAATGTCTCCTACTCCACTTGGTTGATGCGATACAAAGCACTCCCGCAGTTGCCACCTTCAGATTCTCTTTGGTTTAACTTCACCTAGTCACATTAGATGTGTTGCCATTGACAGAAACACGCAAATATTGTGAAGTGCTAAAATATGCTGACGACATATCTAGATACTGGTCCTGATGCCTCGTAGTTGGCAAGTGCCAGACTGGTCATGTAAAGCCTCAGTCACCTCTTTTTAAATGGATCTACTCATCTGCACTTTGTCTTGATGAATCTTTTCTTGATGGCTCGTTAGTTAGCTTTCTAGTTTCACCAACATGATTGTTAGTTGGCTATTAAATTGGCTCAGTCCTGATCAGATAACAGACCTGAGATGTTTTGGCAAGCTCAACTTGTTTGATTTCTTCCAACAAGTCAAGGCTGTTATGGATTTCCATTTGAACAGGTTCATCTTCACTAAGTGAGTTGTTTAACAACTCACTGATTGACATAATTTTGCTGTTGTCAGTCAATCATTGCAACCTAGTGCGCCAACCAAGTGTGCTTAAACATAATTTTTTTCGGTTTTTGAAGACGGAGTCGCTTGAGAAAGCGGCCTGACCAATATCTTATACTTCTACTAGAACTCATTGCCTTTCGCAAATTTGCATGTCTCATGTAAAGTTGCCCTAATTTTGGTATCCAAATTGGTATTGGTGTCGATATGGTTATCAAGTATCTGAATCGGTATCGGCTGAATTTTTCTTAAAAATCGGAAACTTCCGATACTTTTTACAGATCAACTATATAGCAAAAAACCGTACTTTAGCCTGCTAAATTAATAAAAAATCATCAGCTGTAAGCTTCTTACTTTTATCTAATAAATTTTGGGCTTGCCACACAAGTTAATTTATGTTTATAGCCTGATCAACACAGCAGAGTAAACTTTTTAGCCAGGACGCAATCACAAAGTGTGGTATTTCACAATCACAGTGATAGGATCTATTGCAGCCAATCACGAACAAGATAACAAAGATGGGAGACAAGAAAACAGTGTGATAATCATAGGTAATATCATTACGAAAGTAATTTAAACAGCCAATGCATAATGTTATCTATTACTCTCTTTGTCCTGACAATACAGTGTATCGTTTGTACTATACAAAAAACAGTAACCCTCGTGGTTTATTGGTATTTAGCCTGGCCTCAATCATCTGTGGCAAGTGAGTCCCCCTTCAGTACGCCTGCCTACCTTGATAGTGATTAAAGAAAAAGACTTATTACTGAGAGAATTGAATCACCGACGGCAATTAAAAGAAACATCAATTTGCTATAAACTTGTACAGGCACAGTAGTTCATGCAGCAATAGAAGAGAAACTTTGTTATCATAGAGCGAACTGTAATTTTTAATTTAGAATCGAGACATCTCTAGTCTCATGTCCATGCTGTGACACAGAGAGACAGACTCCATACTGAAGTCTAAGAGGCCTTTCAAGCTTTTTACCTTTGCTCCATTGGTGCTGACAAGCTACATTTATCCAAGTTAGTAAACAGTCTTAACTTGTTAGGCTACAGTGACAGGTTTGTTGGGATGCTGCAAATCTCAAAATCGCAAACTCATCATGCTCTACAAACACAATTGACACTGGTATACTTCATCTTTCCAGTTTGAGACCATTCTTCAGTCTTCACCCCTAAGTCGCTCAGATTAAGTTGTTCTCGCAGATAACCACACCCATTCTCAGTATCAGCTCAGACCAGTTACCGACGGGTCTGAGTGGGTCAAGGGTTTTGCCAAACAATCTTTATTGCTTCTTTCTTGAACTTCAATGCCTGACCGGCTGATCCAAAATAGAGTTGTTCTTGCTACAGTTTGTTTCAAAGTTCTTCCAGCCAAACTTCTAGTTCCTTCACAAACCCTGAGTGTTTCGTAACTCACGCTTTCTGCTTGGCCAACTCTAGCTTACATTTTAAGAGCAAGTAGCAGATGTCGACATTTCAGGGTATACACTAAAAAAGTTGGGTGCACTAAATATTCTACTGCAAAAAAAACCATGAAAGATGTGGCCAACTCAGAGAATCAGAGTATTTTGTTTGGTGAATGGAAGTAGACGATGTTATTCCACATAGAACCATCATTTTTTCTTCACTGCCACTATAAATTAGCTCATGGCCTTTTTTGGTGTACTCAATGTGTTTTGAGATATAAAGGCTCTCTACTTGTCGTTTTGTTAGACTTTCTTTGCCGGTTGTTAATTTTCTTTTAGTATGTATTATATATAAAAAGCGAGGGAGAGTTCAGAATGTGTATGTGTGTATATTTGCTTGACTAAACCACAACTGGACACAAAGTACTAACAGCTATCATTGCAGGCTAATGAGTGGACCACATCTATAGACAATAATAGCCTAGCTATTCAGAATAATAAACTAGATATAGGCTACAAGAAAAAAGCTTTATAACACCAGTCCAGACTGAAGTGGCCATTGCTATATAGGCAGGGTTGTCTTTTGGTGGAATAAAGTTTCTACTTAAGAGTTCTGCTCCACATCTCTGTCAGCAGTGTTGAATGTGCACTGGTAATATTTCAGTAACATTATGAGCCGCTGGACTTGCCCTATTTCCATGGAATCGTTTTTTGCCAAGAACTGGTACTACAAGACTCAAGTAAATGAGGTTTTTTTATTCACCTTTTATCCTTGTGTACATACAATTGTAATGCCAAATATGATATGCAGAGGGTAGTTTGTGAGGTTTTGGCATCACAAGGCAATTCATTCCTACAGCCTTGGCCAGTTCAAGCTAACAGCCGGCAGATGACCTCAAGGCAGTCCTCCATTAGTCCCAACAGGCAATAGTTTCGAGCAATGACCAGACATGGTATGACCATCTTTATGTATAATAGGTGCCCAAATCCGTATATCTCACCAACTGCGCCTTTCTGAGTAGAGTCCCTTGTGTCTATCAATACATGTTATAAGTCAAATGCAGATAGAAGCCACAGGCTGCTAAAACTCTAAAACACACTGCTTGGCCACTAAGAAAGGCATTCCTACCATTGCATGTTGCCCACCACCAAAAACTCATCGTTCTTTACGCAACAAAGTCATATGGTTAGACACACAACTTTGTAGAAAAGCAGTCAGTTTCCATCAGCCATAAAACCCTGACTTCTTTTAACTCAAATAAGTCATTCATGTCTCAATAAAACTTGTCATACGGTAGCTGCCTCAGGAAATTTGTGGTTCTGTAGAGATTTTGTGCGCTGCCTTCACTACTTCGCCAACACAAGACTCTGTGCAAAAGGTATGTACATATATTTCTGTTTTGTTCATAATTACTAGTTACAGCCAAAAACATTCAACAAGCAAGGAAACAGGCACAGAACAGCTCTGTTTTTAAAGTGTGATGTGGTATCTTCTATAGTAGGAGGCCTCACCTCACTGTTCCACTTGGTTTGGCAGGAATTGGCTCGGCTCTGCTTCGCTCGGCTCAGCCTGACTGAGCCTGGCCAAGTAAGACTAAAAAATTCCATCATCCACTCTCCTCATTGGCAACCCAAGTCTCCTATCAACATGTTTTGGAAATTCAGCTGGGCCAGAGCCCCGTGATGGCGGGTGTCTCAGTGAAAGCCTATCTCCTCTTGGAGGAGTTGTCGCTCTCTGTCCAACAACTTTTTGTTACGCAACACCGCTCGCATATCCTCATAATCATGCTTGGCTGCGCTCTCTGCCACAGTGTCAGGCTGGCTGGTACGGGTGCCTAGCATTAAGGTACGGGTGCCGAAACAAAAACTGGGTGTTCGAAACTTGGTTTTTTTGTGGATACAGTATGGTCCGTCTTAGTGGGTTGCCAGCGCCTTGGCATACGGTGAAGTCTGTTTTGTTGTTGGCTGCGCAGTGTCTTCTCTCTAGTAGTAGAGGCGCAGCCAATCATATGTAGTGAGTCACAATTCCATTTTTGGCAGAATTGTCTCCGCATTTATCCGTCGACTAAATACGCCGGCCGAATTCTCCTGTTTTGTGGGTAGCGTAGTGTAGCAGCGCCTGGTGTGTGCAAGCAAACACACTGTGGTGCTGTAGCATAAGAAATTTAATGTGCCGATGGCTGGCCACAAACCAACAGATCTGACAGCTCACTCCTTTAGCTTACTCTTCTAATCCTGTCAATGTCTGTGCTGACAGGTATTTGATAGTCCTGACAATCGGCCTACAGAAAGGTGGCTTTCTGACTAGCGTGTCTCTCTGAGAGGAGAGCTTGATCGGGGTGCTTAGGGAGGGGGAACACAGTCTCGGTGATAACAGCTCTATGTGTTTTTGCACAGTGCTTATGGCAGCCACTCGGCAGACTTTTTCTACTTCTTCTGTTACAGTATCATATAATAGTGTCTCTGCATAATCTTCATTGGTTTTGGAAGCAATTGGCTTGAAGCGCCTTGTGCTGGCTTTGTTAATGGCCTCTTTCTATCCTCCATCTCCTTCATACGCTGCTACAATTTCCAGCTTTGGTTTACGCAATGCTTTCTCAGGTTTTTCCAAGCTTTTTGTGACTGAAGTCAGTAACTCTTGCAGAGAAGTTTCGCAGGCATTGTCCATGTTTTTTAATAAACAGATGGTGTCTGGAATGAGCTAGTGCTTTAACTCCTTTACTGCCATCCATGTACAAACTTAGCTATTGGCTTACTGCCAGCCATTTTACCGCAAATTGCCGATATTGCTTCATGATATGTAAACAATATCTTTTCAATTCAAAACTTTATCCAAAACTTTTTGTTACATATTTTATTTTGCCAACATTTTAATAAACACTGCTATGCAAACATTCAATGTTTGTATACTTTGTGCGATGATAATCCTGTGTGAATCTATGATTGCTACAAAGCTTAAACGATCCTTCACAATGTTTCTTACCATTACCAAACTATTACTTTCACCACTATAATCAGTGTCAGTGCATGCTGCTACTTCCATTATATCTATGATCACAAAAATGTAAATCTGAATTGGCTATAATGTCATCAGCAGGAGTTACTTGTTTTCTGACTCGCGTGGTACTTAACCGAACTTACCCCAAAAATGTTTGTTTTTGGTTGAGTAAGTCACAAACCAAAAAAAAATAAATTGATTTGTGACTTTAGGTTATTTTTATAAAGAAGTCTTTGGACAACACTGTCAATATCATAAAAATCCTAAAGATCGTGGGTTATGCTGTCAACAAATAATTAAACTCATTTACTACCCAATTGCAGAGGAAGTCACAAAGTTGTGTCTACCGCAGTAGACCATAAAAAACACATTAATGCGTCTACGACAGCTAAAGTGGTAATAAGAAGACATTGGGAGCGACTGTGAGAGTTGTTTTGCCGTTTTCCTTTTTGTCCTCCAGATCGTCTTCTGGGGATTTGATTGAGTAACAAATCCCATATCCATACCAATTCAGCTTCCTAGTGGCTCGGGTTGGTCTAGGGTGATGCTGGCGGTTTTTGATGAGGCCGTTTCAGTCGAAGCCCTTTCGAGTTCGGTCGGAGATGTCCCAAGTTCTCCCGGGACCTTTTCAGGTCCGACCAGATCTTTTTCAAGCTCGCTTCTTGATTATTTTTTTACCGGGTTGAGCTGGATTTACTTTAAAAGTGGTCCTCTGCTAACGGCTCCTTGCGGCTTCTACGAGCAATTTCTCCCAGGCAGGGAAGAGAGGAAGGCTGTAGCATTTTAAGGGTTACTGTTGGATCTTCTACCAAATTTCTTCGTGATCCGTTTGATCCAGATCCCTTCATATTAGGGCCTCTTCTTTGCTCCTTGTTGGCTGGGGCCTGTCTTAACCTGACCGGACAGGCGTGGTAAGCCTGCTGTCTTGCCTCACTTTGAACTGATGATTAGCCCTGCCTTTCCTCCAGGTGTGGGTGGTTGTTTCAGGCTTTGAGAACCTGGTACTGTTTTACAAACTTTGCTTGCAACTTTGAGTTGCATCCCTGTCGCTTGTCCCTGTTCATGAGCCACACCCTGTTGTCAGGTTTTTACAACAAGGGCTCTTCCATTTCTTCTTATCAAATTTACATCTGGTTCTGCCGCAGAGCTTCGTGTGCCGCTTCTAGTTTCCTTTGTACCTGTAGTACGTGCTCGTGAGTCGGAAGGAACTCGGTCAATGGAGATGACTCTTTAGCTGATCTGGCAACCTTAGCTCCCATTCCAGCATCAGCTTGTTTGCTGTCTCTCCAGTTTTGTAATAAAGGGTGCCTCGGCACACTCTCATTAGCTGGGAAAATACATTGTCAAAATATTCCTGCCAGTGTGCTTGCTATAACGACCAAAACGAGTCTCTAAGTCCACAGTTTTTTCTTCCACTTTTCCGTTTTCCCGTGGGTAATAAGGGGTGGTGTGAGTTCCTTCCATCTTAGAACGGCGCCCTCTACTCTGCATGGATTTGCTCCGACAGCTCTAAATAGCAGATCTTGTCGAGGAAGTTTGCAACCACCGGTGCTGTGGTGTCGGGTAGTGCCAGTGTGTATTGCCACCGGATGAAATGTTGTGTGAGACTCTACATCAATTCATTTTCTATTGAATTGGTAGATAGTGGGCCAAAAAAGTTGACGACTACCATTTTGCAATGTTTGACCATGTATAGCCTCAGCCTTCTGCCAGTTGTTCTGGTTTTTCCGGTCTTTGCAGCTTAGCACACCTCAAAACTTTTACTAGTCGTCTGACAGTAGAGACCTGGCCTGCTCAGCCCTATGTTGGCTGAAGACAGCTTGTTTTTTTTTCATTCCTGAGTAGGCCATGACATGTGTCTGCCACACTGCAGTTTGTTGTATGGCTGGTGGACAGATGGTGTGCCATCTGGCATGGTCTGAGGGGCCTCCATCATACCGTCTGGCTGAATGCTGAGGGAGCATCACAAATTGTTCAGTACGTCCAGCTCTCGGCTTCGCACTTCCAGAAGTTTTGTCTGATACTTCGTTTACCATAGCAATGATCTGGTACATGATGGCCACTGGCTTTTGTCTGATAGCCTTTAGTTTTGCCAATTAGACCTTTTGGCTCAGCTCTTTGGAGATTGTTTGTGCTGCATTGATCGCCGGGCTTCTTTGTGTCTTGAATTCGGTTGGGGGAGGCAGTCTTACAGAGTCATCATTGGTGCCCAAGTTCAATCGCGGAACGGTTTTGGGGTGGGTAGTCCCATTCAAGCTACTGATTGGAGTTTCAAAGTTTGCAATGTTGTCAAAGTTTGATTTTGCCTTGTCAAGAGCAGAATTCCTGTTCAATCAACTGGTTGATACCCGTGATGCTGGTGGCTCTCATTTTGTTGTAAACTCTTTTTTTTGATGGTCTTTTTTTCCTCTGCTCAATGCTTGCACCCTGCTGACAGTCCTCGAAGGTTTGCCTCCTTAGACTGTCTGTGTTGCAGTGCATTGAACATGAGCTGTCCATCAGCGTGTACCAAAACTCTGCCAGGGTTTTGAGCTTTTGGGCTACTCTGTTTGAAGGTTCTTTTTTAGAATGGTTAGCGGAAAGAGCTGTGGTGGTTTTTGAGAAGGAATTCCTGGTCTCACAGGTAAGGCCAGAAATGTTTTACGCCATTGACGATTGCTAGCAGCTCTCATCGGGAGATGCACTAATTGTGCTCTGAAAGAGTTAGTCTTACTCTAGAATGCAATGACTTTCTCAGTCCTGCTGCATCTGAGACAGCACGACTCCTACCCCATGTCCATTTGCCTCGGTGTCCAGAATATACTGCTTCCGGTGGTTGAGATAGCCTAAAACCTAAAAACTACTCTATTGTAACAAACTCTAGAAAATACTGCCAGTACTAGCCACAGGCTCCAGAAATCCTTGGAGCTCTTTGATTCCGAGCAGTTCGGTCATTACGTGGCAGCTTCCACTTTTGCTATTTGCTTTTGCTATGTAGAGACCACATCCTGGCTGATGATACAGCCCAGGTAGCACACCTGAGATTGCAACAGCTCACATTTCAAAGGCTTTAGTTTCAGTTTAGCCTTGTGAAGTCCTTGAAAGAGCTCTTTGAGGCAGTTGAAGTGTTATCAGTATCCCGGGCAATGACTGTAAGGTCACCAGGATCTAACAACAGTGTTCTCTATTAAAGGCCAAGCATGATGCGTTACATAAGCTTCTGGTGAGTTGCCTGGGCAAAGGTCAACCTGAAGGGAAATACTTTCTTTTGTGGTAGGTCAAACCTAGCAGTGAAATCTGATTTTTCTTGAGCGTCTGCATTCAGCAGCACTTGCAAATACCCACTGACCAGAGTGAGTGTGCAAAATTTTAGCTGCCTGACAGAGCGTTAAGACGTGTTAATCCTGGGGAGGGGGGGGGGTACGCGTCTTGCTCGGTACAGATGCTTCATCGCCAGAGATCAATTATACATAAATATCACTTTTCATCCTTTTTTACCAATACCATGGATAATCTCTAAGATCCCCTGGCTGGCTCAACAAGGCCCTTTTTGAGCAGATACCGTACCTGCCGCTTGGCCTCTACTTCCTGTTTCAGTGTTAGTCTGTGGGGGGGTTGTTTGATTGGTCGAGCCCCTTCTTTGAGAGGTATGGACTGTCCTTTGTCTCCTGTGCTAATCACCATGGCATAACAAATCAGCAGTGTGGCCAGCTTCGTTGCTTGGCTTGCTTTTACACAGTTTGGTCAAACAGCTTGCAACAACTCATCAAGGTGAGCCGGCACTCCATTGGTTGGAGTCAAACCAGCTGTCCACAATAAGGGATTGCCCTCCTCGACCTGTGGAGTGTCCATTTTGGTATATGTACCAATAGGGGTGATGGACTGGAAAGTCAGTAGTTGTCCCTTACTGTTTAGACATTTGGCTATAAGGCTACGTTTGCCATATAAGGCCATTTGACTATAAGGCCATTTGGCTACATTTGGACATTAGGCTGGTTCAAGCTGCTTGCCGCAAGGGTTGTCGGAGAAACGTTTAACCAGTCCCATCAAACTATAGTTTTATGGGCAGTATGACAGTGCAGTGCCATCTTCATCCAAGCTGACACCACTGCTTCCCTGATCACTTGCACCTTACTTTAGAGCAACCGTCAGTGTCTGTCGGTGCATACTAGCATCCTGGCAAAGTCGGTTTTCGTCCACTCAGACCAATGGCGGCTTAACTTTCAGAGAATATTGGTGTACTGCTAAAAACAGCATGCTGAATTTGACATCATCACTTGGTCGGTTAACAACAAAAAACTCTTCTGTTGTAGTTTCCCTCAATTGAATGAGCTGCCGATTAATTAATTAATTAATTAAAGTCTGGTTCCATCATCTAACATACCATGACTGTCACTTTCTTTGAGTCATTCTCGCGAGGCTCCATGCAGTCGGTCAAACACTTGTTTGTTCAAAAGGTTGGTAGTGCAAACTGTATCCAGTAGGAACTGTATGGACGGACTCTCCACTCTTCCGTGGAGAGAGTACCTATTTGAGTGAAGTTGGCTGAGGGTTTGCCCTACAGCTAGAGCTCTACAGTCTACCAAAGGTTTCTTGAGGAGCTTGCGATACCCTTCCTATGTAGCAGAAAAAATCAGTTCTTAGGGTTGTCTAGTTTCCGGAGTCAATCTGTTGTTTTTATAAAGAGGGTTTCCTGAAGCGGAGTAGGCATCAGCCTTGCCACTTTTACGGCATGATGTAGACTGTACTGCCCGGTAGGATTTGCTTCGATAGTTTTTGTTGTCTTGAGTAGGGAGGATTTTTGGTCACTCCCATATGTTTCTGACTCACCTCCAGTTGCTAAATAAAAAGGTATAGGCCATGTCTCAGCCCAGAGAAAGTTTGAGGCTGGCCTCGCTCAAAAACTGACAGCAGTTTTTCTACAGGTTCATCTTGTCCATGAATTTCACTCGGCCTAGTCCTTGCTGAGCAAGACCATTCATCGGCATCTGCTCGATCTTAGGTGACTTTGTCTGGTTTCTGGGAATATTTGGTCTTAGGACAGTCAGCAGCCAGAGCTAACCATGTGACCTTTCGTTGCCTCTCATAGCCAGTTTTGGGTGACCAGGACAGTTCTTGCAAGCATGACCTTGCCTGCTACATTCCTGGCAAAAGGTGGTTAGTAGTCGCTTCCTTTTCTTTCGAGATTGGACTCGCTCCTGG
Organism: Watersipora subatra; assembly: GCF_963576615.1. Lineage (NCBI taxonomy): Eukaryota > Metazoa > Bryozoa > Gymnolaemata > Cheilostomatida > Watersiporidae > Watersipora > Watersipora subatra. The sequence goes on from NC_088713.1 coordinate 130,729, forward strand.
TGTTGCTTTAACTTTTTAGTGAAAGATTGGACCATTATGGCCAATTGGCTATCAACCTATGTTTTTACTGAGTTAACCTAGGAAAAGGGCCCTTTTAGACTACTCGGACAAAAGAGCTGGCAGGCTTGTGATCTTCCCCTTGTATTTAGGGGTAGTCATTTCCGACCCATACGAAATACACTGGCGTGGGTGAGGGTGCCAGCAGAAGGTGTTGCCAAAAAGCAAAGTTTTCCAGTGAGCTACAGAAACCTTCTATCATCATGTCGTTTGTGTGAGAGTTTGGTACGTCTCAATACACAAGGCATACTAAACTTTACGCTTCTATGGCACTTTTCTTGAGAGGTGTCTTCTTGCCTCCTCAAAGTGAGCTGATCTGATTAAACCTTTGTGGGGCAGATAGTCTGAACCTAGCCCGAAGAGCGTTATACACGGTCTCCAGGCTCTCCGCATATTTGCAGTCTCCAAACGCAGTATTTGACCAATGCTTTCAGAAAGTGTAGAAAGGTTTCTCCATCTGTCCAGCAATTGGCTTCGGCTACCTCTTGGAAGCGAGCAATAAAATACCCAACGTCTCTTGTGCCCGTGTATTAAAGAGTTTTGAATTGCTATGCCGGCTCTTGAGGGCTCTTGAGTTTGGTTATCAGCAATAGTTGTTTTAGGTCCTCAACAAATTAGTCAGTGCCTGAGTCGATGCTCTTTCCTCTTTGGTTGGCCATCTTCTTAATGAGGCATTACCAGGTAGGTTGCTGGCACTTCCATCACAGTTCTTTTATTGTTTCCCATTTTTTCGCGTCATCGTGGGTTTTGCACTGCTATTTTTCAGGCAAGAATTACATTGCTCCTTTTGGGTTTTTCATACTGCCACTTTGACGGCAGCAAAAAGTCCTTCCAGTAAAAGCTTTGTGGGGAAGCCTGTAGGGGATAGCCTTTTCTCACTGCCGCCACCTGTGTAAAGGTTTTGTGCGCTGTCCTTACTGCTCCACTAATACAATAACGAGGGCAAGGCCTCGCCTCATTGTTCCACTTGGCTTGGCTCAGCTGAACTTGGCTAGGCTGTGCTCGGCTTGGCCTGCTTCTGACTGAGCCTGGCCTAGTGTGACCTAGACATTTTATCACAGTGCACTAGGTGTGGATCCGAAACTTGATGCACTATCCTTCGAATCTCCCAATTTCCTTTGAGAAATAATTGTAAAATTAGAAAAAGAAAACTCTTTAGACCGAAAGTGTTCAAACTTCTTAGAGTGGTAACCATCATGTAAAGTCAAGCCTAGGATGGGGGCCACACATATATGTTATGTGTATTAAAACAATTTGAATTACCATAACTTTATACATTGCTTATTACATGATTTCATTTATCACGTGTAATTTTCATTCTCCACACTCAAAATATTTATTTTAACTACATGTGATTACGAAAATATACAAATATATCAATATATTGCCTTTAACTACATGTAATCACCAGTTCACAAATTTGTAAAATAATGGGTTTTAAAAATATACACATGTAATTACAAAAAGCATCAATTGAAATTATTTTGTAGTATCCTTGTTGAAGATATATCGAGGTGCTAAGTTTTCACTAAAAGTGGCACAGAACATACCATTCTCAGTGAACCGCTTAGTACTGCTTCTTACGCACAATCCGGCGTAGGTCAAGTTTAATGTTCAAAAATGAAATCCTGAGATGCTGAGCTAGATGCTCATTGATTATTCCGGCATGATATTTGCTTTTGATATGCTTCACGAGACCGAAGGACTGGTCACATAAGAAGGTAGAGCCAAAGAGGCTCACCATTCGAAGATAATGTTTATGCAAATCTGGATATGTGTCAGCTAGACAGAAATCATGATAAAACTCTATGACTTCTTGGCTAAAATTTTATTGTTTAAGATGTTCGGTAGCCTGCGAGTCAATGAGCTGTATCTGTAACTTGCCTGCTACACTATTAGGGTTGACAAAAAATGGATCGGCAAATATCTTTATCTTTTTTCAATCTCTGCAAACTGGAAAACTCTTCTTGAAAATTCAGCTGATAAATCTGGTAAAATGTTGGCGTATTACTCGGTGTTGACGTCAATGCTTTTGCCATTCTGATGATGCTCTGACAGAGTTTTAAAGTGAGCATAATTTTGATTTCGGGTTTGCCACTTCCACAGCTCAAGCTTTGTCCTGAATGCAGTGATGTACCTCCAGAGTTGCGAAATGTCCTCTTTCTGTTCCTGTACCTGAAGGTTCACTACTGACATATGATATGCGATATCAGCTAGAAATGCTATATCAGGGATCCAGAATTGATCTTTGAACTCATCACAATCACGACTTTTGTTTCTCATAAATAAATCAATCTCTGGTAGCAGACTGTAAAACTTTTGCAGGATTTTAGCACTGCTGAGCCACCTGACTTTACAATAATATACTACACCTTTTTATTCACATTCTAGCTCCCCGAACATAATTTTAAATTGCTGATGGTTCTATGATTGTGATCAAATAAAGTTAACCGTCGATACAACCAAACGATTAACATGATCTATCTTCAAAGTTTGTAATGCTAAATTTTTTTTATGTATGTCACAACGGTACACTACTAGAGGAACTTCCCATCAGTGAGAGCTGAGCCAAAGACATATTAATACATTCTTTTTCAGTACAAATGTCAGAAATCTCTTCTAGTGGTAGGCTAAACTCAGCAAGTTGTTTTAATTGACTTTCGTAGACATATTTTCCAGTTGTTGTGCCATGAAGACTACTCATAGTTAGGAAATCCTCAGTAACGTTGAACTCAGTATCAATGCCCGCATCATTATTGCAAGCTGAGAAGTGTCAAACAGATCTGTGCTCCCATCCAATGCTATGCTGAAATAAACAAACTGCTTAATCTAGGCTTGCATTATACGCTCAATGTCCTTACTCAGATTTTCCACTCTTCTTGCAATGGTGCTTCTTGATGGAGCAACACTTTTTAAAGTGCTTTTTTCATCAAGGCAGAGTTCATCAAGAAACACTGCCTGTGCCTGAAAAGAAGATAGCAAGGTTAAAATAAATGTAGTTGATGGGTACTAAAATATAATTACAATGAAAATAGCAAACCAGACAAATTTTTGTTGAAATTCTTAATTTAGCTTTAGGTACATCAGGCTATGCAAGGAGTTATAACTGGCCTCTGGCTTTTAAGGTCTACAACTCCACGCCTATAGTTGTTTTATGCAACTCTTATTTGACATAAAGTTAAAAGAATGCTTACCTCCTTAGCAAATTGTCCATGTTGAAATGATAGTTGTCGTTGACAAATTAGTAGAACAACTCTGCTCATTGCATTAGAAAAGCATTATCTGCTGATAATTTAGAAATCCACTTGTCAAACTCTCTGCAGTTGTAAAATCTTTGTTAGGTGAAAGTTATCAGTTATGCCATCATTATTAGAACAATATCAAGCTTTATCGGGTTAAGGTATTAGTCTTAAAATTAATCTGTCTTAATGCTTTTTGTCTGCAGTTGCCTATAACAATGGTCTCTACAAACTGCAGTAGAAAAGCATTACAGACTTTTAATGCGTTCTTTGCGCAGACTTTCGCATACATTGAGCAATCAAATAACTCAATAAAGCCTTACTGAAATCGTATTTTGTTCCCTGCCTAAGTGTATTGAGGTTTTAACCGATTTAATAAGCACATATTTTCATTTTTTTTTCATGTACATCGTATATCTTTTTGAACCTAGTATGAGGTAAATAAAGTATTTCTATCTTTTTTTCTGACCGCAAAACTTTGTCAAACTTTCCTCTTTTTGGCGAGTAGAGACGTTTTTGGTGTTAGCTCCATATTTATTAACAGTGTGATGAATCCAGTGCTTTTGTTTATTTTACTCAAGAACCAAGAACTGGAGAAGTATCGAAATTCTTTCTCCTTCGAGTGATGCGAGAATTACACTCAGGACATCAATCATGACAATTTTCTTTTAGTTGAAGTTTTGGGGTGAGTAAAAGTCTAATTTTTTTAGCTGACGGTTTCGTGTTGATTCCACAAGATATATGATGTACATGAGAAGAATTGTAAAAATATGTGCTAATTAAAATGGTAAAAACCTCAATAGACTTAGGCAGGAAACGAAATAAGATTTTGGTAAGACTTTATTGAGTTATTTGATTGTTCAATGTATGTGAAAATCTGTGCAAAGAACACATTAAAAGTCTGTAAGGCTTTTCCACTGCAGTCTGTAGAGACCATTGTTACAGGCAACTGCAGACAAAATGCATTAAAACAGGTTAATTATAAGACTAATACCTTAACTCGATAAAGCTTGATATCGTTCTAATAATGATGGCATAACTGATAACTTTCACCTAACCAAGATTTTACAACTGCTTTGCAGAGAGTTTGGCAAGTGGATTTCTAAAATATCAACAGATAATGCTTTTCTAATGCAGAGGGCAGAATAGCGAGACTGCATTTTCTGTCTTTCTCACCAAGCTCTGCATATCTTGTAAAGTTTTGCTGCTGTTGCTGCAGATTGGATGATAGCGACTTGTAATTCTCTTGTCTGTCATAACCTAAGTATTGCTCATATGCACCATGATAAGTTGAAAAAGGCTGCCTTATGTTGTACTCTATAAGCGCTGCTATTACTTGAATGAATATTACGCAGATTGCTTGGCTTTTCTCGTGGTATTTGATAAAGTATTGCAATTTCCGACTGCTATTAAATACTCTCCTTCAGGGTCAACCTTTCTGTGTGGCTATAATTGTAACTGAGCATTACAGATTGAGCTAGCATCCCGCAACCAGAAGAACATTCCTCAGTTCATATTGGGGAATCCCGTTTGAGATGTTCAATAAGCTAATAGAAATAAAGGCTGTAAGAAAATTTACAAACAGCAGAAAGGGAATTAGAACTTATCTATAATATTAGTTGGTACATTCTTATGTGCACTACCAATAGCTGTGTTCTTTGCTAATTTTAACCTAAGAGCAAAGATAAACTGGTAAAAATCCTTCAAATAGGTTGACCTTCGAGAGCCAAAAAACTAAGCTGAGAACCGTTTGCAGCCTCAAAGCCGTCTGTTGGGCATGCTTGCTTTAGAGTGAACTCTTGGTGCGTTGGTTGAGCCCAAAAGGTGGTCATGGGTGAGCCTGTTTTGCAGCCTTTATAAGACAGACTTCTGATTACCCACAGGCTGGTCTCTTTCAAATTGATCTGCAATCTCACTTTCATCAAGGCAGCCTTGTGTAGGTTAATTTAATTTCAATCGACTCAGTATTTACCCTCCTCATTATTAAAACCTTGGTATGGGTTTTTGATAACTATAGCCAAAAATTCTTTGACTGTCATTTTGTGTGTGGATTTGATGGGAAGACTTCCTCTGTGTGGTATCTCTGTTATTTCTTAGGCTCCTTCAGGCTGAAATATATCTTGCAGGATCGGTCTAACGTGAGGGTAGGAACACCTTTGATTGAGTTAAATCTGTTTTGGCATCATTTTAACCAGTAGTTGATGCTACAGCTGCTGTAGTTAGTTGTTTCCATAATAATGTGATGTTCAGCAGGAATTGTCTTTGTGATTGTGTTGCTTGTCTCCTCAACCACAGCATTAGAAAACTTTTCTTTTTTGTGAACATTCTAATTCAGCCTGTTTTTTATCACAAATGCTTATATGTTTTGTTTGCTGCTGTGCGATTCGCGCCAGCGGATTGACAAACTGGTTCTCTGCCAATACAGTTTTTTTCCCTATGACCACAAACCGGGTGTCGATTGACATTTCCTATAAACAACCGTTCATTGAAAAATCTTATGTCAGCTTAACAGTGTTGGTCAATGTGAGTGTTGGAACCACCAATAAGTGGCGCTTATGGCTAGAGTTGTTCAGAGTGCTGCAGAACAGTTTCTTGGCCAAGTCTGTTTGGTAAAGAGCCAGTGATTCCCTGTATGCCGCTCAGCTTGGGCATATGCACAATTTTTTATATTAATTGAACATTTCCAGGGGTTAAACTTTATTTTTTCACTTTTTATTAATCGCATCATTAAAAGTCACAATTGATTCTAGTCATAGAAAAATTGGCTCAATGTAGCTATTACTTGCCAATTATTTTCTGTTTACATTTAAACCCTTTATAATTTTTTCATTCTCACTTTTGTTTCTAACCTGCACATAAGACTTCCCTCCTGCTATAAACTTTGACAGTTACAGTTGGTTGATAATGTTTATAAACAGTCAGAGTTGTCTTTTCTTTAATTTATTTAAACTGCAAAAAAAACCTTTCTCTTTCTCATTATTTTTCATTATGTGAAATTTAAAAAGTTAGAATGGTAACGGTTGTTATACAGTGTATGTTAAACAAAAACCAATTTGGTTTGCAAAAACTTTTATTGCCGGGCAACGCCGGGCATTCAACTAATATGTACATTTATATTATCGTTCATCTAACATATAATCACATTGTCACTATTAATGAGCCAGAATTAAAATGTTGTAAATAATAGTTTTCAGTGTTCTAAGTCTGTGTAAACTTTTGCTTGTTAAACAATATGACTAGATATTTCTGGTTTCCATGCAAAAAATAAAAGCTATTTTGAATATGGCTAGAGACATGTATTTAATTAAAATTTATTTTTCTTGCCAAAACTATGTTATTTTGACCAAAAGTTAAAATGGTTTAACATTTCAATCTTTGGTTAAAATACCATTGCATAAGTTCGTAAACTTTATAAGTGAGGAAGTAGAAAAACATTGGATAAGGAAAAAGATAACCTAAATCAGCTCCTGAATTTAATAATTATTCTATTGTCTTGAAATGTCTAATTCAGATCATTTAAAGGTTTATTTCTTGTGTTCCAATACTGCCAACGTTACCTTTCTAAACACCTTCTGTTTAGGGCCTAACAATATATATACCTAAAGGCATTTTTAACATTAATAGTACTTGCTTTGGTGGCCAGAGTAGTGAAACGTATATGGTGGAGAAGTCAAGTTGCCAATGTGTGTGTGAGCAGTGAAGTTAAATACGTCTCCATGTTTCACTGGTATTTCACATACAGTACTGTTGGCTGGTTGATCTAAATATATTAAAGTCTTCATTACTTATACATGTTTATTATCTAGAGATATGGAGAAAATAGCAAAATTTATAACACTGCCTTTAATACAGTGTCTACGACAGAGATCAAAATTGTTCAACTGTGTTTAAACATATGTATAGTATTGAAATGAAATGTAACTAGAATTTTATGCTGCAACATATCTATTAATATTAAATTAATTTTTAAGCAATGTTATAAAAAAGTTATTTTGGTACACTTGAGTGTAAACATTCAAGTAACCTTGAACTACAATCTCAAGGAAACTTTTTGATGCGACTTGACTTTTACTTTTTATCGATTGTCTGAGCAATGTTACAGGAAATGTATTTTTTGGTGAAAATGTTTTAATATTATTTTGATCTAACTACCTGCGCAACATTGACTTACAGCGTAAAAAGAATGTTATGGTTCAATATCGTTCGAACTCTCTTCCTGAATTTTCTACAATTTTTTGGCATTGTTCCACAAATAATACTGTGTAAAAACATTCAATTGTAAAATTTCAATTTTGTAGTCGACTGGTCTAATAAAAAATTTTTGATGTCACCCAATAAATATACTAGCCAAAATCCTTTAAACAAACTAACTGGACTTAACATGTTTGCTAGCACCGCATGACTTATTTTCATGAAGTTCTTTCCTACTAAGAATGGAAATTTTTTCAATTAGATAAATTGAAGCAAATTGAAAGCTCTTCTAATTTTAATTACAACTATAAAAATGTGCAAAATAATGTAAGGGAATGTGGTAATTTATTTTCTTTGTGTGATAAGACCTTTTTCACAAAGTTTTATTTTTGCAACTCATTACAAATAAAGCAAAAGTAACAAGGTTTCACTTAAAAGCATCTGGCAAGAGAATGTGTTCTCATAGCGTCTGATCAAGATAAGCCCTTCATGTTAGACTATTTAGCTGTATTTTGTTATGGTCTATATATATATATATATATATATATGTTTTTGTTATTATTACTAGCTACCATATGTGCATTTACCAACTGTATAAATTAATAACAAATTATCTTAGGAAGGCCCTAGGACACTATAATAAAATTTTACTCCATTGTTTATAAAAGCATTTTTAGAAACATTACCAGAATGTTTGAAAGTGTCTCCAATTTTACATTCCACTAAGGCTCTCTACATCATGATTTTTGTATTCTAGCTAATATACTTGAGGCAATATCATTGAAATAATGTTTTAGAACCTAGCACTTTCCCAATAGTGTAGGAATGTTGTGTGAGATCATATGCTAAAGTTTCCAACAATTTTTTTTCTACAACATTGCTCAAAAGTCAAAACAACTTGTATACAAATAATCATGCGACAATGTTGCACTTGTTGTATAGAAATACTGCAAAAACAGCATACCAACAGGGAATGCAGCTAGATCACGAGATGCGCATATAATACATACGAGAAGCGAGACGCAAAAAGACATCAAAAGACCCAACAAGTAGAAAATTTCAAAAGAAAATTAAAAACTTCAAAATCAGAAGAGTCAACTATAAAAATGGCATCAGCACCAGATGGAGAACATGCCAAAAGAGAAGTCGAAGCAATTGAACCTATTAATCACCACCACCAAAAAAGCCATCAGAGAAACATCAGAGTTGAATCAAATGAATCACATACAGATCTGCCAGTCCTGCCACACATGACCTAGATACCTGGACTAAATCATGGGATCCAACCTACATGGTGACATTGTGCCCACCAGCTGAAGATTAATTCAAACAGAATATCTCCACACGCCCGAAATATAGCATTAGACCTTAACACTCAACCTACACTCACAGGCTAGTCATTCCACATGTCAGACATCTGTAAAAGCAAACAACTCCAATGACTAAGCATCTCCAACTGCGGGTTGATCTACCTCTCTCTCTTTCTCCTTCTCAAGGACCTAGTGAGTTTTTTTCTGCCTCTTCGACCTCTCTCTCTCCTTCCCTCTGTCTCTGGAGCCTGTACTCTTTCCCTATATCTCTGCAGCCTCCTTTGCCATCATCATCTGATACTCTTCTACTTCCTAATCTCCACTATTATAATTGAGCCTCTACGTATAAGAACTGCAATAAGTCTCATCTGAATATAAAAACTCACAACCGTATTGACCGAGCAAGCAAACATGGACGACCATTTGGGTGCAAATTTTATTAGCTATTTCACCTCATTTCATTATTATTATTGTTTAAAATTTTGTTTGTATGTAATTTAATTGTTGGAATAATAAAATAAAAAATTAGTTTTTTTCTATTAAATATTAGTTTGCTTTCAACAGCTTAACATCTGCACTTTTACTTAAGCCAGTAATAATTAAACTAGTTCCCACAAGCTAAACAAATTTGCCCGAACTAAACATATTTTATATAAAATAAAATGACAAAGCAGTTTCAACACTGATGTTGTGTGTGAATTCTGATTAGTTATGCATAACATATTTTTTTCGCAACCACCCATAACATTTCCGATGGAGTTGCCGTTTGATCTCAACCATTCACGTGTCAAACTTGAGTCTACTTTTATTAATAAATTTCCCTTTCATATCAGCTTGTAATAACATCTATGGCATATCTAACATCTATATCTGTATTTATATCTAGTTGCTTGGTTATCTAAAATATTTATTTGGTCTCTATATTCTACCCGGCACGTAGATAATTAACATCTATTGTGGGACTAATTAAATGTCTATGTTAGCTGAGCTGTTTGTGGCTAGTTAATTTATATCATTTAGCCGATGTGCATTCCCATAGCTACTTCTGATTCAGTATCTAATTCAATAATTGGTCAACTTTCCAGATCAGATGCTGATAGTACATACTTTACCAAGGTTATCCAGTAATTACAATATAATAGAGTAAACTACGGTCTAATGTAATTATTACAAAATTATTAAAATCTGAGGTCAGATTTTTTTCCTGAGTGAGATGAAGCGCTAGTTTGTCATAATTATACAAAATTCTCAAAATCTTCTCAAAACTGTGCAATTGAAATTACTATAAAAAGTAGAGTTTTGTTTCTCTTTCGATGAAAATTTTCAGTTGCAAAGGAAAAAATAAAAATTTTCCGACTTATACATAAAGACTTCTTATGCACATCAAGACTGGCTTTACAGAACATATGATGGTTTTTCATTTAATTTGCAGGGCGACCATTATTTTATTATTTTTGTTATAGGGTAGCAATGTTTGCTGGCCTATGTTAGCTGAAGTAAGATAACAACTGGCAATGGCTTCATGACCTATTATAAAAAAGAACATTTCAGCACAAATAAATATGGCAATACATGTAATTCTTGGAAGAATATTTAACCATATATTCAGAATCTAATAGTTTCTTTCTTATTGATAAGAATACGTGACTATTTTTTGTTAGAACAGCTAGCTTTTTCAGACTCACACTAGCTAAGTAATAATACAGATTCACAACTTTATTTAAGACTGCTAGAAATGAATTATAAAATAAAATTAACTACATTGTATGAATCTAATAAGTTGTAGCATAAAGATCTCAAACTCTGTATGTCCAGTTTCACAACCTAAATATCTAATAGAAAACAAATTTTTGTAGTTACGGCAAGATTCACTGAATGCTTTCGGTAATTAAGTCATACAGCTAAAACTAAATGTCAGAAACTTCTATGCGACTTATTACAATTTAAGTGAAATTAAACTTATTTACTTTCTCGCACTATTACAGTGTGTGCTAGCAACCATTTTAGTACTGGGAAGGTTTTTCAAAATTTGAACAGTGTATTTTACCCACTGGGCAAACAAACAAATAACAGATTTTCAGTTGTAGGCAGATCTTTATCGCGCTATGTTAGCCAAAGCTTGGTTGCGGTTTCTTATTTTTGAGAAATTTTGTTTGTAAAAATGTAATATCCTGAAATATTTAAGTAGGTCTATTTGAAATTATTCCCACTTACATTTCTCAAGATTTATATGTAGGCCTACAAAGGCAATTTATAATGAAGAGAATGATGCTATAGTGATTATATTTATGTCTGGAGCAGTGAGTATGATGCATGGGTGTGAGAGAGCATTTATATCTAGGTATGAGTGAGTTTTTTGTTATGTATGTGTGTAAGTGATTGTTATCTTGTTTGAAAATAATGATGAGTCAAGTTTTATTGTAAATACTAAATTACATGTATGTATTGCTAACATGTAAAGATTAGGCCAGTCTCTGCGGTTTCGCAATCAAGTTATGCTATGCCCAATTTTAACTTGGTCCGATAATTACTTTCTGTCTGATGAAAGAGTGCGGCTAGTATACATTGACTAATCACGAGTTTCACGCATGAGAAACGATTATATTTTACCACGTTACCTAACCTATATGCGTGTGTTGGTCGATTGTGTGTATACGTACACGTATCCACTATACAATTTAAACCGTTGAGAAAGATTGCGTTTGCTTACAGGTCATGTGCCGGTTTATTATTTTGAAAGTGACTAACTCATTGCAACTAGTAATTTCACTTTGGATGAATGTTCTTTGAAAAAAACTGTTTGCTATATTTAAAAGCTAGCGGAGTGCCTCAAACTAATGTTATAAAAAATAAAGCTTCCAACTTTTTAGGCTACATATTTTGTTGTACTATGTTCAATTCATTATAATATTTTTGCATTTAAAATTTTTGAGACTAAGATTTTTAGGGTAAGATAGGCAAGCCAAAACCAAGTGTATGTTTCAAATAAGACTATCAGGTAGCACCTCAAAAACCAAACTTGTTGAACCAATCTTTCTTGGATAACTATAACTGTTACTTTATTTTTTCATTTCTTTGTAGTTTAGCCAACATGTGTTTGGTTGGTACAAATTTCTGTTTTATATTATCATCTTACTTCTCTCTGCAGCTGCCACCCTAATGACAGTAGCAGCTGTTTTGAGCCACTCGCCCATACCAATATATGGGGGAAAGCCCCGCTTTCGTCATTAAGGGAGGCCAAATAAAAACAACAGGATAGTAACACTGGACTTTGAAATAACAATGAACACTAGACTAAATCTCCAGACAAAGTACCACCTGTATTCATACATGACATTTCACCTCTACCCTATAGTTTATAAGTTGTATATTATTATGGTTTTTGTTTTATTAATCCTATTTAACTTTACTATTGTTCGTGCAAAATTTTACAAAACGTTATAATTTTAGATTTACTTTTACTTCAATTACTAATTATTTTTCATTTTTTATAAATACAATTTTTTCTTCTCTCACATCCTTATATCAGCATCAAATCCACCATAGAAGGCTGACACCATTATGAGTATATATTTTTAACAACAGGACAAATTTTGTTTGGAAACTGCAAAAACAACATACCAATAGGGAATGCATCCAGAACAGAGGATGAGCATATAATACGTACAAGCCGCAAGGTGCCCAATACGGTCAAAATATCCAGTAATTATAAAATGTCAAAAACAAATTAAAAACTTCAAAATTTGAAGACTAACCATAAAAATTGCATCAACACAAGATAGATAACATGCCAAAAAGAATTCAAAGTAATTAAACCTACTAACCACCACCAAAACATCACCGAAGAAACATTAGAGGCAAATCAAATGAGTCACATACAGATCTGTCACTCCTGCCAAACATGATCTAGATACTAGTAGTAAGTCTTTAGCTCCATCCCACAAGCCGACATCACGTGCACCATCTAAAAGCCTACGCAAACAAAATATCTTTATATGCCTGAAATGGTGCATTGAACCATGCCACTCAAACTACACTCACAGGCTAACCATCCCACATGCCAGACAGCTAAAATGGAGATCAGCTCTAATGAATAAGTATCTCTATCTATTGGTTGATCTACCTCTCTCTCCTTCTCAAGGACCTGTTGAGGCTTTTTCTGCCAATGGAGCTCCTTCTTTCTTCCCTCTGCCTTTAGAGTTTCTACCCTTTCCTTACCTTTGAGCCTCATTCGCAACCATCAGCTGATCGTCTTCTACTTCCTTATCTCAACTACTGAGCCTCTACATATAAGGACTGCCATGACTCTCATCTGACCAACAAAACTTGCAACCATGTGGGCCGAGTCAGCAAACATGAACAACCGTTCGAGTAATGGTGTAACTTTTATTCGCTATTTTAAATTCTTGTCTTCAACATTATTGTTTAGAATTTTGTCGGTTGTGTATTTTATTTGTTGGACTTGTAGAATAAATTATGAATTTTACTGGTAAATATCAGTATTGCTTACAACATCCTAACACGTTCACTTGTACCTGAACCAGTAATAATTACGTAGGTTAGCTCACACAAGCTATGCAAAAGTGCACAAAATAAACACAGTCAAAAGAAAATAAAATGAAAAAGCATATTCATCACTGATGTTGTGTGTGGACTTGGATTAGTTATGCTATGCATCTGTTATGTTAGCATATGTTATGCAAGACATAATTTTTCCACAATCATCCTTAACACAATGAACAATTACATTGTATTTTTTGGAACACATTTACATGGTTCTCTGAAAATAAAATAGTTGGCTGTATAAACATTTTTAGGAGCAATTATAAAAACAAGGTAACTTTAGAAATAAAATGCAGTTTTATTAAAAAAACACAATTCGGTAATTACCCTCAAGTTTATTTGATTTGAAAGAAAACTAAAATAAAAATTTTTAATATCTCACCTATTTTTGTTTCACATACATGCTTTCCTCTGCAATCATATTTGGAGAAATGACCCAAGCATTCAATAGATGATTCCACAAAATTGTAGTTAGAATGGGTAAGACGAATCCTTAGAATGCTTCTGTTTTGACCAGGACTGATTAGAGCACCTGTGACAGCTTTAGGAGCTGCAAAATGTATTTAAAAAGCTCAAGAGTCATACATTCTTTTGACATTAAACAGTATAAAAAGTAGTTAGTGGTTGTCATACTGTATAGCAATTGGAACAGCTGTTTCCTTTTGGTTTAAACAGTTGCAGTTAAACTCCCCAAAAATCCACCGGTTTGACACAGATTATATTTAACCTGAACTGTTTATTTTGGCTGGTCATATACAGCCGACCAATTCATGAAGTTTTCTTTGCTATCAGACTGAAAAATGTGTAAAGTCACACAGCCATTATGTAAAACGATTATGTAAAAGCCTAAGATATATTTTTCTTTTGGGTTTTTTATAGTAAAAGTGTCACATTCAGCTAAAGCCAATTGTTACGAAGATTTTTTTAAGCAAACTGGTTGAATTTTATTTAGATTTTAGTAAAATCAAACCCCATCTCTTTAAATGTATTAAAAGCAATAAAAAAAGCCTGATTCTAGTATAGAGCTCAACAAATTCGGAAAAGCGCGGAGGAAGTTAATCATAGTACTTTGTTATCGAATATTTTTTTCAAATCTGCTGGTTAATTTATGTTTTCAGATGGTGCAGTTTTTTATACTTTTCTATGTTGAATAGTAAGAAAGTAGTAAGCAAACATGCAGTTTTCAGATCTACATAATTCTATTAAACGCAAAAACAGTTCCTGTGCAAATTGAAAACCCCATAGCGCATCTAACATGTCATAGTATTTTAGTATTTTAGTATTTTTAGCATTATCAGTATTAAAGTTATCAATTACTATGTAGATACAACTTCAATCGACATCATAAACATTTTTTCTATGTGGTTAATTAAAATATATAAAAGTTAGATTTTACCTACTATCTTAAAATAAAAACATTTGCAACTGAATTTATATAAGTTAACGTAACTATAGATACATATTAGATAATATGATTCCACTTATTTGCATAGCGTCCTAATTTTGATTAGTCATCTTTTATTTTTATTTTTGTAACTGAAATTAACGAATGTTTGCTGTCAAGTCAATGTAAGTTTAACAGCATGACAGTGCATCTATCAATAAATAGGAAATTTTAAAGGGCTGCCACATTAATAGTTAAATAGTTCATACCATAAACTCGGTTGCCTGTTAAAAGTAAAACAGTTTAATCAAGTCATTTGTTATTCAGAACTTGCTTTACAAACTCAACGTGTAAATAAAGGTTTTTTGGAACTTAAACAGATTTTTGAATCCAGTAAGGTTCTTTATTTGATTTCTTGTCTGTTGGTTTTGAAAAAAATGGCTTGCATCTTAGTGATGGATGCTAGGGTTGAACAGTATCATAGAGAAGCGATGACCAAGCTCTCAGTGTCTGTCACTTCTTGAACGACAGACTAATCTGAAGGGATGCCAGTGCAACACGATCAGTCTGACTGAGCTAGGTAGCAATTTTGCTTGCCCAGTGTGTGACAGAAAGAGGTGGATCTTTAACATGCCTAGGTTGTCTGTGCGGTACACAGGGGTTCAAGTTATGGTCTAGATTCAAACCACACAGCAAATTAGGGTTGAAAGCTTGCTGAGAGTTTGTTGTCAGATTGGCATTAAGAAGGACTCAAATGACCAACCTCATGGTGGACAGTCAGAGGCGCTGCCACGAGGCCACCCTGACGCCCTATATGTATTTTTAACACTTTTGGGATAAAAAAGAACATTTATGTTTAAATATCTAATTTTACTGTATACATACTAAAATACTATCAACTACAGCTGATAGTATTTTGGTATGTAAAAACTGTTCATGACATCATGGTTTGTATGTGCTTGTCAATGCGGAAATTTTATTGGTAGTTTAATTAACTTGTTCAGTATAATTTTTTGCAAAGAATTTCTAGAAAGCATAATTAGTTTACCTTGGGTACAAGTTTTTTTTATAGAAATTCATGTTTATAAATTGAATACCGTGGTATTGCAAAATGTTAGTAATACACATGTTATGTATTTAGGTTATTAAGAGTTTAGACTTAAGATCTTCAGGCTCCCATAAACTTTCCGTAACATATAATGGTCATTTCTGAGGACTTTTGCTTAAAGCACATAAATTACATTTTTTTATTATATAGTTCAATATATCAGAGTCTTGGCTTTTGAATGAGCCTATATTCAATACACAAAGAATAATAGAACTATGAAAAACAGGGTGTCAAAAGTATGTCCGGCAATAAAAAAACACTTGGTTGCGATTCCCACAATGTGATGCCACAATTATTATTTAGCCTTAGGTAGTCGATCCCTTTTGCTGCCATTGAGGCTGCGCTTTTCCGTGACAATCGGTGCTTTTAAACCCAGAGAGCACTAGTAATAAACTAGGATTCTAGATAATCAACAACGCCCGAGAATAGTGCTACTGCCCGACCAATACAAACACAAGTTCTGGAAGTATACTGTCATTGATAAAGGTAATGAAATCACATAGATGAAGTAGTGACCTGCGGTTGCATGGTGCTAGGGCTACATGTCAATTACACTTTTGCGAGATCACGCTATGCTTGAAATTAATTAGTCTCAGTCGCAACCTTCAACATCACAATAAAATGAGAGTGCTGGTGCATAATATCCTCGGAAAACATAGTATAGTGCTGGGAATCTGTGTTATTTATTTTTTGTCACCTTCATTGGTTTTCTGGAGTAGTCCTACCTTTGCCTGACATAGGTGTAATTATCGTAATTGATAAATATAAGCGGTAAGCAATAAAATAAACGGTAAGAGCACACAACACCGCATATAAAAATTGTGACGTCACAATTTTCGAGTCCATGCCGCTAAAATTTTGTTGCGGTAGAGCTCTGGAGAATTCATAAAAACACCAACCAACGTCTGTCTCACTATGTCAAACAATGGCTCATTTGAAAGCCAAGGCTCTTATGTATTGAAATATATATTAAAAAAATTATGTTATTGATGTGCTTTAATCTTTTATTAAGAAATGAGGAAATGTTGAGTTCAGTTTAAATTATACTCGTTTAAAATCTGTGCTCCTAATAGCAAAACGAACAAATATTTATAAATTCATGGTAAGTACTAAAAGTGTGGATAGTGTAAATGTTTACCATTATTTAGAGAACAGCTAGAAGTTCCAGATACGTTGCATGTTACGTTGCACTCAGCATAGGCCCAGACACCGCTTATAATCAATAAATATACCTGCAAATTAAAATCAACCCAAAGTTATCTGTTTTTTTTTTCTCTTACAATCTTTTCTACTAGAAAGTTGGGGATAATGGATGTAATATCGGTTTGATGAAAAGTTTATATAACTACATTAATTCTGTAGATGTAAAAATATAACAAGAAAGTCAATGGTGCTTCTATTTGCATCTTCAGTTATTTTTAGCCCATAACTCACAAAACGAACATGGTGTCATAGTGCAGGCATTCTGATAAGTGCTAGATTTGCAATGCAGTCACATAAATATATAAAGACTATAGTATTACGTATTTTTGGCTCTAATCTTTAGACTGTTTGATGTGTTGCTGCATGCAGTCACATGAGCTCTAGATGATGTTGGTTTAACCTGATGAATGGTAACCATAAAACTTACAGTATTAGCTAGTTTTCAATGTTTATAGTTCTTGATACATTTTATATAAATGCTTTATTTTAATCTAGAGCATTTTGCTTCTACTGAACTGCTATCTTGTTTTTCATCAGGATGTAGGTAAAGTAAGCAAGTAGTTACAATAAGACCAGTAAACAATATAGTTTGTGCATTTGGGAGAAATACTTGATTCTATACTAACCTTAGCTTGCAAATTTAAATTCTTAAAACAGGCTTATATTAAAGTGCAGACAGTATAATATATATATATATATATATATATATATACATATATGTGTATATATAGATAAAAATATATGTATAAGTATACATATATATATATACATGTATATATATATATATATATATATATATATATATGTATATATATACAGTCAAACATGGATAACTCGAACTTCAAGGGACCGAGCAAAGGTGTTCGAATTATCAGAGCGTTCAAGTTATCAGAGCACTGTCACAAGTCCATATATTTACTTATTTATTAGTAGATACATGTACATATACAAACTATAATATAAATCAAAAGCACAAACGGCTTGTTTCAAATTAAATGCTTCTAATGTAAAGTTTAAAACGTTTTCATGAAAAAGTATAGAGATTTTTCTATCACTTGAGATTGGTTTGTTGTTTGAGGGGATGTTATTGCCAGGACGTTTTTCAGATTGACATTGGCAAAACTTGATCGTTGTTGAAATGCTCAAAAGAAAAGACATTTTTTTCTTTTGGGGTTTTACCCACGATCAATTTTGCCGTTTTGTCTTGAAGTTTATGCAAAGATTATCTTACTTTACCTGGGATTCGTTAAGAGCAACACTCCGAGGCAGTTCAGTTAGCAGTTTTACGGTACATTCTATATCACTCACGCTTTTTAATAGATACTTATTAAATGTACACACGTATTTTGTGTTTAGGTCAAACGATGAATAGTTTTTTGTAGCTCAGACAATGTATACGTTTAATTACAACAATTTTTAAGACGTTTTAAACATTCAACATTCCGACGTTGATTCAACACGGAATCAACGTCGGAAAACTATTCATCACGGGCTAGCCGGGTCACACACTCAAGGATTTTTGCCACGCACATACAAAACAACATGCGATTTTTTTTTGTATGTGCGTGGCGAAAAACCTTGCTCGCGTGACCCGGCTAGCCCGTGCTATTCATCGTATCGCAGTATAAATCAAATTTCACCAAACTTTTAGAAAAGTTGTTGACAAAAATATTTTGCCGATGGTGGTAATAACGACGCTTATGAATTACGAAAAGAGGAAGTTTACCTCTATGGCTTTGAATAAAGTGATTTTCTAAAGCGATAACAACGGTTTCGGTAGCCGTTGGGCAAAAAAACAGTTCGAATTAACAGTGTTGAGTTTGAGTTATCTATAGCAATTTATCATTACGTGGGAACGGACCAAAGGAAATGTTCGAATTAACCATGTGTTTGAGCTATCCGTGGACGAGTTATCCATGTTTGACTGTATATATTTATATATATATACATATATATATCTACTATATAAACGGCAATCGTTGTCTGTGTATCTGTGTGATTGTCCGCCTTATAGAGTACCGTACTTTTCCGACTATTAGCCGCTACTAGGTATCTAGGGCGCGTTAACGGGATTCTCCGGTTAGTACACGCCTCTACTATACATAACCTACGGTATTCATAGTTTTACGCAGAGCACGCCATATCTGGTTAGCGCGCCTCTTTACGGCGCCCAACGACATTGGCGCGTTCGGGACAGCTAAATTGCGGCCGTGTGAGAAAGCACCGTTCTGAGTTCGGCAGCCTATACAGCTATACAAATGTACTAATCATTAAATAAAATAGATTAATGAATAGTAATTTACATGCGATTAATATTTACTGCCAACGTGTAATGAGAAGGTCACACGAATGTTGATTTCTTGCGGTCACGGGAAAACGCAGTTTTCACCTACTACATTTCTACATAAAAAAGGTAGGCATTTCTTAATCAATGTTGTATTGTCTATGAATTGCCACACTTCCACAACATAAACCTTTCACTTGCATCCGTGTACAAATTTAGCTATCGGCCTACTGCCAGCCATTTTACCGATATTGCTTAATATGTATACAATATTTTTTTCAATTTCAAACTCCATCTATACTGTTTGTTTTGGTTATGTATTTCATTTTGCCAAAATTTTGACAAGCACTGCTATACAAAAAATCGTTGTATCTATATTTTGTGCATTTTAATTATCTGTCATGTGTCATCAACACAAGTAGTTATTTGTTTTTTAACTCGGACGCATTTAATGAACTCGCACAAAAAATCTTCGTTTTTAAGTTAGAAATTCTCGAACGAAGATTTAAAATTAAATTTTAGGCTAATTTTATAGAGAAATCTTTGGACAACACTGTCACTACTATAAAAGTCTTAAAGATCGTTGGTTATGTTATCAACGAATAATAAAATTCAGTTACTAGCAATTGCTGGTAAAATTGCAAAATGTGTCTACGGCGGTCGACCATAGAAAACGCATAAATGAGTCTACTTCAGTGGAAGAGTTGGAAACGTTGGATTTGCCACTGTTTGTGATAGTAAACATGTTCACTTCGCCCTGAGTTACTTTTATTCTTTTCCAGCTACGCGTACTACAGCTACTACAGAACTTGCACGAGTACTGCTACTGCGTTTTACCTACTAAATTTCTACATCGAAAAGGTTAGTATTTTTGTATGTTATTGCTATTTACTATGTTATTGCTATTACTGCTATTGCTATTTTAATGATATGTGTAATCACAAAAATCTGAATCAGCTATGTCATCAACATAAGTAATTGTTTTCTAGCTCGATGGCATTTTCAAAACTTACACAAAAATGGTTGCTTTAACCACTTCGGGTACAATTGCATAATCCAATTTTGAGTTTGGGTACAATTAAATCATGATGCTCTACAGATTATGACATGGGTCAACAAAAGTCATTTTAACCGTAGAAGCACTCACATTTTTACATAGAACACTTATACTCTTGAAAAGCAAAGAAAGTTCTGTATCTGATCGTATTATCTTTATTTCAAAAATTAACAATAATTAATATTGAAAGTAGCATGAAATAGCGGTTTTATTAAAATTCGTGTTCTACGAACATTTTTAACTAATAAGGGTAGCATGAAAATGTATAAAACTATATATAATAACAAACGATTAAAACATACTGTGTATACAATGCAATCTACAGTCTCTGCCATAGGTGTTAACTAATCTTCGTCACCACTCTACTGGAAGTCTGCCATTTCTATCGCTGAATTGAAGCCTATACGCATCAACTACTAACTACTACGGCATCAACTACTTAACTACAATGCGTTGTTACTAACTGATCGAGATGTTGAACTTCGAACCCAAATTACTCGAAATTCTTTCATTTGATCATAGCTGTTAGCCCAGTCCGATGTCTGCAAACATGTCTGAAGGTCATGCTTAGCTTTGTAGATAGAGTGTAACTGGAAGCAGGCTCTAAATATAGATGGATGAGTAATGCAACTACGCAAAGCCTAAAAACTGGCTAGTGAACTTGAGAAGAATATACTCGAAGCCGCTATAGTGGTGCATGCACCCAAAGTGGTTAAGTTGGAAATTCTCAAACAAAGCTTTAAAATTAAATTTTAGGCTAATTTTATAGAGAAATCTTTGGACATCACTTTCACTTCATACAAGTTTTAAAAATCGTTGGTTATGTTATTAACGAATAATAAAATTCAGTTACTTACTAGCAATTGCTGGGAAAGTCGCAAAAATGTGTCTATGGCGGTCGACCATAGAAAACGCATGAGGGAGTCTACTTCAGTGAAAGGGTTGAAAACGTTGGACTTGCCACTGTTGGTGATAATAAACATGTTCATTTCCTTCCGCAGCTGAGTTACTTTTACTTTTTTTTTCAACCACGAGAACTACAGAAACTACAGAACTTGCACGGGCACTCCGAGCCTGGCGATAGGCAGCGGTGAGAAGAAAACGAGCAGCGTATATTACAAAAAGCACACCATCTCATTCAATGTTAGAAATGCTTGAAGCAGTACAATGCCTTCCAAAAAGCCTATTGCCCAAACGCAAAAACAGATTGATTCCCGTAGAGAGAGATCGAATTTGCGAAGCAGCAGCAAGACGAGCAGAAACTGCAGAGCAAACGCAGCTACGCCCACAACGAAACGGAACTGCTGCTGCAGCTGCTAGAAAAGCAGAAACCGCCAAACAAACACGGGTACATCGAGAGCAGGCCAGAATAGATGCTGCTGCCGCTAGAAGTGCAGAGACTACTAGACCGACCCCAGCAGTAACTCAAATGGCTCAGAGCAGCCGCTACATCAGCCAGACGTGCAGAAACCTCCAAGCGAGTGCAGCGGCGACAAGAACATGATGCACTAGCTACAACAGCTGCTCACCGAGCTGAATTTTCGGAGCGGATGAAATGGCGACAACAGCGAGATGCACTAACTACAGCAGCTGCTACCAGGCGCCGTGTATGGACAGAAAACTTCGCGCTTGACTACAGTCATGCAAC
This sequence comes from Watersipora subatra, assembly GCF_963576615.1. Lineage (NCBI taxonomy): Eukaryota > Metazoa > Bryozoa > Gymnolaemata > Cheilostomatida > Watersiporidae > Watersipora > Watersipora subatra. The sequence goes on from NC_088713.1 coordinate 152,773, forward strand.
ACAGTATAGGATTGAATTTTTTTATGGGACGAATGTCCAAAAATGCTCCAGATGTAACGCCTTACGTTGAAAAGGCGAGAGGCCATGTATGTAGTTTATATAGTAGATTTTATTGATAATAAATTTTATCAACAACCGCATTACTGCTGCACAGTTTGTATATACCATGTCAAAACACAGGCTATAGACGAAGAACTGGTGAGTCATGATTAGTGCGTCAAGCATGCAGAAGTCTCAATTCAATAAAAGCTGGCGATAGCTAAGCAGTGCAACAGCAAAATATTTTCTAGAATTTCTTAAAATATGTAAAACTTTTCTATACTGCCAGTTTGAACAGCGTCAGTTTGCCTAGCAATATCAATTTCATTATCAGTTCTGTGTACAAAATTAGGGCAATGCTGATTTGAGTAGTTCGAGACTGATGCATTGTAGACTAGCTGTAAAACACGTTGCATATCTCCAATGGGCTCTCCAACATTATTGACATGTACAACTGCATTTGTGTATGCAGTCAGATCAGCACAAAAATTTCAGTAGAATGCATATTTGGAGTTGTTTTACGGTATGAAAGACAACTCTCAATAAAATTATTGCTTCACGTAAATCTGTTCCCGAACACGGGTAATGCAGCTAGTATATATATACATGTATATACATAGCCGGCACTCATTTCAGATAGAGGACTGGCCCTGTCTCTCTATCAAATATGTATTGTTTGCCCAAGCCTTTCTGATTTTAAAAGGGTCCTCATATTTGGCCTGTACTTTGGAGTTCTCTCCCCTTCACCAGCGCTAATTCAGAAGCCACACCCACTCTCCTGGCGCATACAGTGGTGGCTTTTCCTGAGCCTACTGTTTCACCGCCAGTTGGGCCTCTTTCAGTATCTCGTGAGCTGCTTCTAACCTTTTTATGTCTACTGTAGATACTGGTGAGAAGGCTGCTCCTCCCGTGGAGGCGGGCTTATTTCCAACTGGTCAGGGAGGCATAACACTCAGCCGAATATCAGCAGGTTTGATGTTTTGCACATAACAGATTGCGGCGTACCCCTGTAAGCCCGCTCCAGCTGCGGTAGCAGCCTGCCCCACTCCCCTGTCTTAGTATTAGCAGAAGCGCTCAAAACAACTCTCCATGTTGTCAGTTGGTTCTTTCCGCCATGTCGTTAGCTTGAAGGTGATATGGTGTAGTGTGTGTTTTTTCCACTGCTATAACAAGCACAGTTCTTCCATCAGTTGGCTCTCAAACTGTGCCCATTGGTCCGCATGTATTTGCTCTGGCAAGCCCATGTAGCAAAATACTCGCTTGTCTAGCGCATTGGCAACTACAGGAGACGTGGCATTTAGAAGGGCTAGTGCATTCTGCCACCAAAAGGAATAGTATGTTATCATCAGGATTCACTAGTTACCTCTCGGTGTCTTCGACATCGGTTCAACAAGGTCCACTGCTACCTTTTGCCAGAGCCGACCTGTGTATAGCCTCTGCCAGCTACTTGCTCCCTTGTTGCCGCTGTGCTTAGGCGCCTGTCAGACCTCACAGCACCTGACCATTTTTTTCACCACGGCAGTCATCCCTAGCTAATACCTAATCAATTGGAACTGGCTCACCCGTTTCCCCACCCCAGAGTGGGCCGGGGTGGGAGTCTGCCAAACCGCTGTTTCTCAAACAGACGGGGGCAGACCGAGCACTACCTTGGCTAGCCTTCTGCAGCAGGAGGGATGGGCGAATGCAATGTAGCTGCCGCAGTTCAAATTTGCCCAATTCCAATTGCTCGGAAGTTAACTTTGTCACTTTCTACATAAAGAGGTGCATTGAGGCCATTGGTTCACATGTTGCAGCCTGCATGCGTGCCAACTCTCCCGTGGCGGTTTCTCTGGTTTTTATCCAAGCCGACCCACAGAGTCCCGGAGTAGCCTCGGCCTGCCTTGAACTAGCCCTCGATACCTTCAGGGGCAGAGGCAGGCTGGAACGACCGGCCATCTCACGCTTCATCCCATCGACTTTCGGGTCAAGACTCGGGTTCTTCCCTTGTTGATTCTCTGAGGCTAACTTCCGGTGGGTTGGTCCTCCATCCTGCAACTCCATCAGCTCACACTGCCAACAGTCTTTGCAGGTATGTCAGTTGAGCCCATCTGCGTTGCCGTGTTGGAGGCTAGCCCTGGGTTTCAGGGTAAAATGGAAATCGGCAAAGATTTTTAATTATCTGGCCACCTGGGTGGAAGGCTTCTTGTGCCGACACAGCCATTGGAGGGATGCATGATTTGTACAGAGGAAGAACTGGTGCCCATAGAGGTATGGCTGGAAGTGTTTTACGGCCCTCACCACGGCGAGCAGTTCCTCTAAATCACACAGTAATTCTGCTTCGCCGGATTCAATGTTTTGCTGAAGTACGCAATGAATCGCTCAACTCTCCCTTGTATTTGGAACTACACTGCACCGACTCCGCAATTACTAACATCCGTAACTAGTATATACGGCTGAGTCAGGTCTTGGTATCCAAGTACGGTGGCCAAGGACAGCGCCTCCTTCAGCTTGTCAAAACGCTCCTTGATGCTCTTGACCCTAAGACCAGGCCTCCCCCCTTGCTGGTGAATTGGTTCAAAAGGCGCCGTATCAGAAAAGCTGGGCATGTACTGTCGGTGGTACACCACAGTACTCAGGAAGCCCTGTAGCTCGCGGAGACCCCTGGGATTTGGCCATTGCTAGACTGCCAGGGTCTTTTCAGGGTCGGTGGCTACTCCTTCTTCATTGACTATATGTTCCAAGTACCAAACTCATGGATGCAGTAGCTTGTACTTAGATGGCTTAAGCTTCAGTCCAGCTCCCTTCAAGCGCTACAATACCTTCTTCAGCCATTGTAAGTATCAAAATCTTAGGCAACAGCAAAGATGTCATCCAGGTACAACAAGAGTGTCTTTCAGTGCAGCTTACGCAGGACCAGCTCCATTAGTTGCTGGAATGTGGCCGAAGCCGAGGTCAAACCGAAGGGCAGCACCTTCCATTTCCAGAGCCCGAATCGAGTTGCGAAGCGGACTTTTCTTGCATGTCTGCGTCCAGAGGTACCTGCCAATACCCACTCATCAGGTCGAGCATGCTAAAATATCGGCTGCCGGACAAGGCATCGAAGCTGTCATCAATTCAGGGAGTGGGTATGCGTCCTGTGCAGTCATGGCGTCAAGTCGCTGGTAGTCGACGCAAAACTGCCATTTCCCATCTTTCTTCCAGACTATTACTACCGGAGAGCTTCAAGCCCCTGGCTGGCTCGATTAACCCACTGTCCAGCAGCTCCTGTACCTGCCACTCAATCTCTGCTCCTTTTTCCAGTCCAAGCTGATGAGGTGGCTAGCAGATGGAGCGAGTACCTTCCGTCAGTGGAATGGAGTGCTTCACCTTGGAGGTACGGCCCACATCCTTGTTCCCTATGCTAAAGGTGTGTTGATAATGCACCAGTAGCCGCCCCAGCAGGGCCAGCTGGTCCTGTAATTGGCAGTTTTTTACGGCAGACACATAGAGATCTCTTAGGTGGGCTAGCACCTTTTCACCCGGCATTACCTCCACGTCTCCCAGGACGGGCCCGGATCTGGGGGAAGGTGGTTTTTCATCCACCTGTAGGTTCTGCACTTTCTTGTAGCTACCGACGACTAATCTTGCCCGCAAGTGATAGGGTTTGTTCGTGAGGTTGAAACACCTAGCTGTCACACCTGCCTGGCACACACCAACTGTTGCCTGAGGGCCTCAGTTCATGGGGCCATCGCTCTGTGCTCTGTGCTCTCCTTTGCATCCTTGTCCCAGAGTATGCCTGTTTACTGGGAACCGACTGCATGCCTCAGCACGGTCTGCCAGTATCAATATAATACGGAATAACGTCTCGGTAGGGTCTTCCTATTATGTGGCCTTCAACAATCTGGTGTGTCCAATCAATAAAACAGCAAAGTCGGCAGCCGGATCAGGTGTGCTCTTCTGTCCGACTGCTAACTAATCCCGATGTGCTTGATCCTTGCTTACAAGTGAGATCTTGTAAGCATGTCTCAAGTTTTTGTGGATTCGGGCTAAGTATTCCACCTCAGCTACCAGTGTAAAGGACTTTACCCTGCCACCTTCATGGTTATCCACAAGTTGAGTAAATCACGAAGACCGACTTGTTATCCGAGCTTACAACATATATTTGTGTGATAAATACATTTGCACTATTATAACAATCGTCTAGTATGCATACATAAATAATAAACAGTATTGGAATACAGTGTCCATCATATGCAGGAAGCTGCACTGCTCTGCCTGCTTCTCTAACACACTCTTCCTTTTATGTTCTTCTCTCTCGTTGGCTCCACCCACTTGCGGTTTCTGTTTCCCGTCGTATTGTTCGCTGCTTCATGACTCGCACACTCTGAGTCATCTTGTCCCTTTATCGCTGGCAAGGCCTCCGGGTGAAAAAGGGTGGCACGGCTCAGCCTGGCACCGGCTCTTTTTGTGATGCTCTTCCATCACACTATTTATATAGTAATACTGTTTATTAGGTATACTTGTTTTTTCACTACTGCAGTGCTAAGTACTCTTTAATTAAGCTAACTAAACAATCACACTACTGAGACAACACATAACTAAGCGTACTTTTATCAGTGTGATGTCATAATGTTTAGTAATCTCTATGCTTGGTCTACTGGGTAAGTTTGTTGCTTCCAAAAATAAAGGTTTTATGTTTAATTGCTTCTGGAAGGGATTTGTTTCCCAAAACCATTTTTGTTTAATAAGCAGGCAGAAGAACCTCATATTTAAATATACATGTACAAACATTTCAGCTTGATTTAGTATAAACACATTATAAACAATGGTACAATGGTACAGATACTGTCAAACTACTACTCGCTAGTAATCATGTTGGTTTAAAATGTGCAGAAACACAATTTTGAAGACTTCTTTTGTAAATCCTTTTCAACTAAACATCCGTATCATGTAAAAACTTTGCAGCATCTTTGAACTGTTAAAATCAGTGGTAGATATTTTTGTTTCATCTCATATGTTTTACTCTATTAAACATAAAACGTTTTGGATTAAAACTTTGTCATAAAATTGTATCGAGCAAAATTCACAAAAATTAAGTTTTTTAACGTGGTGTTGACAACTTCTGCCAACTAAAAACATCTATATTACTAATTTTACATACTCCTACGCTAGTCGGACCTCTGCATACCAGGAGTTTTTATTTTTTAAATTTTGCAAAAGTTTCTTAGGAAATTTTTCACATGGAAAAAATTAACAATTTTGTCCTAATAGTTTGAACAATAGAAATAAAGACTTGGTCTTTAAAATATATTCAACAGTGTAAATATTACTGTTTACTCAAGTACTTACACTACTCAATATTGCCCCATCGCCATAAGGGTTATACCAGGGATGGTCATTCTCAATAACAGTGAGGTTTCCTTGAGCATTTCTACCATAATACGAGTACTTGCAATCAACTTTGAAGTTCAGCGCACGACAGTCATTTGCCAGTTTGGTATAATGAAATATTACATCTCCTTTTCCAGTGAGTTCAAATCTTAATAGAACAGACCACTTTAGCAAACTAAGCTTGGTAATGTTTTTCAATAAATACTTTGCTGATACCCACAATTTTCTTTGGTAAAAGAAGGTTTTTTAAACAATAACATGAAAATAATTATTAAACTTCATATGTGGTTATAATTTTGATCATGGAGACAATGTCAGGTTTCAAATCAACAAAATAATCAAAACAGTACTCCAACAGGCTGTTTCAACCTTACCACTTCTTCACTAATTAAAGCAGGTAAAACATCAAAGCGAACCAGACATACAAAATTTTTTAAAAAAAACTAAATGGTCATTTTATATAGTCACCACTTGAGTAAACTTTTACTGCAACACTACTTATAAAGGCAGTCTCAAGTTTGTCAGGTATTGGTTAACTTGTACAACTTTTCCCTAACAAGTTGGATCTTGCAGCCTAACATCTATTGAATAGTTTTAATTGGTTGTAAATACATCGCACCTTCAGGATAGGACTACCCTGATATACAATTTTTCACCTTACAAGCTACAATATGACAATTGTTTAACCTCACCTACGAGTTGATCCCTCCGAACATATTAAAAAAATTCACTTTTGGCAGTTTGTGTGCTTATTATGTGTGACAAAATAACAAAGATACTAATGTTGTGCTTGCAAAAAATATTGCCACAATGCCTGACAAAAGACCCGATGGCCAATATCTCTGATTTCAGCAATTCTAATGTGGAAAGCGATATTTTCCTTTTAAAACTAGTAGCAGAGTTGAAGTTAGAATCTCTTCATACCTAAGGTTTTTTGGTCAGACAGCTTCAATTAGCCTGCTAACAAAACAACAATTTATTGCAAAAATTCATCATCCAGGTTTTTTTGCCAAATTGGTTGAAAAACTGTTTTAAACAGGTTCGCTAAAAGTTACTGTGAAAGCGAAACAAAAACTGATATGTGATAAAATTTTAGAGAAAAAAAGGTCACATTCAGTAAAAAATTTAAAACACATACTAAAGCTGAGCTTTTATGGTATTCGGTGGACAACTTTTTAGCTTTTCTGAGCTTTTATCGGTGGACAACTTTGAGCACTATATATATATATATATATTTATGTTTCTCCAAGTTCGTTTGTCTGTCATTCTGGCTATAGCTATTATTTGTACAGCGGAGCCGGACAATGCTGACATAACTGTCTCAGATTCACTACAAGAAATATTATTATCCCACCTTAAACTAACAAGCTAAGCTTTTCATCCCAAACTATGACATTGTTTATAACTTCAGCTAATATAAGCAGTTTATCTTCAACCAATGTTCATTAGCTAGTTTGTGATGATTACTTGAGAGTGCGCAAGTTTTCAAGTTTTCAACGTAAGGAACATCTGAATTAACAGTAATTTCATTTTTTCTATTACAACTACATGTAATTTTCAACTTTTTAATGACTTTTTGCACATGTACTAAGCTGAATCTAATTGTTATATTCCAGAATGCTATTCGATTCACGACAACTAGTTAATTATTACAACAGCTAATATATCACCTTCCTAAGCTGGGACAAGGCGTACCAGTATTTGGAGGATATCTCCCAACTATTGTGAGTGTTGGTACCATACATGTATGTTCAATTCAACTAATGCATTTGCCTGTCTTTTGGTTTTTATACTCTGTATTTTTCTTCTTAACTTTTGTGCATAATTTTTTTTTCTGTTTATAAGTATGCATGACATGCTGTATACAGGGCACAATAAAATGAATTAAACAAATAAAGCACATTTCAAAAGACAATAATACCTACTCATTGTTGCCATCCATGCATCTCAAACCAGATACTAGAACAGTGCCAATAGACAGAGAAGGAAAAACTAAAACCATCATTTCCTCTTTGATTATTGATGAGACAATGATAATTGAATTAAAGACCAGGCGCAGCAGAGCACGAACAGCACTCACGTCAATATCCAACAAGTTCAAATGTAAGAACATTTATATTAGCAAACTTGAGGCTCTGCAAGAACAACTAGTAAAGACCTACAAACAGTTAATTGACCTGCACAGCAAATACACTGATGCTGTCTCATCAGATAAGCTATTCCGGGCTCATCAAACAGCTTCGGGCTTTTGGCTTGATTAGTATTTAGCTTCTGGTGAACAGCTGTTTATTGACACAATAGCTCAATATGCCAAGTAATCATGTACTTTTTTTCATGTGACATTAGAATTGCAAGTAGGCCAGCTGAGCTCTTGCTGTAAAGCTCTGACCCTTTTAACCAGGCATCTGCTCATCTTGCTACTCTAAAAGATTTATACAATCATTTTGATACTTGTCCATTTGATGATTCGCCTGGTTATGTATCAACTATAGATGAGCTTATAGTATACCTAGAATGCATGCATGTCCAAACCACACCGCCCTCAATGTGAACAGCAAAGCACAGCATACAGTTTCAGCCTGTCTCCTGTCTAGTAATGTGTCAGAATCTACCACTCACTCACAACTCCGACCTACCACTAACTTATCAAGTAACATTGCATCAACCTCTGAACTCGAGGATACACCACCATGAGCAAGCAGCACTATTTGGCCTGGTTTCACTCAGTCTAGGGAAGGGACTAGTTATACTCAAACTAGCGGTAGCGGAAGGGCTGAATTGGCAACAATGCACACTGAAACATCAGCTATGCCATTAACATTTCCTGCTGCTGGTGAACATTGTGATTTGTCTAGAACAACTATGTGTGAAAGCTTCCATTACAGGTCGTCTCCTGAGAATCCAGCTGAATCCGAGCAAGCGCATGATGACAAAGACATTAAAATTTTTGGTAAGACACTAGAACAACTTGGATATTCACAGCATAAAAGGCGAATGCTAGGAATGGGAGGAAAATTTAAATAGATTATGTGCAGTGGCACATAAATAGAGATAGATAACAGATATATTGTGACAAAATATCTCCCTTTATCGAAAGTTTTTTGACACCTATATAAATGTAACATATTGTCAATTGGTTAAATCGACAACATAAATTTACAAACACATCCACTTAAAGTTGCAATCCGACAGCTTTTGTAATAGAAAATAAGTCAGATGAAGTGACTAGTTTGCAAACTGGTAGATACATATCCAGCAATGACACTGTTTGGAAAATTTCAGGTTTGCCAATTCATCAGAGACATCTTGCAGTAACACACTTTCCGTACGTTTGGTAAATGGACAGTGAGTATACTTAAACAAAGACAACATTGAGCAATGTGTGCAGAAACACCAAAGATGCCTATTACATAATTTTGTTACACATGCAAAAGCAATGATTTTGCTTCAACTCTACTAAAAAGTGGCAATCTAAAAAACGAGGAATTCTATTGAAAACTGAACGTACATATGTGCATCAGATGCGCTCGGAAAGATACATGCCGTTCAACCAACAGATGTTGAATGTTTTCTTTTCTGCATTTTACTACAGAAAGTCATGGCACTAACTATGTTTCAACAATGTCGAACCTTTGACAGAATCGCTTGGTCAGCATTTGAGGAAGCATCGTTCAAACAAAGATTACTAGAAGATGACAGATAGTGGCACAACACTCTTTGGGAGGCATCAGTTGCAGATTCACCTTGTTGGTCGCATAATATTTCTGCTGTTACTCAGATTAGCTGTAATCTGTATGATTCTAAACAATTGTGGCTAAATCATAAAAAATCATCAGTGAAGATGTATGGCAACAATTGAATCAACTTCAACCGCAGATCTCTTTAGATTTTACCGGCAAAATTTTCAACAAAGCTTGAATTTTTTGTAGATGACAAAGTAATTAACATTTCTGGTGAGAGACTAGAACAGCTTGAATTGACATCGACATGTAAAGATTCAAACCTGCTTTCACAGACAGAATTGTTCTGAGAAACTAATTATGACATGGCAAACTTGAATAGGTTTTTCACCACCACCGAATCAAACCTTACATTCATTCAGACTATAGTTATGTAAAAGTTTTTTAAAGTTGTGGATGGCGATGGTGAGCAATATTTTTCTTCGACCATTCCGGTGTAGTTGGAAAAACTTTCTTGCTCGATATTTTGTTTGCAATAATCAAGTCTTACTGACAAGTTGCACTGGCAGTTTCATACCACGGTATAGCCGTTACGCTGCTGAGTGGTAGAACGCCTCATTTCGTGTTTAAACTACCATTAGATATAGGACACCTAGAGACTCCTGTTTTGCAACTTCTCTAAAGGTACTGAATTGGCTCATTTATTACAGACACAAAACTAATTATTGGGGTTGATTGCCGTTTGGCACATAAAGCAACATTGGAAGCTCTGTATCGCACACTTCAAGACATTTATAACAGTGACAAAGTTATGGCTGGTGTATGTTTACTTCATGCTGGCGATTTATCGCAAACTTTATCGGTCATAGTTAAAAAAACTCCAGCTGATGAACTCAAAGCTTGCTTAAAAGAGTCTTATACTTTGCACTGTGTAGATGTGTGTTTACTAACAACAACTATGAGAGTGCATCTGCGAGACAATAAACCATTGGGGGGATTTTCTTCCCAACTTATAAATATAGGTGATAGAAATCTACCAGTTAACAATGGAATAATATATCTTAGTGTAAATTGGAGGTTTATTGTAGACGAAAAAGACAGTTTACTACAAATTTCACCCCAATATTCTTGAAAATTGTTTTCAGCACCAACGACTGAAAAAAAGGTAATTGTGGCAGCTACAAATGACACTGTTGACCATATAAATTAACTACTGCTTAAAAATTGCCTGAGACTACAACTTCATTTTTTAGCAAAGACTGCGTTGTTGAAAAGAATGACTATGTCGATTATACTACAAAATTTACAAACTCTTTACAACCGGCCAGTAGGCTTTCTCATGATTTTCAACTATGTGAGAGTGCCCTAGTTATGCTTCTTTGAAATTTGAATGCACCTAAACTTTTAAATGAACAAGAATGGTCCTAGAATATCTTTCGCCAAGTTTTATTTGTGCTTGATTGATTGATTGAAGCTTGATTGCCAAAATTACAAACAAAGCCAATTCTTTTCACTCGGACAATGGTATTATCTTTTTAGAAAACTTTGAGCATTTTGTCTCCCCATTCAATCCAGCAGAGACAGTATGATATTTTATTTTTACATTTGTTCCAGTATAGAGAGGTGCCAGTACCGTTGTATTCAAAGTTTTAGTTGGAAGTTTTTGGTGAAACAGCAATCTTTTTATAAACACACTTCTATGCAAGAATTTTTATTAACAATTCAACATATTAAGAGGTTGAATTTTGATTTCTCAGTTTGTATTAATTGTATTATTACCGAGTCATCTTTTATTGAAACCGCAGCCAAACAGATTAAATTCAGTTCCAACTTGCACAAGTAAACCCTTTTTATAGTTCTTTTTAATTATTCTACTTGCTAAAATATCTTCTTTATGAAATGAAGTATCAAAGCTACATTTGTTTTACAAAGTTTTAAAACTTTAACGGCTGTTTTTAATTTTGCTCCAAATTTTGTTTCAAATACACAAACAAATTTTCTCATGATACGTAGTTTTAAATTTAGAATTATAAATGCTGTTATATGTCAAATACTATTAAAAATATTGTCCAAAGCCTTTTCATTACTTGGGCGAAGCCGGTTAATAAAGCTAGTATGAAATAAAAGACCGAGTGATATTGCTTTTAATGTTAGGAGCTAATCTCAATGATTTACACATTGTTATAAGTTTAATCAATGTAGATGGTTTTTATTTTTAACTGAACAAAAATAACACTCTGTACATGTTGCTTTCCATTTCTTTAAATCCATGATCCCATTTAGAAATTAAAAGACACAAAATTCAAAATGTTTTTATTTTTTCCTCTTCACAGAAATTGATCAAAGTTACTCACTACCTTCCAATATTACCTGCAGGGTCTTTGGTTGGCTCCATATATACAACAGCTAAAAACAAGCACTACGAACAAGCAGATACTTTTCGTCATTCTTGATATAAACACAGAAAGTGATCAGCAGATGCGAGTGGCAAGTTTGAAAGAACTGTGGAGTACAATTTTGTTGTTACATACTTGGCATACTTCTGAAGAAATAAGAGAACTTTGCTAAAGGTTGTTGCTATGCAGTACTATAATTATGCTAGTTAACTGAGAGATATATATGTAGAAATTGTCAATGCTGATCATCGCTCGATTGTTTTTCAACATATTCTCTATTGCTACATTGTATACATTAGCAAAGTTTGCTTGTTACCTCATAAACAGCGCTGACAAATCAGTTAAAGCACATCAACAATTTTAATCTATCATTAGGTTGTCATTCAATATTTATTTTTATTGCGTTATAATTTTGACTGCGCAAATTGAAATTATTTTCTACCAAATTATTCATGCATTCTTTTGATGTTATGTAAGTTGTACCAACTGGACATCTGTTAATTAGACATTGTGATATTTAACATCAATTAGTCAATAATGAACTGATAAGAAACATTATTGATCAAAAAATCATCTCTTACAACCTTTGTTGCTTTTTCTCAAATACTGTTCAATTCAATTGGAGCTGCTTCCACCATGTTGTGGTATACAATATTACTTTATTTTATATAATATACAAACTTTACTTGCTAGTTTTTACAGAGCAGTTAAAACCACTCCTATTGGTTTATTCTAATGCTGTCATGAAAAAACTCACTTCTCTTTTTGCTCACGTTTGGCAACTTTCATTGTTTTTCAGTTTTGGAAATAATCAAAGTAACTTTGAACAACTTAATGTTACATACATATTTTGGTGAAAGTTATCCTGATAAAATTTAAGTCCTTAGTTTATGCCTCTAAAAAGCCACACAATTCTACTTTTTTTAATGTTTTAGCATTGGAAAGATCTCATCGGTCTTGCGATCTGGCATAATTTTCATAATTTTGAACAACATTTACTTAACCACAGGTGAAATAAACAACTGGTAGCCTGGAAAATCTATTCCAATCATTTCACATCCCATTTTCACAATCAAAGGACACAAACTTTCAAAAAAAATGATGGTTTTTTAGAAAAAGTTGTAAAACTAAGTTTAATTTATTTTTTAAAGACATTTTGCCAAAACAGTTAATAAGTTATCAACAAAGGTTGTGGAAACGATTGCTGAATAGCGAAATTAAAATATTACCATAAAAATGCTGTTACACATCATTATAACTAGAACATTGTCAGAAGCTTGCTATAACATTCATTCATGAGTAAAAATTATGTTGCACAGTAATGTTCTCTTTCAAATGCAAATTGATGTTATGTGGATGTTTACATCCATATAAAACTGACTTTTTTAAACATTAAATAATTAAATTTTATATGAGCTTTATTAGAACATTAAGTTTGGTAAAAATTAGGTCTCGCCGTAACAATCATTTTAGATTGTGTGTCACTGTCATATAAACATTTATGGTGCAACATTCTAAAATAACGTTCTGGTAACACTGCCTAGTCATTCAACTGAAGGTAAAAAGATGTGTTTATATCTGTATACATGAACAATATGTCTGCACATAGGAACAGCATGTCTGTACATATGAACAGCATGTCTGTACATTTGAACCGCATTTCTCTACATATAAACCTTTTATATGTGCATTTGAACAGCATGTATGTACATATGAACTTTTTATCTGTACATATGAACAGCAGTTATGTAGATATGAACTTCTTATATGTACATATGAACAGTGTATATTTAATTATTACCAGTTTCATGCACACCTGAACAGAGCAAACATACATATTGTTAGCATATGCATGAATGTACACATTTCCAGTAAATCAGTACACAATATCAACGTACATGGGCATATGAACCACACATTTTTACAAAACAACAGTCTATATGTACTTATGAACAGCACATATGTACAAATGAGCAACATACCCTAAAATCTAAATAGCATACTGTATATGAATGTATCAACATCACATATGTGGGTATGAACAGCATTCCGGTACAAAATAACAGCATATCTATACATATATGCACTGCACATCTGTGCATATATGCAAATTATTTGCCCAAATGAGCAGTTTATCTGTATATATAAACAACCTACCTGCCCATGTAAAAACCTTATCTGTAGTAGACTGCGAAATCTATAGTCGACTGCCGTATCCGCATTTTTGCGAATTTCTAACAATTGCGTAGTGGATTGATTTTATTATTGGTTATCAGCATAACCAAAGATCCTCAGGACCTTTATGGTATTGACAGTGTTGTTCAATGGTCTCTTTACAAAATTATTTTCAATTTCTTAAGTAACTTTAATATTTTGTTTAGCATTTTCTAATTCAAAAACAGACTTTTTTTCTTTTCCAGATTTCGAACTGTTTAGTGTTGTTATGGCATTTTTACGTACCTCTTAACTTAAAGACAAAAAACTACTCAAGTTGCTGACATTATAGTCAATTCAGATTTCAGTGAATGGTCAAATATTTAAAGTATATATATATATATATATATATATATATATATATATATATATATATATATATTTATATATATATATATATATACATATAATAGTAATAATTTAGCTCTGATTTACCATTGAGCACTCTGTAACAAATTGTGCAGCATCCTCTTTATGTATGTATATATATATATATATATATATATATATATATATATATATATATATATATATATATATATATATATTTATATATATATATATCTATATATATATATATATATATATAAAAATAAAAAAAATTTTATTTTTATATATATATAGATATATATATATAAAAAAATTGTTTCCTCACCCCGGATACCCCGTATGGGTGGTAAATTCTGCTCTAACTCGGGTCTCCTACCAGAGACCTGGGAGTTTGAGCACTCGTCTCAAGATCTTAGCTGTTCCCAATAGCGCACTTTTCTGCAACTCACCTGAGTTGATTGTTGTTGGTATTTGGGCAAGCCACATTTTATGCGCCGGTGTTATTGCGCCCAGTGCCCCAATGACTACTGGGATTACGGTTGTTCTTACATTCCAGCATTTTTCAATTTCTTCTCCAAGAGGGAGATATTTTTCTACCTTTTCTTTTTCTTTGCTGGCTATATTGTAGTCATTGGGTACTGCTATATCTATTATAGTAGCCCTCTTGTTCTCCTTGTCTACCACCACTATATCTGGTTGGTTTGCTAAGACATGCTTGTCAGTTTGGATGTAGAAGTCCCAGAGGATCTTAGCGCGGTCATTTTCATTGACCTTACCAGGAGCTTCCCACCAGTGTTGTGGTTTATTAAGGCCATACTCATCACATAGACTTCTATACACAATACCTGCGACATGATTATGCCGCTCAGTGTATGCGTTCCCTGCTAGCTGTCTGCATCCACTGATGATGTGTTGGATGGTCTCAGGTGCATCTTTGCACAGTCTGCATCTAGGATCGTCTCTAGTGTGATAGATTTTCGTTTGGAGTTGCCTTGTCGGGAGCACTTGCTCCTGGGCTGCCATGATTAGCGACTCTGTATTGGCCGTTAGGTTTCCTTTGTTCAGCCACATATATGTCTGGTGAAGATCGCCAACCTTAGATATTTGTTGGTGGTAAGCACCATGAAGAGGTTTCGTATGCCAGTCAATTTCCTCATCATCAGGGCGTAGGTCCGTTGTGAGAGCAGCCGATTGAAATTCAGCTAGCAAATTATCTGAGATGGCCATGGAGGCTGCATATGCTTTGATGCTTTGCTCCTCCTCTTTCACTGTCTGCTGTACACTTTTGAGTCCCCTACCGCCATCTTTCCTATCAAGATACAATCTAATAGTATCAGATTTTGGGTGGAGTGCTCCATGCATGGTCAGCAGTTTACGAGTTGCTATATCTGTTTCTTTGATGGCTTCCTCAGTCCACTTTATTATGCCTGCTGGATATCTTATTACTGGCAGTGCGTAGGTATTTATTGCCATGATTTGATTCTTGGCATTGAGCTGGCTCCGTAAGACCTGCCGAAGGCGTTTCTTGTATTCGGTAATGGCTTTGTGACGTACCTCGGCTTCGTGGTTG
Organism: Watersipora subatra; assembly: GCF_963576615.1. Classification (NCBI taxonomy): domain Eukaryota; kingdom Metazoa; phylum Bryozoa; class Gymnolaemata; order Cheilostomatida; family Watersiporidae; genus Watersipora; species Watersipora subatra. The sequence goes on from NC_088713.1 coordinate 168,351, forward strand.
ATGTTGCTTTGCATAATCCCCAAGTACTTGTACCCTTCTTCTATATCTTTGATGGTACCATTTGGCATTCTTAGGCCATCTGTGAGCATAGAATGACCTTTCTTAAGAATTAGCCTTCCACATTTCTCAATACCGAAGGTCATTCCAATGTCCTTGCTGTATACCTGAGTGAGGTGTATTAGCGAATCAATGTCCCTTTCTTTGTTAGCGTACAGCTTGATGTCATCCATGTAGAAGAGGTGGTTTATCTTGGTGCCACTCTTAAACTGGTACCCATATTGAGTCTCCTCCAGCATATTGCTTAGAGGGTTTAGGCATATGCAGAAGAGCAGCGGTGATAAGGAGTCACCTTGATAGATGCCTCGCTTAATTTGTACACTCGCCAGCTTTTTGCCATTAGCCTCCAGTTCCGTCTTCCATTTGGTCATTGACATCTTTATGAATGCCACAAGAGCAGGGTGAACATTGTACATACTGAGGCACTCAAGTATCCAACTATGGGGAATTGAGTCATAGGCCTTTCTGTAGTCAATCCAAGTCATGGCAAGATTGGTTTGCCTTCTCCTGCTGTCTTGACAGACCGTCCGATCCACCAGTAACTGATGTTTAGCTCCTCGGGTGTTGCGCCCAATTCCTTTCTGAGCACTGGTCATATAGTGACTCATGTGCTCTTCCAGTTTGTCTGCAACTATTCCTGAGAGCAGTTTTCAAGTGGTGGGCAAGCACGTTATTGGTCGATAGTTTTTGGGAATCGGCCCCTGCTTTGGATCTTTTATCAGAAGCACAGTTCGTCCTTTGGTCAGCCATTCTGGATGGTCACCTTGTTCTATTAGGTATTCCATCTGCTTAGCCATTCTAGTGTGAAGTGATGTCAATTTCTTTAACCAGAAGGCTTGAATCATGTCATGGCCAGGTGCTGCCCAGTTCTTCATACGCTGTACTCTGCACTTAATGTCGTCTTTGCTGATGGTAAGTCCTTGCTGAGCCACAGTGTGTTGATGGTTCTCTTTAAGCCTCTTCAGCCAATTTGCAGTGGTGTTATGAGTGGTCTCTTTCTCCCAGATGTCCTTCCAGAACTTTGAAGTGCTAGATCGGCTATAGATATATAGCCGATCTAGCTAGAAGTGCTATAGAGATATATATATATATATAGATATATATATATATATATATAAGAAGGTGTTATGAGAGGTGTTATGAGAAAGAGACTACTCATAACACCACTGCAAATTGGTTGAAGAGGCTTAAAGAGAACCATCAACACACCGTGGCTCAGCAAGGACTCACCATCAGCAAAGAGGACATCAAGTGCAGAGTGCAGCGTATGAAGAACTGGGCAGCACCTGGCCATGACATGATTCAAGCCTTCTGGTTAAAGAAATTGACATCACTTCACACTAGAATGGCTAAGCAGATGGAATGCCTAATAGAACAAGGTGACCATCCAGAATGGCTGACCAAAGGACGAACTGTACTTCTGATAAAAGATCCAAAGCAGGGGCCGATTCCCAAAAACTATCGACCAATAACGTGCTTGCCCACCGCTTGGAAACTGCTCTCAGGAATAGTTGCAGACAAACTGGAAGAGCACATGAGTCACTATATGACCAGTGCTCAGAAAGGAATTGGGCGCAACACCCGAGGAGCTAAACATCAGTTACTGGTGGATCGGATGGTCTGTCAAGACAGCAGAAGAAGGCAAACCAATCTTGCCATGGCTTGGATTGACTACAAAAAGGCCTATGACTCAATTCCCCATAGTTGGATACTTGAGTGCCTCAGTATGTACAATGTTCACCCTGCTCTTGTGGCATTCATAAAGATGTCAATGACCAAATGGAAGACGGAACTGGAGGCTAATGGCAAAAAGCTGGCGAGTGTACAAATTAAGCGAGGCATCTATCAAGGTGACTCCTTATCACCGCTGCTCTTCTGCATATGCCTAAACCCTCTAAGCAATATGCTGGAGGAGACTCAATATAGGTACCAGTTTAAGAGTGGCACCAAGATAAACCACCTCTTCTACATGGATGACATCAAGCTGTACGCTAACAAAGAAAGGGACATTGATTCGCTAATACACCTCACTCAGGTATACAGCAAGAACATCGGAATGACCTTCGGTATTGAGAAATGTGGAAGGCTAATTCTTAAGAAAGGCCACTCTGTGCTCACAGATGGCCTAAGAATGCCAAATGGTACCATCAAAGATATAGAAGAAGGGTACAAGTACTTGGGGATTATGCAAAGCAACATCAACCACGAAGCCGAGGTACGTCACAAAGCCATTACCGAATACAAGAAACGCCTTCGGCAGGTCTTACGGAGCCAGCTCAATGCCAAGAACCAAATCACAGCAATAAATACCTACGCACTGCCAGTAATAAGATATCCAGCAGGCATAATAAAGTGGACTGAGGAAGCCATCAAAGAAACAGATATAGCAACTCGTAAACTGCTGACCATGCATTGAGCACTCCACCCAAAATCTGATATTGCTAGATTGTATCTTGATAGGAAAGATGGCGGAAGGGGACTCAAAAGTGTACAGCAGACAGTGAAAGAGGAGGAGCAAAGCATCAAAGCATATGCAGCCTCAATGGCCATTTCAGATAAGTTGCTAGCTGAATTTCAATCGGCTGCTCTTACAACGGACCTACGCCCTGATGATGAGGAAATTGACTGGCACACGAAACCTCTTCATGGTGCTTACCACCAACAAATATCTAAGGTTGGCAATCTTCACCAGACATATATGTGGCTGAACAAAGGAAACCTAACGGCCATTACAGAGTCGCTAATCATGGCAGCCCAGGAGCACGTGCTCCCAACAAGGCAACTCCAAACGAAAATCTATCACACTAGAGACGATCCTAGATGCAGACTGTGCAAAGATGCACCTGAGACCATCCAACACATAATCAGTGGATGCAGGCAGCTAGCAGGAAACGCATGCACTGAGCGGCATAATCATGTTGCAGGTATTGTGTATAGAAGTCTATGTGATGAGTATGGACTTAATAAACCACAACACTGGTGGGAAGCTCCTGGTAAGGTCAATGAAAATGACCGGGCTAAGATCCTCTGGGACTTCTACATCCAAACTGACAAGCATGTCCTAGCAAACCAACCAGATATAGTGGTGGTAGACAAGGAGAACAAGAGGGCTACTATAATAGATATAGCAGTACCCAATGACTACAATATAGCCAGCAAAGAAAAAGAAAAGGTAGAGAAATATCTCCCTCTTGGAGAAGAAATTGAAAAATGCTGGAAGTTAAGAACAACTGTAATCCCAGTAGTCATTGGGGCACTGGGCGCGATAACACCGGCGCATAAAATGTGGCTTGCCCAAATACCAACAACAATCAACTCAGGTGAGTTGCAGAAAAGTGCGCTATTGGGAACAGCTAAGATCTTGAGGCGAGTGCTCAAACTCCCAGGTCTTTGGTAGGAGACCCGAGTTAGAGCAGAATTTACCACCCATACGGGGTATCCGGGGTGAGGAAACAATTTTTTTTATTTTTTCATATATATGTATATATATAAAGTTGATGCTGCACAAGTCGTTTCAGAGTGCTCTATGATAAATCAGAGCTAAATTATAAACTATGTATAAGTGGAACTTCACTCTATAAGTTAAACAGTTGATTACTAATAGTTTCATGTGGTACAATAAATATCACACTCTTCAGTTAAAATGTATAAAATGAACTTTATTTACCAGTAGTATGCTGTTATGCAGAGTTAGATAAGCTGATAATTGGATGAGGGTAAAGAAGCGAAAAGCCAAATAGTTAAGTGATACAATTACGTAGCAAGAACTGCTACGTGCTACGCTAAGGGTGCCTAGCGATAGTGCCTAGAGATATATATATTTATACATATATTTATATATATATACATATATATATAAATATATATATATATATTTATATATATATACATGTATATACAGTGTATATATATATATATATGTACATGTATATATATATGTATATATAATATGTAGAATTGGAACTTCACTCTATAAATTACATTTTATTTACTGATTGTTTCATGTTGTACAATAAGTATCACACTATTCAGATAAAATGTCTAAAATAAATCTCATACACCAGTAATACGCTGTTATACAGATTTAGACTTTGTTATACTGATAATGGTTGGGTATAGAAGCTAAAAGCCATATCGCTAGGTGATACAACGGTGTAGCAAAAACAGAATAATGTCTGCAGTATGATAATAGCTCGGTACGTTTATTAAGAGTGCCTAATGATGGTCAGCAAATAATATAGAATTTCTCCCATAGGCATAAGTTGCACTTGTTAGATATATTCTAGTATGCTTCAGAATGTTGAAGAGTTTTCCGTGGTATTATGTAGTTGGTATTATTGTCCTTTAGTGATAATATGTATTTGCCTAATTCAGTAGAGTTTCTCTTAAATGGGTGGTTACAAGAGGCCTTATGGTTTGTGAATCGCGCCTTAAAAGTATTCTATGTGAGTCCAATGTAAAGAGAGATTAATAGAGACAGCTCTATCAAGCGTTTTACATCATTGAAAAAACTTACAGCCGTGGAATGAACATCAAATAATGCTTACGGTAGGGGCTTCATCTTAATTTATCTGTCTTCCTATTGTCTGAAAGTTAGTTTTTTGAAACTGGTGTTGGCTAATTTTTTTAAACATTGTAATTTTTTTGTGAAGTTATTGTTTGCTGTTTGTTAGAACAGTCTATAAGTCGCTCAGCTGTTAATGCAGATTCCCTAATAAAAACAACTCATTAGAAACATGTGATGAAACGCTTAAGTTTTCGGTATTAAGAAATACATTTTTAAAGCATAAGATGTTGACTGAGAAAGGTGAAGAAATACAGTTGAGTGGCTGAAAATTTTCTTTTCTATGGCATTCATCAGCAAATGCAGCTCATTTTGGATATACAGCCTTTTTGTTTAATCTTTTCAGTTTCTTAGTGAGTCTCCTTTTTGACAAACTCTGAACGTCTTTTGTTCTTTGTACTATTGCTACAATTCAGAATAGGAATTAACCATCTAATACAAATAACCTACATACAAAAGCCTAATATTATATATCTAATTAGCAAAACAAAAACAATTTCTTATGTTTTCTATAATTGCAAGATTCCATATATACATAAATCTCAAAATTTGTGTGGCATCTGTTGTCCGGTGTCTAGACATAGCTATTAAAATGATGGTAGGAAAGGTTTGTGTCGCGCTGGATTTGAACTCACAAGATTACAACCGTATGTAATTAAACAAAGCATCTAACCAAAAGTCTAGAATGGCTCTTACATTTCTTTGCTCCTACTGCATGTTATGTATACTTTTCCTCATTTTGTGCTCTCAATGACATATTAATTTACACAGTGCGCTTATGGATTACAATGCCCTGCTGTAAAATATTTCTCCACCTAACACTTTGGAACACGATTTTTTTGTCTTATCCTAGATTAAATTAGTTTTTTTGCCATATGATATCAACAAACCTTTGTACCAATTAAGATGAAATAACAATTTTTATTTTATTTTTTTAGTTTGCCTAATTGCCATCATTATCAAATCATTTGTTTTGTATTTCACATCTTTGCTATTTATTTTGTATCTAAATTTATTTGCTTTCCTAACTTATTTCCTCTGCTCAGAAGACTTTTAAGCTATACTATATTTTTCTTGATTCAGATTAAAGCGTATTTATAAAAAAATTATAGCAATTATCTAGCATTCCACAATAATTAAATATGAAAAAACTGCTTATTTTTAGAGATTAATTTTTGCAATTATTTTTTGCTTAAATGCTTCTCATGTTATGAGCGTTACTTTTTATCTAATTTTCTAATTTTCTATAAATTTGCATTAATGATTTTGAATGTTCAAATTATTTTAAAGGGTACAATTTCGCCTTCAGTTTCCGTTTTCTTCCAAAGTGCAATTGCTATAAATTGCAAAACTAAAAATGGTTCACTTGGAAACTCTCAAAAAGGATTTGCCTTTGCATTCTCTCTTCATTCTTTCAGACAAAGTACTTTTGTGTGCTTTACTGATGTACATGTATTTAATTTCCGTATTTTATTTTCGCATTTATACCTATATCGAGAAAAACCAGTCTCGTTAGATTAAAGTTTAGATGAACACCTTTTGCTGCAATAGTAACCTATTTCTAAACACAGGTCTATGTAATAGTACTAAAGATCATCATTAATTCAACATATTCATAGTCTGTATTTCTGAATTTTGTATTAATTTTATTAGTATCAAATCATTTTTTGTTTTAATCATAGTAGACAAACATATTATTTCACCAATACTTGCTAATTGCTATTTGCTAATCACACCCGAAAGTCTTCACAGTCTTTTTGGCTTTTCTTTTACTTAATCTTCTATTTAATAATTTTTATCAGTTTAAAACACTTTATTCATGGTATTAAGTTTAAATATTAAAATCCTAACTGTTATATATGTTTAATGGAAATAGATTTTCTGTGCCAAGACCTATCTTCAAGATCAAAATAGAGCATTTCGCTAGAATATGATTTATAAAAGAACATGCCAGGAGCCATTCATGTTTAGCAATTATTTTTTGGCAATAAAAGATTATTGATTTTAACTCTTAGGATTTAACATGTTGATTGTAACACATATTTTGTTGCTTTCAAAAAATTATAAAGATTATGAAAGGTAAATTTGTTATACCGTTTTTGCTGTAAATAATTCGAAGTTCCCTTCATTGACGAATGCCTTGAGTGAAAAATCTGTACAGTCGGTGCCTTCTGTGACCTAAATCAATATAACATATCAACAGTTATATTATACATATACTGTCGGTATATATCACAGTTCTTACATGCAAATTCGAGAAAAGGCTACGTTAAATTTACATTGAAGTATACGATAAAACACACATGTATGTTGAATCTTTTGCTAATCTGATTTATTTAAGGGTATCTTTAATGTAATGACTAACATTTAATGCTCTAGACAGCATTTATGGGTAACACAGACAAATTATTTTTTTGTATAATAGTTGTGTGAGTTTCTCTTTATATTTTTGTATTTTACAGTTTTATAGTTTTTAGAGGTGTTAGATATTTAACACAATTTGAATACTGTTTAAATTTTACTGGTTTTTTTCTGTTGAAGGTTCATTTGTTATTTTTAACTCTTTTTTCTTTGATGGCAAGTTTTTGTGGCAAAAAAGGTGAGCCAGAAGTCCTAATGATTGAAATACTGGTAGCCACATGGCTCTTTTTTACACTTGGTGTTTCTAGGCAACAGCATGAACCAATTAAGTTAACTCTTGCACATAGTGTTAAAACCAAAGTTTTTACTTAAGTTTGTAGTCGTTTTTAAATAGAATTGCGTAGTTCTTTAATGGTAAACTTTTTTTACTGTGATGAAGTCGCTAGTGAAATTGGTACAACTCATTTTTTGGTATAGTGTAAATGATTGGGATACATACAAAAAAATATATAATACTAACCTTTATTTTAAACACTATTTTGAGTCATTCCACACTGATGAACATAGTGTACATGCGCTCAATAAATATAATGCTTGTGTAAAGTCTTTTAGAAATTGTTAATATGGAACAGTTTTCAAGATGCTAGCTCAAAAACTGTAGAAAGTATCTTTTTTTCCATTTGGAAACAATTGATATACATTGCTGGACCTTTCTTGTAATGGTATCCTAAATACCAATTGATTATAAACATATTTAAGTTTATATAATAAAACTTATAAGACTTATTATGATTAGAAAATAATTGTCTAGGGATAATTTTACTCATTTAAAAGGTTTGTCAGCATTCCTTATGTTGATATAACTTCTAATTTTTTTCTTTTAGAATAAATTTTTTAAGTTTATCAATTGTCGATAGCGTTTTTTGGCACTACATGTAACTTGAGGTGAATTTAGCTTATATCGTTAATGCACTGAGTTTAGACAGGTTTAAAGAACTTTAAAGGCTAGGATATGTCCTCTATTCCTAATTGTTGGAAGACAAACATCCTTGCGTAGAATTTTTAAGGTTAAAATTTTTCGTAATACAGGTTTCTATGTTATATGTTTGTTTTAAAAGCAGTTCTCAGCTCAAATTAATTTGGCCCATTTTGAAGCAAACCCTGTTGCCTGCCTTGGTAATTTGAACTTTCAATTGATTATTTTAAAATTTGATTCCTCATATAGTTGTCAAAATGCTACTGATACTATTTCATGTATTGATTAAGTGTCGAGTCTACTATTGAAAGATTGTCTGATAACCTGATGTCCTAAGCAGTGAGGCTCATTTAAAAGTTTTAATGACCTTAAAAAAGCTCTTTTCTATAAATTTTTCAAAAAACTACAAATGTGTGGAATAACAGTTTAGTCTGATGAGTTAATGACCAAAATTTGCATTTGTATCTTTAACTTAGTTATCATGCAATGACTCAGTAACTGGCTGATTAGTGAGCTAGTATAATATTAAGACATAGATCAAGTTTATTATATTATAATATTTTTATGTTAAACACTGCAAGAACATAGGAGCCAAGTTGACTTTAGTGTTTAATGTTAGATACACTTTTCTTATCTAAATTTGAAGACGGCTAAAGTGTTGTATCTAGTAAAAAGGATTGGTAATGGAATTGGTTAAAGTTGCATATTTTTTTGCTAGAAACCTAAATTTTAGGCAACTATTGTTGAATAAATTATAAGTTGCTGTGTAATATGTAAAGCGCAATCGAAAGACAGTATTTTAAATACAGTGCATTACTGGGTTCTGACATTCCTGTTTTACGGTTGATTTTTTCCCCAATGATGATGCAGTCGATGAGGCGGAAGACAAAATCTTTTTTCTTCTACAAATATTTTACCCTACAACACCAATATAAATGTTCGTCAAACTGATATTTGGCTGCCACATGTCTAAAGAAATTAGAATAACAAATATGTCAATGTGCTGTCAGTCAAAATCCCTCCCACAACAAATTAAAAAAATACACATTCACATTTTCTAGTTCAATATTCTTACTGTTTTGTAAATGCTTGATACTGCGTTGAAACAAAAGTTAGTGAAAAATACGAAAATGCTAAATCTATTAAACATTTTGGTCTTTAGAATTTTGTATAAAGCTTTATTCATCATATATAAATATATATATATATAAATATGTATAAATATATATAAACATATGTATATGTATATATATATTAATATATATATATATATGTATATATATATATATTTATATATATATGATGAATAAAGCTTTATACAAAATACTAAACACTAAAGTGTTTAATAAATTTAGCATTTGAGTATTTTCTACTAACTTGCAACTAAATGCATGGTTAAAAACTTGATGTTGCCATTTCCAAGAGTTTGAAGCCAGCATGAAGCTTTGTATTTCATGATGGCGTTGTTATAGCTGAACATACCAATGCACAGACACAAACTATAATATGTATAATATACATGTATCCTATAGACTAACAATATATATATATATATATACATATATATATATATATATATATATATATAAATTGTTTTCGCACCCCAGTGAACCCATATGGGTAGTAATTTCTGCTCTAACTCGGGTCTACTACCAGAGATCTGGGAGTTTGAGCACTCATCCGTTTTTGAACCAGTAGCCCACTTTTCACTGCTTTGTCCTAGTTCAGCTACAGGCAGCGCAGCCCTTGTTTGACCGGGCGACATTCGAGCCGGCATGGCTTTGATTATTGCACTCATCATAGACGTTGTAGACAATATACTGGTAAGGGTCCTGTCTAAGGACCTGGCAGAAGGGTTCAGTTGCTTGGCTTTAAACCTAGGACCTGATGTTCACTGTCCCGATACCTTACCAACTGCGCTATCTGTCCTGTATATATATATATATATATATATATATATATATATATATATATATATATATATATATATATATTGAAAAAGAGATTGAAAAATGTTGGAATGTAAGAACAACTGTAATCCCAGTAGTCATTGGGGCACTGGGCGCAATAACACCGGCGCATAAAATGTGGCATGCCCAAATACCAACAACAATCAACTCAGGTGAGTTGCAGAAAAGTGCGCTATTGGGAACAGCTAAGATCTTGAGGCGAGTGCTCAAACTCCCAGGTCTCTGGTAGGAGACCCGAGTTAAAGCAGAATTTACCACCCGTACGGGGTATCCGGGGTGAGGAAACAATTTATATATATATAATATATATTTATGTATGTATATATATGTGTGTAGTAATTCTTATATACAATATAATAGTAATAGTAGCAGCATGAAGCTTGACGTAATAAATAATGAAACTGTCATTAGCTGCAAGTTAAGTACAGCATTTTCAACTAAATATTATTATTTGCTCCAATTTATCATAAAGCTCTCAATATATTGTTTTATAATATTGTCTTTACTTGTAATTATACATATACATGTATATGTATATTTGCTATATGGAGAATAATATATGTAGTACTTATAAGATTTTTAATAACGTATATATATGTATATACTAGTCGAACTACCCAGCGTTTTCCGGGTAATAAAAAGTCTTTGGACCACTGATTTATTTGTATCTAACATGTCACAACATTTGCTATTCTAAGATTCAAACTACATATCATGAGAAAAGTTTTTTGCGAAATTTAAATAAATTAAGAGAGAAAATAAAACAACTTTATGGTTTTCGAACTTCATCAAACCACTGCAACTTTCAAACTTCTCATCATGAGAAAAAAGGTTTGGTGCTGGTCAAACCAATTAAAAAAATAGAAAGGTTTTAAAAAGTATAAATGTAAATGTGAAATAGTTAGCAAGTAAAAGCTAAATCAATTCTTTTTTGCTATGAACCCAATAAGAGATGTTTCAAAATGATACAATTACCACAAAATGAGAAACAAAATAAAAATTATGAAAATGTTGAATTAATTTATAACAGTTCATGCACAGAAGTGTATGTATAAAAAAGCTTACTGTTCCATCAGAAGTTATTCATCAAAACTCTGAATATGACAATACTGGTACCCCTTGATAATACAAATGTAAAAATGAACTATCATACTGTCCTTGTCTGACCGAACGATGAGAAAATTTAGAGGCGATTCCTCGTCGAGATATTACACTTTTCCTCGTGAAAAGTTTTGACCTTCATCGTGATTTAGCAACTAACTATTACAAAGAGCTAAAAATAGAAGTTCATGAAAACGCAAAAGGGTCTTGTACTTTATAAAGTTTATAAAAATCACATACTTTTAAATAATACGTCATCTAGCGCAGCAAACGCTATACGGTATATGATAACGATACTTGATCAATATAATACCTTTCGTAGCTCAGTGGTAGAGTTCATGGTAACAATCTTGCAGTAGCAATCTATATAAGTTCAAATCCATCAAATTGTGGATATTTAATTACAAGATTGAAATAGCAATAGATGGATGTTTACAATGAAAAGTCATTAGACAAACTTTGAGAAATATATATATATATAAGTTAGTAGATATATATTAGAGTGACTGTAGACTACTGTAGTTACATAAGTTTATTTAATTTTCTTTACTTACTCTTTTGACACATCACATGTATATAAATTTTGATGATTTTTGCCAATTCTTTGCATTGGAAAATTTATATAGAGTTCTATGGTGCTTTATACAACACTTTCAATGTATAACGCCGGCCAAGAAACCAAACAATGTCACATGATGTCGGTCCTCTGTTTATCGTTGAAGTATTTCTCTTTAAGATGTTGCCAAACTAGGCTAGCAAATACAAAATAACTTTTGCTTAAATTAACTCTTTCGAATATTTATTCATATAGCGATGGAGCATGCGCTGCCAAATTTTCATGGGGTTGCAACAAATTGGCACTTTAAGCAGTTTCTTGAATCAGTGTAACTCAGCTGAAAAATCACTGTTGATGTACAAAGAATCATATTCAGTCTAAAATTTTAGTCAGTTTTATCAACTAGAGACAACTGCTTGAACATATCACCATAGACTTTTACCTGGTTGAACTGGAAAACTTAAAAGTCTGCATATTTAGGATCAAAGCTTTACCAGAGTGAACCTCAAAAAAGGAAACTTGCGAGAATTTTGTTAACTTATTCAAGAGTGCAATTTGCAAAGATTGGATCCGAGACAGTGTGAAACTTTCAACTCTGACTTTCACAGAAAACAGCTTAGTCACTACTACTTAGCTGAGAGTTATAGAGGCTCTATTAAACTTGCTAAAGATTCAGTAAAAACATTCATAAGATTTTTAGCCCTAGAATTAACATCAAAGATTGAATCATTTTATGAATTTCTACCAATTTTATGATTGGTCTACTGTCATAAAGCCATTTTTGCTATAAACATTTCTTAATATGTTTTCAACGTAATTTCTTGTCAAAATTTTAATTGGCGTTTTTCAAAAAAGCTCTTGCTAGTGCTTAGTCACAAGAGAGGTTTTTCTAAAAATATCAACATGTAGAAATACTTGGAAAGAAGGCAAAGCAATGATTATTTGAAACTAAATTTTGAAAAGATAAAATATTTATTAAGGATGTAGAAGAAATGCAGCTTTGTGGCTCAAAAAATCATGTTGTCTGAGTATCACCAGCAGAGGCAGTTAACTTGGAATAAATAGCCCTTTTTCACCACTGAACTTTCTTATTAGGTCGTTTTTGAGAATTTTAAGCATTGCCTCTTTTTTTGCAAAATCTTCCCAATGTATTATTTTGAAAGTTACAGCATTTGGTACAAGCTAGTTAAAATGGCTGCATAATTTTGGATGCGTTTACTAATCAGAAATTTTTCCAAATTATTTCAAAAGTTTTTGTAATTGCAAACTTAAATAAAAAAAATAAAAAAGTTACAAGCTAGTTAAAATCAATGCATAATTTTGGATGCGTTTACTAACCAGAAATTTTTCCAAATCATTTCAACAGTATTTGCAATTGCAAACTTATATAAAAGAATAAAAAAAGTTATCAGGAAGCAGTCGTATTTAACAACCTTTTGTGTATTTTTTGAATAGAACATTATTGGTTTAGACTCTAGAAAATTAACCAAAAATATTTTTAACCTAATTTTTATAATTTTTTGAAAAAAACAGAAACATTATCAAAGTTAGATTTTCCATACTTTCTCTCTGCAGTGAATTATCAGGGTTTTTATTGTTGAGTAGTACCCATTATACAAACTGTGTACACTCAATGACCTGTGCACTCTAAATTAATTAAGAACTATATTACAGTTACTGCTTGCAGATTTGAATTAAATCCTTTTTAAAGATACGTTGAAGAATACATTAAAGCAAAAGTGAAAGTTGCAGTTGTTCATAATTTGAATTATTTAGGATAAATTTAATGTGATGGTTAATATTTCAATGCTATAGGCAGCCCGTAAGGGTAACCAAGCCAAGTTGATTATATCTTGTAGTCCTATTAGCTATTCTTGTATATTTACATCTTTAAAATTTCATAATTTAGTAGCAGCTGATTAATCATCACAATTTGAATGCAGTTTTGCCTTCTTTTTTCTGTTCAGCGGCAATTCGTTACTTTCACTTTTACTTTCATTACTTTTAGCTCTATGAACATTGACAACCAGTATTCTGGCATTAAAAAAGGTGCATCAGAAACTCTAAGAACCAAAACATTGGTAGCTACATAGTTTTTTTTACAGCTGATAATTCTAAGCAACAGCGCAAACCAATCGAATTAACTTGTGCAAGGAGCATTAGACCAAAAATTCTACTTGCGTTTTAGCCATTTTTAAAAGTTGACTTGCAACAAAATTCACCTTACAGTTATTTGGTATCAAAAGATTCACCATGTCTTACTCTGTTGTGTTGTGGGTGCCAAATATGTGGAAATGTGATTACAAGCTCTTAAAAGCTCAAAAATGAAAAGCTGCCATAGATTGGAGCCTGTTTATTTTTTGACGTATTCATTACAGTTTAGTTATTGTCTTGTTACCTGATGTTCTCACCTGAATTGAAAAGCCAATAAAAAGCTTGATATTGAACTTATCGTAACACTAGTTTATGACAAACACTTCGGGTTTTACCGAAGACCCCGTATCAAATATAGATGCTCGCTACTTTACAGTTTTGTTTCGGCTTGATCTAATCATCAAGTCGTAATCTGATCATGTGACTCAATATTTCACAAATAATTGTTGCAGCACTTTTCAATTATCACAGGTGACCAACAGGCTCGCCATGATTATTAGACAACGATATGTAATCCTTCGAGGTAAGGTTAAAAAATTAAATGAATTTTCATGTAAGTTCTAAGATATCATTGCTAAAAGTGACATCATTACAATGACGATAAAAATAGACGCGCAAGAACAATAGACATCGTTTTATTGAATGCGTGAAGTATATTTGTGAACATATGTTGACAAATAAGGTTGCATGAAAGTGTAAACAGAAACCATCTCTCACAACTACGTCACATTTGAGCCGTTTTGGGAAGAGAATCCAAACTACGGCGGTCTCGTGTGGCTGCGATTAGCTGTTCATTTTTTAGCTTTTAAGAGCTTGTAATCACTTTCCCACATCTTTCGCACTTACAACACAAGAGTAAGAAATGGTGAATATTTTGATATCAAATAACTGTTATGTGCATTTTGTTGCAAGTCTACCTTTAAATATCTTCATCTACTTCTTTTGTTGTAACAAAGATTTTGCTGAGACAAATTTTGGTAAGAAACATTTGTTGGTATGTTCTGAATGATGGTGAAGCATATTAAAACCTTTATTAAACTTACCAGCATTGTGAACATTGTTTTGAGCATTATTTTGAGTCTTAAAACAATGATAAACATTTGCTCAACAAGTATAATGCGATATATTTTAAACTTTTGAAAAAGCTGGAAGATTACCCAAATTGAACTTGTCATACCGTCTCGACTTTAAATGATTAGAAGTTCCCTTTCTTCAGTAGTGTCCAGCATACGAACTTTGTACAGTCGGTGCCTTTTGTATACTAAATCAATATAATTTGTCTATTAATGAGTGTCCAGCATACGAACTTTGTACAGTCGGTGCCTTTTGTATACTAAATCAATATAATGTGTCTAATAATGATAAACTTTATTACAGCTTCTACTTAAAAAATTGAGATCAACCAACATTAAAGATACACTGAAGAATGAATTAAAACACAAATCAACATTGCATCTCTTCCTAACCTGATTTATGTGAGAGTTTTTATTGTAATGGCTAACTATATAATGCACTAGAAAGCCCTTGAGAGTAGCACAATCAAGTGCTTGTTATATATTGAATATATTTTTGAATGTTTGGTTAATGAACACAATTCGAAAGCAGTTTTACCTTTTGATTGTTCAGTTATTTTCTATTCAACTTTAATTTGTTAAATTTAATATTGTAAAGCCTGAGGGTCAGTATTCTGCCATTAAGAAAAGTGTGTCAAACCCAAGAAACCATGCTATCATGGTTAAATACAATGACATACCATGGTTATATCTTGGCTATACCATGGTATCCAAATGAGTCTTTTTACATGTACTGTTTGAAACAACAGCACCAACCAAAAAAATAGATTTTGAACAAGGCTTTATGCAAAGATTTTTACTTCTGTTTCTGCTGCTTTCAAGTATCTTTATTCACTTCTTTCATTATAACAATCTTTTACCAAGACAAAAATTCGAAAAAATTGACACGTCTCTTTTTTGGCATGGATGTAGATGTCGGTGATGCAAATAAAAAATTATATTGCACTAAGCTTAACTTTGGGCATAATTTTGAGTTATTAAACAATGATGAACCTGCGCTTGATAATTATAATGCATATGAAAAGGGCTTTATAAGTTTTTTTAAATTGCATCCGTTATTGTGGCTTTACTCTGAAAAGCTGTAAAAAGCTCTTTTCCATTTTGAGAAATTTTCTGTTTACTGCTGAACTTTTTTACAACTGGTACACAAACAGATAAATATATTTAATTTAGATATACAATTTAGATACAATTAGATATATTTAATCAATTTTTTAAAAGTTCCTATTGTTGGAAAAATTGCTCAGGGAAACTGACACACATTTGATGAAAAAAACAGTTTTAAAAGTTCTAAAACAATTGTTAAATCTATTATTCTAGCCTTTTTCACTTGATCAATTATTGATGATGAATTTTGAAACTAATTGGAAGTAATTACAGTTTAGTTTTTAATGTTTAAACAAGCTTTAAAAACGTTGAGGCTCAGGATAGGTTTTTCTCTCATAATTTATGGATTACACATTTATTGTATAAAACTTTCAAGGTAAGATTTTTTCCATATCTCAGAGCTCAATTATATAGGTTCATCTCAAAACCTATTCTCCTTTTGAGTAAAAAGGCACATTTTAACTAGCCCCTATTAATCACGGTTGGAAATTTGCACATTCTAATCAATTATTGTAAATTTTGACTACTCATATAGTTGCAAAAATGTTTGTGGTACTATTATCTGTTTTTAATAAGTGTTGAGTCTGTCATTAAAAGTTTGTCATAAAACATGATCACATGATACCTTAAATTGTGAGGCTCATTTAAAAGTTACTTTAACTTACGAAATTATTATCTACAGAAAACGTTTTAAGACATCATTTGCTACAAAATAAACTAAGCATATGATTATTTTGTTTGTTTGCTATATTTTGCTATTGAGTTTTTTAACCTGATTTTATGTGATTAATATTTTTTTGCTATTTAAGCCAAATTGGTAGCAAGTCTCTGATTATATACACGTAAGTAGGGTATATTTTACCATTTTTATGTGCACTCACTACTGCATAATAACAAATACAAGTATTTGAGATAACACCACATATCATTTGCAACGATGATCCATTCCACAGATTTTTTGACAAATCAATCATAACTTATTTAACAACAGTTAACTGGTTGTTTGTATCAACAATGCCCCAAAAACAAATTGACAAACTTGAAAGGTATTATACTGAAAAATATATAGGTACATGATGACTTAATACAACCCAATGACATGTTTTATTGAAGAAGAACAAATTTTACTCAAGCAATATGAAAAGCAATCAAGGAAAGACAATTCAAGAACTTGCAGCAAGATTTAAAAATTAAGCTACAACTTGTCACGAGCATACCATTATCAATGTTCAGAAATCTGCATTATCTATAAGGTTCATATGCTCAGTTTAAAACGGAGCAATTGTAAAGCGCTTTTTCAAACCTAACAATAAAGAGCTCACTTTTACCACAGCTTTTGACAATACTATAGAAATGAAACAAACAGCTGAAGTACAAAAATAACCAGGATATGGTTGAACTTACTGTGTGAAAGTCGTGAACAAAAAGAAAACGACTGAGAAGCCTACCACTGATTCTGAGAATATAAAAGTATGATATACGCGTAGCAAACCAAATCACAAGTCAACCGAACGCAGATACAAAAATATTACTTGCAACTTTTGAAAGCTCACAGGACATATAGAAGTATATGCAGTTTGATGAAAAAAAAACAGAAGAGTGTTAAGCCTTTAAAATTTGTGAAGGTAGTACAAGCTGTTAATACCAGTATAGAGATGCAATGGACCTCAGCTTGCAAAGACATCCAATGACTTCAGAGGTTAAAATAGGAGCTGTATTTTTTACAGGTACAAGGACGGCAGTGGAAGACCAACTTGTCATGCTAGCAAGGAATCGAAAACACACTAAGAAAATATAGCCAAATTCAAAAGGAGACTCTTTCAATTATCTATGCATTCAGTGAGTTTCATCAGTTCGTCTACAGAAAAAAATTGTTTTGGTGACTTATCACAAGCTGTTGTATGCACTATTCCACTTGACATAGCAAGACCAGTTTTAACAGCAAATAGGTTAGTGAGATGGGAAATTACACTGAATCAGTATGACTACACCATAAATTATATAACAACTTCTGATCATGGATACAGTATGTATATGGTCTCAGCTGCTTGCCATTTGGCCTGAAGGACATTTTTAATAGAAAGGAAGAAGATGAGGACTTTAATACAGTATGCGTTATAAAACAATATGAATGCCAATTCAATCTAACAGATCAGAATATTCTAAAGAAAGAGCCAGCAAATGATCCTATAATCAGCTCTGTGATAAAATACCTGAAAGACAGATAACCTAAAGATGCAGCAGCAACTAATCTCATACTGTTACAAAAGGTTGGTTCATAAAAGACTTCAAGATACTGGAGGGGTCATTATCAATTAATAGTGGATTTCTACTGAACAGAACCAAAGTCGTAGCCCCTATATCTTAACTGAGACAAGTTCTTCAAATCTTACATCTTTGGCATTTTTGCGTCCAGATGATAAGCAACTATCTGATACTTCACATCATGGCACTTCCTGCAAAAAATTATCCAAACAAGTCAGATATGATTCCTTGCTACCCTTAAATGCTACCCTGGATGATGCAAGCATGATCGTTATGCACACATGTTTATGCAATCAACCTGACTGGAACATACTGGTTAGTGTTAGTGGATGCCTACACAAAGCATATGTATATATGCCACTACACCAGTATCAATAAAGCTACTACAGAATTACCAGAGGTAAACTCTGCTCATTTCGGATGTCTACATAGTCTTGTATCTAATAATGGACTAGCACATAAATCTGAAAAATTCAAAGAATAGTACAAAAACATACTGGTTGGTGTTAGTGGATGCCTACACAAAGCATATGTATATATGCCACTACACCAGTATCAATAAAGCTACTACAGAATTACCAGAGGTAAACTCTGCTCATTTCGGATGTCTACATAGTTTTGTATCTAATAATGGACTAGCACATAAATCTGAAAAATTCAAAGAATAGTACAAAAACGGCGAAATGTTCTAACACACTAAAGTTTCATACCATCATGCCTCTAGTAGAGCGTTGCAAAAAAGATAAAATCTTTCAAACAAGCAGTCAAAAAGGTTGATCTTTTTAGAACGACTGCAGCGCAAAGGTTATTGATGCAGTATAAAATGACACCCTCATGTTATGCATACTCACCAAGTGAACTATTAAATAGAAAACAAACCAGGACCAAGATTGACACCTTGCTGCCACCTCGAGTTTACATGGCATAGCGCTAACAGATGCAAGATAAACGGTCTGTTAAGATCATATATTATTACACAAAGGAACACCATGCTACAATTTATATTGTTGTAGTCAAGAAGAGACAACAATTTAAATGAATAGGGGCTGTTGTACTCTGAGTATTTTGTAACGAGCTGGAAACTGTATAAGTTCGTTTTTAATGACAAGCCTAAAAAAATCCTTTAGATCAGCTCTGTCCAACATTTTCATTAACAAAAGATGCAGAACCACCTTCTGGCATAGCTATCAAGTCAAATAACAGTAAACCCAAACCACAAAGTAGCAAAACCAAAACCATTCGAACCACGGCGTAGAGACACCATACTATCTGATGGAATAATATCATCAGAGAGAATCTCAGATGCTCAAAGAAGACTAAAAAATAGCTCAATTATTAAATAAAATTTTCAGTGATACACAAACAGCTAACTGTGTTTTTTAATTGTAAACTTGCAAATATATCCTAAAAAATATTGCAAAAACAAACAAGTATTTTGTAAGACAGTTACTTCTCATCAATTGAAGTCAGAAAAAATTATACATTTATCTATAACTTGCTTATCATTTAATGATTCATGAACTGGTTAGTCACCTAACATATACCTTTCTTGGCATAGATGAGATTCGTATTATTTTATTATGTTTTTTAAAGTAATGCAGGAACAAATAAATATAGTTTAATTTAGCATTCAGTGGTTGATTTACATATTTTAACTGAAGTAGAAGATTTTTTAAATTATTGAGCTAGTGAAAAGTAGTAATGGAACTTGTTACCTCTACAAGTTGTTTTGCTAAAAGCCTTAGGTGAAAGCAAAGTAAGTTGAATATGCTCTGGTTAGCTTTTAAAAATATAAATCTTAAATGTACCTAATCGCATGTACTTACACATCGGTCATCCTCCGAGATGCATGCATTCTTTGCTCGTCTGCTCTAAATCTTTTGTTTTTACTGAAAAAAAGTAATCGGTTTAACTGAACTGCTAATAGCTAAACTATTATTTGCTAAAATGACTTTTAAAGCTCAGATCATTGGTGAGGTTTAAAAGACTAGAATCAGACTAATTGAGGTTAGAAAGATTTGTGTAAAGTTTAGTTATGAAACCATATGTAAGCTTCTGAAATCTATGTTTACAAAAATCTTAAAGTTTTTCGAATGTCTGTCTAGCTCTAGTGATTAGTATCAAGGAATGAAAAACTGCATTCCAAAAAAAAGTTAATTTCAGACCTTATTTGTACTAGTTGATAAGCTAACCCAATAGTCTACATGCGATGCAAGGTATCCATTGGGTGATATAAGCCGTTATGTGGGTTAAAATACGTACTTGTAGCCTGTTTTACCCTGTTATACACGTAACATCATTAAAACTTGCTGTCACAGCTTTTATTAGCAATATTAGTAAAACAGATACTAACATACTCAAATACGCTATTGGCAATGTGACAGGATAATGGCAATTGCCAGGCAAATACATCACTTGCCTCTGTTAATAATCTGTTTTTCATACCCATCCAACTTTGAGCATTTGGCTAACATAAATTATACTTCGCAAACATGAAATCTTTTTATAACAACTGGAATGCTTATAATGTGTAAACATAGACTGATTAGAACATGTGCATCATTTAAAAAATGATGAAACAAACACTTGAAGCCTATTTGTCGGCAGAAAAACTACCTTCAAATGGGTCTATTTTAATTTATACATACATGTACATGTAGTTGTATGCAATATTATATCTGGTAAACAATGTATAAAAATCAGTGTTTTTTTGAGTTTGTATACTGATGCTGTAACTTTTGAGTCTTAGCTGGACACTAATGTGGTGTGCCAATATTGCAGACTATGGTAACTTTTTTTTAATGAGAGAAATAAGACCTTTTGAAATTGCAAAAAAGGCAAATATTTTTATTCCGTGTTAGTTTGTAAACTCTTTCAAAGGTAGATGTTTGGAATCTCACTATAAACTTACTATTTCAAATAGCTCATTATTGTGTTTGACATTGAACATATACAACAGTAAATAAGCACCAGAAACCACTGACTATTTGCTGGTTTATTTAAGTTATAGTCTAATTTTTGCTCAGTTAATCGATGTCTGGTAATAGGATCAAACTCAACCTATTTAGAAAAATAAAGTTCTGTGAAATATAAGTAAGGCTCAGCAAAGTGCAAAGAACTCTAATGTCGCAAAGCCTACCAAAGCAGTGAACAAAAGTATAATGGTTAAACAATAAATAATGCGACAAATTATTATCATTACGTAATGCATTGCAGCTATTTTTGATTTTGAATAAGTCAATTGTTACAAAAGAAAATATTAATTGCACGATTCTATTAGCACATCAGCACATCACCTTGGGTACTTTGATCATCTGCAGTCTTTACTCACAAAGATATAATACTTTTGTACAATAAACATATATTGGCCTTAAAAACCTTCAAGTGAGCACTTTTAGCGGTAATCTCAAACAAAGAATAATCTACATTACCTGTTCAATCCTACTCGGCGTTGTGCAGATTTGCGGTGGAGCATTATTGCCACCACACAACTAAGTTGGAAACAAACACTCACAGAAATTGCTATGAGTATTGACGAGTCTGTAACAAAATAAAATGAATCTATGATACGTGTACTAGCCTAATCAAAGTGTAATTTGCTCTTGCATAGTTGACTCATCTGATCTGTAACTTTTGTTTATATAGTTGAAGTTAAATACACCTTGTAGAATAATTAATAAAATATTTTGATTTAACAGCCCCGAGACAGCAAAAATATTACAAACAAGTTTTTAGAACTTGTGTAAGTCCTTTTTATCACAAGCAAAACCACCAAATCAAAAATAATCTATATAGCAAATGATACAGCTACATTTGTTACATACAGCTACAGTTCATGATTTAGTTAAGCTCAATGACACTTTATTTATGCCAGAAAAGCAAGCGTCTGATCATATGTTGTAACCGTTATTGAATTCTATGAACATCTAAACTATTGTTATTAAAGTAACTGCTTTGATAGGCTACTCAATTGATTACAACCTTTATCAAGACATTTTATATTAAGAGTTAAAAACCTTAAAATACCAAAGAAGTTTGTTGAGCTCATGTCTATCTTATTTTAACACAATAATCATTCTTAGTTTTTTTAAATGATATTTAGCGAAGCAAACAAAGACAATAAACTTCAACGCAAATTGTTTGATTAAAGAGTTATTTTTGCTGCAAAAAAAATAAAGTTTCAAATAAATATAATTATAATTTGTAATTTGATGCTGTTAACATGTAATTTATTGTTACTAAGTAAACTGTCTTTACAAGATCCAAAATCAATTCAAAGTTTCTATACAATTGATAACAAAGTTTTACCAAAATGGACGATTGCATGGCTGTTGCAAGGACAAAATTGATTTCAGAGTAAGATTTAAGTTATTGACATGATAGGTGTCACATTTAATAAATATTGGTAATGAAATGAAACAAACACCACGATTTTAATCCTGTATTTAGAGAACTAGTTACATTACCAGACGTGTTTTTCAACAAAATAATATGATACGATATATTATAATATGTATGGTATTAATGTTTTTCATATTTGCTAACAAAGCTTTTTTGACTTTAATTATTAAATTAAAATATAGCTGTTATGGTATTTGACTTGAGTTACCTATGAAAATGGGTTCAGCATTTGGTTTGGCTGGAACTGCATCTACAAAAGACAAAGTGTCTGAGTCGATTGTTGGTTGTTATTAATATTCTGACAGTGATACTCTTAGCTTCAATTATTGTTATCTTGTTTAATAGACTTCTAAAACTATTACTTAAATTTTGTTAGATTGTTAAATTTATTTCATTTTATTAGTTAAACCAATTGTTATACACATTTGTTAATAATAAAAGCATGCCTACGGTTTACAGGCATATTAACAAAAAGCTGAACCTATGGGTATATACGCGTGTCTCAGTTTTGAATACCACTCCTAGTATTACCTTTGCAAAAGAGCTGGATTAAAGTCATCGCTTCAGAAACATCCTGATAAGCTCTAGTAACGTAATCTATCAAAATCAATGCCACATAAACAACACTTCACAACATTTTGTGTATGCATACTGGAATTTTAACATGAATAATGTGGTATGGTGATTTTCTGATCTCCTTGGTATTTAGTTTTATCATAGTACTGTGCAAACTCCCAAAAGGGGTCAATTGACAAATAATTATCAAGCAAATATATCTTTATAAATTTGCTTGCCGAGAAAGAATCAGAAAGTTTCAACAGAAATCCTTTTCATCAGAAAATCAAATTTTGTCTAATAAAATGTTCATTTGCGAAAATTACTAAATATTTTTTCTCTTGTCATAATTATCTATTTACTGCCTGAAGCGTTTCACCATAATTTTTAATTCAAACAAATTGTTTACTTAAAATTCGACTAGCCTCTTATGTTATGAATTGTGTAATAAAAATAAATGTATCGTAAACTACGGCGTATCAATTGTTAAGGTTTTTTATGACAAGATCTCAGTTTCAACCTACACTAATATGCTAGTTCAAATTTTACTTTTTGAAGAACTCATAATGTGTACTCTCTAGTTATTTATGGCTCACAGTAAATTATGATTTACTTTAAAAAGTGGAAAATTTCGTAGGTCATGAACAGAATTGAAAAGAGCAATGCTTAATTATTATCTACATTATTCCCAGGCAATTAATTGGCAAGTGTTTTAACCATTCATCATCCATCATTTTGTTACGTCATATAATATAACCACTTGTAGTGCAATACGTATTACTAAATTATGCTCACAGGCTATAATACATATTATGTATTATAGCCTGTGAGCATAATTTAGTAATACGTATTGCACTACAAGTGGTTGTAATTGGTATCTTGCTTGTGAAATTCTATATGCGAACATGGTTTTAATTTAACATTTGCAAGCAAAAAATTGAGCTAATATCTTAGCAAGATGATAACTGTCATCTGTTTTTGGCAAAACAATATCTTGTTCACAAACTAAAAGGAATTTTATGTTGGAGCTTTTTGGGCGCTTTGAATTTTATTTACATTTTTTAAAACCTTCTACTTTATGTCAAAATTGAAGCATCACTTTTTCTAAATTTGTTTGAGTGCTTTTTTTAGATATATTAGGCATTTTAATAATTATTTCAGAGAAGATTTTTTGTTATCTAATTATATTCAATCGATTATTTCACTAAAGACTCATTTTGCATTATTACATAGTGTTACTGCTTCTGTAAATTCATCGAGCCACATCACAGTTTCTCCTCAGGAAAATGTTCAATGTACAAAAAATGTTTGAAAAAAACATAGTCTGGTAGGGAGCATTTACTAAAAACAAATGCCCAGTATAAATACATACTTGTGGTTTGGTGAAAACAAAATAGAATAAAAAGTCTAATGTTTAAAGAAAAGTTCAAAAACCTAGTTGAAATTAGAAAATGTAAATTAGCCAGCCCATTTTTGATCTTTTGTATAAAATTATTCTTCATTGTCTGCTTATCCTTTTTCCCATGAGCCAATAACAGTGACAGAAAAACCTAAATTAGGCATTGTCATAAAACTACTGGGATAACTCACAAAATTTCAGAATAATTGTTTATGAATCAAAAGATTTTTGTATGTTGAACATTATGGATGTGATTGATAAAATGATTGGGACTACAAACTAACAATTATGGGTGCAGGATAACAAACAGGATAATAAATTATGTTTAACATGAGAAAGTTCTAATGAGTTCCATTGTAGTTACGAAAGGTTTGGGAAATTTTCAACGATTAATGTCTTAACGGTTGAACTAGGGCATTGAAATAAATGGCGTTGCGTAGGGTTTGCTAAAAACTGTAATGACCAAAATACTTGTAATGCATAGGGTATACCAAAAACCCTGAAAACTGGTTGGTGGCATTGCATAAGGTTTGGCGGAAGCCCTTATGACTGGTATTTTAGCATGGAATAGCGTGTGCCAGAAGACTTGACAAAACTGGCACTAGCATGATTCTGTGTACAGTTGCTGTTTCTAAGTAACAGTGTGAATCAATCAAATTAATTCTACCACAAAGTATTAGACCAGAAATTCTATTTCAATTTAACAGCTTTCTATTTAATCTATAGTCATTTTTGGTATGATAACAACTTTTCTAGCACAATATCGTGAAAAAAATGATATGGTTTTTTGTATGTAGTAGATGCTTGCCATGTAGACAAACAATGACATATTACCAGCCATGATTTGGCCAATCATTTTTGTAATAAAACAATGGAGAATATTTGTTGAATAAATTAGATACAACTGTAAAAGGTGTTTAATAGTTCTTAAATCATTCTACTTCGCATGGTTTTTGACTAAAAAACTGTGAACTGCTCTGTTTATATTTGATGACAATTGCTGTGTGTGGTTGGATTACTTTATTAATTCTTGACCCAATAGCTTTAGATTGTTAATGTATTCAGAAATGTTTAACAAAAGTTTTAAAACCTCCGATAGTTAGAAAAAAAACTTGGAATATTAAAACAATACACCTTGAAAATAATAGTCAGAGCTCAAGGACTTCAAAAACCCTTGGAAAGGTTTCTTTTTTCTAGTTTGGGTATCATTAAAGAAACCAACCTTCCAATATTTTTTCTAAAAAAACGTAAGGTTGTGGTTATGAAATGTTTTATTCAATTTGTTATTTGCATAAATAAAATACAAAACTGCAGTTTTACTTTAATTACAAACATCCTTTGCACTTCATTAAAGAACTGATACTAGGTAATTAAAAATCTGTGCTGATCTAGCTTTTTGGGAGGGTAAGTCTATGTAATTTATTTTTAGCTTTTGCATAAAAATTGCTTGAAAATGTTTGCGCAAATGAGTCAAATATTATAAACAAAAATGATTATGCAGAAGCACTGATTATGACTAAATAATGATTACGCCAAAACACCTATAATTATGAAAGCAATTAACTTAAATCATTGATACATAAATGAAATGCAAAAGCATAGTAAAGGTACCTGCATGGCATTTTAGGATCATCTACAGTACTGTTCAATGCATCAAAAAAAATGTTTTGCTCTTTTTTACCAGTTGGTAATAAATTTTTACTGCTTTTTTCCATGACATTAGTCGTAGAACAGTATAAACATCGAATCGAAAAGGTTAATATTGATATTTAAGTAAATATCTTCTAATAGAAAAAATAATTGAACTGAGCTTTATTATGGCTCAAATTTTAGCTTACCAACTTTGAACTGTGTTGAAAGAGGCGCTGAATGTTGATTCCTGACAGTTGCCTTAATAGAAACCGAATAAAAGCCTATTGTGAGAGTATCAGTCAACTGTAAGTTTGCTGCATATGACAGTTGTCCAGCAGATGCAGGTTTTGTCCGCTCTTTAATTGGATTTTTACATAGTTGCTTCATTTTGCATATCCAAATAGAAAAATTATCCTGAAGAGTCCACTCTACTACTTCCCATTCAACTTGGACTGTGTACAAGTCATTTCTCACTCTCTCCAACATTGTCAAGTTTGTAGGAGTGGTCGGTCCTGTAAAACACCATATTTATGCGCAATATTGTGGCTTTCGTAAAAAATAATTTTAGTATATTATCTTGATGCTAAAATCAAACAGAACAAAATATTATTTTTAAGGTGGCATAAAAACTTTGAGACAATAACAACAATACTTCCCTGTTGCATAACAATGATCAACCACCATATTATACAGGACCTGTATAGCACTTGTCAACTGTTGACAAGTGCTCTTTTTGTGCATGCTGGTCATAACTCAGAGGAACAAAAGGCTGGTCCAAAAATTCATTTTATTTTAACTAATTTGCATCGATGAATTATCCATTTAACTAAACAATTTTTTTTGCGCATTTGCTCAAAAATATGACTACTTCTTAGTTAAAAAGAAATTATTTTTCCCAGTAACTCTACAATCTTCGATATTTATTCTAATAGTGTGCTTTGGGGTTGATTATTCCTAGTTCTTAACAGAAATTTTCTTCTGCTTTTTAGCCACCTTGATTATTGAGCTCCTAGAGACTAGCTTTGTCTATTTATTTCTAATTTGGCGGCAATAAAATTGCTATAAGAAAGTAGTGGTTGAACATTGTTTAAAAATACAGAGGAAAATGACCATAATCAAAAAAATAAATACTCTCAAATGCAAAACATTACTTTACAAACTTTCATCATTTTGAGTAATTGCTTAGAAAATAAAATAAATGCTGGTAAAAAAGTGTGTCAAAACATAAGCAAAGTTATTAGGTAACAGGCAATAGTCCAAAGTTAAAAGCAAACATATCTTTATGAAAAAGCTATTTCAGAGAAAATTAATACTACATATATAACAGACTAATGGAGCAGTTGAAAGCAGCTTGAAAATTTGTAAACTGTTTTTTAACATTTTATTTTTGATGAATAAGGGTTTAAAGTAAAATTTGACAAACCACCACATTGCAAAAAATCGAAAGCTTGACCCGGTAGATACTGGTTTACACGCTGGCCTGAACTCTACTCAGCTCGGCCCCAGGACACTGCTCAATTTTCTAGTTGACTAAACAAGACTAGGAAACTGATTTAGCATGCCAAAGAGGTGACAGAAGAAAAGCCTGACAAACTCGAGAAGCAAATTATTTTACATAAAATTGCAAACTGAAGTATAACAGATTGCACATGCACAAGAGTGATCGTTGATCACATTGGTTTGCAGTAATAAACATTTTTTGATGCATGAATATTCATTGATTAAATACACTAATACTTAAAGCACAAAATGGCTAAATCTCTCAGGTGCACAAAACTAAAGGTCGGAGTCTAGTCCTTCCAGTAACTAATCTGGGTTACTCAAATTTTCTGCATAAACAAACCAGCCATATTTTGAATGAATGTCTAATCACTATTTTTCAATGTGCAGAAAACAGGAGACTCGATAAAAACTATTAGTCCTGCAGCAAGACAGTTTTTTGCTTGATAGAGACTAAGCAAACCTAAAAAAAAGCCGAGCTTCTAAAAATTTGCTAAAGCTCACAAGGCAAAAAATACTATTAGTGTGTATCCAGATCAGCCCATAGTAAAGAGCAAAACAGAGACTTTAAAAATTTTCTGGTTCTCTGATAAGGCAAAAGTGTGGACTCTACCTATTGATTTAAACCACATCAATAGGCTGAGACTAGGAACCTAGATTATTTCATAAGAAGCTTTGACTATTGTAGACATTAAAGTAGTAGGTAGAGAACTGTGTCCAGAATGATTAAAGAGAATCATTTTTGATCCACTTCAGGCTCCAATCAATGTGTTTCTCAAGCACGCTCAAGCCAAGATGAGTAATTTGTAGAGGAGAACTCACAATGTACATATCTTGTAAAGGTGGAGTATTTTGTCTGAGTAACATACAACAATCTATCACATTTGCACCAAATGAACATGGCCAAGGAGATGTGCTGATCAAGTTGTATATGCAGCAACACGTATTTACAGTGCCCACAATTATGCTAGCATAGAATTTTTCCAAATTGGAAAAATAGGTCAGCTGGAATTGACTGGTCAAAGCTATAAAAATTGATGGCGGAGCAAGTGTTAGTAGCATGAGACCAAACATATGGCTGGATTGACGCTAGGTGCATCAGCTGACAAAGAAGAATTAGCAGCATCAGTGTCAAAACAGTACACCAAAGGAAACAGTCCTTTCTGAGACCTATCAGTTGCATGGTTGTAGAAAAATTGGCAACATCTGAGTGGAGTACCTGTTCAAGGACCAAATAATGGAAAAATAAGCAACTGAAAATGGGCAGAGGTAGCACAAGGATTTTTGATTACTGCTTGCTTGAAAGCTACCACAAAAGAAAAATACTACTTGGGTGAACAGAATACGAGAGGCAGAGTTAACTCATAGCAATAAAATGGTAAACCAGACAATAGATCACAAAATGAAAGAAATTCTTGGGCCAAAAACCACCATTTAGTAGCTATAAAATGGATTGATTCAATCCTCATGAAAGTAGCCATAGAAATAGCCCTATGTAATTCTATTCCTACTCCTATCTACAGTATGTCATGGTCATCAAGAACTGAAAGTCAGACAAAAATTAGAAAGAACTACTTATGGAGCAGCACCTTTCTCAAGACCCAGACTTGCTTCTGAGTAAAAAGGTTTTACTTGATAGTTTTCTTAAGTAACAGTACTAGCCTAAAGACTCTCAGCCAGACTGCTGGATGGCCAATCTATTTACCAACCTTGTACGTAGCAATAATATGTCTGCCTGAGCCAAGCTTAGAGTTTATCTACTTCTGGGCTGTTGCCTCAAATCTGTCGGCCAAAGTCAACTAACTATGTTATCTTAGAAAAGCTAGAGAGTCAATGTGTACGGTTATTTTTAGACAGCAGACTTACAATTGACTGGATAAGCAAGAAACCGTTTGAATGGTTTCCATGGCCAGTAAGGGTCTAATTTTAAAAATTTAGAGTTGCCCTTGTTTTCTAATGAGCCCAAAGGCTGTTTTGTGGAAATGTTCAGCTGCCTATTTTCTCGAAAGAGATGTAAAAACTGAAACAGTTCTAAAGTAAGTCACATTAGCAATGGCCTCATGTTTAGAACGCCATACCTGATCGGTCACCCGTGTTCCAAAAGATTTTAGCATTCTGATTAATAGCAATTAGTTAAGGGATTCATTAATTATTTGAATGCAATTAAAATGTACCTGCGGGCAATCGCTGTTAAGGAAAATGTGAGTTGTTGGAAACGGTAGTTCTTATTCTTTAAAAAAATGCTCGATGACCGGTCACCAAAAAAAAACTGCTGACCATTGGGGTGGCTCTTTGGAGGCTTCCATGGCCACAAGCTTCTATCAATTTAGGTCAAATAAAAAGCTGGTAATGAGATTTTTGAACCGAACTGAACATCTGCTAAGATTTCGAGCTAATTTTAGAAGGAACTCCTACACAATAGCAAAAGGCCACGAAGTAGAAAATGAGTGGTATTTAATTTGATTTCAACTTCTAATCCAGAAATTAAGAATTACAAGTAAAAAGAGACTGCCCACCTGAAAAGATATGGCCAAAACGGATTGGCAAAAAGGCAGAAAACAGGGACCAGCCAAATGACTAGCCAACCCATTGACCAAGTGTCAGATTACTTTGAAAATATGTTAGGAAGATTTTGGCCAAGTTTCAAAGTACATGTAAAGCACTTTATTCTAGCAAAAAAGCATCCTCTCAAATACTAACCACCTTTTGACTGGTGCCATAAACAAAAGCGAATGCAGAATTACTTGTCAGTAAACTTGGGAAAAAGCAGCAGATCAGACCACATAGAGATGCTTGAAGCCCCAGTGTGGTTGATCTAGAATAATTGCCAGACGTAAAGCTCTGTGTAGATTATCAAAATCTATTTGTCTTTAAAAATTGAGCAGAACACTTTTGATTGAACACTCCATCTTTTGATTGATTATAACTTTTAGCTATTGTTCTGAAGCCAAAATTTGTATTACATTATGTCAGGTCAGCTGTTATTGACAGATTCACTTGATGCTGATGTACAAGAGAAATGAGCTTTTGCTATCTGCTCTAACTTTAAAAGTGAAAGGTCTTTCAATTTAAGTTTACCAATGCCTCAGCTACTTTTGAGAGTCTTATAGAACAAGGTTTACAAAGCTTACACTGAAAAACATTGTTGTTGTACTTGAACAACTGTTTTTTCATCATTAAATATTTTAATATGCACAGGCATAAGCTTGATAAGTTAGTCGAATAGCTGCGGTTCTTGACTAAAGCTCATACTAGCCAACTCCAAACTACTGCATTCACGGGTCTGCTTCTCCGGACAATTGATTTGTGAAAAGGTATGGTTGTTGATCTTGAGAAGAATCAAGTTGTCAGAGACTTGCTAGTTACGTAAAAAAGCCAGGGACTTGATTAGATTCTTAGAAACACAAAGGGAGTTCTGCTATTACATCCTCGATTTCTGCCACAGCCTTGTCACTTCTCTAGTTGACTTCTACGGAAGAGCAGCAGGAATGAGAACCTGAACAAGGGAGCATTTAACAGATTTCAGGCTACCATTTGCCTCATCACTTTATCTGTATTTCAGTATGGGTCAACAATGCATATTGAATACAGAATCAATATAATGTAACACAGAATGTAGAAGTGTGCATGTAAAACACAAAGTTTGATTGCTTATTTGAGCAGCACAAAAAGTTGCTACATCTAATGGAGAGGGATTTTGAAGGTGTTCACTGCCATGAAAAAATTTTCCCGCCTTCTCTCTATTGATTTTCTTGTACAAAAACCAATAAAATAGGTAGCCAAGTGAAGATAATTTTGACTGCATTATTTTACAGTAAGGAGCACCAAGCAGAACTAAATAGGACAGTTAAAGTTTAGTAAACTAAAACACAGTAGGACCAAAAGGATTTAGCTAAATTGACTAAAAAAAATTTAAAATTTTTGAGAAGACATGTAAGGGGGTGCCAAGATCGCATGTCTACTGATACAGCAATGATCAGATAAAAGTGTTCCGATATAATATGAAGATACAAGGAAGTAAAAACTAAAAATGAATAATATGTACGCTACTACGTACATAGCCTCATTTTTATAACTATTCTTTTGTCAAAAATATGAACAAAGAATTTATGTAGGCGAGCCGTAGAACCTTTTAGAAAAAGGTTTCTATTTTGTGTTCAAAATATTTTACCTTTGGTCTATTAGGGCAGGCAGGTTAGGTTACTATCTTTTTTTTGGTTAATACAGCTAATTTATTTGGTGAAGTTTCCAACCTTCTGTTCCTGAATGACATGTACATGTAGATTCAATTTTGTGCAATATTCATGTTAAAATTACAAAAAGTGCAAAGTCAATACACTTGTTTAAAAAGATTCAGTTCAGACATTATATATGATTTTAGAACAAAAAATATTGTTTTAGTCAGAGACTAATATCAATAGCTGATTAGTTGTAATAAGAAGATTACCTCAAATCATCAAAAATAATTAATTTTTAGAGTTTCCAGTACCCCTCGTTTCACCTTTTTTAACTCGGTTCACGTGTTACCTGCCTCCGTGAATGTCTCAATAAATGTCTAACAACTATGCAACTTACTTTGGTGTCCAGTGTAGTTAAACAGATATGGTTGAGAGGTCAGGTTGCCATCGTGTGTAAATGCAGTCAAAGTATAGATCTCTCCATGTTTGATTGGTATTTCACACAAAGCAATGGTGAAAGGTTTACCTAAACAATTGACCATCATTACCAAGATGCACATAATAGAAATAGAAGGAATCTAAAAACTTGTATTTATTAGACTGTCAATCTTGTTCTGAATATGTTAAAGAGTAAATCCTCTATTCTGAGAAATACTTCAACAAAATCAAATTCAAGATTAGACACAAAGCCAATTAAATAGTTTAAAAGCAACTAAATGTAGCTTGAAGTTGAAACTTAAAATTAAATTTTCACTTTCAACTAAGCAGCAAGTACAATACCCATTGTTAAAAAACGTTATAATTTCTCGTCAAAAGTTTGTATATATGAAAAAAAATATTGTTGTAAAAAGTTGATTACTAATGTAATATTTGTGTTTAACTACTTTATATTGCTTTAATTAATAATTAGCTTTTTACTTTTAAACAAAATTAGATTTTATCGGTTTCAATACTCAACCTGATGATGCGAAGCATTTGTGCTCTCCTTCACAATTATTATTAGATAAATGACCAGTGCATAGAATAGAATACTCCAAAAAGTTGTTGTTAGAGTGGATAAGATGAATCTTAAGAACATTTCCATTTTGTCCAGGATTTATTTCTGCTCCTGTGATGGATTGAAGATCTGCAATCATTATTTCAAAAAATTGAAACACTCACAGGTTTTCGTTCCGAAATTTATGTAAAATTACTTTTTCATTTTTTTGTTATATTGCTACAAAGTGTTTTTTTTTATAAATGGCACTGCTTTCATTTGCTAAGCTGCCTTGGAATGCTGAGGTAATTTTACCCATTGGACACTAAATCTAAGACCAACCCGCTAGAAAGATTTGAGAAAATTTAAAAAAATTGCAATTTCTGTAAAAATGTTACAAATATAAAATAAACTTCTGAGAACAAAAATAAATGCTCAATTTGCTACCAGTATCTTATCTAATAAACTGTCTATCACATGTTCACACTCAGTGCAACTTTACATCTTTTTCATCATAAAATTAAATTTCTACAGAAAAACAGCAGTTGTGAATACATAAAGATGTATATTGACTTCATAAGCCAGGTTGACATCATAGTCAGTAAAGACTATTTCAGTTAATTCACCAAAATTTTGTAAAAGCTATCCCATATTGTAAAAAATTACTAATGAATAAACTATGATTGTATTCAACAATTCAGGAATGCAATTTATACACGCATTTTGAAAATAAACTTCATTGGTAGCATTTTCTACTCATAATCTTTTTTTGAGTATAAATAATAGATCTAGGGTAATCTTTAGGAATTTGGTATGAGCATTAAGTGTATATATTAAATAAATATAGTATATGTTTATATATATAAAACTAAAAACAGGTGCAAAAGCATATAAAAAGAGAACTCTATACTAAAAACCTAAAAGATAATTAGTGTAGTGTGACATATTTGAAAAAATATCAAGGAAAAATCAAACTATCAGTAATTGTGCTACAAATTTGTTTCGTGTGATGCACTCATCAGACGCGGTTGTACTACAACGAAAAGCTGCACCGAATGTGCCGAAATGCTAGACATGGGCTCGCTGTGTTAATCATGTGATTTAGTGCTAAATGTATTCGAGGAGATAGCTTCTAGCATGTCTGCAATTAGAAATCAATTCATTTCTTTTATTCAATGTGTTTAAGTGTGGTTTGCATATTATGAAGTATTCTTCTAGTAAACATTGTTTGCATCGTTTTGTTTTGTTTGTGTATAATTGTGATTGAGCTAATATTTTTTATGTTATGTTGTATGTTGAGTTGCTGTATTTCAACTTCTAAATCTGCTTGCTCAGTTCTGTGTGGTGTTGTTTGTTTTTGTGGTTAAACGAAGCTTTATCTTTGCTGTATCTAGCTTTAAATACCTTGGTGAGACAACTATACAGGTGCCGGTATAGCCAGCTGCCATGGGTCTTCCATGGCGAGCGAGCTCGATAAACCCTCTATGCATGCTTGATGATGTTTGAAATTTATGTACTATCATATAATCACTACTAAAAATAAGGTGTATATATTATTTCTATTTATATACCTTCATTTTCTTTTGAATAAACACCTGTTGTGTTTGTATGCCTCTTTGGTTTTGTGAACAGTGAAGAGCGGTGTAGAGGCCTTTAAATGGTGACAACCATGAGTTTAAGGTTCTCAGCTCAACAAAATCCAAACTAAAGACAAAAGTCATCCCTGGCCTTTGGCGGGTCATGTTTTTGGAGTGAGCGTCACTGTCTTTTAACAGTTACCGAATATTCACCCAAATTATTGGTGAAGAGGAGAGTCTCTGATCTCGGTGAACTGTGTATTGAGGAAACAGGACTACCTTTTGAGTTGGCAAACATTTATGCAAGGAGAGCTGTCAACCAATGCGTGGAGAACAGGGATAGAGATACAGATTGGCTAGGAAAAGTTTTTGAGAGACTGGTATTTGTACTCCAAGCTAAGACCTTTTGTTGTTTAAGGCATCTCATTGCTCTGGACCCAAATATTTCAAGTGCTTCATCGACAGGGTTCAAAAAGTGACAAAGCACCACATTTAGATGGAACGTCTAGAGGATATGCAGGACTACAGACGATCTGACTGGGTATAAGTTTTCTTCGATGCGCTGTAAGGTCATTTTAGTCTCTCCTCTAGCCAGGCTTGTAGCAAGTTGAGCACCGTTAGAGTGGCCACAGCTACTACCCTCTAGAAATATGCCTGTTAGCTGGAACGGCTTGTATGTATGGCATATGGTTACCCATTGGCTGCATACAGAGCCTACATAGCCAGATTTTTGTCCGGTGACTACATGAATCATGTCAGCTTACATGGGTGCGTTTTGACTGCACGTGTGACCGCACTGAAAGAATACATAAGCAGTCGGCTGAGTTTCTCTAAATCTTACCAAATGAGAAAGGAATGACTAAAATTTAAGCTATAAATGAAGTACTTTAGGAACGAACTGCTGTGGTTCTGGTGCACATGCCATGTGCACCAGAACTACAGCAGTTCGTTGACAGACTGACCATGTGACATGGTCAGTCAATTCTTCCTTCTCATTAAGCAGCTAACACAGCACTTGCAACAACGGCAACAGGAAAATGATGAAAGCCAATCTAAAGAAAAACACAACAAGAAACCTTGCAGCTTTCTTGCTGTAGGACTCCCATGAATGTGCATTGGCACTGCTCCAATAAGAGGCTACACCAGGAAAACCACAAAAGGCCCGCAATTTTAATTTTGACTATTAGTTGCACTAACGGACCCACATTTTACCACTAATCTCCTTTCAAACTGACAGAAAGAAATCTGCTGAAGCAGAGTTGACAGCTTGTCATAATTGTCAATCCCACCTATCACTGACAGAGAAAGTCTTGCAAGAAAGGACTCCACTCCAGAAACATTGGCAGCAGGGTGGACAGCCAAGAAGAAGGATGGTTGTTCCTGCTAAACTGGTCACGCTGTCATCAGAGCAGACTTCCGCTGTGGCTCCCAAAAGGACAATCAGGCTTTAGAGGAATCGGATCCTTAATGCCAGTATGTCCTTGATATCAAGGTAAACTATATGAGGCTGCTCTACCTAGAATGCATTAAATGATCAACTAGAAAATTTTTGAACAAAACAACATTGGAAGCTTGTATCTACAGTCTGGCTAGCTTGCCAACTATCACTTTTTCTTCCAGGTCAACTGCTTTGGGAGCTTGTCCGCGTAACATGGGCTCCAAGTGCTGACTGGATTGGCCTGTATTGCTTCATTAGACTGCCTTAAAGGCATAAAGACCTACTTTCTGCAAACATTTTGGCAAGATTTCACTGGCTAATCAGAGAGCTGCCTCAGCAGTGTCAGAAGTACCTGGTAAAAATAAACTCACACGGCTTAAATGTATAAGTGCTAAGTCAGGTCGAGCACAGAAGCAAAACCAGCCTTATTCCATCAGATGTTTTCCATTCCAAAAAATAGAAAGCATGAACTATTCTGATTGAAACTCAACGCAAACAAATTTGCTAAGCAAGCAGGTGTTTAATAAGCTTTCTCATGTTGCCAGAAACCTGTTATGAGAAAGTGATAGTCACAGGCTTTTGACTGATGCAACCCAACTTCTTGTTATTGTATTATATGGCGGCCAGTAGGTTTCGTGGCATGAAGGCAGCAGAGGTATTCGTGGCAAGCCACATCAGTGCGGCTGCCACTCTGTGAACACCATTTGTAGTGGTGCGCCATGTGACGCTAAAGTTCCAGCAGTCTGCGGTGTCCGTTGCACGGATAGGCATAGTCAGCTGCTGTTCAATAAGGTTCAAGTGGTTCACAACATTGTTGCGCCAGCCAAGCCAGAAATGGCGTTTCATCTCCGTTGACTACAAAGAATCACTCACTACATGTTTAAGGTGATCAAAGATTGTCTGGGTTGATTGCTGCTGGCTACAAGCTTGAACACACGTAGGTCGAAAGGAAGCTTAATAGCGTAGTGCCTCAATCCAATAGAAAAGCCTCTTCAAATCTGAGCTGGCAGTATGCTAGACATGTACACCGGAATACAGAACCATCATTTGAATGAGGAGTCACCTATCTTTTGGCTCAGAAGTTGCGCCTTTGGAAGCGAATTTGTCACATGGAAAGGTGCTAGAACACCTTGAAGATACAAATCTACTTAGCCGAGACAGGTTTGTCAGATGGCTTGCTTGCTGAGAGGCTACCAGGGTATCTTCAGCACCAAAGAGGGAGATTCGGGCCTATCGTCCAACGCGGAGCATTCTATTCCAGTCAAAAAATAACATCCCTATCTTTCAGCCACCACATTGACTAAAACCAGAAAAAGAAGCAGAGCATCAAATCAAGAATGTGCTGAACCAGGGACTTATTGAAACTTCTAGAGGTGCTTGGAGCTTCTCAGTGGTAATCATCCAAATATAGGACGGCAAAGAATTTTCATATGTTAATTACTAATGGCTATGTGCTATCACCGGGCAGGACATTTACCCCTTTCCAACATTGATAGCACTGTTGATAAGTTGTCTGGTAGCAAGTACTTTTGTACCATGTACTTGGTCAGTGGCTAGTAGAAGGTATCTTTGGACTCTGATGCATAAGAAAAGTAAACACCTAGAACTTTTTCTCGACTCTGGGTGTGTAAGGTTTTGCATTTTGTTCTTACATCAGTATCGACCACCTTTCAGAGGTTGGTTGAGCGAGTGCTGCGTGACCTGCATCTGAATATACTGTCTAGTGCTCTACCTGAATGACATCACAGTCATCGTTCCAACTTTGACATACACTTGCAACATTTGTATAAGGCGGTATATTGACTGAAAGGAGTTGGCTTGAATTTGAAACCCTCTAAGTTTTTTAAGTCACAAATAAGTATCTAAATTAGGTTGTAAGCTATGAAAGAGGGGCTATTGTTTTAGAGGAGACCCAAAGTATCTTTTAATGGCTGATCCCTAGAGACTCCGGGATCTAAGAGCTTTTTAGAAATGGTAGGGTACTACCGACAGTACATTTTTGACTTTGACTTCATAGAGCAGCTTTCACACCAAATAATGGACAAGGGAAAAATATGGAAAATGGACAAGGCCGAGCAGAGCATTTTTGATGAGCTGAAAGGACATCTGTCTTCAGCACATGTTCTTTGCTGCCCAGATTCAAGTTAACTGTATGCCCTAGATATGGAAGCAAGCAGCTGTGGAATCGGTGTGGTGCTCTCTCAAGCACAAGAAGGTAAGAAGGAAAAGAAAACGAGAACAAACAGTTTATGTTTTCATTAGGTGTTGACTACAAAGGTTTTTTAATAATGCAATATTCCTTTGTCTCTTTATGAAAAATATTACAGTATTAAAAAACTTTACATGTAAAGAGTAAATAAAAAAATTAAATTGCTTCATCCTCTTCTCCTTTCAACAATTATCTCTTTTGTAATTTTAGAAACAAGCCAATCAGAAGACTGCAAAATCCACCCATCATATGACAGATCAAAATATTTGAAAAGCCACAATCTTAGTCTAGTTGAGATCCGCAGCTTGATGAATGCATAAGCAAGAAATTGACAGTAGCAGACAATGATAAACACACTATGTAACTTTCTGTGTATGTTTATTTGTGTGTGTGTGTGTGTGTGTACATGTGGTTCTCAAGTTTTGTGGGACCGTTTTTGTGTTTGCCCAGCTATAGCAATTAATATCTTAGTATTAAAATTTCGCATCCTGCTGGATTTGAACTCATAGATATTGCAACTCTAAATTTTAAATCGACACTCTCTACTTAAGATTCATCAAAAGTGTATCAATTGATCAAAGACGTTATCATTTGCTGTATAATTTGTGTACGTGCTAAATGACGTGTTATTTGAAACACTTTAAGTTCCATTAACTATATGAAACATAATGCTTTTTCATGTTTTCTTTAACTTCCTTTTCGGTTTTTCGTTAGGGTCAAAGGTCAAATGCTATATCACAGTCATATCTACTTATAGCATCAATTGCATCATCTCCGTAGAAAGAGCCTTTACATTCTCTATGTTGAGGCAGACCACGAGAGTATTGTAAAGGTTTTGTGCGACCTTCATGTTCCTCCACTAGTACAAGACTCGTGCATGAGTACAATACATATATTTCTGCTCAGTTCATAAAGTGTACAAGAATGAATCAAGTAACAGGTAATGAACAGGCCCAGAACAGCTCTGCTCTTCTACGCAAATGTTCGAGCTTATATAGCTAGTTAGCTCCGCCTCCGTTCTACTTGGCTGGACACGGCATGGCTCTGGCTTGGCTTGGCTGAACTCTGACCTCATTAACACGCCTAACTGAACACAGCTTGGTTGGCTTAACTCAGCCGTATGCTCAGCTCCCAGTGGACCACATTCCACAACAGTATGACATCTCATTTTTATACTGGTACCAGTATCAAGAGATAACAGTATCACTGTATTCAAATTTTTGATAGTTAGCTTTTGGGGAACAGTTACCTTTTTTATATACACACTTCTATACAACGAATTGTTATTATTAAATCAACTTATTCAGGATTATTAATTTGTTTACTCAGTCTGTATTAATTGTATCATTACTGAATCATATATTCTATTGTAATTATAGCAAAACAGACCTAATTTAGCTATTACTTGCTAATTATTCCTCATTTACATTTAAACAATATTATTGTTGTTGTAATTTGTTTTAATTTGTTTGTTCCGCGCAAGACATTTTTTCATGATATGAAGTTTGAAAGTTACAGTTGTTTGGAAAAATTTGAAAATCTTTACGGCTGTTTTTATTTATTTTTTCTAATTTATTTCAACTACTCAGCACACTCTTCTCATGACAAGCAGTTTGAAATTTAGAATGTCAAATGTTGTTGAATGTTAAATAAAAATCAATTCTTTGTTCGGAAACCTTTTTTATTACACAGGCAACTCTGGGTAGCATCGCTAGTAAATATATATATTAGAGCTGCTCAACGATTATAAATATTAATCGGGGTTAATAGCTGGTCTCAACCAATTAATCGTTGATTAATCTTAGAAATAATCTAGCAAATACCTGCATATTCAAAAACAATTAATACAGTTACATATAAATTAATTATATTTGAGACAATTGTTGTTAACAGGAGTACAAGTTATGTACAATGTACATAAATTACAATGGATTAATTATTATGAGTTTCAAAATAGTCCGTGAAAGTCAATAATTGAGCCACCCAAAAGTTGAAGCAGCACAGTCTATTCGCATTATCCGAATGAAGAAATGCTCTCTTACTACATACAATATTGCTGGCTTTAAAGGTTGGCTTGCAATAAAATTTACATTACAGTTATTTGGTATCAAAACATTCAGCTTGTCTTACTTTGTTGTGTTGTAAGTGCCAAATATGTGGAAATGTGATTACAAGCTCTTAAAAGCTCAAAAACGAAAAGCCGCCGTAGACTGGAATCTCTTTATTTAGATGACGTAGCCATGAAATTTGGTTATCGTCTTGTCATGTGATGTTCTCACGTAAATTGAACGGCCAAGAAAAAGCTCAGTATAAAACTTGTCGTAGCTCTAGTTTATGACAAACACTTCGGGTTTTATCGAAGACCCCGTATCAAATATAGATGCTCGCTACTTTACAGTTTTGTTTCGGCATTATTCAGTCGTCAAGTCGTAATCTGATCACGTGACCCAATACTTTGAAAATAATTTTTGCAGCACTTTTCGATTATCACAGGTGACCAACAGGCTTGTCATGATTATCAGACAATAATATGTACTCCTTCGAGCTAAGGTTATAAAGTTTAACAATTTTTTATGGTACATTATAAGATTTCAGTGCTAAAAGTGACAGCATTACAATGACGATAAAACAAACGTGTAAGAACAATAAATATAGTTTTATTGAATGCGTGAAGTATATTTGTGAAAATATTTTGACGAATAAGGTTGCATGAAAGTGTAAACAGAAACCATCTCTCACAACGACGTCACATTTGAGCCGTTTTGGAAAGAGAATCCCAACTACGGCGGTCTCGTCTGGCTGCAATTTTCTGTTCGTTTTTGAGCTTTTAATGGCTTGTAATCACCTTTCCACATATTTTGCTCCTACAACACAACAGAGTAAGACATAGTGAATCTTTTGATACCAAATAACTGTAATGTGAATTTTGTTGCAAGTCAACCTTTAAAAAATAGCTGCTCACAGGGGACAGTAGTAGCGGTAGTCGGTAGTAGTAGTTATTGTCTGCGACAGCTGGTGATGAATTCTGAGCGGTATGTTGAGAATTAGTTAATTGATATATTACCGATGATGTGCTGTTGCGGGAGGCAAATTCTTTCGGGCCTATAATAATGCACTTCACTTTTTTGTTTACACTTCTAACAACATCTGAAAATGCGTCAGCTGGTACAGAAGCCATTTTTCTGCTCTCATGTTACAGTAAAGTGTTAATCTTATATTACTATTATTCTATAGCTGAAATATGATTGTGATTTTTTGAAAAATTAAAATACATGTATAATTTACCTAAGAAAGTATCTAAATATTA
Source organism: Watersipora subatra (assembly GCF_963576615.1). Taxonomy (NCBI): domain Eukaryota; kingdom Metazoa; phylum Bryozoa; class Gymnolaemata; order Cheilostomatida; family Watersiporidae; genus Watersipora; species Watersipora subatra. The sequence continues at coordinate 209,707 of NC_088713.1, forward strand.
ACAAAAACTAGACTGTAAAATGTTAAATAATATTTAGAAAAATTTAAAAATTTTAAAAAAATTTTGAAATTGATTTTTAAATACATTTAACAGTTGGCATTTGGAAACAAATCAAGGCTATTTCAATATTTTCAAAAGCTGCAAACCATAAAAGTTATTCTAAACTGGCGACAAAATTAGGTTAACCTTAGCATAAGGCAAATATGTATTCTAACATTTGAAATTATAAGGAAATGTCATTTGAACATTTACAATTGCAAAAATCTTGCCTTACCAATACAAAAATGTGTTGAAAGGAAGTTTGAGTTTTGATTATTAACAGTTGACTTAATTGAAAGCAACTAAGATCCTACTTCAAGGGAAACTGCTAGCTGTAAATTTTCTGTGTATGAGAGTTGTCCAGCTGTTGATGGTTTCCTCCACGTTTCAATTGGGCTGCTACAGGCTGATTTCTTGTTACATATACTTAAGAAAAACTGTTCCTGAAATGTCCACTCAACTACTGCCCATGCCACTTTAACTTCGACCGAGTCCCTTCTCACCCTTTCCATTATTGTCAAATTTTTTGGGGTGATTGGTTCTGTAATACATAACATTAATGAGCACCTTCCATACTCCTGAAAATAGATAAGCAGCAATGATGTTATTTGCTTCTGTTATTAAACAATCTGTAATCAAATATTTTTTTATTGTGAAGAAACATGCAAGTTTTGCTTACAAGGTGACTTAATAAAAACAGTTCGTAGTTGATGCTGAACAATGACGTCATTAATAAACCCTATTGCAGGTTTTTTTTTAGCCATTTCAGGCCATGAACCATTTTATTTTGCAAAAAACAATTTAAAATAAATCATTTGTACACTCTTATTTAGGACATTTTTTACTTGTATTATGTTTTTAGGATGCAGGTAAACACTTAAAATTGTGTTTCAAGTCATTGTTTCATCTAACTGTTCCTTTAGCTATCGTACTGCTGAGAATATTCGCCTTCGAAAGGCCTACACCATAGTCTTTACACTCTGTGCATATTTTTGTTACTTTGTAGCCTTGATCTTGTTGCCTTGGCTTAACAGCTGCAGTACTTTTTCATCTTTTTTTCTTTTGAAATGGTGCATATAAAATTTTTCTAACTTTTTTGCTGGGGAAAACTAAGACTTGGACGGTCTACTATTTTTCACCCTTCACTGTAGTTACAAATCGTTGTTTTCCAGTAGTTGAAATGTGAAGTTCTAGCAGGTTAACTTTTTACTTTAATGGGTACTAGAAATTCCCCTGTCATACAGCCAATGACCAGAGTGATAAGGGAAAAAAGAAAGAGTGCTGATAGTTGAGAAATGCAACATTAGCAGTCAAATGGCACTGCAGTGCAATAGGATAACTGCAATGCAATATGAGAACTGCAATGCAGTAGGAGAACTGCAATGCAATAGGAGAACTGCAATGGTAGCTGTAATGTACTGGGTGTTATTATGTACTACAAACAGCAATAATGAAATGAAAGATTATATGTTTATATCTCTCCCTGCAATAGAAGAAATGCAATATTAGAAGTAAAATGGCAAGTAAAATAATATACACAGCTGAAAGTTGGTTGTGTTGAATGTAGAATGGTTTGACAGCAATTTGTAAAAGAAAGCAAGCATTAGCATTCACATGTGTCTGGAGGTGTTTCTGCAAACTGGAGCAAAATAAAAAAAATTTCTTGTCACAACGGGGCATTGTAGTTAAGCTCAAGCTTGTACATAAGATGCATAGAAATTTGGCTAATGTTCTAGATAATTTAATGAAACCTTCTTAATTGGACAAAAAACATAGGCTGATAAACTGTGTACAACATTTTTGTACCTGTAAATCGGTCTACGGTCTACACCTGAAACGGTCTACGTTTATTACAGAAACATCCGGCAATTGGACAATGCCTTGAACTGGTGAAATTTGCACATTTTTCTTGAGAAATGCGCACGGCTTTATGGTTATATTTTCTGTCGCGCGACTTTATGGGCATTTTGTTGGCCGTTCTCAATTTTGGTTAAAAAGGCTTGTCAGGTTTTAGGGGCGATTTTAGGCCAAATTAATCTTTCTAGTTATGTATCATCCGATAAGATGGGTAAGTTTTAGGATATCGTTGAAAATTTTCAAAAACTTGGTACCATATTTAAATAAGTGTATTAAATTGGTTTATGCTGTTACAACAGGATTTTATGAACAGAGTCATGTGAATGTCGGTGTTCTGGCTGCTAAGGTTTCTGAAACAGCCGACACAACTCTGGAGTAACAGCTGTTTGGGTTCAAAGGGTCAAAGCTGGAGTCGTTCAAGGTGCTTCAGTATAGTTTGTTAGCCATGTTTGCTTAGTAGGGAGCTGGCAAGTTTCTGTATGCCACTAAGCTCAGCTGTTTTATTTTGCATGCATGTTTTAGAGGATAGCTGTTGTGGCTATTGCCAGAGTACTCAGTTTACACTAATACTGATGGCCTCCACACAACCAACTTGATCACAGTGCTCGGAATTCTCCTCCAGAGTCTTTTTAAAATAGAGTAAGCAGGCTACCTCAGTTCATTCACTGACATTGGTCATGTGTTGGAATTGACTGATGAAGAGATCCGCCTATTTAGAATCAGAGTACTTATGTGATTTAAACTGATGAGCCAGGGCAGAAGGAACAATTAATGATCATCTTCTCCAGCATCTTTGGCAAATAGTCTGTACCCCGGTCTGCATTCCGATCAAGCTCAATAAAAATTCTGATGCCGACCTTTACAAAAGTCCCTCTCACACCCTCAGAAGCAGGCTACTCTCAGAATGGCTAAAGCTTTGTTGTGATCAAGAGATGGTCTTGCGTTGAAGCACTCATTTCCTTTGAAACTCTCTCCTTAAAATCAGTAGGGAAACCTTAATTAAAGCGTCCAGGGGTGCGGGAATTGCTGTAGGATCAAGACTTACAATCTTACTGTTGCCATCGGTTTTAATAAATTCTTTGAGTTTTTGTACTTGCTTCACACAAAAAACCATTAAAGGGCACGGCAAATGGATGGATACAAGTACATTTCTCAGCATATATAATGGTACAGGTACAGGTGAGTATGCAATAAATGTATATGCATAGGACTCTCAAGCATTCAGCTTTTGGTCGCTTTTATGGCATCTTTTAGAGCTTCTGAAGCTGGCTTGGCCCTTTTTTTTGGTAGTAAGGCCAACTCGGTAGCTAGCCGATCGGGAAGGCTACCGACAGTCGTCGGTCATGGCTTGGGTAGCCTTTTTTGTCGGCTTTTTATCTAGTTAGGCTTTGGCCCAGGCCATTTATTTACACACAATCTAACTTTAGTTAGTCAACAGAGTCGTTCATATCTATAGAATATTTCCTCTATCACAAAACAGTATTGTTCCAGTGAATAATCCACCAAAAAAGACTTTGTAAGTAATAATCTTCAATTTATCTTTAAAATCTGTGAAATTTTTGCTGGTGGGGCAATATCGCTGGATAATTTGGGTTTGCAAATTAAAATACAAATTTTTTTTTAAAATGGTTAGCAGTGTGTCTTTGATTAAAATTAATTTTTTTTTTAAAAACAAGTTAGCCCTTTCACTGGAAAACAGAAATAATGAGTTGATCGGTTCCGTCGGGAAACGACTTTTCTGTTGATTTTAGAAGTCGTTTATAAAGTTGTTGCTTAGTAGCAATAGACAAAGATATAAACGCTAATAAATATTAAATGTCTTTGACAAGGTGTTAGTCGATAAATTACACTAAAAAACAATCTTCTGAGAGGCGTTGCCTTGTGCTAAAGTCTAAAGAGATCACGACTTCGTTGACAAAATAGAATTTGGAAAAACCAGGCAACGTACTGCTTGATGTTTGCAACAAGAAAAAAAATTTATTTGTTCCTGCAACCGTTAGTGACCTTTTGCCTGATCAGGACGATTGTAAAGTAAACCCGGAAGCCTCTAAATATACAAAGAAAATTGATTGATATGAAAGTGATGATGAAAATGCTAATGGCCTTGGCTTCGCTATGGCCGAAGGTGATGCTTCTAAGCATTTCATACATTGACAATTGTACATAGTTGTAGCTTTTTTGTAGTAGTACCTATGTGAATGAATTTTTATGAGCAAGATAGTTTGTTGATATAAATAAACCTTAGTCTGAGCTACAATATTTATAGTATGTCTATTATTATTATACTACATTTTTTTAAATTTTCAAAAATAAATTACGTCATTTTTTGCTGTTTTTTGGGGGTTTTATCCAGCCAAAGAGTTATTATAGGCACAAGCTAAAAATATTACCCTTTTTAAAAGTTTTCTTAATCATCATTTTAAAAATCATCTGTGAAAAATTATACTGATAGTTTAAGTAGAAAAGTAAAACCTTTTCTACAAAAAATGTATCAATTTTTATCTTTATGGTTTTACCCAGATAACAACAACACTGCTAAAACATTCAATATTGTTATGCAAAAAACAACGCTTTCCTCAAACGTTTTCAGAATATTCTAAAAATTTTATTTCGTGATCGTTATTGTATTACGTTACAACAATGTTGCGGGAAGATTGACAGAAGTTGTTCTAAAATATTATCCTAATGCTCTTGAAAATGTTACAGGCAAAAACTCATCTACTCTTATCGTAATGTTGTGACTGAAAATTTTATTAAACGTCCCGTCCTTTACCGGTCCTATAAAGTTAATTTAGAGTGTTTGAACATAAACATCTATGTAACATTGAATTCCAATGTAAAAAAAACTTGATGATATGGCTCATTTTTTATTTTTAGCTGATTTCCAAGTAATGTAACAAGAAAGCTATTTTAAGGTTACCCAAAGGTCAATTTTATTTAAGTCTAAACACCCATATAACAATATTTTGCAGTGTAAAGGGAACATTCTGGTGTAGCGACGTTTACATGTATGTTCGGAAATGAAGGTTTTAAAAATGTTCTAACAATGTTTAATGTTAAATGTTGGGTAATAACATTTCATTGTAACATGGTATTTTTTTAGTTAACTGGCTCTTTGTGAATTTTTTTAGTTTGCTTAAAGGTTGATTTGCGACAAAGTTCACATTACAGTTATTTGGTATCAAAAGATTCACCATGTCTTACTCTGTTGTGTTGTAGATGCCAAATATGTGGAAATGTGATTACAAGCTCTTAAAAGCTCAAAAACGAAAAGCCGCTGTAGATTAGAATCTCTTTATTTCTCTGACGTAGTCATAAAATTTGGTTATTGTCTTGTCACGTGATGTTCTCACGTGTATTGAAAGGCCAATAAAAAGCTCCATATAAAACTTATCGTAGAACTAGTTTATGACAAACACTTTGGGATTTACCGAAGACTACGTATCAAATATAGATGCTCGCTACTTTACAGTTTTGTTTCGGGTTGGTCTAATCGGCAAGTCGTAGTCTGATCATGTGACCCAATACTTCGCAAATAATTTCTGCAGCACTTTTCGATTATCACAAGTGACTAATAGGCTTGTCATGATTATCAGGCAATGATATGTACTCCTTCAAGCTAAGGCTAAAAATTTAAACAAGTTTTTACGGTAGGTTATAAGATATCAGTGCTAAAAGTGACAGCATTACAATGTCGATAAAACAGGCGCGTAAGAACAATAGACATCGTTTTATTGAATGCGTGAAGTATATTTGTGAAAATATTTTGACGAATTAAGGTTGCATGAAAGTTTAAACAGAAGCCATCTACCACGGCTACATCACATTTGAGCCGTTTTGGAAAGAGAATCCAAACTACGGCGGTCTCGTGTGGCTGCGATTAACTGTTCGTTTTTGAGTTTTTAAGAGCTTGTAATCACATTTCCACATACTGTATTTTGCACTTACAACACAACAAAGTAAGACATGGTAAATCTTTTCCTATCAAATAACTGTTACGTGAATTTTGTTGCAAGTCAACCTTTAATGAAAACGCTGCCAAAACTCCTTGGTGACCAAGCAAATTGACTTTTATTATTTTTGTTAGCAGTTCATGGTCTATTTGTAAAATTTGTAGCCTATCAATAAAGAAAGATTATTTGAACTTAAATGAAATGAAGCAAATTAACAGTTTTATTCATTTGTATTACCAATATAAAATAAATCAGCAAAATAATGTAAACTCTAAATGTTGACTTTACATGTTGGCAAAAGATTGTTTTACAAATTTCAATGTTTGCACTTCATTACGAATATGAAAACGATGGCAAGGTCTCCCTACAAAGAGTGGGACAAGAGTGTGCTTTCTATAGTGTCTAATTGTGGTAAACGCTTCACAGGTTATTTTAGCTGTATTTTGTTGATGCTCTATATTATGCGCAATATCATTTGCTGAACCGTCCAGCAAAGTTTTTACACTGCTGTTTTAGCGTTAAAAAGTCTTCTAAACATGGTCTTGTGACAGCAGTACAATGAAGCGTTTTTTAGGATTTTTTAGAACATGTCCAGCCTGTCACTCTTAATTATAAAATTGTAAGCTGTGTAAAAGTGGTCAGGAGCATTTATCCAAAAAAGTAACCTAAGAATAAAAAAACATATTATGGTGAACAAAATACATTTGTTTTACTTTAAATTGAGTTTGATTTAAATTAAACCAAAAAAAATAAAAGATTTAATAACTTACTTAATATGTTTCACATTTTTGCTCTCCCTCGAAATCATAACTAGAAAAATGACCAGTGCAGCGAATAGAAGATTCCACAAAGTTGTAGTTATAATGGGTAAGACGAATCCTAAGAACACTTATGTTTTGTGAAGGACTGATCTTGGCATTTGTGACAGATCTGGGAGCTGTAAATAGTAATTTACTAGCTAAAGAGTCGTACACTATTTTGGCAAAAAAGCTGTATGGAAATAGTTATATGTTATCATAGTCTAGAGACACCCAACCAGATATGACATTTTGATCGAAAGCGCTTATGTTTAATTATCAAAGGAAACCACCTATTCTGGCAAAAATTTTATGTAACCTGAGTTGTTTATTAAGACTAGGCATGTAACCATTCCTGAAGGTTTCGTTGTTATCAAACCGAGAAATGTCTCAGACAAAGTCGCACAGCTGCTTTTGTGCAACAAATATGTAAAAGCCTGAAGGAACTTTTGGTTTGTAAATTTGTCATAGCAAAATTTCATATTCACCTAAGGTCAATTTTTTTACAAGCTATTTAGGCAAACTGTTTAAATTTAATTTGGCTAATTAAAAAATCTAAACCAATTTTATCAAATGTATTAAAACAGTAAAATATTACAATGCCAGTAAAAAGTCTAAAAAACCCAGCAAGCACATAGAAGGCTAACAATTATGCTTCATTGACTAAAGGGGTTTTTAAATATACTGGCTGTTTTATGTTTTCATTTGTTGCCGTTTTTTTATATTTTTATATTTTGAGAATAACATAATAGTTAGCCAATGGTTACTTATCTTATTTACATAGCTCTGTTAAACACAAGGGTAGTCAGCATATTCCCTAGCACCTCTCACAATCAGTATTAAGTTTTTTTGCATTATTCTTATCGAAGTTATCAAATATCATGTTGTTGTGTCTTCAACCAACCTCTCAAATTTTGTTGACCTTATTTAAGGGCAACCATATAATAATTAAATTTTACCTACTGTCTTAAAATAGAAACATTTGCAACCAAATTTAAATATGTATATGAACCAATAGATAAAATTTACACTACGTGATTTTACTAATTCGCATAGATATTCCCTTTGTTGTATTTACCACTGATTATTGTATTTTTACTTGCATCAAATGTATTTTGGATGTCAAATAAATGCACATTGAACAGCAATATTTTGTACCTATCAATTAGTAGGGAGGTTTAATGGGAATCCAAATTAATAGCTAAGCTGTTCCATTCAGAAATTGTGTTATCTTAAAGAAGTAAATTTGTTGAATCATGTTACTTGTTATTCAGATTTTGCTTTGCAAACATTATTGGTCAATTAAGGTTTATAAAAAACCTAGAGTTTGAAACAGGTAAGTTTCTTTACTACACATTGTAGAATATAATAGAAAACAGAACAAATAGGTTTACTATTCAAGTGCAGCTATTCTTAGTTGAATATACTTCTTAGTAACTGTGTAGGTTGTAAATTGAACAAAGTTGGCAAGGTGATAGTATTTCACTATAAACAGATTAATTAGTTATGAATCTCTGTAATTCCTGGTCAAAGTCAATTTTTTATTGCTATTTTTTTAATTTTAGCGCTAAACTTTTTTTAACAATGGCCATTAAGTTTAATTAGCTTAAATTGAAGACCATTATTTTTGATAGACATATGTGTATAAGAATTTAACATCATGCTATTAATAGCAAACTCTTGCTAATATACTGAATTCGGGTTGTCAGAATAGTAGAAATAAAATATGTTGACTTCCTAAAATTTCCTTTCCATGCATTGGCTAGTTGTAAAAACTTTTCTGCTTTGATTTTTTATTAACAGCTGTATAAACTTTAGGCTCAATTTAAAATATAACGTTGTAAAAGGCCATGAAACAACTTGTAAAATATGAACCAATTTTTTAAATGGCTCTTAAAGTAGACTAAAATATAGTATAATTTATGTATATATATTTACTATTATGTGAAGAACAGCTATGAAGTCCAGTTACGTTGCAAAAAGCATCGCACTGCGCATAAGCCCAGACGCCTTTTCTAATAGATAACGATACCTGCAAATGAAAAATTAAACCGAAGTTAGCAGTTCTTTTCTGTTAAAATATGTTATGCAGGAGTAGAAAAAAAGCCCCCCATAGGTTAATGATCATTTTCTTCATGTCAATTCAAATCAGCATAAAACCAATTTACCTACATGTATATTTAACTCACAAGCCATTATTTCAATAAGGTTTTGAGTACTTTTTTATCCATCATTTTACAATGATGAATAGCTAATTGTTTGCATTATTTGGTTTCAATAGTGCTTAACACAACAAGCAAACCACTGCCAAAAGTTAAGATGACAAAGATGAAACTAAAGTACGCAGCAGAGAATGCCTAAGTAATAAAAAATCAAATTTCAGCTTGCGTTTTGAGCTAATAAATTTTTTTTTGACTAAAAACAACCTAATGAAAATATTTTAAGCATCAACCAAAGCTTTACTTAAAGTTTTTTTTACCTACAAAAATTAAAATCAGTTTCCAACCAAATAGTAAATGTTGGAAATTTTTATCGAAAACAACTTTGTGGAGACACTGTATAGTTATGTATGATAATTATTTATAAGCAATTAATCAGTTTTCTTGTACTGAAGTAATGAACAGGATTTTTACCTCTTTGTTATCAAAATTTTAAAAAAAATTTTTTTTTTTGCTTTCATTATTATCATTATTATAGACAATTAGAAAAATCTATGAGGTTTATAATGAAGTTTTATAAAAAGTATATAAAACAGAATAGAAGATATGTATTAAACATCATTACATGATAACAGTAAATATGTTACTGATGTTTGCAGATGCTTTTTAGATATATTCCACAGTTTTCAATATATACTTGGAAACAAAAGTGTAAATCTTAATCAAAAAACAGAAAACATTAAAGATTTTTGAATAGTAAAAGGTGAACTTATAAAAAAATATGTTGAGCATGGATTACTTTGTAGAAATGACCTGAAGCAGATGAGTGATGCATGTATCTACAAAATGAGTAGCTGAGTAAATTTAAAGTACTACCATTGTAGTAGCTAATATAACTAGCTATGTTTGCGCACATATGTGTGCTCTGTGTACAGTAGGAGTGGTCACAATGCCTCCAACTGTTGTCAAAAGTGAAGCCTTCAGGTCAACTATAATTTTCGGTAGATTAGTAAAAAGAGCAAAGTTGAAGCTGTGGAAAGAGGAAAAAACTTGACATATTTTCTCATAAGTATTTAGTCAATAACTCTAAAGTAATTGGAGAGTAAATATCGTAAATCGTTTGTCCAACTTTGTGCTCTTTATCATTACATATGATGCATAGACTAAGTTTAAAAGCATAAAACATTATTTAAGCCCAATCATTTTCAAATTTTTTCCTTGTGAAAATTAGTTTGCCATTTGCCATACTATCAATTTTATTTGTATAAATTATATAATTTCCAAGGGTGAACTAAGTCTTAAAATTTTTATTTAAAGCTCAACACTGTTTCACGATTTGATTTGATTTGATGAGAATTGTGTTTAAAAATGCCAATTGTTTCCAAAAACCAGGAAACTTTTTAACTACAACTGATATCAAAGGGAAACTGATATCAAAGGGAAACTGATATCAAAGGGAAACTGATATCAAAGGGAAACTGATATCAAAGGGAAACTGATATCAAAGGGAAACTGATATCAAAGGGAAACTGATATCAAAGGGAAACTGATATCAAAGGGAAACTGATATCAAAGGGAAACTGATATCAAAGGGAAACTGATATCAAAGGGAAACTGATATCAAAGGGAAACTGACATCAAAGGGAAACTGATATCAAAGGGAAACTGATATCAAAGGGAAACTGATATCAAAGGGAAACTGATATCAAAGGGAAACTGATATCAAAGGGAAACTGATATCAAAGGGAAACTGATATCAAAGGGAAACTGATATCAAAGGGAAACTGATATCAAAGGGAAACTGATATCAAAGGGAAACTGATATCAAAGGGAAACTGATATCAAAGGGAAACTGATATCAAAGGGAAACTGATATCAAAGGGAAACTGATATCAAAGGGAAACTGATATCAAAGGGAAACTGATATCAAAGGGAAACTGATATCAAAGGGAAACTGATATCAAAGGGAAACTGATATCAAAGGGAAACTGATATCAAAGGGAAACTGATATCAAAGGGAAACTGATATCAAAGGGAAACTGATATCAAAGGGAAACTGATATCAAAGGGAAACTGATATCAAAGGGAAACTGATATCAAAGGGAAACTGATATCAAAGGGAAACTGATATCAAAGGGAAACTGATATCAAAGGGAAACTGATATCAAAGGGAAACTGATATCAAAGGGAAACTGATATCAAAGGGAAACTGACATCAAAGGGAAACTGATATCAAAGGGAAACTGATATCAAAGGGAAACTGATATCAAAGGGAAACTGATATCAAAGGGAAACTGATATCAAAGGGAAACTGATATCAAAGGGAAACTGATATCAAAGGGAAACTGATATCAAAGGGAAACTGATATCAAAGGGAAACTGATATCAAAGGGAAACTGATATCAAAGGGAAACTGATATCAAAGGGAAACTGATACCAAAGGAAAAATCTTGATAATAATAATATGATAATAAAAATAATAATGATAATAATAAAAAGAATTACTGCTCTTGAAAACTGTACTTTGATGGTATCAAAAATCTAAAACTTTAGCAAACTTCAAAATAAGAAACTGGAATATCACAAAAAGTAAGTTTTTTAAGAAATCGGCTCAAAGTTAGCATAATTTTAGATTTAGCTAGTGGGTTAGGGCCACATGGTGAGTAGCGAAAGTCTCCCCACATACCTAGCCAAGGTGGTACTGGTTGAGCGGTAGCTTTGCCTGCGTGAAATACGGAAACTGCAAGAGTTCCTTAGTACTGTCGGATACTATCGGTGGTTTATCCTGGGGTTTACTACTATTACGAGGTCTCTTCACAAGCTTGTAGAGAAGGAAAAACCTTAAAGATAGATAGGCTAAAAGCAGTCAGTGGTTGACAGGCTCTGCCACAGACTCAACACAGCCCCGACATTGAGGTCTCTGTATTGAGGAAGCTTATATAATTTGGACACAAACGCCAGCAGGAGCGACATGGGAGCTGTGCGACAACAACAAAGCAACCGAGAAATTGCAATGGCTTATTGCAGCACATAAGTCACCTCCTCGCAGCCCCAATACTGCTTGACACTCACAGAGATGTTGCCATTTCCCAAAGCAATTCTGTCCATAATTATATAGATAAGAGGTTCAGTTTCACACAAATTATGCTTCTCTAAAATGGTTCTGTCACAGGAAGGAACCATCTAACTGATAGCGCGTTGGCTAGAGGTATTATATGAGTCAAGATATGTGTTAGAGCACTGTGTGACTGAAACATGGCATTGCGGATGGTTCGAGCCAACAGGGCTGTTAGGACTGTCGGCAGTGTGCTCAAATAGAGCAAAGCAACGAGAGTTCACTCAGTCGGAGTTGAACCAAAAGAGAACTATCGCAGCAGGAGAAACTATGCTCTGTTGGGGATTGCCAAGCCCACGCAAAAAAAAACGGCCGTTCAGCAAGTGCAACCCCTGTTCTAAATGGGACAGCCAAGGTCAAATTGGGACCTGTTGAAGGCTTCCTGGGGTCTCCTGTCATTGAGCCTGTTGTGGCCCAAAGTAGTACTACTCGCCATTGAAAATCATGCAAGAGCTGGCTGAGGAAGTCGCCCAAACCATGCACAAAACAATTGGCAAGGCGGGCCAGCCCCCTGCCTCTAATAAGGCCTGGGTTAAAAAGAGGCCGGCAGTGATTGCCCTGTTACCCAAGGCGTTGGCTGAGCTAACACAATAGTTGGCTCAGCTACAGAGCAAGTTCAACAGCACTGTGGCAATAATGTACCAAGCTATTGAAAGGCACACTGAACTGCCCTTGGAGCAATTGGTATCGGGAAGCAGGAAACTCAGGATTCTGCATGGAACAAAGGAAATTAAAAAAATCAAGCAGTGTGACAGAATTAAAGCCAGAGTCACCCCTCATGATCAACCTCATTTATGTGCTGTGCCCATCCGTCATGAAAGATCCAGTAACTATGCAGGTTGCTACTCTTCTCTGGAAGCACAATGGCAAGATGCCATTGCCATCCAGAGGGCATGGTTTTAGTGGTAGCCAGTACCCTTGACAAAAGGATGTTCCGCTACCTGAGGCTTACAGAACAACCATATACCAAACTGATAGAGGAGCTTTGTCAACTCTGAAAGATGAGCAAGATGCACACTGCTCATTAACATCTCTGAGTTAATGGGATCATGGAGAGAAATAATTGAAGCCTGGGCCTGATTTTCTAAAAGCCATGATGCCAGCCCGAACACAGAAATAATGGGATGAGGTTTGGTCCCAGCTTATTCGGATGTACCGTTTTACCTCCTCCACTGTTAAGGATGAGACAACACATTTCCCAATGTTTGGCGGACAATTGTGATTGCCTAATTAGTTGGAAACTACCCATTTTTCATTGAGATGCAACCCAACAGCAATACATGATGCAGAGACAGCAGAGGCTAGAAGAAACACATGAGGCTCTCAAGAAGTCATCCTTGTACATCACTTGTACATGTGGTTGTGTGTAATAGTCTGCTCTGATAGGGTGTAGCTAAGAAGGTCAGAAATGTCACTCACTCCGAAGCTGCAATTTGCTCTCATTCTAAAACGCTTTCTTCGCTGCGATATGAAGATACCTGTTACTAACCCTTATTGAAAGTAGTTGTGAGCACTGATGTGAGCTTCAAATTGAGGGGTCAATGTGCGGAATGATATGATTCTCAATATGAAAGAAGATATGACTGTCAATATAAATTCTGACAGGAACTGTAATAGGACCACAGGGATAGTCCAGTGGGTTATAAGTGGGTGATTTGCAGTAGATTCAAGCTGTACTATTTCTACAGGCTTCAAACAAGCCTTAATTTTGGGAGAGACGGAGTTGATCAATCTATAGCCCAAAAGGCGAGAAGCCATTAAACCGTGAACATTACCTTTGCAAAGAGTGTCAGAATTGACTAAACACACAATGTATTGTTTATCTTCAAGTAGATTGAAGTTATTGTAAGGATGTGAAAGACTGAAAGTAATTCATAACAGTTTTGACTCCAATCATTTCTATTTGTTGGAAGAACAAAGAAATGAGGTTAGCATTTACACCATTCAAAATTATAATCATGTAACTGGGTGCATTAAAAGGTTAATACAAATATAAATTTCATAACACCAATATCAACTCGCTCATCACCTAGGGACTCACTAACAAACCGGCACAAGCATTCTGTCGCGCTCACATCTGAGAGAATAAGCCCGCAATGCTTTTCAAAAGCCTTCAGCTCTTTGCAGCATATCAGTCTTTCACGCCCTTCAACTATACAAAATTAGTAGTAATGAAAAAAGTAAAGATATTGTATAAAATATTTCAATAAAAAGACTTAGGAGAGAAGAGGCCTGAGGCTACAATAATCAGTTAGCTTGAAAGGGAATCGGAATTCACTTTAAATTTTTAAAAATTATGCGCACAATTGCTCACAGAGTTACCTACTCATGCCACATAAAAACATAAAGATAGCTGGATCAAATTAGTTTCACGGCTCAATTTGTTTTATATTGTTGGTTAAGAATGTACAGACAGGAAGTTACCTTTTTAATAAATTAATGCAATAAATAAACAATAAAAAGGTCAATTACCTCAGTATTTGTTCAAAGTTTTAAACAACATTTTATGGTCGATTTTTAATAACAAAACTCTGACTGCATTAAAAAGATTACTCTAAATTAAAACAACTACTGAAAAATAAAACCAAAACACTTTATCTAGTTTAAATTTTAAACATGGCCTTTGAAGATGATTTAAAATAACAAAATGAACAAAAGCCTCAACTTAAACACCCAAATAAACATAAATATCTACTAGTACCCTGACAATCTAGAGTGCAGTGAGAGATCATCAAGTGGTAGGCTAAAGCACTGCGGTCAAGCTGATTGGTGGAGGTATTACAGTGTTCACTTACTAAGCTAAACATCATGAGTTTTGAGTCCTGTGCAGAGCGATTTTTTATCTTAATCTCTGATCACGACTTCAGATATACACTGAATTTGTTATAGTAAAGATTTTTTGCTTAACTCTTTGGCTATCAAATTAATTTCTTTAACAAGACATAATTGCATAGGTATAAAGCCTAATATTTGAAAAAGATGTATATAAACTGTCATAACCTTTGAACCACACTTCCCATAAAAAATGATTTTGATACCAAATTATTCAGATTAAAATTTTGAAATTATACAATGTGAGTACTCTGACATGCTAGTTTGTTGTGAGAAATCAAATGCCTTGATAAAGTGCAGACAACAGTTATATGTACAATTATTTAAAAATGTTCATGAGTGATTGATTAGTGCAGTTGTTATATAAGGTCTTGGCCAACCAGGCAGCATGTTTTGAGTTCAAACCCTTCACCAGGTAATATTTAATCACAACTTTCAAGTTATGGTTATAAACACATGAATATGTGTCTGCTCTTTTTTAGCATTAAATAAAATAGTCCAAGCGAATTACAGTAATTAACAAAATGTGTAATGTTAACAAGCTTTACTATAAGGCAGAACTGAGAATTGGCTTCAAAATCAGAAACAGATATGAAGGATTGATCATAAACTAATAACTAGCAGTCTCACCCGCTATGAGAGACCATCATGTGTAATAAGCATGTGCAAAGTTATTCTAAAGTACAACAAGGTGCTCGAGTGACACAGGTAATAGATAGCTTAGTTGAGAAGTCAAATATCTGTGTTCGTTTCCTGTGCAGGGGATCCTTTTTCATAATGCTCTCAGCATGGCTTCAAAAGGATGGGCAGACACGGCTTTAGTTATAAAACAGATTGATTTGTTGTTAACAATTTTGTTGCTAACAAATTTGTTAACAACAACTTTTTGATAACTTTCCTCACTCAAATCTATTTTCCCCTAACAATTTCCGTAAGTAAATTGTACACATACTCCTCTATTTCCTCGTGATCCTAAGATAGCCCCTACACGATCCTACCAACATTGGCAGCTGACAAGTATTAACAGGTACTTATGCTGCAATTATCACTGCAGGTGGGCAAGCGTTTTCACATTCAGTTTTGGTTCTACAAACAAAGGAACAATTTAAAATTCCTGGTTTCGATTCAATAGAAGTTGTATGCTCATGATTTACTTTTAACAAAGTGAAAGACAATTCCAAAAAGTGTTCAAAGTTGTTTAAGATCACCAACATTACACGAATGAACAAATTAACTCTCACTCCCCATAGGTGCAAACCACTATTGGAGTTTTGCTGAGACTATGAAAGATTCTATACAAAAAGTCCTATGCAACCTAGAACACAGAGTATAAGTACACGTATATTAATGAATATTCTGAGATGTCTGAAACCAGATGCTTAAGGAAAGTGTTAGAGTTTTGATCTGCCAAGTTGATTGTCCAGAGTTCACTCATGTCCATGGCAGTCTTTTATCCTAACCTTCAACTCTGGATTTAGACAGACATGACTCTCATGACAGTAACTAGAAATTCCCCTGTCATACAGCCCACGACCAAAGTGATAATGGAAAAAAGAAAGGGTACTGCTGGTTGATGAATGCAATATTAGCAGTCAAATGACACTGCAGTGCAAGAAGAGAACTGCATTGGTAGCTGCAATGTACTGAGTGTTATTATGTACAACAAACAGCAATAATGAAAGGAAAAGATTATATGTTTATATCTCTCCCCCTGCAATAAGAGAAATACAGTATTAGAAGTAAAATAAAAAGCTGCTGTGTAATATACACAGTTTGAAAGTTGGTTGTGTTGAATGTAGAATGGTTTTGACAGCGATATGTAATCAAAGTGAAAAAAATGGGTCATGATCACAGAAAACATGGTTAAGTCGGGTGTGTAGTATTTAGAGTTATCTACACATACAGAAGGAGAAAAATTCTCAGTTATTTTGAAAAAAATATGATTTCAGCTTAGTTACAGCAGATTTTATTGTCAATAAACTGAATGCATGTTTGCCATTAGCGCGAAATAATGTTTCTGAAAAAAACTGGTGTTCAATTTTGAGAAACTAAAACCGATGCACAATATTTTTTACATTTCAAAATGTCATAGCAACCAATATCAAGAAGTTGTGATATTTATATAGATTTTTGTATTTATATGCAAAAAAAATTTTGCTGAATTTAAAAATCTATGCAGATTTTAGTTGTTTGTCATAGGAATAGCTGTATGTCTATAAGAAAATGTAGGCCTATTACTTAATTTTGCAGATATTAAAGATGGATTGGTAGTACCACAATATTGGGCGCAGCCGTGGTGTCATCAACAAAATCTTTGAAAAAATAATAACAGTAACATATCGCACACCATCGGTCACTATTTACTGCAATCATGTAAATTCGAATGATCATTCTTATAATCAAATCTTATAATAATAATTGTATAAAATCAAATAATTATTCTTATAATTGAATATTGTAATAATCTTATAGGAATCGTTAAAAAAATACCATCGTCATTTCCTTTACTTTCACTGCTTTGGACATCAGTTGAAATACCAAAGTACTCATTATAAGTGTCCAAAATGTCAGAGTTACCTTTAAAATTGGCAAAAAAGAAACGATTACTTTTCAGTACTTCTATGTTAATTACAGAAACCTTCGCCACTTGGACAATGCCATAGACTGGTGAAATGTGCACGTTGTTCTCGTGAAATGCGCACGGCTTCATGGTTCTACTAATCGTCGCACGGTTTTATGGGCATTTTTTGGCCGATCTTAATTTTGATTAAAAGAGGGTTGTCAGGTTTTAATGGTGATTTTAAGCCGAATAAATCTGTCTATTTTTGTATTATCCGATCAGATGGGTAAGTTTTAGGATATTGTCTACACTTTTCAAAGACTTGCTAATCTATTTAAATAGGTTTATATGTGTTTTGTATCGTTATTATACTTAACAACTCTAGACAAAAATGGTTAAATTTGTTGATGAGATTTCAGTACAAGGGTTTCAGCACGGCATTGATGAATAAGTTTTGGAAGTTTTGTGCGCATATGAATTTATCATAAGGCTCCCAAACACTCACTTTGCTTGTGTTTGGTTGTTGGATTAGAAAAAGTGACAAACAAGAAGAGCGGGTGCAGCTGCTAGTACCAGATTTGTTGTTGTGATCCTGTGCATATATCTGTGCGATATAAGCTGTTTTAAAAGCCTCGCTCTATTGCCTTCTGTCCCCCGTCAAGCCCACTGGAAACGTGGAAGTAGAAGTGATGTTGCCATAGATTTCTACTATAGCTATCATACTATGTGTTTCATGTACTGCAGTCTGTACCTGTAGGCACAAGACGCAGTACAGAAAGCACCAAAAACACCAAGTGTCATACAGCCCACGACCAAAGTGATAATGAAAAAAAAGAAAGGGTAGTGTTGATTGTTGAAAAAATAGTTCTCAGCAGGAATTGACAGAGTATAGTGTAAATGAGACTTGTTTGAGATGATATAAAATAAATTTGAGAGAGCATGACTCTAAAAAGGTTCAACTAACAATTTATTTTGAAGGTAATGTTGGGTTGAAACCAGGTATACAATTAATTGGTTAATTGTTGATATTACAATATCTGTTATAAGTAGAGTATACAGTATCTTTTAAAGGTGGCGCAGTCTAGTCTCCTCTCTTTTGCGTTGTAAGATTTAGTCATTGATAGCTAATCGAGTGATGCGCTCCCTAGCGAAGTTGTTAACAAGTAAGTCATTGATGTTTCAAACTTGAGAGAGAGCAACAAACGATATTCCAGTGGTCATTCCGTGGTGGCCTATATCAATGACAGCTTTAGCCGTGGTAGGACCTTGACTCTTGTGTATTGTCAAACCCCATGCTAGATCGAGAGGAATCCCTCGTCATAAAGGGGCATTCTAGTTCAGCCCTAGCTTGTACATAAATTGTAAAGAATTTTGGCTAACGTTTTAAATAGTTCAATGAAACCTTCGGTGATTGGACAAAAAAACATAGGCTGATAAACTGTGTACCACAATGTGGTACCTGTAAATCGATCTACGCCACAAATGGTCTACGTTTATTACAGAAACCTTCGAATAAATTCGATTACAAGTAAACAAGGCCATAGACTGGTGAAATTAGCAAGGTTTTCTCATGAAATGTGCACTGCTAAATAGTTCTACTATCTGTCGCATGGTTTTATTGGTGTTTCAATTTTCGGTCTCAACTTTTATTAAACCGAGCTGTTCAAGCGTTTTGTGGCAATTTTCGTCCAAATAAATCTGTCTATTTGTGTATAATCCGATCAGATGGGTAAGTTTTAAGATAATGCCGACGGTTTACAAAGACTTGGTAACATATTTAAATAGGTTTGTATGTGTTTTGTATCGTTATTATACTTTAACGACTCTACAAAACGATGGTTAAACTTGTTGATGAAATTTTGATACAAGGGTTCGTCTCATTGTTGATGAATAGTTTTCAGAAGTTGTGTGCACATGTGCATTTATCATTAATCTTCCAACCAATCGCTTCGCTCTGTTTGGTCGTGGGAATATTGTATTTGTACCAGTCAGTCACCCTGGACTCTCTTACTTTCTAGACAAAGAGGCCACACATTCCAGCTGGAAATAGATACATGCATGCATGTTTATGTGTATTGCGGTGTCTGTAATACACATACACGATGTATTCAACAATCTTTACTATAATAAGAGTAGTGTACATCCTTTCGATTGAAGCCACGCTTAAATATTACAAAAAAATTGCTTCACAAGAGATTCGAACTGGCAAATTTTAGTTTAGCTGCACAACACACTCCTACTTGCACCAATCTACCAACTCAATCATTTAGTGATTATCATGCAGTAAGTTATTTCACTTGACAATCTTTCATGACACACTAGAATGTCAGGGCGTTAGCTAGTAATATACTTAGCAGTGAAGAGCCCATATGACAGCCATTAGTCACATTGATATGACAGTTTATTGCTCTAGTACCAACAGGCCTGATGGTGAAAGTTGGCTAATACATGAAATGGCCTTTCTACAAAGGTTTTTAATTTTTATGCATAGTTGTGCAAATGGTATAAGTTTTAATAAACCATTAACCTTTGGGCAGTTTGTTAAAGTGGCAATTGTCTTTTTATTGCGTTAAAACTTTCAATAAATGAAAACAGTTTATATACAGTAACCAATTGGCAAGTGGCCAATTAATGTAGTAACTTTTTAAAGTTTTAAGTAACACTTCATAGCAGATTCTTAATAACAAAACTCTAATTGCATTAAAAAATACTATAAATTAAAATGCTCAATAAAAACTCAAAAAGCTTGCTCATAATTTAGAATTTAACAATGACCCTCTTTAAAAGTAATTTGCAACATGCAAATTACTTTTAAAGGGGTCATTATTTTGTCATCATTTTGTTAAAATAATGACAAAATGAACGAAGCCTCAGCTGAAACTCCTAAATAAATATAAATATCTACTAGTACCCTGACAATCTAGAGTGCAGGGAGAGATCATCAAATGGTATGCTAAAGAACAAAGAAGGCAGGTTTATTGGTACCAACTAATGAGTGTCTGCCTACCATGCTGTATGTCATGAGCTCAAATCCTGTCCATGGCAATATTTTACTTCAATCATTGACCTTGGATTCAGATAAACACGGCTTTCTAGCTCAAACTCTTTCGTTTCCAAACTAATTTGTTTAACGAGACATAATTGCTTAAGTAAAACCTAATATTGAACAAAAGGTGTATATAAGCTGTCATAACTTATGAACCGAAACGTCTATAAAAAACATTTTAATCTCAAACTGATCAGCATAAAGTTTTACACCAGGTGATGCCATTAAAATGCCACAAGCTTGTTGCAGAATGAACTCGGACACCTTTTCAGCCATTTCCTCTGGTAAGCATGTTCGAGTCAGAGGAGTTATCGCTTTTCTTCTAGAATTATTATTACAGCTAACAATAAAATAGTCACTCTGCTAGTACTATTGTTCAATAAAAATCAATGGAAGTCAATTGATCTAGAATTAGTGAAAACTGTAATGGTAATGTGCCTGACATGGCCAGTTATTGCTAAGAAGAAATCGCTATAAAAACAAGGTTTTCTGAAAAGTGTCAAGATGGGACCACTATCTCAGGATGGGATATAAACTTATATTTCATTCACTCACCGTATGATTCCTTTTGCTTGAGTGCAGATACGATAGGCTAATAAATCAACTACTGACTAATCAAAACACTTCACACAAAGCCTACTAAAGCCGTACCACTTGACTCTTTGGCCATATGCTAGCGCTGTGGCAAGCCACACTACTCGGCATGTAGTATTCACAGTGGCTCAGCTCGTGGTTAAAATAGTTAATATGCTAAGAGTTAATTATAATCTGTAGACAATGCAGATAGCTTTCTCACTATTTCATAGTGTTATAGTTGTTAAGTTTTAACAAAAAACCATTTTTATGACAATCAAGTAGTCTTTTAGTAGGTGTAGACGCACGGACAAGAAATATCAATAAAATTGATCATTTAATTCTCATTTCCTCTGATCCTCCATAAATGAGCTTGAGACTAACTGTTCCTTCATTGCTCTATGACAGTAAAAATGCCAGGTATGCTCGAGTCATTTATAGAAGCTGACAGGTGTCAACAGGTTCCTGTTGAGTTGGAGGTAGTATGGGATAGCTGAATTAAATTGACACGCTTTCTCACACTCCTCACAACTACATTAAGTGGAATTTATGTATAACTGGCTGTACAACCCGGCATTGCCCAGGTAATAAAAAAGTATTTGGACAAAAAATTTATCTGTATTTAAGATATTAAAACATTTGCCATTATAACTTTCAAACTACATATCATGAGAAGAGTGTTTTGTGTAATCAGAATTAATTAAGAAAAAATAAAAACCTCTGTAAAAGTTTTCAAACTTTGTCAAACAACTGTAACTTTCAAACTTCATATCATGAGGAAAACGTTTTGTTCAGGTCAAATGAATTAAATAAAACAAAGCAATTACAAAAGGGTTGAGATGTAAATGTAAAATAAATAGCAAGTAATAGCTAAATTAAGTCAGTTTTGTTACAATTACAATAAAAGATGATTCCGTAATGATGAAGTTAATACGAATTGAGAAAACAAAATAAAAAACCTGAATATTTGAATTAATAATAACAATTCTTGCATAGAAGCAGGTGTGTATAAAAAGGTTACTGTTTTATGACCCCAATAGTTTTACAATGAGTACATTTTTCATATCCGTTCACAACGATTGATAATTTTTCTAAACAGCAAGGATTATTCTGCAAAGTAAAACTGATAACATATATTTCATATGTTTACATAAAAGTGAACAAAAATATCTTCTGCTATAATGAAGGCGCTGCATATCAGTCATTTAGCTATCTGTTCAGTAGGGTCTAGGTTAGGATAAAAGATGTCTTGGAACAATACATCAACTCGTGAAATTTACATTGGTAGACCGACGCTGTAGTACCTGTAACTATCCGATCGCTTTTAAAGATTTCTGAACAAATGCAGCTACTTATTTTCTGTTTTGTCGGCATGTTAAACGATCTATCACAGCAAACAAGAAATTCATAAAAAGTTTATATATAACTTATAAATATGCAGATTTATAGCATGTTATTTAATAGCACTCTTGTAGCTATTTTAACACGGCTTGCAATGGATCGATGCTCATAGCTTTACTTTTTAACACATAAGGAGCTAGTATTGGCTGCAAACTAGCAAACATATATCAATGGGTGCAATGAGTTTTAGGCAACATTGTTAAATTGATACAAAATAAAAATATTTTTTTCAAATTTAAAATGAAATAAAAATTGAAAATACTAGCAAATTGTAAAGAGGGAAACGAGCTATAATATTATTGCAGGTTAATTGCAAATAATGGATATCAACTGGTAGCGATATTTATCGGTTTCTCAATGTATATTTATAAGAGGCCTTTGACAAGTTGGAGGTAAGTTAGCAGATTTACTGCATCCAAAAGATTTAATATCACTTCACTGGAAAAAGAGGCAAACATGGGCGACAATCAATTCGCCAATAACAAGGCTGAATTTATCTTCCGAAAATTATGATGAGCCATTTGAAAATACACTGCCAGCTTCTATTTGAACCCCGCCTCCAATTGACCGCCGCCATAGAAGGAGGTTAAAAATTAACTCACCATGGTGTTCGATTCAAGGTTGTAAGGTTGTACTGGTTGTTCCCCGTTGTACTCTTGTTGCTAGCTCAGCTTAAGTGGCTGATATGCTAGGATATTTAACATACTCAGGTCTCTAACTATTTTTATTAAATAATAACTGTTTGTGATTAATTACTAATAAAATATAATATACAACGTTCTGTTTAGTACCCACATATTAATCAATAAGGGATATTTCTCTTAAGTTGTATTTAATTATTACAGCCTAAGTTCTATGAAGGTTTATTTTGTTAAAAATTTCTATTCGTCACGTTATTGCCAGTGGCCAGAATGAAACTATTTATAGTGCCCAAAGGTATTTTGTCACTAGTAATATTGAAAAATGTTCTTTTACTTTTTTAGATGAAGTTAAAATTGTTTAGTAAAAGTTTATTTCTAAACTGGCTAATAATAAATATTGCTGAATTTGCAAGTGCCATTGTTTAGTCATTTTAAGCAGATGAACTTATATTTTAAGTTATAAACAGCAAGTTAAACCAGCCAATAATTGGCTGGTTATTATTGGCTAGTAATTATTACATGGCTGTAAAACTAGCCAATCATGAAGCCGCAATAACAATTAGCTCCTGTTCTTTTATTTAATAACTGATAAACTGTCAACTCATCATGAATCACTGTTTGAATAACTCTTATTCAGCTCAGCCAATCAGGAGACAGATGACATTGTTATAGCTAGCTACCAGCTATAAAGAAGCCTGTAGTAGTAAGAGCAGGTGACAAACAGATTAGCAACAGGTAAGTATAACTTATATATTATATTAGCGTCTATCAATATTGTACTTACTGGGAATAATAGAGTAGATGAAGAGAGACACTGAGTCAGGCTGATTATAATATTACTCTGACCTGAGACTATCACCCTCTACCGTCAGGATACTATTAGAGTCTGTCATTTAGTTAGGTTAAGATGAGGTCAGGAGGCTCTGGTCTCATTCCTCAATCATAATCAGACCAGCAAACACTTCCTACAGCAGATATTTCATGTTTCTCAGCAGAGTATGACTTCCCTAGCCTCCTTTTTATACTCTGTAAATATGCATTAGTTCACCTGCAGCCACTCTGTTATGGTTTGCATTTTTCTAAGTCGGCAATTTATTGAAATTGTGTACTCATTTTGCTGTCATATTATACTGTATGTAGCAGCTAATAGTTTGCATTACACATGTTATAGTTAAAGATGGAAGGATTACTAAAGAATTACATACGAGATAGAAAGATAGAGATGCATGCATTGAGGGCAGCTATAGAAACAACCCAACCAGCTGAGTTACTAAAGCTGTTGATTACTATCAGGCACGACTCATACACAACTATTATAATAGCTGTAGAAGAAGGCCAGACAGAAGCATGTCGTCTGTTTCTCTCACCCATCAGAAAAACAGCAGACGAATTGCTTTTAATGAAGGGGTTGGAGGGAAGGACAGTTTTACACATTGCTGTACAAAGAGGAAACTGTGAGTGTGTAGAGTTGCTGATAGACACAGTGAGTGATGAGAGGAAGTACAAGTTTGTAGCTGAGAAAGATGAATACGGTGACACAGCTATAGCAGAAGCTGCACTCTCGGGAAGTAGCAAGTGTTTAGAGTTCCTCCTTTACATCTTCTCTTCGCTACAAAGAAACTCCCTATTAAACATACAGGATATTGGCCTCGACACTCCACTACACTGTGCAGCATACAATGGAGAGACAACTACTATGAAGGTCATGTTAGGATCTGTGTCTCTATTGACTGTCTCTTCACTCCTCAACATAAAGAATAAATACAACAGGACTCCATTGGAGTTGGCTGAGTGTAAAGGAAATAAGAGATCATCAGAGCTGTTAAAGAGTTGGGAGAAGCAGCCAGTAGTAGAAGGTAGGATTGTTATACAGAGTGACACCAGCTACTCACTTGAACTGTTGTACTGCTGAACTCTTCTACAGCCTCAGCAGCTTTTTACTGAATAACTAAGCAAAATGCTAATAATTCATTCATTGTATACATTTACTGTTGAACCCTGGGACATATTCTGGGAAATTGCATCTCTATTTTTCTGTAAACTCACTGAGTCTTGCATAGACAGAGTGCTGTTTGTTTCCAGCCTCCAGCTGAACAGTTTATAGTCTGAGTATTTAAATTAATATTAATATTCAAAACTGGCAGGTTTGAAGGGAAGTTAGCAGCTCTATAAACATCAGCTACTTGTGTGGCAGACTTCATAGCTTGGCTTTTGTGCTCCATATTATTCTGTGTATTAATATTTCCGTACTTTGAAAAGTCTTGCATGTGAAGAATTTAACACAGTAGTAACAATATCATAGTATAATAATAATAAATAGCATTATAATATAATAATAGTAATAATATTATGATTATTGTAAGTAGTTGTAGACTCGAGAGTCATTCTTTCAAGCTGAGGTTGGAGGAAAACATTATACTCTTTTTTATGACTAGCTAATCATCTATGCAGCAGTTTTGAGGAAAAGTAGACAGTATTACAACCATCTTTTACACCGCTGTAGTTTATCCGCAGCATCTTAATTGTTAAATAGTTTAACTTTTTCACTGCCGGATGCGCATTTATGCAAAGTCTTTGGTCGACTGCCATATGCGCATTTTTGCGAATTTCCCCAGTTGCGTAGTAGCTTAATTTTATTATTTGTTGACAACATAACCAATAATTTTTGAGACTTTTAAGGTGTTAACAGTAATGTCTGACAATTTCTTTAAAAAACTAGCCTAAAAATGCCAAGCAATTTTAGATTTTTATTTGGGAATCTTCAACTAAAAAATGAACATTTTTATCTTTTTGACGTTCGAACTATATAGTGTTATTATGGCTTTGGTAAGTACACCCAAGTTACAAAATAGAGAATAACATATTTTGATAACATTATATCTGATTCATAGTCAGACTTTAGTGATTACACAGATAAATAAAGTAGCAACCTTGACTCTGATGGTGGTGAAATTAATAGTTTTATAAGAGTAAGGAGCATTGTAGAGGATCTTTTTTAGCTTCATAGCGATCGTAGCTTCACATAGCCTCATCAATACACAAAGTATAGATACATTGAATTTTTTGCATAACAGTGTTTGTTAACATGTTAGCAAAATAAAATATATAAAAAAAATGTTCTAGATCAAGTTTGAAGATATTGTATACATATCATCAAGCAAAATTGGCAGTTTTTCGGTAAAATTGTTGGCAGTAGGCCGATAGCTAAATCTGTACAAGGATGGCAGTGAATGGTTTAAGTTGCTAACATTACATGAATCCACCCTTTGTCATGTTTAGTAATAAACTGGATGACAGATTGAAGGAAATATTGTAGCAGCCTCATGTTTCAATATTTAGGCTCTTAACCTATAACAATAAGAATCCTTGATACTAAGATTAAAATCACAATAGCTGATTTGCCATTGTTATGAACTATGAGAAAATGTGTGGTTTTAGTATTTTATTGTTATTATGTGTATTAGGAATAGATATTATAATGTTGAGCTTTGGTTGAATTTGCAGCTGTAAGAAGTCTTCCAAGCAGCTGTTCTTCTTAGAAGACTTCTTACAAATCAACATCAAAATGACTTTTTTACTAGTTGCATTCAGCCAATTCTCCATTAACACATGTATACATGTTAACTGATGTGTTATTTTTATTCATATTGCCCATTAGATATTGTGTTATGTTTGGCTTGGCTGGCAATCACTACAAAGTTTTATCACTTTTTTAAAAAATTTCTTTTTTCCTGAGCAATCGCGGATGGCTTCTGAGCGTGATACATTAGGTGCTACTCCCATGAATCTATTGACCAGTAAATATTCAGCCAAGGAAAGAAGCTTGCTTTTTAATTAAAGTAGGTGTATTGAACTTTCTCTAGCAACTAGCCAGCTGGAGCGCATAGGTGCGCATGTTCGAGAAAGTTTCACCTTGCAAGAAGCTCAAGCGAGTCGGCAGCGTTCAGCTGAGCAGACCGGCCATTACTAATAGTACGCAAGCTTCGCTTCTTAAGAAAAGCACCGAGCAACTTGCCTACCCCATCTGCTTGGAAGTCAGCTAGCCAACCGGTCTGTTAACTTTTGCCGACTAGATGATGCTCATGCACTTTCGCTTTCAAGTAGAGGATGTTTGCGCAATTACACATTTTACACAGTCTGCCTGTCCCTGCCTGTCCCTGCCCGCATGTGTGCAAGATCGCCAGCCTTCACGCTACTTAGTACTGTGCTGCCCAACCAGTGCTGCCCAACCTTTTCCGAACATGGGCCGGATTTAAAAAAAAATGACGCCAGTGGGCCGGACTCACATTTCTAGTCTTACATTCTTTAATAGAACTATTTGAAATGGTTTGGAAAAGTATTCAGAACTGTAAATATTGATTGTATTTTTTATTTATAGAAATTACCCTTTATACAATTATAATTCATAACTCAATTTAAACATAGGGGGTCCTACATATGATACTACATGTATTTCTATTACTTTTATTGCTATCAAAAGATTATAGTCTCCAGATATTACATGAATACGAAATGATCATTAGAAATTTTGATTTAGTGCCTTAAATTCTATAAAATAAATTCAACAATTTATCAAGATTAAAAAAAACATTGTTCAAATGGCTTTGTATTTCAATAATAAAACAATTTCATTTTAGATGTAAACCGGTAATGAACGAAAATATCAGTGAGAAACTTGAAATTGTTTCGAGTCATCAAGAAGCTTTTCGATGTCTGCCGGAATATTTGTTAAGGCCAGTCGGAGTTCATCTTCGAGGTGAGCGTCACTCAAAGAATTTCTTTTGTTCGATTTTATTAATTGCATGCGACTGAAGAGATATTCACACATCCATGTCGAACCGAACAAAACGAGAAAGCGTTTTGCGTAGCATGTAAGATTTGGAAATTGAGTGTGAGGCAGACCGTATTTGTAGAAGTCCATCAGATTCCTATTTAAAAATTGACTCTTGACATCAAAATCACTTTGTAATTCATTCAATTCCATTTGAAGCTCAACGGGGGCATCAGCAGGATCCACGTCAAAAGGCATTGAAAAAAATTTCAGCTGGTCTTCACAAGCACGGAAATCCTTAAATCTCCTGGCAAATTCTTCCTGCATCCGTTTTAACTCACTCACAAAGAATTCCCGGTTCATGGTTGAAATGTGCGACTGTTTCTGAAGGCAAGGAAAGTGGGCATAATTGCTGTCAGCAATTTGAGCAATCCACAAATCCAGTTTCTTTTGGAAAGCTGTCACCTCCCCAAACAAATTATGGATGAGTTTTTCTTTTCCTTGTAACCGCACATTCAACTCATTCAGTTTGTCTGTAATGTCCACCAGAAAAGAAAAATCATTCATCCATTTGTCGTCATCAAAATTGATGCATAAATTTCCTTTTGCTTCAAGAAATGCTGCCACATGTTCTCGAATATCGTAAAAGCGTTTCAAAGTACGTCCACGGCTGAGCCACCTGATCTCGGTAAAGTAAGGAATGCCAGAAAATTCGGCGTTTATCTCATCGAGAAAATTTCGAAACTGTCGATGATTCAATGCACGACTCCTAATGAAGTTGACAGCTTTCACGACATTATCCATGACGTGATCAAACTTAAAGATTTTGGAGCAAAGTGATTCCTGATGTATAATGCAATGGTACCACAATATTTGGTCTTTACTCACATTCAGGGATTCCAGTTTTCTTTGGATGAAACCACGCAAGCCTTGCTCCTTGCCGATCATGGCCGGTGCACCATCGGTAGCAATTCCCACCAGACGATCATAAGTCAGTCCCGCCTTTTCGAGTGCAGTGTCGATTTCTTTGAAAACAGCAGCACCCGTGCAATTTCCTTTCATGGGGCATAGAGCAAGTAATTCTTCAGTGATATTAAAAGTTGAATCAACACCTCTCACGAAAATCGCCAGTTGTGGTGTATCAGTAATGTCAGTAGATTCGTCGATGGCAATGCTGTAAGTTTCGAAGTTTTTACAAAGTTCGTTCAACTGCATTTTCGTATTTTTGGCCAGTTCTTCAATCCTTCGGGTTATTGTATTACGCGACAAGCTAACACATTTTATAGCTTTCTCTTTCTCTGGGCACAGAATTTCAATCGCCGAGGTGATACATTCTTTGACAAAATCTCCTTCCGAAAAAGGTTTCATGTTGCGTGCAATCTTTTCAGCAATGACGAAACTCACTTTGGCGTACTTTTTCGATTCATCATCTACTTTCCGAAAAATGTTCTGTTGTGAGACTAAATTCTTTTGAAGTAAAAGTGCTTTCTCCTTGCGTTGATCTCCTTCATAACGATTATGGGTCGAAGCGTGCTTTAATGTGTAATGCCGTTTCACATTTTCAGCTTTTAGAACTGCGACTGTTTCACCACAGATCAGACAAAGACATTTTGCATTTGATTCCACAAAGAAATACAAATTTGTCCATGCTTCGTTAAACCTGCGATTCTCCTTGTCTACTTTTCTGATTTTTCTAGCCGACGCCATGGATGAACAAAATTTGAAATTTATTGTGAAAAAGAAACTACTGTAATTTGCTCATCGGTATAAGAAGGCTTCCTTATCAAAGGTTGTGCTGGAGTATATTTGAAATTGAATCACCTCAAAAGCCAGTTTTATTGATGCGGAAAGTCAATAAGGCGTGCGCGCCTCGGTGGAAAATACCATAGATATTTCAATAAGCGGTAAAAAGTTCAGCGTTTTCTATTGAAATATCTATGGTAATTTCCCAGCAGTCCTTCTTCAACCAGCTGAGGTGAGCGCCCTGAGGCTTTTGATTCGACGATCGAATCAATCAATCGTACACGCTGTGATACTTCACTTTTTATCAATTTTTCAATGTCAGCAAAGACACTAATTTTTGACCTAACGCTACTGAATTCTTCAAACTGAAAACTATTGATTAGTAGCCAATCATCTTCGAAGAAAAATAACAGTTGTAAGCTTCTGCGTTAATAACAGGAATAAGTTAAAGACTGACGCACGGGCCGGATTCTAAGGCTTCATGGGCCGGATCCGGCCCGCGGGCCGGACGTTGGGCAGCACTGCGCTACTATATGCAACATATATAGATTTTATTTATATAACAGCTGAAGTCTGAGCTCAGCCACTTATGCCTGCTAGATCACTTGCCTCTAGGCACTTGCGTTAACTCGTGCTTTTAAGCCCCCCTGCTTTTGTGCCTACATACATTCCTTTTTCTACACCCTTCGGCCTCTACACTACTATATACATCCCTTCCTTTATGCCCAATCATTCAGTTCCTTCAGTAATAACTACTGAATATATGAATACTGTACACATGAATACTATACTATATTACTGAATAATGTACATGGTAACAAGATGGTAATTGATATGCATAATTAATTATTGATTATGCATATCAATGTCTTGTTACCATGTAAATGTGCTAAGGTACATCTACTCACCAATGTATTCAGCACCTGCTGTCATTGGCAAATGTGAGCAATGAAAGTGTTGCATATCTATCAGCAAGTTCTTTTTCACTCTGTTGTAGCTATGGATAACGTTAGACAACGAATAACAACACTGCAAATAGAAAGTAACCAGAAAGTTTCAGTTCTACAGAAAGATAGTGAACAGAAACTATCAGCTCTCCACAGACATACTCTGCAGCAAGCAGAGGGTAATTTCCTATATTACTGTTTCATTAGTATATTGTTAGTACAGAACTGAGATAGAGAAGTCAGTTACTTCTGTAATTAGCAATGTATATCAAAGCTTTGTTAGCATGTGCACGTGCAAAGGTACATCTAAGCGCCAATTTATTCAGCACCTGCTGTCATTGGCAAATGTGAGCAGTGAATGTGTTGCATATCTATCAGCCAATTTTCTTTTCACTCTGTTGCAGCTTTGGATGACGCTAGAAAAAGAATAACAAAACTGCAAATAGACAGTGACCAGAAGTTATCCGCTCTACATAGAGAAAGTGACCAGAAGGTTTCAGCTCTACAGGGACATATTCAGCAGCAGGCAGAAGGTAACTTCTTGTGTTATTGTTTTAGTAGTCTATTGTTATTATAGTACTAAGGAAGAAAAGTCAGTTCCTTTTGTAATTGACAATGCATGTCAGAGTCAGGGTAGGCAAATAGATTTACATCCAAGCACAAATATAAGCAGTGACAGTATGGCACATGTAACAGAAGATTTTTTGAGCCCACTTTTGTAACACTGGTTGAGGCTAAACAGCAAGTGACAACACTACAGAAGGACAGCAAGATGTTGTTTTCATTAGTACAGGAAAAGGTTAGACAGCGGAGATCAGGTACTTTTATTTCTTATAAGCCCTATAAGACTATTTATTATCCACCTTTTATCTTGACTATCTAGTATCACCCAATGCTAGTAACC
Organism: Watersipora subatra; assembly: GCF_963576615.1. Classification (NCBI taxonomy): domain Eukaryota; kingdom Metazoa; phylum Bryozoa; class Gymnolaemata; order Cheilostomatida; family Watersiporidae; genus Watersipora; species Watersipora subatra. The sequence goes on from NC_088713.1 coordinate 241,045, forward strand.
TATAAAATACCTACTAGTATATATTATACTAGCTGTGGTATTGCGTTGATGGTCTGATTCTATAAGGCTGTGGTTGATCAATCATGGCTCACTTCTGGTAACTTCATGTGGATATGTTGATGCTGCTTGAGTTACATAGTATGTGAGAATTTACTGTACAAGCTTATGGTGTTCCATCAAAATGGCAGCAATTTGACTTGTAGACTGACTTTAACAGATTGATAGATGTTTTTCTCTGATATCTCCCTGCTCGTTATTAAAAAATAACCCTTGTTTATATATTAATTATAATGAGAAATGTCTGTTTATTCAGATTTGGCTGCTACTCAGCGTAGGCTGGAACAATTTTCTGCGTACCTACTGACTCCAGGCGATACGAATTTGACAGGCAATCAATGTCACGACCCAGACAGTTAATAGTGTAGCAGCCGCTGTATCGCATATCACTCAGACAGACACTAAAGATGTTAGTTGACTTACAATTTGGCCCAACCTGACCGATAGGACGACTTGATCTGAACCGACCAAATGCTAGCTGGAAAAGGACATGACCAGCCGGCCACGCATATAAGGACACGCAAAAGCCCCATTAGACACGCGTCATCAAAGCGATCACATGATATCGTATTCTGTATTGTAAAACAACCTGTTTGAATTTTATTCTTTATGATTAAATATACTTATTATTTCAACCTTGACTCTTTATTCGTATGTATTGCACTGTTAGACTTTCTTAAACAACCACAGTATATAACTAAATACATTCTTTAAAATTTATAACTTTGCGATCTGAGGCAGCAGTTCATCAAATTGATGAACATGACTAATAGTCCCTAATAGGGTAAAATTCGGGGTATTAAAATAGACTTTTGTTCAGTAAATCATGAAAAAAAAATTTGTTGATCTGGTTCTATGTCAAGGAGTGCACCATTGGTTATTGGTTACAAGATATTGTCTCATACCCAGCAATATAACGTCTGGTTCCTTATCAAACTGAATAAAACTTGAAAGTTATTTCATGAGAAATTTTCCCAGATTAAAATTGACCATCTTTTGTAAAGTAAATAGACGTGACTGCTGTCACGCCTCCTTTTATTAGGTTAAAAGCTGCTCCTTCCTGTCTCCTTGATAAGGTGGAATAATTGACGCAAATGGTTCGGATTAAATTTATTATTCTCATGATCTCTTGACAACAGCCAGCAGTATAGGTGCTGCAACTCTTTGATAAGACAACTCTTTGAAGCCAGCCATGGCTAGTCACTTGCCTGGTTCACACACTTCAGCTACCTGTTATGATTGTCAATGTCTATAATACCAGTTGAAAAACAAACATTTCTATGGTAAAGTTCATAAACAGGGAGAAGAAACCAACTGCCATTTGGGATCTTAGCTAAGCACTAACTTCAAGCTGATTGGTTCAGAAAGATTGAATTCCCAAACGAGAATTGGTTGGTTATAAAAATCATTCCAAGCCTCATTGTGTAATTCGCACTCGCTCAACAGGATGCTTACACCTGACACACCTTGATAGACTAAATTACTGTACTTTCAGGCATAAACCAATATTTGCTAGAATCGTGTCAGTTATTCTGACAATAAACCAATGTATGACACAGAACAGAGTTTAACATAGATTGTTGAATTCTCTTGCAAGTACATATAAGTTGTCTTCACTTTACAGGCTTTTTTACAATGGTTTGGAGTTTTGGCCTTGTGCTTTATGTTGTAAAGGCTTGACTCCAGTAGCTGAGCCAGTTTTACCACAGTAACAGGTAGATGTAACCCAAACTCCTGATACACCTTATCTGAGGCCTGCCTGACACGTCCAAAGAAGCAGACCAGTCTAAGACAAGTGTCCAGCAGCCAGGCTACATAGAAACCAAGTCAGCCTGCCCTCTTCTGTTCTATATTTGACTAGTCTAGGTCTACTAGTTGCTCGCTCTAGGACCTGATCAGATATGCTATAGCATAAGAGACCTGATCTATTATGCCATTGCATATCTGATCAGGTCCTAGTTGAAGCGTAGACCAATCCCTCGCCTTATAGATCAGCCCTGGCAATTTCGTCTGGTGCTTGACCAAAGCCTGCTTTCTGCAACTAATAAGCCACCCAAGCAGGCGTCAACATGATCAGTTCCGTGAAAGTATAATTATTCTGTTTATTGTGTTAATCTCTAGTACATGCGTATAGTAGCATAAAAGTATACCAAGAGCTCCAGTGCAACTCATGCACTGGCTTATCTCGCGACTACTATTCTATATATGCCTATAAAAGGAACATCTATCAATACATACATGGCGTAAGCATTGGACCATACACAATGATTTCATAAGGACATGCAGACAAGCTCAGACAAGTAGCCCTATTATTCTATATAACTATAATGAATAAAAATCATGAGCGGCAATTAATGAACAGACAATAAATCAGTCCTTCACAATATTGTAAAAATTGTGTAGTGGTAACATTGCGACAGAAGACCTATGGTAGATACAACTGCTAAACGAAATAAGAAATGACACAAAGGTACACAAATAATAGTTTTAAATACATCACATCTACCACAATGCACTCTGCAGTAGTCTAACATTTGTTTACATGTTTTTGCACACGCAAACAGCGAATGGAAGGAAAAACTTGAAATGTTATGTAAAATTTTGTGAACTTGTTGAAAGTTCACACTAATATTAAAAGCCAATAGAGAGTAGAGAAAGAGAAAGGGTGATGAGGTACATTACAGTGCACTTAACCCATACATATGCAATACAGTAGCCTACTACTAGGTACAATACTTGCCAACAGAGACTCAAATGGGAGTTTACCATAGATATATATACCTAGATAGGCCAATAATAGCTATTCCCATCAGTTGCCTTGTCAGACTTAAATAGCACGACGTAACGTCAATGTATTGTACCTCACGCTTGACTGCACTGCTGTTTACAATGAATCTAATGGGAAGAAGGTAACAAAATTACATTTATTTTCAAATAAAAACCTTCTTGGATACATAATCCAATAAACTAAAGCAATTCTGTGATAATATCTGATAACCACCATAGATTAAAACTATAAAAGCTATGAATTGTTGCACACAAATCATGAGCCATGAGGGCTTTATTTGCAACCCTCTCCTATCCCCATTCTCTCTTTTCCCCTTCTCCAAAGAAGAAGTGAGAAAGGAAAAAGAGAGAAGGGGGAAAGGAGAGGGGGGCAAATAGCCAACCCATCCAAAGAGCCAGACCCTGGCTAGGTAAAAGACTAATATCATGTTGAACTAAACATTACTAAGTACAGTAATACTTCAACTTACGAGTGCTCCAACGTACGAGAAACTTGAGATATGGGCCAGCTTTTAAGCAAGTTTTAGTACTAACATACGAGCCATGTTTGACATACGAGCACGTGAGTCAGTTGCCAAGTATGCCGAAGGTGTTTTATGAGAACAGCATCACTCAGTATTTTTCAACTACTCAGGTTTATACTTTGGTACTGCGTTTTTGTGCGCGATTTTCAGCGCAGAATTACACTGTATGTGAATTAAAAGTACTCTGCGTTGACTGAAAGTTTGCCAGTAAAATGAAAGATGATGCAAAGAAAAAGCAAATGATAACAGTTGATATTAAACAGAAAATTATTGAAAATATGCGAAATGTGTATGCGTGATTGAGCTAGCTCAGCAATATGACAAAAATACATCCACAACTATCAAACAGAAGGATTATATTCAGGGCATTTAGTTCGCAAAAGGACTAACCATAGTTTCTAAATGGCGCAGCAATCTTCACGACCGCTGATGGAGAAACTGCTCAGGCATTTAATTGGATAAAAGATAAACAATTGTCCGGTGACAGCGTAACTGAAACGATGCTACGTGAAAAGGCCGGTGCTATCTATCAAAACTATAAAAATAGACATTCGGACAAGTTGGCTAGTGGTCGTGCATTAATCCTTTGTGACGACACCTGTGTTCGTCCTAATCGCAACATGTTGAAAAGGCGACAAAGGTGAACGTATTTAGATAGATTTATTTTAAGACGGCCGGCTAGTCGTGAAAGCGAAACAAAGGAATAATTAGCTAACCAGCGAGAAACTTTAAACTACGAACGCCGAAGAAATTTTAATTACGTCAAGTTAAAAATGAAAGTTTGCTTTTAGGTTTGCTTCTGAGTTTGTCTTTTAAGACATTGATAAAATTCAAATTTATCAAAGACAACTGTTGTAATTAAGGATAACTTATATCTCCCTCCCTCGCAAATGCTAGCATTAGCTGCTATTGTATGTATTTAATTTTACATTTTAAATAATCACATTTCCTTTTATTATTTTTTAATTGTTGCTTTTTGTTGCTTACAGCCAGCTGTAAAATAATCATTCTGTCTCATTTTTGACTTCAGACATACTTGCATACTCATCATATTTAGTCATGTTTAGTTCAGCATATTAGTCTATTTACCTAGCCAAGGTCTGGTTTTTTGAGTGGGTGGGCTATTTCCCCTCCCCTCTCCATTCCACTTCTCTCTTTTCTCCTTCTAACTTATTCTTTGGAGAAGGGGAAAAGAGAGAATGGGGATAAGAGAGGGTTGCAAATAAAGCCATGATGGCTCATGATTTGTGTGCAACAATTCATAGCTTTTATAGTTTTAATCTATGGTGGTTATCAGATATTATCACAGAATTGCTTTAGTTTACTGGATTATGTATCCAAGAAGGTTTTTATGTGAAAATAAATGTAATTTTGTTACCTTCTTCCCATTAGATTCATTGTAAACAGCAGTGCAGTCAAGCCTGAGGTACAATACAGTGACGTTACGTCGTGCTATTTAAGTCTGACGGGCTTTTTCCCTATTGGCCAATCTAGGTATATATATCTATGGAGTTTACTCAAGTACAGAAGCATTTCATGACAGGATCTTCAGAATATAACACTAGTGCTAAGAATAGACAAATTTTATGGAAAAATAAATCTGATACAAAAATACTATTAACAAAAGGGTTAATCAAGAAAATAGACCAACAAGAAAAAATAATAAAATGAAGCAAAACTGGAAGAGCCAAGCATGTGCTCTTGTAATAAAGGTACAGTAGGTCATATAACATAAGTTCCAGATAGCGTAAAAAGTTCATGTGAAGTTTCTGCTTTGTACTACGTAAAAAATTCTATATAATGTAAAGTCGAGGGTGTTCTTAAATTCAACTTGAATGTTAATCTATCTTGTCAAAATTGTGAGAGAAAAACCACATGCATATAGCACTGTATCTGTTATACATATATACAAATTCCTTGACATTCTAGTTCACCGTGACAGATCATCAGATGTCTCAACAAAGTAGAGAATGAGTATCTGCGCAATTATTTACAATATTTAATGATGATCGGTGCATTGATTGGTACAGGTGTTACAGCGTTGGTCCACCAATCTGAATACCATGAGTTGGAGTATAGTCAAAATATCTCTGTTATTCTTATCTTGGTACATGAATACAGATAGACGACAAACAGGTAGTACATCTTTTTATAGTAAAATATTTTGTTGCTTTGCTTTATTGTCGACATATAAAATATTTGTTGTTAGTTTTACTTTAGAGAATAGACTTTGCTGTTTAGAAATAAAAGGCAAATCGCTGTAATTGTGCGTGGAAAATGTGCATTCATTATTAACTTCTTATAAGTTTACTGCAATCATGGTCTATAGAACCAATAAAATTTATCGGTTAAAAGGAGAAAAGTTGTCGATGCTAATCAATATTACTGCAGTTACGGTACAGCTAAAAAATTAAAAAATGCAGTAAAGTTCTTCCATTTTGTATGGCCAAAGAAGTGAGTTTAAAAAATATTGTAATTGATTAGCCAATTTACATGTATTTTAATGTTCTTATAACGTAAAATCCCTAAAGCCTAAACATTCCTAAAGTGGTATATTTACGTTGTAGTGATGCGTACTGTACTTCAAAGTATTAAAACCATATTAAACAAGGAACTACTATTAGCCTGAGACAATTAATCAAAGTCAATACAACCTTCCACCACCCGAAGTCCAGTCATCTCATGAATATGTGGTAAAGAGGCTGAAAACAACCTGCCTGCCCCTGCCAACCAGCCTGAGTAAATCTCTACCAGCCAGATAGCCTGCCTAATCATCCCGATTCATGAAACTTGTGGCTTGAGTCGGATCATATCTGCCAGACCGGCCTCTGCTTTTAGGCTCCTCCTCTACACCCCTCTCTGCCTCTACACCCCTCTGCCTCTACACTTCTCTGCCTCTACACCCCTCTGCCTTTAAACGCCTTTGCCTTTACGTTTTTACATCCACCCGTGTCTCTATTGCTCTACGTATTATCTGCAGGTTCTCTTTTTACTCTGCCAGCCTGCCTGACCTTGTCAGCCAGCCTGCGAGGATATCAGCCAGTCAGATAGCCCACCTGATCAAGCCATTTTTGAAGCTTGCATCTCGAGGCTCAATTCTGCAGCTGTGCTGCTCGTATCTGACTGGTCAGTCTGCCTCTGCAAGTGCCTGCATGTACACCCCTCTGCCTTTACAATCCTTTGCCTTTGGTGCTTCTGCATCAGCCTGTGTCCCTACGGCTCTCCATACTATTTGCAGGTTCTTTTCTTACTATGTTGTAGCATTGGATGTTGCTAGACAACCAATAAAAACACCCCAAGAAAAAAATGACCAAAAACTCTCTGCTCTACATAGCGAAAGTGACCAAAATTTAGTCGCTCTAAAAAGAGGACATCAGCAGATACCTTCAGTTGTACAGAGACCAAATGAGCAGCAGGCAGGAAGTAATTTCTAATGGTAATGTTTTGGTAGTCTATTGGCAGTATAGTACTGAGAAGGAGAAATCTGTTTGTTTTTCTGTTATTGACAATGCATATCAAAGCCTTGTTAGCAGTTTAATGTGCTAAGACACATCTGCACACTGATGTGTTTAGCACCTGCTGTCATTGTCAAACGTAAGCACTAAAAGCGCTGCATATCTATCAGCAAGGAGATTTTTCACTCTGTTGTAGCATTGAATGACGCTAGACAACAGATAAAAACGCTGCTAGAAAAACTGAGCAGCAGACTAGAGGTAACTTCATATGTGAATGTCTTACTAGTCTATTGTTAGTATAGTACTGAAGGAGAAAATTCAGCTATTTCTTTAATTGACAATGCATATTGATTATAGCTGTGTGATATGAGTTTTCTGCGCATCGATACGATATACAATAAATATCGACTATACCAATAATCGATATGATATTTCCATTCCTAATGACTAATAAATAATGTTCGGTTTTGCTGTGACATAAATAAAGAGTGTAATAAAACTAAAAGTTAGAAAACAACTACATGTAAATGAAAATGAAAAAAATCTACTTCAAACTAAAAACACCAAATAAAGTACAGCTTAACACGAATGACTACAACAAACTGAAAATCCAACTACATGTTTCTACCATTATGAAAAAAATTTCGTGATGAGATTCATGACCGATTTTTAGCATAGTAGTATAAAGCTCTAGTTCCATTGCTGACTTCAGCCTCAATGAAAAGCTTTGTCACGGCTGACGACTTTCTTGCCGCCACGATTAATGCTTAATACGCACTTCTGGATGTCCATTTAATTAGTTTTGACACCACAAGCAATAAGTCAGCATAAACTGTGGTCAAAACTTATTATATAATTATAAATAGTGTTTTATTAACAGTATAAACACATTGGTCATAAATCTGCCTTATATCGATATAAGCTTAGCATTACATTGGCCATGGCAATATGGCATTAACATCGACACGAATCAATCTGTCGATATATCGCGCAGCTATAATATTAATGCCTTGTTAGCATGGAAATGTGTTAAGGTACATCTACGTACCAATATGTTTAGAACATGCTGGGGTTGTCAAGTGCGAGCAGGTTCTCTTTTTTTCTGTTGTAGCATTGGATGACACTAGATAGCAAATAACAACACTGCAAAAGGAAACTGACCAGAAACTTTCCACTCTACAGACAGTAGGTGGCTAGAAATTATCCGCTCTGTAACGATTTACTGTTACGGTTCGCTAATGACTGGAGCAAGTCGGATAGTAGAGGGTTGGATTGCACTGATGTGTTTGATGTAATAATGTAGTATGTCGTTTGCAGTGCTAGTGATCTCTTTATTTTTACCAGTGTCCATGGATTACGTATAATAGTAGCAAGCAAAACACACCGTGAAATCTAAAAGAAATGATAATAATATTGAGATACTGAACTAGATATAATAATATTGGCTGAAACAATAGTACTAAAAACAGTGGCTGAAACAATGCAATTGTACTAAAAAACAGATTAGATGAACACATGTGGACATACACAAGGCACACATAAAAAATTATAGTAGACACCAAGAAAAGTGCAATAGTTAATTATTTACCTTGTGACTCCATTATAACTTGCTCGGGGTTTGAAAAGTTGTCAAGCTGTAGTATATATAATATTGTATTGGTAGTTTATATAGTTTACACTTCTAACTTGACCTAAACTTCTAACTAGCTAAAAGAGCTTTGACAGCAAATCTCAATTTATTACACATCTCCGTACACAAAAAGCTAATGTATGGAATTCTCATTAATTGGTTGTTGGGATGGCAGCATCAAAAAACTGGCTAACTAGAGCCCAGGTCAGCTGTCATCAGTCAGCCCAGCAGGTGTCCACAAACAGGATGGCAGCGATGTAAGAAAGGGTATAAATAGTGAATAGGCTATGTTGATTTTCTGGATGCTTTTTATGTGATATGCTGCTATTGTGGTGATTGTATGTGTGTCGCTGCAAAATAATTGCATGCTTTGGACAAGTTTTTGAGCTAGTTTAATATGGATTCTTTACACGCTCTACAGAGAGAAATTCAGCATAAAGTCTTAGCTGTACAGACACATACTCAGCAGCAGGCAGGAGGTAACTTCCTATGTTATTGTCTCACTATTCCATTGTTAATATAGTACTGAGGAAGAGAAGTCAGTTACTTGTGTAATTGACATTGCATGTCAGAGTCAGGGTAGGCAGATCTAGTTACATTCAAACAAAAATATAAGCAGTAGCAGGGTGGCACATGTAACAGAAGGTTTTTGAGCCCACTTTTGTAACATTGGTTGAGGCTAGGCAACAAGTAACCATACCACAAGAGGACAGCCAGAGGACATTGTTATTAGTACAGGAAGTGGCTAAACGGCAGAGATCAGTTACTTTTATTTTTATAAGCTATACGAGGCTATTTATTCTCCACCTCTTATCTTGAATCGTTAGTAAAACTCAATGCTATTAACCTATAAATTACCTACATACTAGTATATACATGTATTATACTCGCTGTGGTATTGCTCTGAAGGTCTGATTCTATAAGGCTGTGGTTGATCAATCATGACTCACTCCTGGTACCTTCATGTGGATATGTTGATGCTGATTGAGTTACATAGTATGTGAGAATTCACTGTATAAGCTTATGGTGTTCCATCAAAATGGCAGCAGTTTGACTTTTAGACTGACTTTAGCATTTTGAGAGTGATTTTTCATTGGTGTCGCTATGCTCATCCATAAGATTATATATTATTTATAGTGTGAAATGTCTTTATTCTTTAGATTCGGCTGCTACGCAGCCGAGGCTCGAACATTTTGCTGCATACCTACAGACTCCAGGTGATATGGATTTGACAGGCAATCAATGTCACGACCCAGACAATTAATTGTGAGGCAGACGCGGCCAGGGTTCTACCCAGACAGACACTAAAGATGCTACATGACCTGTAATTTGGCCCAACCGGACTGAGAATGCGACTTGATGAAACTGACCATATATCAGCTGGAAGAGGAATGACCAACCGGCCCTCATGCCAAAAAGGCGGACCTACAGTTTATAATGGCATGGAAAAGCTTGACTAGCATATCCACTTTATAACATCAGAGCAATCCCATAGTATTGCTCTCTGTAATACACCCTGCTTGTACTTTAGTTTTCTTGAATGAATATACTTATTCTTTCAAACTTCTCTGTCCTTCTGTATATATTAGGCTGCTATATTGTTTTAAACAACCAGAGTATATAACTAAATACATTCTTTAAAAGTTTATAACTCTGCTGCATGAGGCAGCGCTGATATCCAACGTATGAACATGACTAGTTTCCTTGATATTAAAATAGCCTTCAATTTAAAAAACCATGAGGAATTTGTAGATGATCTGAGCCTATGTCATAGTAAACACTGCCATTTATGTAATAGATCTTGTGTCACACCCAGCTGTATAAAGTCTGGTTCCTCATCAAACTAAATCAATTTAGCTATTTCATGTTAAATTCATGCTATTTCAGCTATTTTCTGAGAAAACAATTTGAATTCATATTAAATGTTTTTTTGTAAAATACACAGACCTGACTGCTGTCACACCTCCTTTAATATTTTAAAAACTGTTTCTTCCTGTCATCATGATAAGGTGGAATTACTGATGCAAATGGTTAAAATAAAATATATTATTCCCATGATCTTTTGGCAACAGCTATGCCAAGGAGCACACCATCAGCTATACATGCAAGATATTAGATATTGCTTCATACTCAGCGATACAAAGCCTGGTTCCTTAAAAGATTTTAAAGTTATTTCATGAGAAAATTTTTTAGATTAAACTAGATGTTTCTATAAAATTCAAAGACCTGACTGCTACCACGCCTCATTTGACTGAGTTGAAAAATTGCTCCTTCTTGGATGATAGGATTGACTAAACGATGCAGTTGGTAAAGTTAATGTATGATCTCATGATCTCTTAGCAATAGCCGGCTTCTGGGTGTTGTCATGCTTTATAAGACAATTATTGATGTGGAAGGTATACTTATTGAGGCTAAATGTTGAGTGGTATGCTCAATGAACAATAAGATGTTTTTATTTATTTACTTGTGATTTATTTTTATCGACAAAATTAGTTGAGCAAAAGCAAAAGATGGAGGAGTGATGAAGCCCATAGTACGCAATAGCATAGCTAGTCGGGGCATTGGGCTTGTCGTCATCGGTTTTATTCACATGTTAAAAGATACAACCTGAGTTCTCTCTTTTTAAATTGGCCATCTTTCCTATCCTTTAATAGACTTAAGGTGTTGATTCCAAAAAATGGCTTGTTGGAAATCTACCCTGCGATAAATGTCAAAGAACCTTGTAGTCAGCGTATGATTCATTTTATTAAATCTGTGATGCCAGTCATGACTAGTGACCTTTAACTTCTACTGAGGAGTACAGAAAGTTCATAATAGCATAAAGTAAATAAGTTTTGTTTATCACTCATGACACCTGTACTCTTTGTTTATCACTCATGACACCTGTACTCTTTGCATATACTAGGGTGGTATTGGTATAATGATAGGCAATTATCAGCAAATAACACTGGGTAATAAAAAAAATTCAATTGCTTTAGCATATGGTCGAGTGGCCATCTAGGAAAATTTAGCTGCTTGAATAATCATTTTTCTTTGTTCATCTCTACGAACGCACATTATTACAATTTCTGTTGATCTAGTCCTACAAGTATCCAGAAAAAATAACAGTTGTGATAGCAGGATAGGCTGGCTAGGTTTAGAAAAATCAAAAAAGGATGAGTTAAAGCAAGTGGTCACTGGCTCTAATTGCTATTTAGAATCAAAGGAGACAGAGGCATAGTCTCTGACCTAATGATTGATGACGGATAGTCATTAACCTTTTTATATGAATAAATCAGTTGCTCATGTCAACACTAGACTAACACTGTCGCTACATGGGAAGGTTATGATGGTAGCACTGATTGGAGGAGCTACTTGGACCTAAGCAAAGTGTTCCCTATGTGATGTCTGAAGGTTTTTAGAGCTTTCTATGACAGTAACATAGATGTGCAGTTTACGTTACAAATATTACTATAGAACCAAACCTTTATCAACCTCAAACTGAAAATATTATGCATGTGTTTTTCATCTACAGTATGCCATGCAAAGCATTTGTCACAATGATGACTCAAAGATTAGTGTTCATCATTGACTGTTGTTTCCCCCCAAAAGTGTTCCAGACATTTGCAATATGATGCAGTGAAAATTTTTATTAGATTCCATTTGTAAATTAACAAAAATTGATACTGCAGCAACCAAAACCGGAAATCCTGTAATTGCCCAAAAGCCTTTCGTTATTGACACTTCTATGCAACTTTTGTGATGAAAACCCTTTGAGATGAGAACCCTTTGTAATGAGAAGACCTTGTGATGAGGACCCTTTGTGATGCAAACCCTTTGTGACTAGGACTCTTTGTGAGGAAGACAAGGTGGGAGAGTGGAAAAGTAGTAAAAATTTGAACACCTTTATGTAAACCGAATCACATAAGAAATGATAATCAGACTTTCTTTTTTTAAATAATTCACCAACACCGGGACAGGCATTTCATTATGAGATTTAACAAAAAATTTTAGTGTGAACAATGTTTAAAACACCGGGTAGATGTCCTATTTATATATAGGCAGGATAAATCAAAATAGCATAATAAACAGCTCCGATAAATGACACACAAATATGCCTTAAAGTTCCCTGTAAGATGACAACAGTGATGTATGTTAATAACATTCATGTCATTCAGAATCAACTGTTCTGTTTTCTGGAGCTTTCCATAAGTAATAACTAAAACACTGAGCATATGTTCTATTTATAAGCGAGCAGGATAAACAGCTCCGATAAATGACACACAAATATGCCTTAAAGTTCCTCGTAAGACGACAACAGTGATTTATGTTAGTAACATTCATGCCATTCAGAATCAACTGTTCTGTTTTCTGGAGCTTTCCATAAGTAATAACTGAAACACTGAGCATATGTTCCATCTATAAGCAAGCATGATAAACAGCTCTGATAAATGACACACAAATATGCTCGTAAGACGACAACAGTGATTTATGTTGATGACGCTCATGACACTCAGAATCAACTGTTTCAGCTGTGTAAACTGACCTCAGCAAAAGTAGTAGAAATTTTTTCTGGATATTAAAATTAAATAATAACTCATAGCAACTCCTATCTTTTCTGTTTCTGACCAACTTTCTTTTGAAGGCACAGTACATATCTAAGAGCTCTTGTTATGCTATAAATGTATAAAGTTCCACTCTACTCACCTCCTGAATCGAGCTTAACGCAACTGGTTATTGTTTGTTTATCAATGTGTAACTTTGCTTGACAGAATTTTAAATTTTATAATACTCAAAATTACAAATGTGTATGTTTATCTCCAATTGTGTGCAATGGAAAATAAATGTACACATTTATCTTTGATTGCATGCAATGTTTTAATATTTAAGTGTTCATTTTCTTTAGAGGAACTAATACTGTGCTGGCCATGAGATGCCTGCGAGTTGAGTGTTTGAGTATTTCTACTAAAACTATTATTAAACTAGCTAGCAACAAGTGGCAACACATTGTATAACCTCATCAGAATATAGCGTTTTCAGATCATTTATGTGCAAGTAAGAGATGCATATTTGAGATGTAAGTCAGAGATGTATGCATGAGATATACGTAAAAGTTGTGCATATGAGATGTGTGTAAGAGATGTACATGTATATATGATATGTGAGTCATAGATGTACACCTGAGTTGCAAGTCATAGATGTATGTATGATATGTAAGTCAGAAATGTATGTATGAAATGTATGTCGGAGATCTATGAGTTGTAAGTCAGAGATGTATGTATGAAATGTAAGTCAGAGGTTTATGAAATGTAAGTCAGAGATGTATGTATGATATGTAAGCCAGAGATGTATGATATGTAAGTCAGATATGTATGAGATGTAAGTCAGATATGTTTGTATGAGAGGTCATATATGTATACTGTCAGTGTTAAGCCAGATATGTATGTACGATATGTAAGTCAGAGATGTACGATATGTAAGTCAGGGATGTATGAGATGTAAGTCAGGGATTTATGAGAGATAAGTTAGATAAGAACAAATGTGATGCAAGTAATTAAGATGCTAAAATAAGTTAAGTTCCAAATAATCCAAAGATACATGAACTTGTAAAATCCAACTTAACCAAATACATATACAGTATCAATTAGAAAAAAAGTCGGGCCTCTAATATATACAGCTGATTACAAATACCATAAAACCTAAGCATAGACACGCAGACTGAATGTGACAAGACAGCTCTGCCTGTTGGTTACCTGCACCTACCTGTTATATAGTTGCTTTCTAATCATATAGTTGTATCCTCCTATCTACTGTAGTTGTGAGAGGAAGGGGCCCTCTTGCATGTCCTTATTAAACTAAAATGGATTCCCATGGGATACGACTTGGGTCAAAAGACAAACCTAGTGTACGAAATTATCTTTTCTACAAAAAATGCCTTTCAACGAAACCTAGCAGATGATCCATTTGTAGTTTAAGTAGATTTATACATGTACAGTATATCGGTTCACATGGTCAGCAAATATGCACATATGAACAACACATATGTATGAACAACGTGCATGTATGTATGTGGAGCATATCTGTACACATAAACAGCATATATGTACATATTCTTAGCAAATCTGCATACATAGACAGTATATTTGTACATATATGTATACACACGTAAACAGACCAAGATGCTCCAACTCAGTGAAATGATGACACCTATAAAGTTGGTTACTCAGAGAATGACATAACCTTGAACTTGGTGTAGAGAAACTGTGCCAATCTTTGATTGCAAAAACGGTCTAAAATGTAGCTAATTTAATATCTAAAACTAATGTGAGCCAGTTTATAATTGGTGTTTTTTGATAATTTGTTACATGTATAAGCAGAAAGCCATATGGTAATGCTTATTATTATAATATTCAGAGAGTGAGCTTCTTGACAAGTACAAACATTCACTTAATTTAACAATGAGAGTACATATGATATGCAAGTCAGAGACACACATAGGAGATGTAAGTAAAAGATGTACACATGAGATGTAAGTCAGAGATATACATACAAAATTAAGTGAGAGATTTACAAATATTATGTAAGACAAAGATGTACTTTTGAGATATAAGTCTGTGCATGTGTGCATGACATGAAAATCATAGATGTTCATGCAAGAGGTAAGTAAGAGATTTACGCATGAGATGAAAGTCAGACCTGTACATACAAGATGTAGGTTAGAGCTGTACCAACAAGATCCAAGTCAGAGATGTGTGTACAAGATGTACGTGAGAAATGGATGAAAAAATTTAAGTCAGAAGTGTACATATAAGATGTCAGCAAGAGATGTATGTACACGATATAAGTCAGAAATGTACATAAAACTTTCTTTTTCACGCATTGTGAGCAAATTTAATATGGCTGAGCGATGATGTCCTTTCCTTTTTATGGTAAGCAAAACAACAACTACATAAAGTGTTGATGTTTGAATTTTGGCTCTGTTCCAATGTGCGCCTACCTCTGTACTATGTTTATTCTTGTGTAATGCATACTCTACCAATTGCATCACCTACTACAGCCCTATATTGATTGAAATAGTATTCCTGTTCACAAAATTTTGAGCATTTTTCTTCAGGACAACTATTCTAGCATAATGTTAGCTGAAGCATTCATAGTAAAGCCATGAAAAATTGAAATGTGTAATGAATTTATTTCAAAGTATACCTAGTCAGACAGCGTGGTGTATTAGATTAACATGTGTCTGCAACACTGGATGTTCCAAGTTCAACCCCAGTACCAAGTATAATTATTGCTTATTGTTAGATTTTAATTGCTTTCAACTGGACACATTGGTGACAAAAGACAATTTCCTTGATTTAAAATTTTGAAAGATAAACATTATATGTTGAGTAACAATAAATTTTTTGTGCAGATACTTTATTACTTATGCAGCGCTGAGTATTTGGCTAATTGCTTATATATATAATATGGAATCATATGGAATTATAATCTACATCGGTGATTTATTGGATTGCGGTACAAACTGACTAACAAAGCGCCACCTTGTTTTGCAGATTAGTGATTAAGTGAAGAGTATGCAGAATTTTCGATGAAACAATGCAATTACTTCCTGATCGAGTAATCATTTGATTATTTATTAAAAGTTGAAGTAGACAAGTTTGCTGATTTATCACCTTAGTTTTTTCAGATTTGAGATTCCTTACAGCTTGAGACATACTACTATAGTACTGAATGCTGAATGCCACCCAGCATTTAGTATTATAGTTGTTACTAAAAACATGCAGTTCGAGCTGTTAAGGTGGCTTTAACTTTGTTTCAATAAACCTTTCAGGAACTTTGTAGATACTGATCCATAGCTCACAGAAACGGTCGATTACCAGCTTTATTTTATGGCAAAGTTTATCAGTTTGCTAGGTTGTAGTTTTCTATCATAATAAATTATGCAATTTTTGATAGATAGCAGTGAAAACCAATTTAACCCTCTGAAGCCCCATATTGCAATGGTGCAACATGAATTTTAAAACTGGATAGAGCATCTACAAGTCTTTAATAACCAAATATTATCTTCGAGTGGCTTCTTACATATCTTTATGCAAACCCTAACCTAAAATTGATTGAGTTTCATGCTCATCGTGTCATCACATAACTGTAGAACATTCCATGGAATTGATAGTTGACCACATGTAAAGAAAGCAACTTTTTAGCCAAGGATTTCTAGCTCTTTGAGGTAAGTTGGAATAACACATTTTTTGTTTTTGGTAGTATGTTGACTGTACTTCTACACACATTAAATGCTTTGGAGAAATTTTTTCTGCTATCTATATGAGCTCAATATTTCTTGTGCAGGAGTGCAACATTGAGCTCTGCATAGCTAAGCTGCAAGCCAGGGGATTACTATTATAGGCCGCTCTAATTGACCATTTTTAGGGCTAATGCTCTACATTCTTGTTGATATGCATAATACTTAGTGTTGTAAAGATGGTAGTAGAGGCACACTGACTACCATTGAAGTAATATTACCAGGTTACGTTCACTGCTACTACCAGTACTACTGCAATGACTATAGTCTTTTACTATCAAAGCAAATTGGTATCTCAGAAGGATACAAAGTTATGCAATTATTACGCTTGGTATAGCGTGATAGTTAGGTGTGTAGGCTTCCTGTTGGGCAATTTTAGGTGTAAGATGAAGGATATTGCAAAATAGATTGTCTTAGCTTGTAGATTCATCAACCGTTTAAATCGGAGCATTTTACCAGGATAAAGTTTTGTCGATTTTAGTCTTGAAACAGCTTATCAATCAGACCATTTCAGACGTCAGGAGCAGTCACAAATAATGGAATAATACCTATACTTTCTGATGAAGATCAATAGGAGAGCAAATATGTAAATTTTTAAATTACTACAGTAAATGTGTCTCTATATTTATCCTATTTAACCGGTAAAAATTATTGGTAATTTGTAATAACTTCAGACGTATTTAACAATAAAATACATGATAAGTATCGAAGTAAAGACAGTGTTGTTTAGTTTACAAGGTAAATGTGAATGCTGTGATAGCAATCTTTCATACTTACTGAAATGTGATTAGTCATAGATGATTGGACAAATATGCAACTTGAGAGTGCGCCAAGAGAGACTCTTCCGGAAGAAACTGTTACTGGAAGAAACTGTTACTGGAAGAAACTACTACTGGAAGAAACTGTTACTGGAAAAAATCATAGCATTGAAGTTTATTTAAACAACTAGCTGAATGCCCGGCGTTGCCCAGGTAATAAAAAGTATTTGGACAAAACCAATTTTTTTATTTAACATATACAACATTCACCATTCTAACTTTTAAAATTCATATCAAGAGTAAAGTTTTTTTGGTTTAGTTCAAGTGAATTAAACGAAAAGAAAAATGCTAAAAGTTTTTGAAACATTTTTGAAAAACTATAGCTTTTAAATTTTATATCGTGAAAGAAATTTTTCGTTGAAATAAATTGGGAGAAAAAATGAAACTTTAAAGGTGTTTGAAAAAAAATTTACTGGAGTGTTGTCGAAACAGCTCCTATCTCTAATGTATCTACGCTGAACCGAAAGCTACTGACGATACAGTGAAGAAAACTTTCAGGAGTGGAGTGAAGACAACTCTTACTTCTAACGTATATGCGCTGAAGCAAAAGCTGCTGACGATACAGCCTGCAGAACTCAATAGGCAGAAGCTAAAACCAAGTCACTTGTTATCTAATTATTAGTAGTAATATTTTCTGAGCTTGCTGATAAGTCTTCTAATAGCTGTCAGAAATGGTATCATGAGTAAAAATCTTGTCTGAGCTTGCTGTTAGTCTTTTAATAACGATAAAATAATGATATTGATCCAATGAATAAACGATTTTATTGCAGTAACTATATGATGTCTCTTTTAAGAACAAAACACTAGCTGACTGTTTCAAACCAAAATCTAACAGTGCTCCTTATTAGCAGAACGGTTTGACATTACGTTCTTATTCAAACTCGCCAATCACATTGATCGATGTGTAAACCAGTATAGATAGAAAACTAGCCATTGCAGTCCAATAAATACTAAATACTACTAAATACAAAAGGTTATCACGAGAAACAGTAACAACAACAAAAATGGAAAAATATTACTCAAATGACTTTAACAACTAGTACTTGATTGGAACAGATAGATTATTCTGATAAACAATTGTGAACATAAATAAATCCTTCAAATATGGGAACAGTAAAAATTAAATTTGTTAAATGTTCATTGGGTACAAATTTTATACAAATCCCCCTTAATGACATCTATCATCTCTTCTTGAAATACAAGTTTATGGAGTTGCTCTCTCACGGCTCTTTGTAAGATCATCTCCCATTTTATAATTTGCCCGGTAACATAGTTAGCGATTCTTTTAGGTTTACAACATGCTTAAAGGTGAATATGAAATCATTAGCAAATAATGGCTAAATATAGTATGTTTTGCTATGATTACAATGAAAAATTGTATGGTATACAATTATATGATTTTGGTCCATTTCATTTTTGGCTTCATAAGGCGAAAATATTGTATAGATGTATAGAGTAGCATAAAAACCCATAGTAATCATCTAATGCAATCACAGCCTAATAAAGATCATCAAAATCTTCATCATTTAAAAAAGTAACAGAACAATATGTTAACATTAGAAACTATGGTTACTTACAATACCTTTAGTGCATTTTGTGGTTTTGATCTGCAACAAAATGTAACATTACAATGTACTACGTACAGTTCTTACCTTCAAGACAGACGTGTAACATAAATGCTTAATCTAACTTGTATGAATTTAGCTTAACAAAAACATACTTGAAGGAAATTTTAGTATGCATTTTAGTAAACTTTTAACTAAAATATTACCACTCACTTGTTTGCGAATTCCCTTTTACCATTGCAAATGAAGCAGAACTGAGATACAATCGCCAAATTTTAATTTCAAAAGAAATGCTTGTCGATATTGTATAACTGTAATCAAATTAGCCCTAGTAAGGCAATGACAAAAAATCATTGAGCTCCATAGAATTAGGCGAAAAATATTTTATAACAGGGGAATTGCTACCCGTCAGGAGAATGTATCAGTTAATACACCATTTAGCATGTGAAATCGTAAAAAGAGTATACGGTGTATGACAAGAATCGTCAGAACAGTGTAGCTTGGTTGTTAAATACACAGTTAGAAACTTGTGGTTGCAATCTTTGTGAGTTCAAAACCAGCGGGATGCGAGCGTTTAATTTCAAGATTTTAATAGCTGTTGCTGTACAAATCGACGTGCACACCCACAAACTTTGAGATTTATAGATAGGGTGGGCAGTGCACCAAAATTGTCAACTTTTTTCCAAAGATGCTAGCATCTCTGTTTAGCTAAACGCTCTAAATATGATAACATGACAGAAAGTCATGCGTGAGCACATATTATAAAGAGCTTATCTATGTTGATCATCTCAAAAAGATAGATACTCTTCTTTGAATGTCCAAAGCATTTGCTAGTTCATTGTTGGTTTCAAAAGTTGTTCTTTGTATAATTATGTGTCATTATACATTAAATAGTATAAAGATATTCAAAGATATAATACACACAAAGGTGCCTTAGTAAATTATATTTCTATTCTAATTTCTATTTTGCTATTTATAGGTTCTCTGTCTTTCAGTTGAGTGTGACACTTTTCTCGTTAACTGTTAACTTTTCTTCCTGACTCTGCAAGTCGAACACCAGGCAATACATTTTCTTAGCTGTGCATCAGTTACACATAGTTTATAAACTCCTATTGTTGCATGTCAGTATTAACTAATGTAGCATGCTCATATGTGATTGCTACACACCTGTTGGTTTTTTCGCCGAATCCAAATAAAACAGGTTTCCTTAGTTTTATGTTATGATAAGGGAAGGCAATTACTCAGACTTTTATAATGTTCAAACTGAAGTAAGGCTGTTATCTTGCATGGGAACAATCAGATGCAGTTGATGGTAGAAGCTCCTAAGTTAACTTTTTGTTGGATAATACACTCCGCTGATGTTGGCTCTTCTCAAAAACAATTCAAGGTATTCCTACCAATGCATTTGATTCCTCAACTTTAAAAATTCATATAAATACTTTATATGTTTTCTGTAAGTTTTAAGAGTTCTGATATGCACATTAAATATTTATTCCTATTCACATTTATTATAACTAAACTACCAAGTTATTATTCTATGAGTTAATACTCTGTGTTGTTATGTAAAACTCCAAATACATTATCGTCTGCTTTGGCTGATGAATTCTAGCATATACTCTATCTTTACTCACTGAGTTTCTTAGCATACTATTCAGAGATTTAAAGTTGTGTTACTGCCAACTATATTTTTATCTTTGTTGTTACAGTAGTTTGACAAGAATTATTTTTCTGTGTACTCATAAACAAATGTAGTTGTTACCACTTGCTAATTCATCGTTGCCTATTTATAATGCTAGCCATGCTGAGATAGCCAATTATTCTTCCTAATATTTTAGAAAAACCAGGATGTTTAGACGACTTCTAATACTCTCACTCAATCTTTCTCTGATGACCTTAGTGTCAGCTGAAGATGGCATTAATGAAGGTAATAAGCCCTGATATACATTATGTCAGTTTAAATCTTTGTACTGATAACAAACTTTACCCACAAATACGATGCACAAATATTATCAACAACCACATGCAACAGTTATGAAGATCTCACTCTAGCCTTTGAACCTGACTCCTGTAGTGTGTATCATTTATATTGTAGCATTATTACTCACAATTTCTTCATATACTGTATATCATAGTTGCATTTTAATTTGAAAAGTACAGAAACCAGCTCCGAAGGGGCTAACCAAAGAGCTGGTGTATAATGTACAGAGTTTTTATAACTACCATTGTGCTCTTTTGTGTGTTTGATTTCTTTGACCTCAACTATGGCGGGTTTAGAGAAAGTTTTAGTATTGTTTTATGTAAAACTGTTACTAACATGTGTTTGTAATACTAATAGAGTAGCAAATTATTTATTTGAGTAATGAGTCTCCGACTTTGAATTGATGACCTGCTTGGTGTCTCTACAGAACTAGTTATTATCAGCGATGTCCATCTTGATGCACTTGTGAATCTTTTGTAGGGTTCGACTGTTTATCACGCAGTACAAACTTGGGATATTGGATGGAAGGACCAGAAAGTGCAGACCGAGATGACGCCCACTCTTCTGTTGTCTGTGAAGGTAAAAACATTTTATTTCTTACTGTTCAAATTGACCGCAAACGACTGAAAAATTGCCTTCTGATACAACAGTGCAAGATGTTAGTTTCTTTCTCAGATGGTAGTGCAGGGGTGGATATTGCATATTGTTACTCTTCTATGTTACTTTCGTGTGAAAGTACATTTAGTGCAGTCATGAATATCTATCTCTGTCATTTTTCTGTTAATAATATGCAATTGTAGTGTTGTGGTAAATGGCTAACTTTGTCATTCTCTTCTATTAGCATCAAAAAATCCCTTTTATGAATGTTATGATCTAATCATTGGTGAGATGATTAGCTATTTAAACAAAAGCATACAGAAATAAAGTTTATGGAACTGAGAGTCGATAGCTTTATTTTATAACTTAAAAGTTTCCTAGTAGAATTGTTTTGGTACTACCGGTTCACGAAAGGGTAGTTCACAAGTGTACATGTATATTTCTTCATCCAATACTATGTTTGCAGATCATTTCTACGCTGCTGAGTGTGTTTGTAAGAATGAGCTTTTCTGTGATGGAACCGCTTTCAATGTTTCTGACACAAGGCAATGCACAGCTTTTAAGCAAGGAAGGGCAACATCCAGAGCTGTGGTGAGTTAATGCTATGAGATGTTTTATAACGCAATCTTAAATTATTATTTTAAAGAAAGGCCTGATTTGTCTCGACAGAGAATTCAAAAGATGAAATATGAAAGCAAAAGTGCGTAACTATGAACGAAATTAAGTTTATTCTAACGTTATCTAAAATAAAGGTACTGTTCCCTCGACCAGTTTCAATAGAATAGTTCCTTACCATCTGCCACAGCACAACAGTGATACAATCTACTCTAGTATTTAATGAATAGTAAAAGATTATTTTTACAGGCATTGGTGAACTGCAAGTACTCTGAATATCTACAACCCAAGGTTATTAACCAAGTACTCACTAACACATCCCAACCAATTCGCTGTCCATCTGGGTGAGTCTTTCACATGATGTTCATAGAGTTTGGCAAATCATTGGAAGACTTATTGGTGTGAATTATGATGGTGAATTCTATTCTACCTTTTACGTGTGTAGAGTTGACCATGCTACTTGTTGACTTCCTGCATTTGAGTAAATCATGCTACTTTTGGCTTTTCTTTGTAGAAATATCATAATACTTTTGGCTTTTTGCAGTAAAGTGCAACTTTTTAGCAGCTATCCAGACTTCCGTGCTATTTCTAGCTGGTCAATGAAATACTCAATATGCATATTTAAGCTTTCTCTTGTGTGCAATTCTATACTCTTTTTAAATAATATTTACCAATTTATTAATTCTTTCATTGAGGTAAAAATCTTTCATCTTTATTTGAGTACATCATGCTGTTCGCTGCCTCTGTACCATGTAAAACACTATTTTTATTTTTTTGACAGTATGTCGTCTTATATATCATAATACCTAATTATGATTTATGTAATAATATATTTTATAATAGCAAAGTTTTACTATTATTGGATAGATGAAGAATCACTACTATGAATGTCCAGCGGCTGACCAAATGACTTGTTGTAATTATTGATCTTCCTGCTCCTCGGTATGAATATTCACATCACATATGACAGTCATACATGTGCCTGACATTGTATGACTGTCTACAGATGTAGCTCAACTTATCTTGTCTCTTTACCTATGTCTTCCTCTTTCTTCTAACCTTATATAGTTTCCGTCAAATGATTGGTTGAATTCGTTACATTTAGCCTATTTTACTGTGTTTAGATTTTTGTTTTTTTCTTTTTATTGTAAGCTACATGTAGTAGG
This sequence comes from Watersipora subatra, assembly GCF_963576615.1. NCBI lineage: Eukaryota > Metazoa > Bryozoa > Gymnolaemata > Cheilostomatida > Watersiporidae > Watersipora > Watersipora subatra. The sequence goes on from NC_088713.1 coordinate 264,515, forward strand.
CTTTTAGTTCCGTGTGCAGCAAAAGATTGTCCTGTGTAATAGCTATGTACACCATTATTCTTGAATATGAAAAGGTGGTAGAGTATTAGTAGTAGCACCCCCAATTTGGAATCCAAATATCGAAACATCCGGGTTTGTTTGGACAGACCTTTTCCTAACTCACTTAGCATGGCATCAGGCAAATAAACAGGATTTTTATTATAGTAAAGATTCCAAACTCTTGCAGATTTCACATGGTATCATGTGCTAAACTAGACCCATGGTCACATGACAGAGAGACTCATTTCGTCAAGAAAATAGATGTCACTAAAGAGCTCACATGTGGCTGGTCAACAGCCCCAACTAACGTACAGCTTGATGTCCGTGTGTCTGCCATGTGTATTAAGGATGAGGCGTGTGCAGATGCAGTTGTTGGCTAAATATTGCATGTATTCTGTAATTATATCATATAATAAGTTTCACTATAACGTCATGAAACTATTTTGGTATTTGAGCTATCTCTACATAAGTACACCTGTTCATGAGGTTTGCTTTGGTATGGCAGCTATCTCTACAAAAGTAATAAAATCATGAAACTATTTCGGTATTTGAGCTATCTGCAGTACATAAGTACACCTGTTCATGAGGTCTGCTTTGGTATGACAGCTATCTCTACAAAAGTACCTGCTTCTGAGTATCTTTCTCGTGCTAATGGCAGTATTCTCAGTGCTATATATAGACACACAAGCTCAACCAAAGAATGCATACTTCCTTATAAAGCTTGAGTTGAGAAAGTATTAAGAAACTAGTTATAAAAAGTAAAAAGGTTCCAAGCATGTAATCAACTCAACCTCTGATCAATTCAGAAAATTAACTACCTCATTTTTATAAGTTGCAGCATTGTGCTACTAACGCTGATTTTCATAAAATTTTCAAGACGTATTTGTTAGAAAAGAAGTAGACATTCGGTTCTTTACTCAACAATCATGTAAGTTTTTATTATTTCTCCAACTTATGGTAAGCGTTGGTACAAACCTGTCGAAGTGTGATAGCAACTGGCTGTAAAGCATTTCCAAACCAATCACAAGCTTCTATTTCTAGAGAGTTTGCTCTCATAAGCCGAATAAACTGTAAACATTCTGTAAACTGTTGAGGAATTTAACTGAACAACTTTAAAAAATAAACTTACACAAAATTTTAGTTGATTTTCTTAAAAAGATGAGTATTTTTTTAACTTTTGTGATTATTTTTGATGCTTGAGATAATTTGACCGAGAAGGGGGGTGTTTTAAGATTAAAATCAGAACTATTTGATAGGAGTTAAAATGCTCAGATAAAAACAAAAGTCTGATTGCGATGTTTCTAGTTGAAAAGAGATCAACGGGATGAAGACTCGTAATGCTGCCACTTGAACGCAATAGCCGAAATCAACTATTGCAACAACAACAAATATTTTAACGATCAAGTTTTGTCAGTTTTAATATTGAAACATCCTGGCAGTCAGATTACCTTCAACATATAAAACAATTGCAAATGATGAAAAAATATCGCTACTTTCTGAAAAAATGGACCAAAATTTTTTGTAAGTCAATCTTCAACACTTGGACAAAATCAAAGCTGGTAGTTTGCTAAAAACAATAAGCATTCTGTAACAGGTTTTTTAAAAGCTCATTTTCAACATTGCAATGAGACGGAACTTTCTGCGATATTCATATTGAACTGAATCTGGTTACATGGGATTAATAAACATGTTACAAATCCTATTATAAAGTTTTTTTTGTACAAAAAGCTCTATTGCATATAAAGCCTTTAATATATCTGTGATTGCCTTGAGCAGAGCCAAAAATAGTAAAAGTGACTGCTGTATGTTTTCTTGAGTAAAGCATCTTAACTCTCTTCTTTCCTTATTTTTTGCTTGTTTGAATGTAACGAGTAGGCCTACATTGAAAACTCAAAAAATAGATTTCATGCACAATTTACAGATGTGTTCCCCTTCTAGCTCTTTTGATAATTCATTGAGCCTTTAAAGGTTGTAACAAACCTCTGTACAAGTTAAGGCTTGACCTTCGCGACCTTCACATTCTTTACCCAAAGTATATTGAAGAAATGGACAACAAATCACGCCTCAATTAAGTGCAGCATTAACTGTTATCATTACGAACTACAGAGTTTATTTGGGATGTTATCGTAGGTTATGAGATATCAAAATAATATCGGGAGTTATTTTAAAACGGCCACTGTCTACTACCTTTGTGTTACTAAAAGTAAGCTGAATATTTAGTACACATACAGCATTATATATTTATTACACAAGCACTGACTTATGTCTCGAAATAATACTAAAATGGTTTTATTTATTCGTAACAGAAACTCTTGAACGTTTAACTCTTGACTTTTATTGTTTTCAAAATGATCAAAATGCTAATAAACCAAATCAACTCTAAAATTATCAGAATTGAGTTGAGCCCAGGCTATCTCAAATTATCTACTCAATTTTATGTCATTAAAGTAAGCGATGATTATTATGGCTTTATTTAAAGTTATCATTCCTTATTGCAATGCACCTTTGACACACTCTGTTGATAGTCATTTACGTAATTTAGCCCTGCAGTTAACTACTATATATAGCCTCACAAACTACATTAAATACTATTATTACAACTTCTTGTAACAAGCCTTGTTAGCTCCGCCCTCGTCAATCTTCTGAACAACTCATTCAAATTTAATTTTAATCTGCTATATGAGTGCCCAACATTACACAGGTAGTAAAATAATTACCAATGAGTTTTTTGACTAACTTACTTGGTAAGCTCGTAACTTAAGCTAGACAATAAGAGCCTAATAATAATTCTATTAATAATAAACATAATAGGAGCCAGCTTGATCATTGTTACGTTATGCGTGATGATCAAGAGTGCTACTATTTTACCAAGTGCTTTGCGTGTGAGCATTTCAACTAATGTAATGGATAAGTGCCTGATTATTCATTGCTAAGGCTGGTTGCACTTTTAGGCTGGTTGTACTGCAGTAAATTGCCTGTCTGCGCACTTAAAGGTTCCAAGAACAAATCCAGTGTGAAGTGGATTTTTTGTTTTTAAAACTTGTTGGCTATAACTAGACAGACGAACGACAAACGACAAACAAACATTGAAATTTTTATATAGAAATCAGCGGAATTTCTAGCGTTGCTCGGGTAATAAAAAAGGCTTTCACCCAAGACTTATTTTTATTTAACATGCAGCAACAGTTACCATTTTTGAATAAGCCTAAATACGGCAGCCATAAAGGTTTCAAGTTTTTTTTAAACAACTGTAACTTTCAAACTTCATATCGGGAAAACAGGTTTGTTGTGCAGTTCGAATAAGTTAGGAGACAAAACAAAACAACTGTAAAGGGGTTTAAATGTAAATGGGAAATAATTAGCTAGTAATGGTTAAATAAAGTCTGTTTTGCTATGATTACAATGAAAAATGATTTGGTATACGATTATATGATATTAATTCTTTTCAGTGTTGGTATCGTAAAACGAAAATGTCGTATAGAGTGGTATAAAAACCCATAATAATTGTCTAATTCAAACGCTCCCTGGTAAAAGTCATCAAAATTTTATATACCTACTGTATATGTTAAAAATTTTCCTTAAACTTTGAACTGCGTCTCAGGACTTAGGGAAATAGGAGCATCATTTTATGCTGTATACGAGTAAACGTGTGAGTCTGTATCTTCCTTTATTTGTACATGAGTAATTGAATAATAACATATTTTAGCAGGAACAGACAAACCTTGATTTTAATAATGTCGTAAAGACAAACCATCTGTACTAGTCCTAAAACCTACTTTAGTGATTTTACTAAAGCTCTATCAAATTTCTCATGTCTTCTATTAAGGATTTCTGTTGCCTTCAGATTTACACTATATTCAGGTAAATATTTAACTGATTTCACAATCTGGTAAGGTTTTCTGCATCCTTATCAAGCATGAGGCAAAATGAATGATGTGCATATTTAGTCAGTCAAGTGTGACACCGCAAGTATAGTGAAACATGTACCAGTCATACAGTGTAGTATAATTATAACCAGCGATTTAGCATAATATCCCATAAAATGTAATGTCAGATGCTATGGTGACAACAATGACTGATATACAGGTGCAGTGCAGGCAATAACAATATGATAGAGCTCAGAATTATGTAATAACGATAGAAACTTAACATAATATTGTGGAGGACCGGGACATGCCTGTGTACTATTTACTGCACTCATATATATATCCGCACTATCATTTAACCGAACCTCTCGAACTTCCCTTATTGCATACTTGAACTACCTTTTTATTATTATATAACTGTATCACTGAACTGCCCTTGTATTACTGAACTGCCTTTTTATTATTATATAACCGTATCACTGAACTGCCCTTGTATTACTGAACTGCCTTTTTGTTACATAACTATCATGTTGTTTCCTTTGTGATATAAATAGATCAGTAGGCGGAGTTAAACGATAGGCGCTGGCTATATAAGCCAGCGCGATAGACAGGCAAGGTGTGCTTGATTTCACTCATACTCGTGCATACTTGTATTAAAGATATCGATAATAAACTGCTATATACTCATACGAACTGCCTCTATTTTGACGCCTGCCTGGTTGGCTCACCGATTGTGCAAGCAGGCTCAATACAACCAACAGACGGAACTGCCAGGGTGACTCTAAGAAGGCTAGGAGGCGATCCACGGCCTTGTCTAGACTCGATCGGGTGTGCCATGGCACTAGAGATCCAGTCTTAAGACCAGCCATTAGTGGATCCGGACTAGCCTGAGATAGAGATCCAGAGGCAGGCCGGGGGCTTGGTTTTCAGAGCAAGCCTGACTACTAGGTTCTTGCCTTGGACTGACTTGACCGCCACAGGCAGGTCAATCAGGCCTCGGACAAAGTCAGCCAGTAGCCCAGGTTGCGACTCCCTTGTTAGGAAGTAAAGCTGACTCAGCTACCGGAGTCAGATCCTTTACACATTGAGCATTCTGTAACAGGTTTTTCAAAAGCTCATTTTCAACATTGCAATAAGACGGCACCTTCTGAAATGTTCATACTGAACTGAGTCTGTTCATATTTAATTAATAAATATGTTACAACCCTACAATAAAGTTTTTTTTGTATAAAAAGCTTTATTGCATATAAAGCCTTTAATATATCTGTGATTGCCTTGAGCAGAGCCAAAAATAGTCAAAGTGACTGCTGTATGTTTTCTTGAATAAAGCATCTGTCTAACTCTTTTCTTTCCTTATTTTGTGGCTTGTTTGAATGTAACAATTTGAGTTTTCAATGCCTACATTGAAAACTCAAAAACAGATTTCGTGAACAATTTACAGATGTGTTTCCCTTCTAGCCCTTTTGATAATTTATTGAGCCTTTAAAATTTGTAACAAACCTCTGCACAAGTTAAGGCGCGACCTTCGACCTTCACGACCTTTACATTCTCTACCCAATGTATATTGAAGACATGGACAACAAATCATGCTTTAATTAAATGCAACATTAACTGTAATCATTACGAACTACAGAGTTTATTTGTGATGTTATCGGAAGTTATGAGATATCAAAATAACATTGGGAGTTATTTTTAAAACGACCACTGTCTGCTAACCTTGTGTTACTAAAGATAAGCTGAATATTTAGTGCACATACAGCATTTTATATTTATTACACAACCACTCACTTTTTTCTCAAAATAATACAAAAAAATGGTCTTATTTATCCATAAGCAAAGCTCTCGAGGGTTTAACTCTTGACTTTCATTGTTTTTAAAATGACCAAAATGCTGATAAACCAAATCAACTCTAAAAGTAGTAGTATTGAGTTGAGCCCAGGCTATCACAAACCTCTATTCAATTTTGTGTCATTAAAGAGAGCGATGATTATTATGGCTTTATTCAAAGTTGCCATTCCTTATTGCAATGCACCTTTGACATACTCTGTTGATAGTCTTTTCCGTAATTGAGCTCTGCAGTTAACTTCTATATACAGCCTCACAGACTACTTTAAATAATATTATTACATTTTCTTGTAACAAGCCTTGTTAGCTCCACCCTAGTAAATTTTCTCAACCAATCACTCAAATCTATGTTTAACCCGCTATATGAGTGCGCAGTGTTGCGCAGGTAGTGAAATAATTACTAATGAATTTGAGTAACTTACTTGGTGAGCTAGTAACTTAAGCTCATAACTTAAGCTAGACAATAAGACCCTAATAATAATACCATTAATAATAAACATAATAGGAGCCAGTTTGATAATTGTTACGTTATGCTTGATCATGATGATGATCAAGTTGATTGCGTTTATGCGTACCTTGAGGGTTGTTGATGTTTAAATGGTCCAGAGCACTGCCCCGAACCTTGTTGAGGCTTACACCGCCCCAACCCCCAGTTGTTAATAACTTGTCGCCTAACATTTGCAGCCGCTCCAACTCGCAACCAGGAAATACAGGCCTGGTTAAGGTTGGTTGAACTTTTAGTATACAAATCCAGTGCGAAGTAAAATTTTTGTTTCTAAAACTTGTTGGTTATAACTAGACAGACGAACGACAAACGACAAACGACAAACAAACATTGAGAATTTTATATAGAGATCAGCTGAATTTCCAGCATTGCTCAAGTAATAAAAAAAGCTTTCACAGAAATTTTAAGATTCATTTTTATTTAACATGCAGCAAAAGTTACCATTTTAATTTTCACACTTCATATCATGAGAATAGTTTTTTTGTGCAACTCAAATAAACTAAGAGAAAAAATACATCGGCTAAATAGGTTTTCAAACTATTTCAAACAACCGTAACTTTCAAACTTCAAATCATGAAAAAGGTTTGTTGTGCAGTTCGATAAATTAGGAGACAAAATACAACAACTGTAAAGGAGTTTAAATGTAAATGGAAAATAATTAGTGAGTAATGGTTAAATAAAGTCTGTTTTGCTACGATTACAATAAAAAATGATTTGGTATACGATTATATGATTTTAATTCTTTTCAGTGTTGGTATCGCAAGGCGAAAATGTTGAATAGAGTGGTTTAGAAACCCAAAATAATTTTCTAATGAAAACGCTCCCTAGTAAAAGTCATCAAAACTTTATAAACACACAGTACATATTAAAAGTTAGCAACAAAGTAATATGTTAATTTTAATAACTATAGTTACCTAAAATAACCTTAGTGTATTTAATAGTTACGAACTGTAATAAAATGTAACATTACAATGCACAGCATGTAGTATGTACCGTAGAAGTTCTTACCTTCGAGACTGACAGATAACAAAAACAATTACAAAGCTTACAATTTAAGCTTACAAGACACACATTCAAAGCTAAGTTTTAGTATGTATTTTACTAAACTTCAACTGTCATCGTCTAAATTTTTATCCCGTATTCATTTTCACTATAACTTATAACGAATAATGTTGAACTGAGATAGAGACCGAGCATGGTATCTTTTTCATGCATTATGAAAAGAATTTTGGTAATATCGCATGGTCATCTTTGTTATTTCAACATAATCGGCACACCGACGGCCAAATTTTAATTTAGATAAAATCTTGGGTTGATATCGTATGGTAGGAGAAATTTGAAAACATTTTTATCTTGGTACGGCAAAGATAAAAAGACCGTCGTGTCTAATAACAGGGGCATCATAACCCGAGCGCATTATACCAATTAATAACACAAAAGTGCACATTTTGCAAGTGCAATCGTAAGAGACTAAGAGTACTGTAACAGTATATGGTAAGAGTGATGGGTGTGATAAAAATAGCATAGCCTTGTGGTTACGCACACTTGTTAGTAGACTTGGGATTTCACTTAGCGTTGCTTCGGACAAATGGATTGTGGCTCTTATTATAGTAAATATTTGGAATTTTTCCCTAACTTTCGAACTGCATTTCATGAAAATCTTATTCTATATAAAATAAGCGTGTGAGTCTATCTCTACTTTATTCGTACAAGAGTAATTGACTAGTAACATAGTCAAGCAGGAGCAGACAAACCTTCATTTTAAAAATGTCCTAAACCGTCTGTACTAGGCGTAGAACCTACTCTATTGATTTTACTAAAGCTATAACAAATTTCTAATGCCTTCTATCAAGTTGTTTTGCCTTCAGGTGTTCACTATATTCAGGTAAATATTTAAAGGTTGACTTGCAACAAAATTCACATTACCGTTATTTGATATGAAAAGATTCACCATGTCTTACTCTGTTGCGTTGTAGATGCCAAATATGTGGAAAGGTGATTACAAGCTCTTAAAAGCTCAAAAACCAACAGAAAATCGCAGCCACACGAGACCGCCGTAGTTTGGATTCCCTTTCCAAAACGGCTCAAATGTGATGTAGTTGTGAGAGATGGTTTCTGTTTACACTTTCATGCAACCTTATTCGTCGAAATATTTTCACAAATATACTTCACTCATTCAATAAAACTATGTCTATTGTTCTTACGCGTCTGTTTTATCGTCATTGTAATGCTGTCACTTTTAGCACTGATATTTTATAACTTACCGTAAAAAATCGTTAAACTTCTTAACCTTAGCTCGAAGGAGTACATATCATTGTCTGATAATCATGACGAGCCAGTTGGTCACCTGTGATAATCGAAAAGTGCTGCAAATTTATTTTCGAGGTATTGGGTCACATGATCAGATTACGTCTTGACGATTGAATAATGCTGAAACAAAACTGTAAAGTAGCAAGCATCTATATTTGATACGAGGTCTTCGGTAAAACCCAGTGTTTGTCATAAACTAGTACTACGATAAGTTTTGATGCCAAATCACTGTAATGTGAATTTTGTTGCAAGTCAACCTTTAACTGATTTCCCAATCTGGTAAGGTTTGCTGCATCCTTATCCAGCATGAGGCAAAATGAATGATGTGCATATTATAATCAGTCATGTGTGAGACCACAAGCATAGTGAAACATATACCAGTCATACAGTGTAGCATAATTATAACCAGCAATTTAGCATAATATCCCATAAAATGTAATGCCAGAGCTATCATGTTGACAACAATGACTGATATATTAAAAATAATTTCCTTAAACTTTGAACTGCGTCTCAGGGCTTAGGGAAATAGGAGCATAATTTTATGCTGTATACGAGTAAATGTGTGAGTCTGTATCTTCCTTTATTTGTACATGAGTAATTGAATAATAACATATTTTAGCAGGAACAGACAAACCTTGATTTTAATAATGTCGTTAAGACAAACCATCTGTACTAGTCCTAAAACCTACTTTAGTGATTTTACTAAAGCTATATCAAATTTCTCATGTCTTCTATTAAGGATTTCTTTTGCCTTCAGATTTACACTATAGGCAGGTAAATATTTAACTGATTTAACAGTCTGGTCACATTTGCTGCATCCTTATCTAGCATGAGGCAAAATGAACAATGTGCATATTTTAATCAGTCATGTGTGAGACCGCAAGCATAGTGAAACATATACCAGTCATACAGTGTAGTATAATTATAACCAGGGATTTAGCATAATATCCCATAAAATGTAATGCCAGAGCTATCATGTTGACAACAATGACTGATATACAGGTGCAGTACAGGCAATAACAATATGATAGAGCTCAGTATTAAGTAATAATGATAAAAACTTATCATAATATCAATGTTATCTTGACCACCTTTAGGAGAGTAAAATAACTGATAGAACAGACAGACAGCCCATTTACACCATAATGATAGAACACTGATTAAGGCTAATAGGTCCACTTAAAACGGCAACCAGTGACAGGGCAGCATTCGGTATGTAGTACCATCTTCTACAAAATTCTCAGGCCATATTTCTGGTAAAAACCTGACGTGCAAAAAAGACATACTTCTTGGAAGGAGTTGATCTGTAAAAAATGCATACTTTTGGTAGAGAGTTAACCGGCAGAAAAAACTCATGTAGATATCCATAAGTACATTTTTGGTATCTTTTTCTGCTGTCAGAGTAAAAGTAACCACAACATGGTGTAGGCATCACATCTATATAGCCCATAATTGATAATATTAATATCACACTGAACATATAAAACAATAACAATTCAAGAACAACTCTGGACATATGTAGACAAACGCACGCACGCACACACACTTGAGCATTTGCTTCATTTGAGCATTTCACAGCACCTCAGCCAATACTTTGAGCTAGCTCTTGATGTAATGGCTGCTTGTATTTGATATGTTTTCCCTATACTGTTCCTTGTCAATCGTTTGTGTTTCTTCAACAATCCTGCGTATGTGAAAGCTGAATACTCAGGATTTGAGTTAGCCTGCTTTTAGTACGTGGTTTGTTTCCAGTTCCAAATTTAGAATTTGACTACAAGTTTCTAAATTGGTTAATGGTGGTCTACTCAAAACAGAACCAAACTAATTGTAAGCAAGTACAACTGTTTTTTAATGCTTTTTGGTCTTCCTTTACCAACCCTAAAATAGGACAGAAAACCATGACTCTAGGGTTTATACTGGCTGCAATGAGTTTGTAACCCACAGCCTCCTACAAGTGGTATATTGCAGCCTTCTACAAATGGTATGTGGCAGCAAATTAAAGTGGCGCCTGCAGATCAGCTGATCTAGCTAAAGAAGTGATCTGAGAGATTTTGATCAAACGATAATACAAATCAATTTAAAAAAACGTCAGCAGGTTAAGAAGAAAATTTTTTTACTTCGAAACTTTATAGGACAGCATTTAGCGCAAGGCGGCTGGGTTAGTATTTGATGCAAAAAAGTAGGTTAAATTTTGGTATAAGAAAAGCAGATCAAAATCTTGTGAAGGGTAATAAAGTTAGAATTTGGTAAAAGGCATCCAAGTTAACATTTCGGGCAAGGCAACCAGATTAAAATTCGGTGCAAAAAGGTCAGGCAAGCATTTAGTCCAGAACAAGCAGGTTAGCATTTAGTCCAAAGCAGCCAGGTTAACATTGTGTTGCTGAGCTGTCCTAGACTCTAGGACAACCAGGTTAGCATTTGGCGCAGGGTAGCTAGGCAAGCATTTGGTGCAGGAAAACCAGGTTAGCACTTGTGCAAGGTAGCTAGGCCAGCATTGAGTCTAGGACAACCAGGTTAGCATTTGGTGCAGGGTAGCTAGGCAAGCATTTGGTGCAGGAAAACCAGGTTAGCACTTGTGCAAGGTAGCTAGGCCAGCATTGAGTCTAGGACAACCAGGTTAGCATTTGGTGCAGGGTAGCTAGGCAAGCATTTGGTGCAGGAAAACCAGGTTAGCACTTGAGCAAGGTAGCTAAGCCAGCATTGAGTGTAGGACAGCCAAGTTAGCAATTGAGGCCAGGTTAGGATTTAGTCTAATACAACATGGTTTAAAAAATGACTAAGCAATCACTTGAACTACAGATTCTCAGAAACTATAATGTACGAAGACAACCAGAAGGTCACAGAAACTGACACTAACAGCAAATTACTTGTTTTGTTCCGTATATTGAAGTGATGTTAGTATGATATCATAATCTGAAAGCTATCTGCATGAGAAGCAACAGCCTCTATAAGATGTCATGATTAACTAACTATACTAAATGAAATACTCAAACACAAACATGACCCACTTTGATAACAGAGAGGTTTCTGCTAATTGTTCATATGCTATATAATGTTATGTTTTAAGTCCCAGTATTTCATTATGGAAATTTTACAACTCTTGTAAATTTATGCCTATGGAATGCTTAAGGAATCTTTTGGTGGCCAAATATTTTTATGCTGCAATGATGAGTAGGCCATGATAGGCAGCTTAATCTGTCTCCTTGATATAAACTCTGTTACTCTATGCTCTTTTGCCATAAGCTCGTTCTGATGGCGTCTTTTGACTACTGCTCATTATCTTTGATTAGATCTTTTCATTACACAGATTCTTGCTCTATGAGCCATACCGTAATCCATTAATTAAATGATCTCGCTGTCACCACTTAGCACCTTTAAAAAAATTAATGGTGTTATATATAAACTACTACCAAAGCTCAATCATTTGATTTGTTTATTAACAGCCAATCACTAAAGTTCTTATTGCTAATGGAACTAATGTCAGTTTTATGTGAAAACTTGGAATTCTGAATAGCTCAAAAATATTGGTTGATTTGATATTTGCTTTATAAAATAGATTGTTGAATGATTCCTTGGTGCGCTAATGTCTCTCATCTTTACAGCCTCTACAGCAACATTTCAACCAATCAGCATTCTCCAAATTCAGAAGTCAAAGAATTTATAAAACTTTTTGCTCCTAAAGGCTTCTGTTAACTTCCAGAAACAAAGATTTTGTGAGTAAATTGATTTGTCTCACCAAAGGAAGGGATGTGATTGGTGTGTTCAGCTTTCAGTTGTTATATAAAGAGGGTACCTACTCTTCCACCCTTGTCTGTTTCCTTTGTGTAGACTGGTGAAGGTGAGTTAAAATACAAGTTTTTGTCACATGAAATAGAAGTTAATGTTTTTACAATGTTCATTAGTGATGTTTAGTAAATTGTTTTAAATGTTTGAAAATTGTTTTGATGTGTTCCTAAGCAACTAGGTTTTGGTTAGAAAAATGCTTGTTGACCAAAATTGCTTGTATCTTATTGTTGAATAGCTGTGCTACTCGGCGATGCCCGGGTAATAAAAAAGTCTTTGGACAGAAAATTGATTTGTTTTTAACAGATAACAACATTTGCCATTCTAACTTTCAAATTACATATCATGAGAAAAGTGTTTTGTGTAATTGAAATAAATTAAGAGAGAAAATAACAGCTGCGAAGGTTTTCAAACTTTGTCAAACAACTTATAAACTTCATATCATAAAGAAAATGTTTTGCGCAGGTCAAATAAATTAAAATATAACAACTATAAAAAGGTTTAGATGTAAATGGGAAATAATTAGCAAGTAATAGCTAAATTAAGTCAGTTTTGCTACAATTACAATAAAAGTTGATTCGGTAATGATACAATTAATAAGAACTGAAAAAACAAAATAAAAATGCTGAATATGTAGAATTAATAATAACAATTCTTGCATAAAAGTGTGTGTATAAAAAAGTTACTGTTGCAGCAGAAGCTATCTATCTAAACATTGAATACGGCGATACTGGTACCTCTCAATACCGGTACAAATGTAAAGATGAGATATTGTACTGTCGTTGGCTGGCCAAACGGAAAGATAATGTCAAGGCTCTTCCCACGGAGACAATATAATTGTCCGCGTGAGAAGAATTGGTCTGGAGACTCCACGTTTAGTAATTGAAGCTTCCGAAAAATATTTCTTAGCAGGGGCATCGTAACGCGTGGCCACTTTGGTAAAATGATCAGCATGCGCTACAGCGGAAATGACAGACAGACATACTTTGAGAAATAAATGTGTAGATGTCTTTTTAATTAATAATTATTTACACTTTAAAGCCTGATCTTCGGTACGCAAGTAAGCTCTCTGACACTACACCATATCAACTACTTTCAATCTACTGTGAATTTTTTAGAGCAGCACAGTTCCTTTGGAACTGTATGGCATATTAAAACTACAAGGTTATAAAACATTTTGAAAAAAAAAAAATCAAATATAGTTAATAGCTTGTATTTCACATTCTTTCAGAGATGTGATGTTTTAAAGGTCGCTGAAGAAACAATGGTTGATGTAAACTGAGTATGATAGAGCTTGCATATTTTATGAATAGAAAAACAAATATTTCTAATGCAAAGCTCTTGCCGCTGAGGAAGTTTCTATTTTTGTATAGTTTTTGCTGTCATTACTAACAATGTCAACCAGTATGTTATTAAAAACTAATGTTATGACGAAAGAAATTTTTCATTTTTGGTTTGTTATAAGTACTCTCAGCGTTTCTAAAAAATCTCAAAATTAAAAATAAAACCAATTTGATAAGTTAAAATTATGCTGACCACTTATACTTGCACTCAGCGACAAAAGTTTTCTAATCTTAGGCAAACCATAAGTGTAAAAAATAGCGTTCTGTTGGCAGCCATTTTTAATTTCTTGATTAGTTAAAAGTGCTGTTGGTATTTTGATATCTCAAACACGAAAAGTCCAATAGACTTGCAACTTTGAAATTATACTGAAAACATATGTCAGAACAAAAAACCCCATAAGTTTGTATTAATTCATATTTTGGAATTACGTACAAACAACGTGAAACAATAAATCAGCGTTTACTCAAGCTTAGGTGTGAGTAGAAAAACATATTTCCGAGTTATCTTGGGCCAAGGCTCCAAAGCACTAATAATAATGGTAACTAAATATTGTATGTTTTGTTGATTGATGTTAGACATTAGAGAAATGATAACACCATGCTGCTACAAGTCATTTCAGCACTCTACAGCTTTGAAACAATTTTAAGATGCCGTAACATGCATTCAAATGTTTAATAAAAATGTATGTTTCAAGTTTTTTATGCATTGTTGTTTGCTCTGTATATATTATAAATTAAATTGCTCTATTTAGCTGAAAATTGATTGAAATGAAAAATTAATGCCAACATCACATGAACCTTTATCACGCATACTGTTATCATAAGTATAGGCTCTTACCATATATAATTTTATCATATATACTCTTATCACATATACTGTTATCATATATGATGTTACTATACATACTGTTATCATATATACTGTTACCATATACCATGCTTATAATGTATGCTGGTTGTTCAATAATCACACTCAGTAGTTAATGTTTTGTTGCAAAAAAGACTATTTCAGACTCATCACTTCTTTAATGCTTTATTATATTACATAAAAAATAATTACATTGATATTTATTATGTCACAAATTGTTTTGTTTTGCTTCTGCCTCTGTTCTTCTTGACCGTAATTCTTTGCATATAGTCCTTTATCATCAATATTATACATAATTATTATATCATCATGATTTTATTGTCAGATTTACAAGTTGAGAGACTGAACAAAGAATATGTGAGGAGGAATTGTAGCATTTATTCTTGGTGCAAGCCTTCTGGCCTTGTGTAAGTAACATTTCTCCTAGACACATCGGAAAGTTGGTTCAGATCACATTAATATTTTAGTACAGACATTTGTCAACAAATCTATCAAGCATTTCTTTTGCTTCTCCACAAATTACTACTTTAAGCTGGTAGAATGTTTAT
Source organism: Watersipora subatra (assembly GCF_963576615.1). Lineage (NCBI taxonomy): Eukaryota > Metazoa > Bryozoa > Gymnolaemata > Cheilostomatida > Watersiporidae > Watersipora > Watersipora subatra. The sequence goes on from NC_088713.1 coordinate 279,622, forward strand.
GCAAGTTTTAAAGCAGTCACGCATTCAGCTCCATTGATCTTGATGTTACTTGAATGTAATTAGTGTGCTGCAGTGGCTCGGTTACATAGAACTCCAGCTATCATTATTCTAACTAACATTAGATAGGCATGCCTAAACACCCAGTTTGCCTACAGCTTGTTTTAGAAAATAATCAGGTTTGTCATGTCCATTAGAAAAGCATGTCTAAACTGCTGCCAGAGCTTGTCTGAGCTGCAGCCAGAGCTTGCCTGAACTGCTGCCAGAGCTTGCCTGAACTGCTGCCAGAGCTTGCTTGAACTGCATCCAGTATTAAAAGTTTTTTTAGCAAATTTCACATTAAAGATATCTTATCATCTTCCAATTTAAACTGATTGTAAAGGGTTTTGATTTCTCACCTTAGCTCATGATTCCTCACCTTAGCTCATGATTTCTCACCTTAGCTCATGATTTCTCACCTTAGCTCATGATTCCTCACCTTAGCTCATGATTCCTCACCTTAGCTCATGATTCCTCACCTTAGCTCATGATTCCTCACCTTAGCTCATGATTCCTCACCTTAGCTCATGATTCCTCACCTTAGCTCATGATTCCTCACCTTAGCTCATGATTCCTCACCTTAGCTCATGATTCCTCACCTTAGATCATGATTCCTCACCTTAGCTCATGATTCCTCACCTTAGCTCATGATTTCTCACCTTAGCTCATGATTCCTCACCTTAGCTCATGATTCCTCACCTTAGCTCATGATTCCTCACCTTAGCTCATGATTCCTCACCTTAGCTCATGATTCCTCACCTTAGCTCATGATTCCTCACCTTAGCTCATGATTCCTCACTTTAGCTCATGATTCCTCACCTTAGCTCATGATTCCTCACCTTGGCTCATGCTTCCTCACCTTAGCTCATGATTCCTCACCTTAGCTCATGATTCCTCACCTTAACTCATGATTTCTCACCTTGGCTCATGATTCCTCACCTTAGCTCATGATTCCTCACCTTAGCTCACGATTCCTCACCTTAACTCATGATTTCTCAGCTGAGCATATGAAAAAAGCCTTTGCTCTGTTGAAAGATCACCTAAAACAATCACCAGTTTTGAAAAGCAAAACTAAGTGTAGTATCAGCTTTAACAAATAGAGGAAGTTGTTCTACCTTGAAACAGATAATGTTCTGGTCTGATTTAGTTCAGTATAAAATAATGCAGACATGAACCATAATTTCTTAACTTCTACTAGTACTGAGTTGTTGTTTAATATTTCTAGTAAGACTTTTCATTAATACAATATAGACTAAGGTTTAATTTTACTACCATCATTAGGCAGCCGTGGTTACCCTATCTATAAATAGAAACCTCCTTGACCCTGCAATATTAGTAATATTTTAAAGTACACTGTGTATCTATTGCAAACAATACGACCTTCATGGTGCCACTTGTATAGTTGTTTTTCTACAAATGAGCAATAAACCTTGGATGGGTTAGTCACCCCCCACCCAGTACTAACATTATGGTTATGTAAACTAAGCAAAACTGCATGCTGTGCAGGTTGAACCCTCCATGAGCAAATTGAAGATGGGTGTTCATTCTTTGTTAAGCAATGGTGAAAAGAGCACTATAAACTTGGGCTTTTCAAACAATTAAGCCGTACTTGCAAGCAACTGAAGGAGTAATTGGCTTGTCAATGTAGAGCCTTTTGCTGCCTACATGTAACCTACATATAGGATACATATAGCTTACATGTAACCTACCTACAACTATCTAGTTTTGAAATAAGTAGCAACGGTTATACTGATTGCTTCATAAACTATACTTGCTTTTAAAGGCAGCACAGCATGCTTATTTGACTACAGATAAAGCCTGTTTTACTAACAGTATTTCAACACTACAGATGACAAATGTTAACAAAATGTTAAAACTTGAAACGTAAATCAAAAGTTATTTTTGACACAGACTAAAATGATGTCATATGGACACCTGTGACTTACCATAGTATAGGAATGCCTGAAACGTACTACAGTATATGTATACCTGTGACTTACTATAATATATGCATACATGTAACTTACTACAATAGTGTAGGTATACCTCTGACTTATTACAGTACATGTACACATGTTACTTACTATAGAATAGGTATACCTGAGACTTATTACAGCATATGTACATATGTTACTCGCTATAGTGTAGGTATACCTCTGACTTATTACAGTACATGTACATATGTTACTTACTATAGTATAGGTATACCTGAAACTTACTTCAGTATAGGTATACCTGTGACTTACTATAGTATATATATATACCTGTGACAAACTATAATATATGCATACATATGTTACTCACTATAGTATATGTATACCTGAGACTTATTACAGTATCTGTACATATGTTACTTAATATAGTGTAGGTATACCTCTCACTTATTACAGTACGTATACATATGTTACTTACTATAGTATAGGTATACCTAAGACTTACTATAGTATAGGTATACCTAAGACTTACTACAGTATAGGTATACCTAAGACTTACTACAGTATAGGTATACCTGAGACTTACTATAGTATATGTATACCTAAGACTTACTACAGTATAGGTATACCTAAGACTTACTATAGTATAGGTATACCTAAGACTTACTACAGTATAGGTATACCTAAGACTTACTATAGTATAGGTATACCTGAGACTTACTATAGTTAGTAAAATATCTTTTAGAATGCTGATAACTTCGCATAAGCTCCAAATATTTTGCTCGAATATATCTGATGCTCATTTTTTCTCAGGGTAAAAACACCAGATTCTGGCAGCATTGAAATTCAAAAAATAGCATCAAGTTAAAGCTATGTCAAGGTTACATAGATTTGTTGTAGTACTAAGAACTGAGTAAAGGTTGGAAAGCTAAGTAATGCTCAAGGAAAGTTAAAGTAGGTGCTTCACATTACAATAAAGAGAAACTTCAAAAATCTACGATTTGTGATAAACAGCAGAAAACCACACGAGCTGCTCCTTCATAAAAACTCACTGTTTTACTGTTACAGGTTGGGATTCCGCACATGGAGCAGACAGTGACTGCAAGTTCGACTGCTCCAGCTATGAATGTGGAGATTGTGGCCATGGAGCCTGCATGAATGGAGCCTGTGTGTGTGTCTCCTGCCAGAACCTCTGCAGCCAAATAGGCTCGTCGTGCGTACCTGGCAATTGCCCTGAAAGTGGCAAGCTATGCAGGTGCGAAAACTGCCCTTTTAGCTGCGCTACCTGCAAGGCCCAATGCAAAGCAAACGGATGTAAAAATGGCATATGTATCGGTGGCTCTTGTGTATGCAGAAAATGTACTATCTAAATGTTTCTTGCTGTATTGCACCTTTCCTTCATGGCTTAGACCAGCATGTTTAAGGTGTAAGAAATTTCTAGAATTTTATTGCATTGTTAAACCTTAAAATAAGTTTACTATTTACTACCAGAAAGTAAATCAATATTCTACAGCCCAGAAATTGTGAAATACCCAACCCACATCGTTTACATCTGTCAATAAATATATACCGAAGAACTCATAACAAGTAAACTTTTGTCTTTAGATGATGCGGTCTAAAATCCCTAGAACATTCAGATCATTTACAACATGAAGGCTGGCTCTCTCCCTCCCTCCCTCTCCCTCCCTCTTTCTCTCCCTTCCTCTCTCCCTCCCTCTCGCGCGCAATTGGTCCTTCTGACAATGCCCGTCTTATTGTCTAAGGCTTTATCACTGACTTCCATGTAACTCTGTTTTCTGTTTTCTCTTGACAACCGTTTGAGATTAGTTCTCTCAAATTCATGTTATGTTTAGCTACAGTTTTGTATCTCAGCCTCGGTCTGCCCTGATTCCTCTTTCCTCGGTAGAGTTGTGTAAACACGAAGACTAAAAGCTTGCAATTATCAGATGTAGTCTAAACGATCTTCTTTCAGATTCGACAAGAAATGATAAGACAATACCACACTTATTTTGGGCGAAGGGATTTTAGTGGTGTTGCTGATACATCTATGAAGTCTGCAGTCTAAATAAACTCTGCCCTTCATACATTTATTGACAATCGTAATACAATCTGGCTTTGTATATCTACCCAAAAATAGGACAACTACAATAACAAACTTACTATAGGCTAGGCTATACATCATAACTGCAACGATATTTTACCTATTACACAGAACCATAAACCTGGATCATAAATACAGAATGAACAGAACAGAATTCTACAGAACAGTAGAATGTTTTCATGAAATGTTTTTACTACTGGTGTATCAACTACGGAGTTACCTATACATGATATAGGTAGCCATGACATGAGAGAAGACAACTCAAACAATAAACACTTTTTATGCAAGTGTAAAAGTTGCGGAAAGCAAAACATTCCAACTAGCCTGAACCTTTTGCTCCAATCTAGCTTTTTAGCTATTCTAAATTTTCAGGTGTATAAAAATGAACAAGCAACTGAGTGGTTCAGACAACAAATTAACCTGCTGAATATCTATCATAAGCCGATGATATCGAGGCTAAAATGGTATCAAATGTCAGTCTGCTCTGAGGAGACAACCATTGATAGACAAATTGAGACATACAGTCTAATAATGTTATTCAAAAAATGATAGAAGAAGTGCTAATCATAGCCCAAGATACACCAGTCATACAGGAGACAGATTGAGGGAGAGCAGTCTACGCTTCCTACTGTAGAGGGGACGGTGAGAATGTGATAAGCTCTCGGGATGATATAGTCTTGCTGATAACCTTTCCATGGCCAGAGTGTAGGCAGAGTATGAGCCAATCACATCGGGGTTTGACTAAAAACAGGCCAATCATTTCAATAAATTGAGTGGCATAATACAACATCTAAGCAGCCTGTGGCTTAGCCTGTCTTAACAAACGGAGTTGTCCTCCTGTCAAGCGGGCGAGCAACACAACAGCTTGTCACAAGACGTACTGCACCTGATGCATCAGCTGCACTGAAAGGGCGTTGTTCTCTTCTGTTTATGCGACTTGGCTGCGATGTTATGGCGGTCGCTCCATTGGTAATCATAACGAATTTCGCGCAAAACTTTATGTCGAAAAAATACGATTACAACGTTTAACCAAAGACCAGTCTCTGTTGTAAACGTTAGTAGAATTTATGAATACCAATGGAGCGACCGCCATAACATCGCAGGCAAGCTGCATATACGGAAGAGAACAACTCCTTATAAGTGCAGATGATGCATCAGGTGCAGTACGTCTTGTGACAAGCCGTTGTGTTGCTCGCCTGCTTGACGGGGGAACAACTCCGCAAAAACAACAGTTTGTCAAGACAGGCTACCTGTGGCTATATGGTCGCATTAGTTCATTCAGCAGTTATCTGCTCTTGCAGGTGTACAACAGTGAAATTACCTGTAAAGCTGTGAACATGTCATGTGGTGTGATTGGCTCTCTATGAGTGGTCACATGACCAGCCTTAGCCAATGATTGGACAGCCTGAGCTTCTTCCCGCTGAGCGGATTCTATCGAGTCCAGCCTGAACATAAGGTTATACCAGTATTTATAAAAAGCGTTAAAAAGGTGAAAGTGTGATAGGGAGTAAGAACACAAGGAAAAACACAAACGCATCAAACAAATAAGACATAATGAAGATGAAAGGATGGAAAAAGGTTAAAATGGAAAAACAAAGAAACAGTCAAAAGTAGTTGAAAAGCTACTGAGGAATGCGCCAGATGACAAACTTAAAGAGAATAGACTAGAACATCCAAAGGCTGGAGGTCGAGTACAAACCCAGATTCTTTTGGATTACTCTCTGACAGATATACAAGAGGCATGTCTACTCCAATGTACTGTTTGATTTTGGCAGTCTTGGAAATCCTGTATCCATAGCGACACGACAACACATGACTGATTATGTCCTTGAGAAGGTTCTGTAAACATTAAATGACAGGGAGATGGAGAAAAGAGATGAATTATTGAAAAAGAATGTATATAAAGAAATCTCCATGTTTGTCTGTTGGTCATCGTGTCATTCGATGTTTACGCACCGAGTTATAGCGCTAAAGTTTCAGGTACAAAAAATGCGCTTCGCACATGATTTCCACGCGAAACCTACAAGTTTGCTCGCTAGCGCCTGCCGATATTGTTATACAATGGAGTAATTGTGCACACCATACTTATTACACCAATGCTCAAAGATCAAAACACAATATTTGGTTGTAAAGCTGGCACATGTTATAATAATGGCTCTTGAAGTAGTTCTAGCTTAACTTGCTCAAATTCATTGGTTGAAGACACTTAACCAAGTAAAAATACATTTTCTATGCAGAAACTTTTTTTATTACTTGTACGATGCCAGGATTCATTGAATACATATTTATATATAATATATAGCAAATATATATGATGATATATATAATACTATATTATATCTATAATATATATTGGATTATGATATATATTATATAATATATTATATAAAATATAGATAATATATATTATAAAGAATGATTTATATATATATTTATGTATATACACTAGCAGCGTTGCTCATTGTAGAGCCCAGAAATGGCAATATATGTTCAATGGCTGCGAACATTAAATTAATGAAAAGTTGTGTAATGCCAAAAATTATTAGATGAAGTAGGTGGTTTTAGAACCTGAAAGATGATATATTGCTAGCGTATAGCATCAGTGTTTTATTTTAGCCTTGAAGAACCCCCCAAAAAACTAATGGATATTAAAAGAAAATATATAGAAATGATAACTACAAATATGGTTGCGAACAATAGCAGCTACATGTATGTATGCATTTCAAGATCTGATCAGACTGAGGGATGATAACTCTCAATAGAGTTGATGGCTACCATGGATTGTCACTTGAACATTGTAGTGTTAATATTTATGACAAATAGGAAGAAGGATGTACCTCTTGATATAATAAGCATACACGTCAGGAATATAATGACATACCTCAGTAATATAATGACACACCTCAGTACTATAGTGATGTACCTCAGTAATATAATGACATACCTCAGTAATATAATGACACACCTCAGTACTATAGTGATGTACCTCAGTACTATAGTGATGTACCTCAGTAATATAATGACACACCTCAGTACTACAGTGATGTACCTCAGTAATATAATGACACACCTCAGTACTATAGTGATGTACCTCAGTGATATAATGACACACCTCAGTAATATAATGACACACCTCAGTACTATAGTGATGTACCTCAGTACTATAGTGATGTACCTCAGTGATATAATGACACACCTCAGTAATATAATGACACACCTCAGTACTATAGTGATGTACCTCAGTATTATAGTGATGTACCTCAGTAATATAATGACACACCTCAGTAATATAATGACACACCTCAGTACTATAGTGATGTACCTCAGTACTATAGTGATGTACCTCAGTACTATAGTGATGTACCTCAGTACTATAGTGATGTACCTCAGTACTATAGTGATGTACCTCAGCAATATAATGACACACCTCAGTACTATAGTGATGTACCTTAGTACTATAGTGATGTACCTCAGTAATATAATGACACACCTCAGTACTATAGTGATGTACCTCAGTAATATGATGACACACCTCAGTAATATAATGACACACCTCAGTACTATAGTGATGTACCTCAGTACTATAGTGATGTACCTCAGTAATATAATGACACACCTCAGTACTATAGTGATGTACCTCAGTAATATAATGACACACCTCAGTACTATAGTGATGTACCTCAGTACTATAGTGATGTACCTCAGTACTATAGTGATGTACCTCAGTAATATAATGACACACCTCAGTACTATAGTGATGTACCTCAGTACTATAGTGATGTACCTCAGTACAATAGTGATGTACCTCAGTAATATAATGACACACCTCAGTACTATAGTGATGTACCTCAGTACTATAGTGATGTACCTCAGTAATATAATGACACACCTCAGTACTATAGTGATGTACCTCAGTAATATAATGACATACCTGAGTAATATAATGACACACCTCAGTACTATAGTGATGTACCTCAGTAATATAATGACACACCTCAGTACTATAGTGATGTACCTCAGTACTATAGTGATGTACCTCAGTACTATAGTGATGTACCTCAGTAATATAATGACACACCTCAGTACTATAGTGATGTACCTCAGTAATATAATGACACACCTCAGTACTATAGTGATGTACCTCAGTACTATAGTGATGTACCTCAGTAGTATAGTGATGTACCTCAGTAATATAATGACACACCTCGGTACAATAGTGATGTACCTCAGTAATATAATGACACACCTCAGTAATATAATGACACACCTCAGTACTATAGTGATGTACCTCAGTACTATAGTGATGTACCTCAGTAATATAATGACACACCTCAGTACTATAGTGATGTACCTCAGTACTATAGTGATATACCTCAGTACTATAGTGATGTACCTCAGTAATATAATGACACACCTCAGTACTATAGTGATGTACCTCAGTACTATAGTGATGTACCTCAGTACTATAGTGATGTACCTCAGTAATATAATGACACACCTCAGTACTATAGTGATGTACCTCAGTAATATAATGACACACCTCAGTACTATAGTGATGTACCTCAGTAATATAATGACATACCTCAGTAATATAATGACACACCTCAGTACTATAGTGATGTACCTCAGTAATATAATGACACACCTCAGTACTATAGTGATGTACCTCAGTACTATAGTGATGTATCTCAGTACTATAGTGACATACCTCAGTAATATAATGACACACCTCAGTACTATAGTGATGTACCTCAGTACTATAGTGATGTACCTCAGTACTATAGTGATGTACCTCAGTAATATAATGACACACCTCAGTACTATAGTGATGTACCTCAGTAATATAATGACACACCTCAGTACTATAGTGATGTACCTCAGTGATATAATGACACACCTCAGTAATATAATGACACACCTCAGTACTATAGTGATGTACCTCAGTACTATAGTGATGTACCTCAGTGATATAATGACACACCTCAGTAATATAATGACACACCTCAGTACTATAGTGATGTACCTCAGTACTATAGTGATGTACCTCAGTAATATAATGACACACCTCAGCACTATAGTGATGTACCTCAGTACTATAGTGATGTACCTCAGTACTATAGTGATGTACCTCAGTAATATAATGACACACCTCAGTACTATAGTGATGTACCTCAGTACTATAGTGATGTACCTCAGTACTATAGTGATGTACCTCAGTAATAAAATGACACACCTCAGTACTATAGTGATGTACCTCAGTGATATAATGACACACCTCAGTAATATAATGACACACCTCAGTACTATAGTGATGTACCTCAGTACTATAGTGATGTACCTCAGTAATATAATGACACACCTCAGTACTATAGTGATGTACCTCAGTACTATAGTGATGTACCTCAGTACTATAGTGATGTACCTCAGTAATATAATGACACACCTCAGTACTATAGTGATGTACCTCAGTACTATAGTGATGTACCTCAGTAATATAATGACACACCTCAGTACTATAGTGATGTACCTCAGTACTATAGTGATGTACCTCAGTACTATAGTGATGTACCTCAGTAATATAATGACACACCTCAGTACTATAGTGATGTACCTCAGTAATATAATGACACACCTCAGTACTATAGTGATGTACCTCAGTAATATAATGACATACCTCAGTAATATAATGACACACCTCAGTACTATAGTGATGTACCTCAGTAATATAATGACACACCTCAGTACTATAGTGATGTACCTCAGTACTATAGTGATGTATCTCAGTACTATAGTGACATACCTCAGTAATATAATGACACACCTCAGTACTATAGTGATGTACCTCAGTACTATAGTGATGTACCTCAGTACTATAGTGATGTACCTCAGTAATATAATGACACACCTCAGTACTATAGTGATGTACCTCAGTAATATAATGACACACCTCAGTACTATAGTGATGTACCTCAGTGATATAATGACACACCTCAGTAATATAATGACACACCTCAGTACTATAGTGATGTACCTCAGTACTATAGTGATGTACCTCAGTGATATAATGACACACCTCAGTAATATAATGACACACCTCAGTACTATAGTGATGTACCTCAGTACTATAGTGATGTACCTCAGTAATATAATGACACACCTCAGTACTATAGTGATGTACCTCAGTACTATAGTGATGTACCTCAGTAATATAATGACACACCTCAGTACTATAGTGATGTACCTCAGTACTATAGTGATGTACCTCAGTACTATAGTGATGTACCTCAGTAATAAAATGACACACCTCAGTACTATAGTGATGTACCTCAGTGATATAATGACACACCTCAGTAATATAATGACACACCTCAGTACTATAGTGATGTACCTCAGTACTATAGTGATGTACCTCAGTAATATAATGACACACCTCAGTACTATAGTGATGTACCTCAGTAATATAATGACACACCTCAGTACTATAGTGATGTACCTCAGTACTATAGTGATGTACCTCAGTACTATAGTGATGTACCTCAGTAATATAATGACACACCTCAGTACTATAGTGATGTACCTCAGTACTATAGTGATGTACCTCAGTACTATAGTGATGTACCTCAGTAATATAATGACACACCTCAGTACTATAGTGATGTACCTCAGTAATAAAATGACACACCTCAGTACTATAGTGATGTACCTCAGTAATATAATGACATACCTCAGTACTATAGTGATGTACCTCAGTGCTATAGTGATGTACCTCAGTAATATAATGACACACCTCAGTACTATAGTGATGTACCTCAGTACTATAGTGACGTACCTCGGTAATATAATGACACACCTCAGTACTATAGTGATGTACCTCAGTGATATAATGACACACCTCAGTAATATAATGACACACCTCAGTACTATAGTGATGTACCTCAGTACTATAGTGATGTACCTCAGTAATATAATGACACACCTCAGTACTATAGTGATGTACCTCATTACTATAGTAATGTACCTCAGTAATATAATGACACACCTCAGTAATATAATGACACACCTCAGTACTATAGTGATGTACCTCAGTACTATAGTGATGTACCTCAGTAATATAATGACACACCTCAGTACTATAGTGATGTACCTCAGTAATATAATGACACACCTCAGTACTATAGTGATGTACCTCAGTACTATAGTGATGTACCTCAGTAATATAATGACACACCTCAGTACTATAGTGATGTACCTCAGTAATATAATGACACACCTCAGTACTATAGTGATGTACCTCAGTGATATAACAAGTATATACTTCATTAATATGATTACGAGCCTCAGTAATATAATGACATACCTCGGTGGCAAAGGAAATAAGGGCATAGATTTGGCTCTGCACATGCTCTAGCTCAAGTTCCCAGGCAGTGACAAACAACCTTCCTTCTATCATGCCAGGGTCAGGCAGCAGCCCATGGGAGGAGCTTACAAACACTAAAAACACATGAAATGGTTAAGCACAAAGTTGATTTTTTCCAGGTTTTATGCCAGCCGGCAGAAATGCTAAAAACCGGGAAAAACTGGTAAACATCGGAAGCATTTGGCAAATATTACTTTGCATTATTGCACATAAATCTAATATAATTAAGAGTGGATATCTTACAAGATAAAATTATTAACAGTTGCTGCACCTTCCAGAATGATTATACCCGTTACCAACTGTTCTGTGGTGCACGTTATAGAGGAATTACTGTACACGGTGGAGTAATTTATAAAGGAGTTACTGTACATGATAGTACACTTGATAGAAGAGTTACTGTACATGATGGCACGCTTTATAGAAGAACTAGGTGAATGCCGGGCGTTGCCCAGGTAACAAAAGTTTTTGCACATACAATTTATTTTTATTTAACATATAACAACAGTTGTCATTCTAACTTTTAAACATCATATCATGAGCAAAGTCTTTGGGCAGTTTAAATCAATTAAGAGAAAAAATAAAACAACTGTAAAGGTTTTTTTAGCTTTAGCTTCGAACAATGGTAACTTTCAAACTTCATATCATGAAGAAAATGTTTTGTGCAGGTCAAATAAATTAGGAAACAAAATAAAGCAACTATAAAAGTGTTTAAATGTAAATGGGAAATAATTAGCAAGTAATAGCTAAATTAAGTCAGTTTTGCTACAATTACAATAAAAGTTGATTCGGTAATGATACAATTGATACGAACTGAGAAAACAAAATAAAAATATCGAATATGTTGAATTAATAATAACGATTCATGCATAGAAGTGTGTGTATAAAAAGTTACTGGTCCAGCAGAAGCTATCTATCAAAACTTTAAACACGACAATACCGGTACCTCTCAACACCGGTACAAATGTAAAAATGAGATATCGGACTGTCTTTGTCTGACCGAATGGAGAGAGAATGTAGAGGCTATTTCTACTTGAGATAATACTACTGTTCACATGAAAAATATTGGCCTTTACCGATTTAGCAATTGAACTTTACGAAAAACCGGGAATTTCCCGAAGTTCACAAAAACACGAAAACGTATCATGTTTCATAGAGTTAATAGAGTTTCAATTATTACATCATTTAGCGCTTGAAATCGAGAAAAGAATGTATAGAGTATATAGTAAGAACTATGGTTCGTAAGAGCTTTAGTAGACTCGTAGTTGGACAACTGGATCATAAACCTGTAGTTGGGATCTTCTAGGTTCGAGTCCAGCAGAATGCGAAATTTTAATATCCAAGATTTTAATAGCTTTAGCCAGGCAGCCAGACAGAAATCCAAACGGACTAATTTTGAGATTTTTAAATATATAGATTAGATTATACATGGCTTGACTGTATTAACACTGCATCAGCCTTCAGGGTTGCTATTGGTTACTATTACTTCAGTCTAATATAGTCATACCTTGACATACTAGCGTTCTGGGGCGGAGCTCTTATGTCAATGTTCTCAAATATCAATGCAACCATTTCTATATGAAACGGCTAAGTAGAAATTAATCCATTCTCAAACTATGAAAAAACCTCCGATAAACAGGATATTATGATCGAAAAGTGTGTTTTTTATTGTTGTAATTCAGTATTTACACTAGCTACACTAGCATAGCAACAAATAATTATTTATCGGTTACGATTTGCAAAAGAATTTAACATTTCTATGGACAGTACTATACAGAGTTTTTGTTTTCGACATAGACATTGTGGCTAACGGCGATGTTAGAGTTATTTGACAGAAACACATTCGATACCCTACACTTTTATGACATCGCGTAACCTACCATGAACTTTGAACTTGACTTAAATGAATTTAGCTTGCTAAACACACACTTAAAGCTGAGTTTTAAATTTTTAATCTTTTACAAAACATAACTTTAGTTTTTACAGTTTGTCTTCGTCCTAAGTTTCTATCATCTGTTTCCAGCTAGTAACTTTTTGCCTCGCTTTCATGATAACTTGCAATCAACCTTTTTAAAACTTTTTGCAGACTAATTCGACAAAACCGAATAATGCTGTTCTCAATGCTGGCCTTTCGCATACTAAATGACCTTGGCCATTCAGTAGTCATTGAGAACTGGCTTGCGTCTCACAGTTTTCTTATATCTCAAAACAGAAACTTGCTCGGATTTGTGCTCCTATTTCAATTTTTTCGTATGTCAAGGGAAACTGTAGTTGACACCCCATTGTTATGACATATGACTACTAGTGCTCTGTTGTATGAATGTAGTTGACACACCATAGTTATGACATACGAGTACACGTGCTCTGTTGTATGAATGTAGTTGACACACCATAGTTATGACATACGATGACACGTGCTCTGTTGTATGAATATAGTTGACACATCATAGTTATGACATACAAGTACTAGTGCTCTGTTTTATGCATGTAGTTGACACACCAAAGTTATGACATACAAGTACTAGTGCTCTGTTGCATGAATATACGTAGTTGACACACCATAGTTATGACATACGAGTACAAGTGCTCTGCTGTATGAAATTAATACTATCACTTCTACCGTCAGATAACCAACGCAGTTTGAAATCTAGAAATCTGCAACACCTGAAATTCTGAGAGCCGGTTTTAAACGAGTTGTTGCCAGCGCTTTAAACCGCCCAGGCAAGAATTTGCCGACTCTGGTTATGATCACAACCTGATCAGCATTTTACTAACAAATAGATAAAAATATGGAAAGAAACCAACGAAAGTACAATCCATATCTCTGATTACTAGGTAATGGCATGCCTAACAAAAGAGATCTAGAACCCATTATATAAATATTTCTGGCTTCTAGGGAGGAGTAGGCAAAGTAGGTCTAAATAGTTGATTTTCGACCTCTGACTTAATTGAATAGTCTTGCCAGCATAGATCTTTACTACAAAAAGAGTAGTGTCAATCCATCTGTCAGTCCAAAGCCACGCCAAAAACGTTAGGAAAAAATTGCCTCGCAAGGGAATTGAACTCAGATAATTGGTTTAACAGATCGGGGTGCTAACGAGTACACAACCCAGCTGCTTGCATTTTTAGAAAAAATTATACACATACCGAATAATCGTGACGATTTCTCATGGCGTACAGGGCTGGAAAACGTGCTAGTTGGAATAAAAATTGACAAAGTATTGAGGTCAACATTGCGATTGTTATTGTTATGCTCGAGTTCGCATCGGAGTTGACCAGAAAATGGAGCACCTACCGGGTTTGGCAGTAGCTGGAGGAGGACTGGTCATTGGTCTAACCTGTTTTAGCTGGTTGCCAGGTTGGAACCTTTGCTACAATATATAAAATATTACTGCTGGAATATGCCTCCAGCAAACTTGTTTTGATAAAACATAAATAATGGAGACATGTTGTTTTAACCTACTGGATCTTCCCTTACTATTTTAGCATGTTCTAAGGAGGTATCAGCTTAGGAAATGTTAACATTTTAGCAGATTCTATTGCCTCATTGTCAGAGGCCTTGTTTAGTGGAAAATATTCTCGAAACACAAGGCAGGATAACTAACAAAGACAATCATTCAACTTAATCCAGTTTTATCTGCACAGCATCCGTGATACAGAAGTGATATAAATTCTCATTGTACTATTTCCAGCTTTTAGCGCAAAACCCAATGCTCAAGCAACTCCATCCAATTAGTGCTGTGCGATATGACACCCATGCCAAAACAATATATTGACCCTGTGAGCTAGCTATATCGTTCAGTATCGAAACTTTGGAGTGAAGCCCTCTTGATATAGATTATTGTGAGGTTTCACCAAAAAAACAAAAGTACAAGAGCGATAATTGTGTCCAAACGCAAAAAGTGCTGTGCCGATATTGAGTCACGAAAGCCGACAATAACCGATGTTGGTTCTGCCAATTAAACACAGACATTTATCATCTTGACATGATATCGAAAACGTGGATATACCCGATTACAGAATCGACCTACAAAATGCCTTAAAATAAAATCGTTCCACACAAAATCGACACCTATCATGCAATATCGTTTTATCGTGCAGCACTACATCCAATCCCAAACCCTCCATAAGGCAGCATATCCGTTGATTAATTGAGGCTCACCTTACGGTGATGATAGTAATCATGCCATGAATATGAAATATGTCGTATTAAACCAAACATACATATGCAACATGTTAATTCTGCGCAGCAATTACTAATCAGATTTGGGATCAACTAACTCACACTGAAATTTGCTTTTACAAACGGCTTTTTCTTCGGTAGCTTTGGTTTCTGTTGAGCTTGAATTGGAAGAGTGGAAGGTCTGCTCACTTCCTGCATAACTGCCAACATGTATTAAGTTTAAATCAAGGCAAGTAGGCAGCAAAACCACAGATGAAGTTGGGTGTAGTAAGGTGTAGTAAGGACAAAACAACAGAAACATACCTGGTGAACTGGATGTAGCTTGAACTCTGTTTAACATGGCAAGGAGGAACTCATTGTGTACTCTGACTATAACATATGCGTGACAGACTGTGAGATGGACTGAAACTGACAGGTAGTGACAGGTTGTAAAACTGATTGCAACAAACAGGTTGTTATAACAAGATATGACACTGACTACAACTGACATATCCAAATGCAGATTTGTGAGAATGACTGCAAATGGCATGTTACCAGACAGACTGAAATGACAGACAGAAACGGGTTGTGAAACTGAAAAAACCAAAGGCAGGTCATGAGCGCTTTCAAAGCTGATTGAAACTGGCGGGTTGTAATGCATATAAAATGTCACATAAAAGTGTATTATTTACTTATTATTTACGGAAAGAGCAACATTTCAATCATTGAAGAAACAATTGCATTGTTTGCAAATAGTTTACAAATTGAAAATAAGTAGTTTTCCTCTCATTGTAAACATTAGTTTATGACCACCTTGAGCCACCTCGGCTGATCTCACCTAACATGAAGTCTTGTGCTCAGCTGTGAGTAACTTTGACGTGCAGTATATTTTACAAAGAATAGAACGTTTTGGCGCAGAACTTCTGGCTTAAAATATTGTGGCGTAGCAATTTCTAGTGCAGGACTTATTGGCACAGGTTACCAGTTCAAAATTTGCCCATCTTTTGGTGTGACTTATGGTTCAACAAATTTTAATACAAACTTGAAAAAAAATGTAAATAATGGTTACATTTACGTATTTGACGAATGTAGTTCAGATGATCCTTCAATAAAATTTAGAAAAAGTGAATGTAAAAATGTAGACTTCTATTCCTTTCATGTGTTTCAAAGAAAAAGGTAATGCTTGTGAAGTTTCATGAAAAGAATAATGTTCTTATGTATTTCCTTGTTAAAATAATTGTGTTATTTAATGTGCTACAAAGTCTGGCACCAAAAATTCTGGGGACAAAATGTTTGAACCAAAACATTCTGCGCGACAAAGTCCTATAATGATTTTACATTAGCAATATATATATATTTCTCAAAGCATGTCATATGTGTGTATGCATTCCGGTTATAGATCTTAAAATCTTGGAATTAAAGAATTCGCACCAAAGAAGATTTGATCTTAGACCCTCCCATTCGCGAGTCCAGCGCCGTAACATTAGACAATAGAGATTGATTTCTTTGCTAGCTGAAATATGTCGCTATATGGAAGAGAATACCTAACGGCTTTGCGTACAACGCGGGGTGATAGCATAACGTCACGGGTAGCTGTTGGCTCCATAGAGTTATCTCCCCCTAGAGTGATAACTACACGAGCGTTTCCGGTGCCAACAAGGAGCGTTTAGGCCACGCCTCTTTTTTGTGCTAGTCAGTCGTAGTGATTGACTAGATCAATAACATCAGCCATGAGAAGGGTTAAACAAGGATCATGAATTCCAGCTGAGATAGTAATTAATGCTCATATTAAAGAAATGATGATTATAGTTTATCACTTTAATACATGCTTATTATTTAAAGCAATTCAATACCTACCAGGGATTGCTAAACATATTATGGAAATGTTTACTTTTTCATTTCCATAAACATAAATATTTCCATAATTTTAGGGAAATGGATATGGAAATTTTATTTTACAAGTATGGAAATAGTATGAAAATGGAAATAATATGGAAATGAATTATGGAAATCCTATGGAAATAGAAATAATATGGAAATTAATTATGGAAATGGAATTAATATGGAAATGAATTATGAACTTTTATGGAAATGTAAATAATATGGAAATGGAAATAATATGGATTTGGAAATACTATGGGAATGAAGTAGGGAAATGGAATTAATATGGAAATGAATTATGGAAATGGAAATAATATGGAAATGGAAATAATATGGAAATGAATTATGGAAATGGAATTAATATGGAAATGAATTATGGAAATGGAAATAATATGGAAATGGAAATAATATGGAAATGAATTATGGAAATGGAATTAATATGGAAATGAATTATGGAAATGGAAATAATATGGAAATGGAAATAATATGGAAATGAATTATGGAAATGGAATTAATATGGAAATGAATTATGGAAATGGAAATAATATGGAAATGGAAATAATATGGAAATGAATTATGGAAATGGAATTAATATGGAAATGAATTATGGAAATGGAAATAATATGGAAATGGAAATAATATGGAAATGAATTATGGAAATTGAATTAATATGGAAATGAATTATGGAACTTTTATGGAAATGGAAATAATATGGAAATGGAAATAATATGGAAATGAATTATGGAAATGGAATTAATATGGAAATGAATTATGGAAATGGAAATAATATGGAAATGGAAATAATATGGAAATGAATTATGGAAATGGAAATTGTGACATGCACATAATCCCTGATACCTACATGACTTGCCAAGGCACTGAATAGATAGTGAGTGAAAGTGAAGGTAATGCAAGCAGTTACTCATAGATAACATACATAGTTATACTGGGGTTGTATTACATTGGTGTGATGGGAAGCTAATCAACTGCCATCAACTATGAGCTGTACTACCCGGTGTTGCCCGAGTAATAAAAAAGTATTTGGACAGAAAACTTATTTTTATATAACATTTACTATTCTAACTTTTAAACTTCATATCATGAGAAAATATTTTTAAGCAGTTTAAATGAATTAAGATGAAAAAGAAAACAACTCTAAAGGTTTGCAAGCTTTTTCAAACAACTACAACTTTTAAATTTCATATCATGAAAGAAGTATTTTGTTGAAATAAATTAGGAAAAAAATAAAACTGTAAATGAGTTTAAATGTAAAATAATTAGCAAGTAATGGCTAAATATAATCTGTTTAGCTATGATTACAATGGAAAATTATTTAATAAATAAGGTAATAAAAAGTCTATTTTATTTTTATATAATTATAGTTAGTAGAATTAAGTATAATTTATTTTTATTTAACATATAACAACATTTACCACTTTAACTTTCAAACTACATATTATGAAAAGTGTTTTGTGTAATTGAAATAAATGAAGAGAAGAGAGAAAATAAAAACAACTGTAAATGTTTTCAAGCTTTTTCAAACAACTACAACTTTTAAATTTCATATCATGAAAGAAGTTTTTTGTTGAAATAAATTAGGAAAAAAATAAAACTGTAAATGAGTTTAAATGTAAAATAATTAGCAAGTAATGGCTAAATATAATCTGTTTAGCTATGATTACAATGGAAAATTATTTAATAAATAAGGTAATAAAAAGTCTATTTTATTTTTATATAATTATAGTTAGTAGAATTAAGTATAATTTATTTTTATTTAACATATAACAACATTTACCACTTTAACTTTCAAACTACATATTATGAAAAGTGTTTTGTGTAATTGAAATAAATGAAGAGAAGAGAGAAAATAAAAACAACTGTAAATGTTTTCAAGCTTTTTCAAACAACTACAACTTTTAAATTTCATATCATGAAAGAAGTGTTTTGTTGAAATAAATTAGGAAAAAAATAAAACTGTAAATGTGTTTAAATGTAAAATAATTAGCAAGTAATGCTAAATATAATCTGTTTAGCTATGATTACAATAAAAAATTATTGTAATCATAGCTAATTTTTATTACTTTATTTAATAAATAAAGTAATTCACAACTACTTTTTTATTACTTTATTTAATAAATAAAGTAATAAAAAGTCTATTTTATTTTTAAATAATTATATTTTAGTATAATTAAGTATAATTTATTTTTATCTAACATATAACAACATTTGCCACTCTAACTTTCAAACTTTTTGCTTGCTTACATCAAGCAAAGATGTCCACTAACTAGTGGACATCTTTGCTTCAAGCTAGTCTATGTATTTGATTGATATGTATTGAAATCTAATATTACATGCAAGGGCTGTTTGTGAACTGAGGTGACAATGAATCACTCTATCACCATACAATGTCAACACTTTCAGTTGATGGCAGTCGATTAGCTTCCCATCACACCAACGTAATACAACCCCAGTATGACTATCTATCTTATCTATGAATAACCAATGATATACAGCCCCTCATGTGTGGGGGCTGTATATCATTGGAGTAACTGATTGCATTAACTCACCTACTTAACACTGTCTATTCAGTGTCTTTGCAAGTCATGTAAGTATTGAATTGCTTTAAATAATAAGCATATATTAGAGTAATAAACTATAATCATCATCTCTTTAATATGAGCAATAATTACTGTGCAAATTAATGATCATTCTCACGGCTGATGTTATTGTTCTGTCAATCACTACGAGTGACTAGCACAAAAAAGGGGCGTGGCCTAAACGCTCCTTGATGGCACCGGAAACGCTCGTGTTGTTGAATGCACAGTTATCACTCTAGGGGGAGATAACTCTATGGTTGGCTCTCATTACGGCTCAAATTTTCCATTGGCAATTTGCCAGGATAAGCAAGTGGCAAGCAACTCTCATAACTTCTCATTGTAATTAGCAGATTTTTATTACCCGGGCAACGACGGCAACACCGCTAGTCAATCCAATAAGCTAGTATTGTAGGACTCAACTAAAAATATTACTATAAAGTTTAGCCTCAGGACCTAAAGCTCATCACTATTTCTAAACTGTATTACGATAGTCATCAACTGTGGAGCCGCCATGTTTAAAAAGTGTAACTTCTAGTCGATTGATCAACAGAATCGTGGTGATATTTCTATTTATAATATAGTCCTGGGGCTAAATTGTTAAATAATTGTAATTTCATCCCTCCAGATAAGTACTTAGGCTATTTGCATAATGATACAGCACAACTCATACTTAATATATTTAAATAACATGTAGTTTGTTTATTATGGATGATGGGCATCAAAGCATCAGGTAGAACAATGTAATGATCATATCATGCTGTACCCTTATGGAATGCGACATTTAGTGATGTACTAAAATGCATACTGTAGTTATATGTCCTGTCTGTAACTGTGTAACCGGGAGCGATACGTCTTATACTTGCTTCCCCTATGATTTTTTGCTACGGCTGTGTCTTCTTATGTCTGTGCAACCAACAAGTAGTTGCGCGCCAACTCAGGAGTCGTGTTCTCATTGAAGTTATGTACCCTCCCTACTGTTATGTATCACATGCAATCGTGGGTCCCATCCTGTAGCCATTCCCCGTGGAAAGTGAACTTGCACAAAAACGCAGCAGATTTTATCCCAAAGTATCAGTAGTTTTCTATCAGTTGCAATTGTTTTTGGTGATTGAAGTGGCTTGACTGCCAAGATGTTTCAAGATTAAAATTGATGTTTCAAGATTAAAATTGATGAATGTTGATTGCAAACAAAATGCTTGAGAAAAAAACACCAAAAAGATGGCAACATTCGTGCTTCCTGTTTACCACTCTCGTGATGACATTGAATATTGAAAGTATGTAACAAATATGCATCGAAGAAACTTCCGCAGGTGATCAGCAGGGTAGAATAGAGATTGTTGGACATTTTCAGCAAAATACTGTGTGAGCATGAGGAACTCGATGATAATTATCACGTCTGTAAACAATATGCACAGGTACTCATGTTATCTTCGGAAAAGCGAGGCATCTCTTTTTCTTCAGAGCACTTTAACCACTAATTGTTTGATAAAAATTAATGATAGAACATCCCGGCAATCAAAATATCTGAGAGAGCGAAAATAATTGCGTCTGATGAAAAAATGCTGAAAAATTAAGAGAAAACATGCAAAAGTTTGTGCCAGTTCATGTTTTCCGTACAGTTCAGGACTATAAAGTAGGGTCGCCAGATATTGTCTTCAATCTTTAAAGGCTTGCTTTAATACGTACCTGAGTTATCTGTGAACAAACTTCGGGCTTGTGAGTCGAACTCTTCTTTTGTCATCTGAAAAGAGAGAAAAAGAAGATAAATAGAGGGACTAATAGTAAATATAATATATATAAGTGATGAATAGAGGGAGTAATAGTAAATATAATATATATATAAGTGATAAATAGAGAGACTAATAGTAAATATAATATATATATAAGTGATAAATAGAGGGACTAATAGTAAATATAATATATATATAAGTGATGAATAGAGGGACTAATAGTAAATATAATATATATATAAGTGATAAACAGAAGGACTAATAGTAAATATAATATATATATAAGTGATAAATAGAGGGACTAATAGTAAATATAATATATATATAAGTGATGAATAGAGGGACTAATAGTAAATATAATATATATATAAGTGATGAATAGAGGGACTAATAGTAAATATAATATATATAAGTGATAAATAGAGGGACTAATAGTAAATATAATATATATATAAGTGATGAATAAAGGGACTAATAGTAAATATAATATATATAAGTGATGAATAGAGGGACTAATAGTAAATATAATATATATATAAGTGATGAATAGAGGGACTAATAGTAAATATAATATATATATAAGTGATAAATAGAGGGACTAATAGTAAATATAATATATATATAAGTGATGAATAGAGGGACTAATAGTAAATATAATATATATATAAGTGATGAATAGAGGGACTAATAGTAAATATAATATATATATAAGTGATGAATAGAGAGACTAATAGTAAATATAATATATATATAAGTGATGAATAGAGGGACTAATAGTAAATATAATATATATATAAGTGATGAATAGAGAGACTAATAGTAAATATAATATATATATAAGTGATGAATAGAGGGACTAATAGTAAATATAATATATATATAAGTGATGAATAGAGGGACTAATAGTAAATATAATATATATATAAGTGATGAATAGAGGGACTAATAGTAAATATAATATATATATATAAG
Organism: Watersipora subatra; assembly: GCF_963576615.1. NCBI lineage: Eukaryota > Metazoa > Bryozoa > Gymnolaemata > Cheilostomatida > Watersiporidae > Watersipora > Watersipora subatra. Next base: position 302,449 of record NC_088713.1, read on the forward strand.
TGATGAATAGAGGGACTAATAGTAAATATAATATATATATAAGTGATAAATAGAGAGACTAATAGTAAATATAATATATATATAAGTGATGAATAGAGGGACTAATACTAAATATAATATATATATAAGTGATAAATAGAGGGACTAATAGTAAATATAATATATATATAAGTGATAAATAGAGGGACTAATAGTAAATATAATATATATAAGTGATGAATAGAGGGACTAATAGTAAATATAATATATATATAAGTGATAAATAGAGGGACTAATAGTAAATATAATATATATATAAGTGATGAATAGAGAGACTAATAGTAAATATAATATATATATAAGTGATGAATAGAGGGACTAATAGTGAATATAATATATATATAAGTGATGAATAGAGAGACTAATAGTAAATATAATATATATATAAGTGATAAATAGAGGGACTAATAGTAAATATAATATATATATAAGTGATGAATAGAGAGACTAATAGTAAATATAATATATATATAAGTGATAAATAGAGGGACTAATAGTAAATATAATATATATAAGTGATGAATAGAGGGACTAATAGTAAATATAATATATATATAAGTGATAAATAGAGGGACTAATAGTAAATATAATATATATATAAGTGATGAATAGAGAGACTAATAGTAAATATAATATATATATAAGTGATGAATAGAGGGACTAATAGTGAATATAATATATATATAAGTGATGAATAGAGGGACTAATAGTAAATATAATATATATATAAGTGATGAATAGAGGGACTAATAGTAAATATAATATATATATAAGTGATGAATAGAAGGACTAATAGTAAATATAATATATATATAAGTGATGAATAGAGGGACTAATAGTAAATATAATATATATAAGTGATAAATAGAGGGACTAATAGTAAATATAATATATATATAAGTGATGAATAGAGGGACTAATAGTAAATATAATATATATATAAGTGATGAATAGAGGGACTAATAGTAAATATAATATATATAAGTGATGAATAGAGGGACTAATAGTAAATATAATATATATAAGTGATGAATAGAGGGACTGATAGTAAATATAATATATATATAAGTGATAAATAGAGGGACTAATAGTAAATATAATATATATAAGTGATAAATAGAGGGACTAATAGTAAATATAATATATATATAAGTGATGAATAGAGGGACTAATAGTAAATATAATATATATAAGTGATGAATAGAGGGACTGATAGTAAATATAATATATATATATAAGTGATGAATAGAGGGACTAATAGTAAATATAATATATATATAAGTGATAAATAGAGAGACTAATAGTAAATATAATATATATATAAGTGATGAATAGAGGGACTAATACTAAATATAATATATATATAAGTGATAAATAGAGGGACTAATAGTAAATATAATATATATAAGTGATAAATAGAGGGACTAATAGTAAATATAATATATATAAGTGATGAATAGAGGGACTAATAGTAAATATAATATATATATAAGTGATGAATAGAGGGACTAATACTAAATATAATATATATATAAGTGATGAATAGAGGCACTAATAGTAAATATAATATATATAAGTGATAAATAGAGGGACTAATAGTAAATATAATATATATATAAGTGATGAATAGAGGGACTAATAGTAAATATAATATATATATAAGTGATGAATAGAAGGACTAATAGTAAATATAATATATATATAAGTGATGAATAGAGGGACTAATAGTAAATATAATATATATATAAGTGATGAATAGAGGGACTAATAGTAAATATAATATATATATAAGTGATGAATAGAAGGACTAATAGTAAATATAATATATATATAAGTGATGAATAGAGGGACTAATAGTAAATATAATATATATATAAGTGATGAATAGAGGGACTAATAGTAAATATAATATATATATAAGTGATAAATAGAGAGACTAATAGTAAATATAATATATATATAAGTGATGAATAGAGGGACTAATACTAAATATAATATATATATAAGTGATAAATAGAGGGACTAATAGTAAATATAATATATATATAAGTGATGAATAGAGGGACTAATAGTAAATATAATATATATATAAGTGATGAATAGAGGGACTAATAGTAAATATAATATATATATAAGTGATAAATAGAGAGACTAATAGTAAATATAATATATATATAAGTGATGAATAGAGGGACTAATACTAAATATAATATATATATAAGTGATAAATAGAGGGACTAATAGTAAATATAATATATATATAAGTGATGAATAGAAGGACTAATAGTAAATATAATATATATATAAGTGATGAATAGAGGGACTAATAGTAAATATAATATATATAAGTGATGAATAGAGGGACTAATAGTAAATATAATATATATATAAGTGATGAATAAAGGGACTAATAGTAAATATAATATATATATAAGTGATGAATAGAGGGACTAATACTAAATATAATATATATATAAGTGATAAATAGAGGGACTAATAGTAAATATAATATATATATAAGTGATGAATAAAGGGACTAATAGTAAATATAATATATATATAAGTGATAAATAGAGGGACTAATAGTAAATATAATATATATATATAAGTGATGAATAGAGGGACTAATACTAAATATAATATATATATAAGTGATAAATAGAGGGACTAATAGTAAATATAATATATATATATAAGTGATGAATAGAGGGACTAATAGTAAATATAATATATATATATAAGTGATGAATAGAGGGACTAATAGTAAATATAATATATATATATAAGTGATGAATAGAGGCACTAATAGTAAATATAATATATATATAAGTGATGAATAGAGGGACTAATACTAAATATAATATATATATAAGTGATAAATAGAGGGACTAATAGTAAATATAATATATATATATAAGTGATGAATAGAGGGACTAATAGTAAATATAATATATATATATAAGTGATGAATAGAGGGACTAATAGTAAATATAATATATATATAAGTGATGAATAGAGGCACTAATAGTAAATATAATATATATATAAGTGATGAATAGAGGGACTAATAGTAAATATAATATATATATAAGTGATAAATAGAGAGACTAATAGTAAATATAATATATATATATAAGTGATGAATAGAGGGACTAATACTAAATATAATATATATATAAGTGATAAATAGAGGGACTAATAGTAAATATAATATATATATAAGTGATAAATAGAGGGACTAATAGTAAATATAATATATATAAGTGATAAATAGAGGGACTAATAGTAAATATAATATATATATAAGTGATGAATAGAGGGACTAATAGTAAATATAATATATATATAAGTGATGAATAGAAGGACTAATAGTAAATATAATATATATATAAGTGATGAATAGAGGGACTAATAGTAAATATAATATATATATAAGTGATGAATAGAGGGACTAATAGTAAATATAATATATATATAAGTGATAAATAGAGAGACTAATAGTAAATATAATATATATATAAGTGATGAATAGAGGGACTAATACTAAATATAATATATATATAAGTGATGAATAGAGGGACTAATAGTAAATATAATATATATATAAGTGATGAATAGAAGGACTAATAGTAAATATAATATATATATAAGTGATAAATAGAGGGACTAATAGTAAATATAATATATATATAAGTGATGAATAGAGGGACTAATAGTAAATATAATATATATAAGTGATAAATAGAGGGACTAATAGTAAATATAATATATATAAGTGATGAATAGAGGGACTGATAGTAAATATAATATATATATAAGTGATAAATAGAGGGACTAATAGTAAATATAATATATATAGGTGATAAATAGAGGGACTAATAGTAAATATAATATATATATAAGTGATGAATAGAGGGACTAATAGTAAATATAATATATATATAAGTGATGAATAGAGGGACTAATAGTAAATATAATATATATATAAGTGATAAATAGAGAGACTAATAGTAAATATAATATATATATAAGTGATGAATAGAGGGACTAATAGTAAATATAATATATATAAGTGATGAATAGAGGGACTGATAGTAAATATAATATATATATAAGTGATAAATAGAGGGACTAATAGTAAATATAATATATATAAGTGATAAATAGAGGGACTAATAGTAAATATAATATATATATAAGTGATGAATAGAAGGACTAATAGTAAATATAATATATATATAAGTGATGAATAGAGGACTAATAGTAAATATAATATATATATAAGTGATGAATAGAGGGACTAATAGTAAATATAATATATATATAAGTGATAAATAGAGAGACTAATAGTAAATATAATATATATATAAGTGATGAATAGAGGGACTAATACTAAATATAATATATATATAAGTGATAAATAGAGGGACTAATAGTAAATATAATATATATATAAGTGATGAATAAAGGGACTAATAGTAAATATAATATATATATAAGTGATGAATAGAGGGACTAATAGTAAATATAATATATATATAAGTGATGAATAGAGGGACTAATAGTAAATATAATATATATATATAAGTGATAAATAGAGAGACTAATAGTAAATATAATATATATATAAGTGATGAATAGAGGGACTAATAGTAAATATAATATATATATAAGTGATGAATAGAGGGACTAATACTAAATATAATATATATATAAGTGATAAATAGAGGGACTAATAGTAAATATAATATATATATAAGTGATGAATAGAGGGACTAATAGTAAATATAATATATATATAAGTGATGAATAGAGGGACTAATAGTAAATATAATATATATATGAGTGATAAATAGAGGGACTGATAGTAAATATAATATATATAAGTGATAAATAGAGGGACTAATAGTAAATATAATATATATATAAGTGATGAATAGAGGGACTAATAGTAAATATAATATATATATATAAGTGATGAATAGAGAGACTAATAGTAAATATAATATATATATAAGTGATAAATAGAGAGACTAATAGTAAATATAATATATATATAAGTGATGAATAGAGGGACTAATAGTAAATATAATATATATATAAGTGATAAATAGAGGGACTAATAGTAAATATAATATATATATAAGTGATAAATAGAGAGACTAATAGTAAATATAATATATATATAAGTGATGAATAGAGGGACTAATAGTAAATATAATATATATATAAGTGATGAATAGAGGGACTAATAGTAAATATAATATATATATATAAGTGATGAATAGAGGCACTAATAGTAAATATAATATATATATAAGTGATAAATAGAGGGACTAATAGTAAATATAATATATATATAAGTGATAAATAGAGGGACTAATAGTAAATATAATATATATATAAGTGATAAATAGAGGGACTAATAGTAAATATAATATATATATAAGTGATAAATAGAGGGACTAATAGTAAATATAATATATATATAAGTGATAAATAGAGAGACTAATAGTAAATATAATATATATATAAGTGATGAATAGAGGGACTAATAGTAAATATAATATATATATAAGTGATAAATAGAGGGACTAATAGTAAATATAATATATATATAAGTGATAAATAGAGGGACTAATAGTAAATATAATATACAGTCAAACATGGATAACTCGAACTTCAAGGGACCGAGCAAAAGTGTTCGAATTATCAGAGCGTTCAAGTTATCAGAGCACTGTCACAAGTCCATATATTTACTTATTTATTAGTAGATACATGTACATATACAAACTATAATATAAATCAAAAGCACAAATGGCTTGTTTCAAATTAAATGCTTCTAATGTAAAGTTTAAAACGTTTTCATGAAAAAGTATAGAGATTTTTCTATCACTTGAGATTGGTTTGTTGTTTGAGGTGATGTTATTGCCAGGACGTTTTTCAGATTGACATTGGCAAAACTTGATCGTTGTTGAAATGCTCAAAAGAAAAGACATTTTTTCTTTTGGGGTTTTACCCACGATCAATTTTGCCGTTTTTTCTTGAAGTTTATGCAGATTACCTTACTTTACCTGGGATTCGTTAAGAGCAACACTCCGAGGCAGTTCAATTAGAAGTTTTACGAGGTTTTACGGTACATTCTATATCACTCACGCTTTTTTAATAGATACTTATTGAATGTACACACGTATTCTGTGTTTAGGTCAAACGATGAATAGTTTTTTGTAGCTCAGACAACGTATACGTTTAATTACAACATTTTTTAAGACGTTTTAAACATTCAACATTTCGACGTTGATTCAACACGGAATCAACGTCGGAAAACTATTCATCACGGGCTAGCCGAGTCACGCACTCAGAGATTTTCGCCACGCACATACAAAACAACGTGCGATTTTTGTTTTGTATGTGCGTGGCGAAAATTCTTGCGCGCGTGACCCGGCTAGCCCGTGCTATTCATCGTATCGCAGTATAAATCAAATTTCACCAAACTTTTAGAAAAGTCGTTGACAAAAATATTTTGCCGATGGTGGTAATAACGACGCTTATGAATTACGAAAAGATGAAGTTTACCTCTATGGCTTTGAATAAAGTGATTTTCTAAAGCGAAAACAACCGTTTCGGTAGCTGTTGGGCAAAAAAACAGTTCGAATTAACAGTGTTGAGTTCGAGTTATCTATAGCAATTTATCATTACGTGGGAACGGACCAAAGGAAATGTTCGAATTAACCATGTGTTCGAGCTATCCGTGGACGAGTTATCCATGTTTGACTGTATATATAAGTGATGAATAGAGGGACTAATAGTAAATATAATATATATATAAGTGATGAATAGAGGGACTAATAGTAAATATAATATATATATAAGTGATGAATAGAGGGACTAATAGTAAATATAATATATATATAAGTGATGAATAGAGGGACTAATAGTAAATATAATATATATAAGTGATGAATAGAGGGACTAATAGTAAATATAATATATATAAGTGATAAATAGAGTAACTAAATGCAATGACTGTTTCCATGACACTTATGAAGCGGATTTGTAGTTATGTGCACTTTGAGTTACCACCCGATGAGTGTTTTGATACACAACTGCATGTTGATGATTGTTGTCAGTGCACTGTTAAAGAAAATAAGAAATTCAATGTAATAATTAGGGATGTAGCCTTGTCATGCTTAGCAGCATGCAGAACGTCAGCACATTCAGAACTACGCAAATCGAAATTAAAACGATTGAAGCGTAAAATGGTTAGAATGCAGCAGCCTGCCCAGATTTCTTTTCGCGTATCATTCACAAGTGTCATTTTCATCTTTCGCAACCCTGAAACTTTTGTAACTTTTGTAGCTTGACTTTCGTATTTTTGTTTTGTTTCCATTTTCCAGATGACTTGCAAACTTGCAAAGCTTTGATGTCATAGAAACATAGTCATAAACATAAGTGGACTGCAACTTTAATCATTAATTGATTTTACTCACTTTTCCTCGAAACCAAGCACCCATGAGCGACAAGTACCTGAAACAGAATAACACCAGTGGCTTGAAAGATCCCATAAATGATTCCATAAAATCTCATACAAATCCTTTCAGCCAAGACTGGCCTAATCGTACATACCTCACCATTCTAGTTTCATTGCATGACATTTGACCTTTACTTACACTTTCATCTGGTCGTTAAGAACTGCCTGTACCTTCTGCCTGGCTTCATTTAGTTTCTTGTCTGAGCTCATTTTGCTTTCTAAAACTAGTATGGGTAACTGGAGCAGTATGAACCATAAAATATCATGCCAAAGGAACTGACCAGTAGTTAGCAATTACAACCGATAACGCTAACAGCTATTAATTATTAATAACATTTGTCCAATAATAACCTTGTTGAATATTTTAATTTTTACACGATGTTCAATTTTGTAAACCTTCTCTGTTGGCCCATGGGTCGCCAGGGATCACTACTCAGGGCATCTTGGAGATATCACAGCAGGACATCATTTTCAGAATTTTATTCAATGTATCGATTTCAATATGCAAAAACTTATGCCTCAACTCTACAATAAACATGGTATCATAGGTTCAATATGGTAAAATGTAAGTTGTCAATAGTATATTTACCAGTAAGCTGTTAATATTACTATTTTAGTAAATAGAATAAGATATAATGAAGCAATTTAACACGATAATATCATCCACAATAAAAATGCATCTTTCATACGTTACTTGGCAAGCTTTACGTTCAGCTAAGACTTTAGAAAGGTTACAAGTGCTGACACTAACATACATTCTGTAAACAAAATGTCAACCTGAATCTCAGAAAAACACAAACCAATGCTCATAAATATCGCTATATCACAACATATTTGGCAAATTGCGTCTATTTTGTTTTTATGTTTCTGCAAATTCTTTGTTTATCCTCTAGACCCTTTCTGATGGGGAAGGAGAGGATTGCCTCGATGATCTTCAATAGAATTTCTTACGATACAACATTAGTTTTATTAGACAATAGTACATTAGTTCAGTCCAACACGAACATGAACGGTATGAAAAAGTTGTCTGGACAATTTCAATAGAGGGTGTTAATTTAGTCTAAGTTCCCTAATGGTGCGTGGTAAGAAGCTGAAAAGGTAATGACCAGTGTTACATGTGAAGGCTTTTGTACCAGATCTTGTTTGTATATTGGTAGCGGTCTCAATAACTTGGTCATAGGAATATCGTACACTTGGGAACTTATCATGATCTTTAGGATTTCGAAAAACATGCTTCTACGGGTATTAGTTCTCCGGTCTTTTGGCAAATCTAGATATAACCCTTATCATGCTATTGTTACTGAGCAGTCTCTTTCCTGTGCATTTTCAATAAATCTGATACTCGGTGACTGAATTTTTCCAACCATATCTACATGTATGCGCTTTACCCTGTATGGATTGCAAGCTTCCATTGCATATTTCAGTAATGGTGTACATGAAGAGAGGTATGCTATAGAGACGTTTTGTATAAACCGGTAATATCAGATAATATCCCTACTGATGTTCTCATTTAAATACTTCAGTTTCAACAAAGCTCAAAGGTTGACTGCACAGAGGGTAATTTTCTAGCATATCTTATTCAAACGCTATTTGAATGTTGACAAGACTAATTTCATAGTTATTCAAAATCCACAAAATAAATTTCGATTAACAGGAAACATTTCCATGAATGGAGAAAAAATAATAATGACGGACAGCATAAAATTTTTAGGCATTACAATAGATAGCACACTAAACTGGGAGACACATTGAACTATTGAAAAAACAACTGTGACAAAGCGTGGGACTTGTTTACCAAGCCTCGTTGATCTTACCAGATATACCTCTTTTGCTTTTACATAATACTCTAATTATTAGTAAAATATTTTATTGCTTGGAAGCATGGGGAAATGACCCAATGATCTACCTAAACACAATTTCAGTCATCCAGAAGCGATTGCTGAAAAGAATATATCATAAAAACTCATATTTTGCGTCCACTCCTTTGTTTAAAAGATCTCGTTTTGGCTATACAACAACTAAGAATATGTCTTTTAGCCTTCACACAATTTAAATCTCAAACTAACTTGTCAACACATTATAACACTCGTCATTCCTTATTTTCATTACCTTTTTCACCCTCCTCTTCTACTGGTGGTCATAGACGGGTTGCCTATCGTGTCTTATCAGCATGGAATTCCTTGCTAATTTGGCTAAGGAACATTGATAGTCATGATGGTTTTAGAGCTGCTTTAAAGCAGTACTTGCTGGACTCTCTGGGATAGATTTGCCCCGATTCAATTGCTTAGACAACCATGTTTTTTTCGTTGACAATCAATCTCATCTGTTAACTCGGGCTCTGCGCCTCGAATAGCCATGCTATTGCGCATATGGTCCCACATTGCATATTAATTTTCTATAATATTATCATGTCATGATTTAATGTGAAATGAAACAAACAAACACAATAACATGTAATTCTACAGGATAAAAATGCATCTTCTATTTATTTAAGTTTATTAAGGTCTATACAGTCTTCTTTTAATTAGCTTTTGCAAAGACATCAGCATGAAGCCAGATTTTCAAATGTTTAATCATTGTAACGACGTCATTTATGTACAGGATAAATGACGATGAATCTAGAACAAAGCTCAGAGGAACTCTGGATGTAACTAGCAACATTTCTGAAAGTTTACCATTCACCGCAACCTGTTAATACATTTTAGACAAAAAGTCTTGTATTCACAACAAAAGCTTAAGGTTTACATTGTATCGAGATTGTACCTCGTGTATTGATTTGTTATGATCTATTTTATCAAACGCTTTTGAGAACCCTAAGATACTAGTATGTACAGTTTTTTGCTGTCTCAGGACTTCTGCAGCTCATTAAGGATATTCATGAGTTGAGTGCTACAAGGAAACCTCGCATAAACCGTGTTGGTTTTCGACTACTAGGTTCTTTAAACTTCTTCAAACTCTTGCTGTAAAACAATATGTTCAAGTAACCTGCTAGTAAGTAAAGTGGGTCTATAGTTTTTTGGATCATGTTTATCACCCCCCCCCCCTTAGCAGAAAAGGGACATTAGTACAAGACAAACATTTGCTGTTTTTCAGCTATTTGGCAACTTAGATTTCTGTATCATACATAATTAAAAATTTGAGCTAGAATTGTTGTTGTGGTAGTAATATCTATGCCTAGGTCTTCCTTCTTAAGACTGTTTGGTGCTTTTCTATGTTTTGTTCCTTAATTAATTGCATTACTTCATCTTTACATGCTGACGTTTGATGAGTTAATGTATCAGCTGCAATATGGTAGAGGTTAACTAAGGTGTTGTCATCTCTTTGTATGTATACGGTAACAAAGTAATTACTCAGTTTATTTGACACCTGTCATGAGGAGCATCTGACAAAAGCTATGTTCAGTTTTTAACTTATTAATCATAGATTCACAGCCTTTTACCTTTCTGATTTAGCTAAAGAATGGTTTGCTTATTCTTTTTGAAAGTGGTTGGTATAATTTTCTGAGCATATATTCTTTTGCCGAAATTTTAAGTTATTTTTTATTACTTCTGCGTATACGTTTATAATTGACATGCTTGTGTTAATTTTCACTACCCTTATGGTCAATAAATAATTTTCGCTGTTTTTTGACAAGTACTTTGGCTCTTTTGTTAAATCCTTATAGGTTCGTTTCCCTGTGATATTCTAGGTTTTTTACCAACAAATGAATTTAGAGCATCAATAAATTGTCTCTGAAACTATCCCGAACAACATCTATTCCTTCATCATTTAATATAAGCATATCAAATTCAGCTTTGAGCGATTGCAGTGATTGGGAAGAAGACGGATGATCAGCTTTTTATAGTCTCCCAAAGTCTTGTTTGACATTTTTGTTGAGACAGATTCATCTAGAAAAATTCTGAAACAATTTGTTGTAGAGATTTGATAAACCAGAATTTACATTTTCTAATTTATTTAATGCTATTTTATTGTTTGTATATACAAGGTCTAGAATGTTTCCTTGTATATGTGTGAGAACCTCGGCTAATTGTTCCAAATTAAGATCATTCAAACATAGTAGGGATGCATCACTGGTTACCAAAATGCTATGAGAATTTGGATCAATTTATTCTAGTTAAACTAAAATCTATGAATTGTGTTGTACTCCTGGATATTTAACATTTAGTGGATGAAGGTCGCCAATTATGCCATTTACTGAGTCATGGGTGGGTGAGCAGTATATACATGAAATTACAATTGCTATACTAATAGTGTTATTTAGTAGACCTACAGTAATAGCTCAAGAATTAAACTCAAGAGTGATCACAGATGATTTTAAACTTTGATTTACTTTGATTAATGCATCACCACCATACACATTCCAATCTTTACAATATATGCATACCTGCCAACTCCCACGCATTGGGCGTGAGACTCACGCAATTGCCCCATGCCTCACGCATCTCACGCCTGTGTCACGCAATTGCCCCTTTTACCCAAGTAAACCTGTTTTTTGCCACAATCTTCAATTAGTAATCTTATACTTACTACTAATAAACAACTATGTATAAACCTATTTGTGGGATTCTCATTTATCAATAGCTTCCACGACATGTGGTTTCCATATGGAGTTATAGGTATTATCTTTCGCTGTGGTGTTTTTATATGCTATGAAGATTTACCCCACTTATCAAATCCTCGCGTTTTCATTGCCCCCTAAAATAGACTCTCACTTCTTTTCCCACTCCAGGGTTAGCAGGTCTGAATATAAGGTTTTATAGTGAGCCTTAGAAACCAAGTAACTTGGATATGTGGTGTCTATATGTGACCCCGTAAAACAGTATATTAAAGTTTGCAGCGATAGCGTCTATCACAACCAGTTTACCTTTTTAGATCAAGTGTTTGCGAGTACCTGTTTGCAAACACACACTAGGGTCGCAAACAAGTTTCACAAACCATGAAGCTTTGCAAATATTAAAGAAAAAAATAAAGTTATTAATCCATTTTCAGATTTTAAAATCTTATGGCTGAAAACATTCTAAGCAACTTTTGCGGTGTGGTCGAATGTTTGGAATAAATAGATACACTAGCTGAGAAGTTAAATTCTAATCGTAGGAAAACTATCTATCAGTCAGATAAAGGAGAAAATCCATGACACCAAATTCTCAACTAACATAACATGACTTCGGTAACGATATCGACGGGTAGGACTGGACAAGTTCACGTCAACTACTGAGAGTAAAGGAAAAACTGATAGTCCCGAAACGAGCGCATCAAGATTAGGAAATATCCCGAATGGGCTCGCTGTAGAGATTATTAATGGTGTCAGTCGATGATTTGTACTGTACAATCCTGTTTTGCTGACCATACAGCCAAAGCTCAGTGGTTATTACACCGCTTTATGATCAGAAAATTGTATGATATATTCCACTCACTGTAACTCATGCTAATAAAGGCCTGAGTTTACGATTATAAGAGTTTAGAGTTCTATGTTCCAGTTCTACTCAGGTGACTGCTTGTAAAAAAATTTACTGAACTAGAAGCCTTTTAGTTTGAAGATTTGTGGTTCAATTCACACAAAAATTTTGAATGAAAGTCCATCTAGCCAAAATTGTTCGTGTACCAAATCTCATGAGTGGTCACCGTAAATTCTACACATACTGAGTGAAACACTGCCGAGGCGATTGCTACCGGAAACTTTTTTACACAAGCATGCATTGCACGTGGTATTTCAATAAGTTCTGTTTCACCTAGGCTATTTGGGAAATACCGCTATTCAGTAGTCGGGTTGTAATACTAATGCGTATTTCGTAGTCCTAGATATGCCTCCCTTCCTGATATGGAAAACCCGAAGGCGATCTCTAAATATGATCACCTTACATCGTCATTTGTGTATATATAACGCTTTGCGAAGACGTCAGTGGAGCACAGTTTGAACTGTGCTTTTAGCCGTATTCACGCCATTGCCGAGCGTACGAAGCATTGAAGCCAACGCAGGAACAAAAATGTAAGTGTATTTTAAGTGTAGGCCTATACATTTATAATATCTATGTACTGATGAAGTATGAATTGTTAGAATGGTTTTTTAAGACTGCGAGTAACAACTAACTGACTAATAAAAACTGTTCGTGAATTTAAAAACTGTACATCACATCAACAATAAACAATTATTTGCTAATATGGCAATAAATTACAATATTATCTAGTGTTAACAACTGCTCAACATATGAGGCGTGCCGCTTGCTGCAACTGGCTCTAGTACGTTCTATGAAGAAGATGTAATATGTAACTATTTTTTAAACAAAAATGTTCATCACGAAATAATTGTCAGCAAATAACATTTAATCGAAATTGCGTCTATGTAAGGGGATGTTTGACGAGAGAGCAATAACAGAGGAACTGAAACTTGGATGGTATTAATATTGCTTAATAAATACTGCTTAACAAAAGTGTCTTATAACAGGAAAACATAAAATGACAAATTGAAAAAAAATGAAGGCAGTGTTGTAGAAGAAAGATTTTAGAAAGTTTGAAACAGCAAAATGAACTATGTGAGGAAATATTGTATATATTGTGTAATAAATTATGAAACTAGTAAAGATAGCTAACATGATAATTAAATTTATAAATTTCATGATAGTTTTGAAGAGCCGTCCGCACGCTCTCTTCTCTGATTCTTTATTACGTTCTAGAGCTTGTTGCAATGGGTACGCTTCAGCGTTCATGTTTTAGCCAGCACTCTGTACAACGTTGTTGTTATAATGGCAAGCATTTTGCTGCGTAAAGCTTGCATTATAGTTTACGTACAGTTTTGGCAAAAGGTTATAACAGGTTGAAGCCTATATATCACTGAAGTATTTATATATCACTGAAGTTGTGTCACATGTAGTGGTAGCTTTGGTGTTTGGAGTGTCTTCAGTTCTACTGTTCATTAATTTACCAGTTCAATTCAATATGAGCTGCTGAAAGGTGAATGGTTTTCTTCCTTTGCTAGAAGTCTATGCAAAAGGTTGTGTCTTATGTTGTAGCGGCTTCATGCTAAAGTTTGAAGATTTAGCGCTTCACAAGCATTGATTATGCTTTCCTTTTACATTAGGAATTAATCGTCCAGAGAAACTTGAGAGAAACCATCACTATGCTGATTAAATTACTTTACTAACAAACAGGTCTTACTATTTCTTGTTTAGAGTCCTCCGGTGTTACTGAACCATATGACCTGTGAGTAGACAGATTTGGATTAATCGCCACTTTAAATGATTGACGCCAGGCAATGGTAGATGCGATTGGTTGTAAATTTCTAACCAGTTCTTGATTTGGGTATGGGTTGTTTTTATTTTTAGATTATTTTGAGAGATATTTTCTGCGTGAGATATCTATAACCTGCGAAGGCAACTTATCTTTCAATAACAAAGAAGTGGAAAGCGAAAACAGCTATGGCGACGTCTCAACCTAAAGTGGAAGAACCGTGGGAAGGCACAGGGTGGCCAACCTTTTTGTTCAGAGATGAGGTGAGGAATGGCTGGCATGGGTCCATCAGTCAAAGTCAGGTCAAACGCCTGCATTTCTAGTTTTTAACTATCTGACAGTTCCTGTTGCTGATTTTATGTTTGTTTTCTTTATATTTTAATGTATTATTATAATGCAATTAGCTTGCGCACACAAGTTTTAATCTAAACAGTTACTCCACATATTGCTATTAGACTAGAGTTATTTTGTAGCTTTGAATTTTATTATATTTTATTTATGTTTAGTGGTAGAATTACTTTTGAGCATAAACATAGGACAACTAACTACTTATTTGTGTGTACATATGTGTGTGTGTTTACATGTATATGTATCTGTGTACATAGGATGGCGTATGTATGCATGTACATATGATTATGTGTATATATATGTGTGTACATATGGTGGCGTGTATAGGTATGCATGTACATATGATTGCGTGTATAGGTATGTGTGTACATGTCTGCTTGCATGTGCAAGTGTAACTACATTCGTATCTTGCGCCTTGCACCACTGCAACCATCTGTTTAGAATATACTCAATGACAAGAAACAATATATATGTTTTAGAATATACTCAATGACAAGAAACAATATATATATTTTAGAATATACTCAATGACAAGAAACAATATATATGTTTTAGAATATACTCAATGACAAGAAACAATATATATATTTTTAGGATATACTCAATGACAAGAAACAATATATATGTTTTAGAATATATTCAATGACAAAAAACAATATATATGTTTTAGAATATACTCAATGACAAGAAACAATATATATATTTTAGAATATACTCAATGACAAGAAACAATATATATGTTTTAGAATATACTCAATTATAAGAAACAATATACATGTATATGTTTTAGAATATACTCAATGACAAGAAACAATATATATGCGCAAGAAAAGAGTGCGGGAAGAATGGAAGTAGATTGGCTAGACAGCCGCTACAACTTGAGTGTGGACACAGAGTCTGCGAGGAGTGCCTAGAGAGATACCTCAGATAGTAAGTATTTTTCGTTTGCAACACCGTACTAAGGCCGGTTTCTTATCTTTATAAACAGTGGGATTTATCGCTAATAATCAAAAGCCGTAATTCTCTCTTATTTAAATATTTTACCGTAACTACTCTTAACAGCCACGGTTAGACTGGTGGATTTATAAATTAAAACTTGTGCCTTAACCAGCTCTCAATAATATAAAATGAACCATAATACAAAAATATTATCAACAGTGACTCGTGTTGTACTGGTTTTTTTTTCGTCTTACAGTTACATGTGTGGCTGGCTTCGTATAATCAGTCTGTCCTGTGAGCATTCGATAACCATAATTATGCACTCGTTCTTGTACAGCCCTCCTGATCGGCAGTTCTGCGAGTCGTGTATGGATGAACTTGGAGATGACGAAGATTTCATGCGCCACAATTCTGGAGGTCTTAGTGGAGGAGAAGCTATGGATGTTGGTGGAGGCACCAGCTATCAGGCTTCGCCGGAGGTTGCTCCTTTACCCGACAGAGTCTCTTCTCAGGCTAAAATTGACAGGAACAAGTGTTCAAAGGACAGAGCAGCCATGCGCGATATGGACAAGTTGGGGGCTGTTTGTCCGTATGAATGTGGTACAAAAAATTTTGATGGAAAGCCCTTGATTATCAAGACCCTGTTGGTAAGAGGCTGTGCTACCCAACTTAATACCTAGTGTGTCGTCTAGATTTTTTTAAACTTACTCTCTGTAGTGCCCTTTTCCCTCTCAAACCTTCCTGTCTGCCCTACTCCCCTTCTTTTGACTTACTCTCTATGGTGCCCTACCCCTACTCCCCTTCTTTTGACTTACTTTCTATGGTGCCCTACTCCCCTTCTTTTGACTTACTCTCTATGGTGCCCTACTCCCCTTCTTTTGACTTACTCTCTATGGTGCCCTACTCCCCTTCTTTTGACTTACTCTCTATGTTGCCCTACTCCTTTTCATGACTTACTATCTGTTGTGCCCTACTCCTTTTCATGACTTACTATCTGTTGTGCCCTACTCACTCTTTCACCTTTTTTAAATTATCCTTTTTTCGTGATCTCTTGTTTGTGTATCTCAAGTAGTTGTTGTTGTCTATTTCTAATCCAGTCATGTTCATTCCTGACTCATCCTATTCATCATGTACATCATCTAACTCCCCTCTCTATAGCAACCACTTGATTATGTCATACATTGTTGCTTTGCCTATTATAATGTATGCGGCTATCAGCATAGCCGATTAGCTAACTGATCCAGAAGTTTTCATTTTGGAATGTATTGGATTTTCCAAGAATTGCGCTTGGAATCGGGGAATTCCATTCTATTTGGAAAATCCAGTTTTATGTTTCATGGGAGTCTGTTGTGACAACCAATCGTTATTGAAAGTTATGTATATTCATTGTTGGTTGTTGGAATTTTCCAGGGCATTTAGAAGCCATGTACTCTTTGATAATGATAACATAAGGAGCTACTTCTGGCCTCTACTCTTGCTTCAATCAGGCACCCTATTAGTTAGCGCTGTCTGTTTTGCCTTGCACTGATAGCTGTCACTTTTGACGTAGTGAACAGTGGAAGGTTAACTAAAGCACGGGCATTGGACCAATCTAGCATTTTTTATTTCAGTGTTTTATTTATTTATATGATGTTTAGTATATATATGCATAATTGCATATATATATTCTATATAGCATAAGTACACTAGGAAAGCATGGAGAATTTAAATGCATGAAACTGTTAGACCTTCAACTTTAAAGCAGGCCTTTAACCTCTACTGTAGTTTATATGTATAGTATATATTTAGTTATATTACATAAAGCACCTTCATGTGAGTTTGAAGATCAATATGTATCATTTGAGTATCAATATGAAAGCCCAATATGTCTTGGGCTTCCTCATTGATATCTTTGCTCAGCCGGCGCAAAATGCTACTTTCAGGGAAAGGTACATGTCTGTGTACAAGTGTGTATGGCTAGAGTAGATTATAGATGGACTTACACAAAGGTTGAGTAGATTTTATCAGAGATTATTTCTATTCTTCTATCATTTGTGATTGATTTTGAGGTGATCTGGCTGGCAGGATGTTTCAAGATTCAAATTGAGAAAACCTGATTGCGGGTTAAGCCGTTCAGATCGAGCGAAAGTCCGATTATGTCATTTATAGTTGCAAAAGAACTGACATAGTTCAGACACCGCAGCTTAAACACAATGGCTGATATCAAATATGGCAATGATATCAATTAGTGACGGCATTTCGCAAGTATTACATTGTCTGAATGTTTTAACTGCGCTTAAGTTTTGTCGATTTCAATCTTGAAACATCCTGGATGTCACATATTTTTAAACATCGAAAACAATCACAAATAATAGAAAAATAATGATAATTTTTATTAAAATTGACTAAATTGTTTTTTAAGTTCATCTTTACATAGCAGTGAGATGTTAGAGAACCGCTTGTTGAAATCTGACATCTAAGGAGTTGTCTTCCTTCTTTATTCCAGAAACACATGAGCAAATGCGATCTGAGGAGAGTCGCCTGCGACAAGTGCACAGAACCAGTTCGGTTTAAGGAGCTCTCTGCTCACCAGAAAGATGTCTGTCCATTTCGTCTGATGAAATGTCCGAATGGTTGTGGTAAAAGAGGCATCCAAGGAAAGGATTTGCCAGTAAGTGCCCAAGCTTCTCACTCTTGGTACAAACTGTGGTGGGTTTGCGAGTTGTTAACCATTTTCATCGTGTCTTGCAGAGACATCTTGCCGAATGCGAGAAGAAGCCACCCGTTTGCCGACTCTGCAACATCCCGTATGAAGGCACTTATCATCACCATCTTCTTGATGGCTGCTTTGCCGACTGTCCCTTCGGCTGTCACGTAAGCTGCTGAGAGATGCCAATTTTTTCATGATTCTTTTTTTTCCCAAGGCTGGTGTTCACTCGTTTTGTGTTACTCCTGGTCTGACATTTTGTGCTGTTCATACTACTGCTATTATTTAGGACAAATCATCTGACCAGCCTATTATCCAACATTTGAATGACCCAAAACTGTTCGACAAGCATGTTCTCGGACTCTTATACATTCTCAAAGATGTGCAGAGGACCCAGGAGTCTCAGAGTGCCGGCACACAGTCTGGGCCAAATTCCGTGTCACAGCCTCAGATGACAGCCATTTTAGATCGTCTGCTGCAGCTCGAATGTCGCTCAGAGAGGATTGAGAAGCAATTGGTGAGGCCTTACTATTTGTCTGATTAGATCAAGCCTGTCAGTTCCTTCATTATATAAACTACTACGGCGGGATGTTCTACTAAATGGGTAGTTTATTAAGTAAACAAGATAAAAGGTTTGATAAAATGTAAAGGTTTCTAGTAGAGTTGTATGCTCTCTGTTTCAGTCGAGAGAGGTAAGTCAAATGACCAAGGAAACGGCTGCCAATTTGCTGGAGAATGCAGGAAAGGCTGATAGTAACAGGAATCAGCTCGATGAACTTGACGCTCTCTTCAAGGTTTTAGCTGAAGACGTTCATCTGTAAGTGTCTTGGTGATGGCATAGTAGTGAAGGCTTTAGACTTTATGCTTCTCTTCAAATAGTGCTAGACAACATCCTGTGTGAATATATTCTTCTGTTTTCCTTGCAGTCTCGCATCATATGACACTACCTTCAAAAGCCTCACTGATAAAGTCAGCAAGCAGGAGGGGGAAACTGCTGAAAGACTCAGTAAACTTGAATCATTGTCCAACATCCGATTGGCTGAGATTGAAGACCAAAAAACTCTTCTCAAGGACGTTCAAATGGTGAGGGAGATTCGATGTCATGCGTCGTAGATGTCTGCACTTGTGTTCATTTTGTATGGCTATCCATTCTCCTTTCCCCTTTGTGTCCTATTTTTATGTCTGCCCTCTTTCTCCTTGCATACGCCTGCAGTCACTTCTACTCATATCTGTATCTACATGTATACCCATGTGTATATATCTGCTTCTCTTTTCTTTGTATCTACACCCTTGTTTCTCTACCCACTCACTCCTGTCCTTCTACCCACTCGCCTCTGTCTCTTTATCTATACCCATGTTTTTCTATCTCCATCCATGTTTCTTTATTTACTTACTCTGGTCTCTCTATCACCACCTCTGTTTCTCTATCTACTCATCCCTGTTACTCTATCTACACCCCTGAAACTTCGTCCACACCTTTTGTACTCTATTTACTCTCCTGTTAAAGTATCTCCACACCACTTTCTGCATCTCCACACCATTTTCCGCATCTCTACGCCTGTTTCCGCATCTCTACACCTGTTTCTGCATCTCCACACCTGTTTCCGCATCTCCACACCATTTTCCGCATCTCTACACCTGTTTCCGCATCTCCACACCTGTTTCCGCATCTACAGCCTGGTTTCTCTATCTACACGCCTGTTTCTCTATCTACACGCCTGTTACTCTATCTACACACCTGTAACTGTATCTACACGCCTGTTACTCTATCTACACACTTGTTACTCTATCTACACACTTGTTACTCTCTCCCTCTCTACACCCCTATCTCTATCTACTCACTCATATCTAACAACTACTCAACTCTGTTCAACAAGTCAGCCATAAGTTCCAGTAGACGATTTTAACTTACCCTATTGCTTTGTTCATGGTATTCACCTCGATTTACGAAACTTGCTGGGCCGGTCAGTCGGTGGTTTTAATGTTATGAGGGTGGGTCAGCATTCATGTAAGCTTGGCCAGTGATGATAATGTCTGACTATGTCAGCTGCTTTTATTTATTGACATGAAAGAGGAGACAATTCTCACTTTCACACGTAGGAAACTACATGCTGTAAGCGAAGCATTTGATAAACATGATAAGTCATAGTCATAGTTGTTATTCATGGTTCACTTCTAGGAAGATTATTTTCTTTGTATTACATGTTTACAGAAGAGAATAAACCCTGATCGTCTTGTATTTATCATATCCTGCTCTTGTAAGTCTGGGCTACTGGGAGACTGTTGAATCTGAGAAATGATCTACTCTGCAGTATTAGCAAGGTTGTAGTATAGTTTTTTATGGGAGTGGCCATATGGCCATATTGAGTGATACAAGTCAAGGCTAGACTACCATAACAATAGCAACGCGGATTAAACAGTTGCTTTTAAAGACATCATTTAAATATTAGCACTATGGTGGTTAGTAGTGTTGGGCCGGTATCTAATTTAGTGCCGGATCGGATATCCTTGCACTTTTTTATTGGTTTTCCCGGTATCGGTATCCTCGGTATTCACCATCTTCGTTATCCTTTGCCAACTGAGAAAGTTCGGTATTGTCGGTACTATTGTTCGGTATGTGGTTATCAGTGTGTCTTTAAATGGTTTAAACTTCAAACCATAACTGTTTCGAACAACTTTTATCGTTGTGCAAAAAGTAGCCTGTGCAAAAAACATTCTTTAGACAGAAAATCCCTCGGTATCGGTAAGAGCGGATAACCCAATACCGGCCCAACACTAGTGTTTAGTATGGCTAAAGAAGATTACTCCAACAATTTGACTCATTCAATAACATCTTTTGTTTCAGACATCATTTAATGGCCGGCTTATGTGGAGGATCGATAGAGTCACTTCAAAGAGGAATGAGTCTAGCATCCGACACAGCTATTTCAGTCACCCTTTTTACACTGAGGTCTACGGCTACAAGATGTGTGCAAGGATATACTTTAATGGTGAGAGTCACACTTCTTTCTTGCAATCTTCATCTCTTGAACACCATGATCATCGTGTCTTTTTTATCCTTCAGTTTATGTCGGGTGTGTGAGCTCTTCATAAGCTTATTCCATTTGTGTTGTTGGCTGTTGCTCAAGTAATGCGGGTGCTGCCAAATGCCGGTTCACTCTGCTGCCTTTACACCGTTGGGCTTTTGCACACTTTTTTTCAAAGTTATGACAAATTAGCTGTTAAAAAGGATAGGCAAATACTGGCCACCTGACTCCCCTGTCAGTTTGTAATGTTACCTGACTTCCATGTCAGTTTGTGATGTCACCTGACTCCCCTGTCAGTTTGTAATATCACCTGACTTTTATGTCACCGAACTCCTATGGTAGTTTGTATTGTCAAAGGCATTTCATAGTGCCTACATCACTTGTCAAATCTGTGGTCATTCCTCTAGAGTACTTATTTCACTTGTCAAATACATTTACTACCTAGCATCACTGGTCAAATCTATAGTCATTTCTCTAGAGTGCATGCATCACTGGGTGCATCGTTTTATCAGGTGATGGAAATGGCAAGAATACGCATATATCCTTGTTCTTCGTTGTGATGAAAGGTGACTTTGATGCCTTGCTACCTTGGCCTTTCCAACAGAAGGTAAGGTTATTGCATTTTCACTCCACTTTGACACAGCACATGTGATGGGAGAGTATAACTTGTATACAAGTACAGTATATACAAAGCGCTTCAAGATTATGGAAATTCATCACACTTCCAGTGTCGTCTGGTTGAAAACTCGGGACTCTTCCGTTTGACTCAAATTATCTGTGAAAGAATTTTTATCAGAGTGTTTTAAATTTTGTGCAGTTTGTGTGTTTGATCGGTTTTTAAACTATTTCAAAAGCTATTTTTAAACTATTTGCTAAAGCTCGTATTATGTCTTCGCATTGCTATAGGGCGTCACTACTGGCTGACTCCTCATTCCATAATCTATGGTATGAGTGAGTACCCGTACTTACCGTAAATCCTATATTTGAAGGTCACCTTTATTTGAAGGCCACCTTTATTTGAAGGTCACCTTTATTTGAAGGCCACCTTTATTTGAGCGACACTTTCACATTTGTCACGCTAATCATTTATTAAAGGTACCTGACTGGGTATATTGTACTGAAGACCAGTGCCACTTCAATGGACTCGAAGTTTTGTGGACCAATATTAAATACATTGACCGCGCATCGAGCACTTGAATAAATGCACCTGGATCATGATGCCTGGAGATTGAGCCTACTACAATTAGGCCTATCATTCAATTAAACCGCTTCTACCGCTATGAGAACGTACCTATGAGCTTTGGCAGACATTTCGGGCAGGTTCAAATCCAAAGATGCTAATCGTCAAGTCGTTAATCGATATGGGCTGACCACCGCTCTAGACGGCTTTTGAGGATAACAAGATTCATTGTTTCAGGTCAGATGGCCCGATTAAGACTGGACCGAAATGTATTCAGAAAGCGCGAGCTAATGCCAGGGCCTTACCAATAAAATGAAATTCAACTATTCGATGCTGACGAGCAAGTTCTAGTGAATGATGACGACTGTTGTAATAGCGATGTATCATTTTATTTTCAACATTAAACATTTTATCACATACCAGTAATCGCTGTTATTTGTCATGTCTTGTATCATCTTTCTTGTCTTATAGTTTTATGTTATTATTTTATCCTTCATTATTCGTTAAATGAAATTTAGCTTCTTAAAATCTTCAGCAGTTGAAAAATTGAACGTCACCCTTTTATTAAACGTCACCCTTTTATTAAACGTAAAACTAACTAAACGCCATCTCAAAAGGATTGAAAAATGGATTGAAAGTTGTACTAGTGTGTACATATCACTACATGTATGTATTACTAACAAATTTATCTTGTGTTTTAAAAACAGGTTTCAATGAAACTGAAAAACCCAATGAAGAAGAGATCAGACATTGTGGAGAAGTTTCGTCCCGAGCCAAGTTCAACCTCATTTGCTCGCCCTAAGAATGAGATGAATATTGCTTCTGGATGCCCACAGTTCGCTACACAGGAAATGGTCTTTAGTCCAGAGAATGGTTCGTATGTCTTTTATCGCTTTCATATGCGCTCTTCTTGTCACTCTGTCCTTTGAATACCTAATTCTACAGAGAGCAGCCATGCTCTAGAACAGGGATGTCAAACTCATTTGTACAAAGGACCAAAAATCAAAACACACTGTAGGTCGCGGGCCGAACAAAAAATAATTATTGATCACAATAAAACTAAATTTTTTTAGAACATAAATATGAACAAAAAATACAAGACTATTATTCTGAAACCGACTTAAACCTTAAATAAAGTATATTTAATATTTTGCTCTCCCTGAAATTATATACTGTTAAATTTATATAGCATTGTCAGTTAACTTATACTTAGTCTTCTATTGGTTATTAAAAGCTCTGTTTTCAGAATCAACTTTTCTAACTTTGTAATATATTTTAATAGCTAGACTTAATTAGCAAGAAAAGTACGCAGCAAGTCAGCTGAAGCGTTCCATTAACGGATATGTAGCCCAAACCCCATAATGCTTCATATCGATGAGCCATGAATAACAATAACGTAAAATTAGCTTGTGGTCCGGATATATTTATATAGTCGGATTTGGCCAGCGGGCCAGGAGTCTGACACATGTGGTCTAGAACATCTACCCTGAAAACAACACGTTAGGGTTTAATTATCCAATAAAGACTATTTGTGGTGACAGAAATTACATCTACCATTAGATTGCTCTCAGTAAGGGGGGCATGACTCCAGCTGTCGAGGTTTCCTTTGCCACTAAACACTGGCTTGTTCAGTCAAGATCACAGAGCCATTGTTTGCGCAGCATGGCTCTTTAAAACACACTCAGCGTTTGATTGCATAAGCATCTTCGAGGAAGAATACATACCTAATTATTTTTGTCGCTTCACCCTTCTCTGCATAACGTATTGTTGTAAAGGCCCTTGTAACATCGGTCGATATTAAATAGACCCTGCTGGTGAACACCATTGCGGTGTGGATCACTTTGGTATAGGTCATTGTGAGATAGGTCATCACATTTGCAAACCATGTGGTAACTGAGTTTATCTTTCTTAAATCTTCCATCGTCGCTGGTCTGATAAAAGAACTACTTTTAGACATTTTCTCATAGAAGGAAAGCAAAATTTGCCTTTCAATTCTTTGTTAATCTCCATCTTTTGATAGTTTTTGCATTGCTAAACTAAACGCTGCAGCCTTTTTCTGCTTGGGTGTTTTATTGCAGGCGACATAGTTGATAACAGCATATTCATAGAGATGTTTTATTACAGGCTACATAGTTGATAACAGCATATTCATAGAGATGTTTTATTACAGGCTATGTGGTTGATGACACCATGTTCATTGAGATAATTGTTGACAACTCGTATGAGGCTCTGCACGGTCTCAACGTCTCTGTACAAGAAACCCATGGTTCTAGCAGTTCCGCTTACAATAAGTAGCTCCGCCTACAATAAGTAGCCCCGCCTACAGTAAGTAGCTCCGCCTAAAATGAGGGGCCCTGCTTACAGTAAGTAGACCCGCCTACAGTAAGTAGCTCCGCCTAAAATGAGGGGCCCCGCCTTCAGTAAGTAGGCCCGCCTGCAGTAAGTAGCCCTGCCTACAATAAGTGGCCCGCCTACTACAGAAGGTAGTCCGTCTGCCTCAGAAGGCGGCTTTATCTACCACAAACAGTCCTACCTACCCTGTTCAATGTTTTTCTTTTTACAACAGCAGATATTCGTGCACATTAATAGATTCCTTATCCAGCTCTGTATTTTGTGCATGATGACAGTAAGTCATCATACGCCGATGGGTTTGATAACCACTGTATAATTATTATTCTATGTGAATTATCAGTTTTCTAGTATTTTTGTCTTATGTTGTCTTCGAGTAGTTTTAATGAGGACGGTAATATGATTTCACCATTACAATTTTCAGGAATTTTTTTGAAAATAACCATTGCCGAGCTTCTTCAGTATGAAGCTATTTGTAGTCTTCAATTATTGACCTTGTCAGAAACTTTATGTTATCTGAGTGATAATGTTACCCTAGTGTTATTATATATGTGTTACTTCATCTTTATTGCCACTTATTGTTACTTTTCGTCACTCTTATCACACTATGTTTGTTAGTTTTTCCAGACTCTGTGCTTATTTCCATTCTAGATGTAGTTCATCGTAAGCGTTTAACATATTATCATTAACAAAAGTAATTACATTAACATTAGATAATTGATCACAATCTTCAGTGAAAAGACTAATCATTACTATTGCAAGAGCCATATCCATCCGTCTGAAGCGGTGTTAGGTGTGTTTCCTTTTTTCTAGCATCTGAGAGTGTATAAGCTAAAACGTCTTTCTGGCGCTCCTTAGCGCTTCTGTTCCCTAAGAACATTCAACAAAATATTGTCTTGCAAGTGCACTACCATTTCATCAATCGGCTGAATTGATGAATAATTGTAAACATACTTATTACACATGGCAATCTCTCATGGCGCATGTGACTGCACGCATACTAGCACTAATAATTTGTCAACCAAAGTGGATTGTCTTGCATGGCATACAGATACGAACATGATTTTTGTTCACCCTACACTTGAATGCCGGCAGGTTTACTTAATACATGTACTATCAGTTATGGAGTATACCAAGTTGCCGATTCAAATCCAAGATGTAGATGGCAAGAGAACGCTGGAAAACAGAACTGCATAGAAGTCAGGGAAGAAGCCGAAAAAATTAAAGAGTCATATGAACAACCAGCTGCACGAAAGAAATTATGATTGAGATTATTAAGATATGCATCTTAATATGCATCCAACTACGCAAATGCGTACGAAAACACCAGCTAGAAAGTTTACAGATAACAAATCATTGCGTTGTGAATGTTGGCAGCAGAAAGGCTAGAACCATTTATTTCCATCAAGCAAATTATGAAACAACTTTTGCAGAGTAGAGAATCAAAGGAGTGAAGTCTGAGGTTTCATGTTGGTGCTTGTTAGTGGCAATACCAGAGCACTGATTGTTACAGTGGCACAGTAAGCATGGGTGTGTGGTACACCGGCTCTCGGTCACATGGATATTGGGGAGCTAACTCCAAAATGATATTGTACTTTCTATGCTGCTGGATAAAATCGGCGCTTCACGATACAGCAATTTAATCGGTTGATGGCAATTTTTTAAGGCAAACGAGTTGAAAATCAGCCTCATTTAGCGAGTTATCTCCAATCGTATTAACGATATCTGTGATCCTGTAATGGCGATTTATCTAACACATGACCGTTTACAGAGTGAGTGATACTGCAACTAAAACGGAGGCCTTCTGATCCTATACTATATATTGGGCAATATTGAACCATTTTATTTTTGGAAATCGTGATGCTCGAGGTAAGATTTTACTTGGTTGCCCAATCTGCTCGCTTGAGTCTGTCTTAATGCTATGCTACTAGATGAAGGTGAATGATGTGTGCTTGGTGCTTTGACTAAATGCTGTGCTCCAAGGTGATAGCGATAAAATTAACTTTATTTCTAACAAACAAATTCAGCCAATCGGCAGGGAGATTGAAATTGGGCCAACGAACCTCGCTTGCCACAGAAACAGCCAACTAAATAAATTAAGTTAAATTACTAC
This sequence comes from Watersipora subatra, assembly GCF_963576615.1. NCBI lineage: Eukaryota > Metazoa > Bryozoa > Gymnolaemata > Cheilostomatida > Watersiporidae > Watersipora > Watersipora subatra. Next base: position 329,884 of record NC_088713.1, read on the forward strand.
AAACAATGGAGAATTGTAATTAAAATATTAGTAGTAACGTGAAAAACAACATTCGTTTATAATACAAATGAGGAAACACAAAGGCACCTCTTGCCATTCACTGGAAAACAGAAAATAAAATTATTTGGTTAGATTAATAATTTAACTATAAGGTACTAAAATAGAATCTGCATAACAAGTGTTAGTAGTGTGTGAACTACAGTTGTCATAGTGATTAGAAAACTCGCATAACCCATAGGTCAGCGCTGAACAATACAATACTCGGTGGTGGACGATACAACACTCCGCATTGCACGAAACAACACTCTGCTAGCCAATATAAAAAGTTTTACTAGAATCTAGCGATCTAACTCAAAAGCACAGCTATGTGATACTATATTATTGGTCACTGGTAATGAGTAATTGCGTTCAGATTGGCTAGTTAGTCGTTGTTGGGAATTGTCACTCTCTAACTGGATAGAGAGTTTGGGTAGAGTTCTGCAACTATCTGATTGGCTGACGAGATGCTGGACAAGTTGGCACTGCTGCATGTGGAACGGCCAATCTAGCAGCTGGCACTCGCTGCTGCAGTACCTGAAAGGAATTATGCTATTTACGTTAAACGAGAAGTAGAGATCGACGATATGCTCTATCTATAAAATATGCGACAATTCTTGTCTGACAATCAAATAGCCAACAAATTTTAAATGAAACTAAGGATGAGAAACATTTGACGGGGAGTCAAATATTCTGTGTGTGCGGATCTTTTACACCAGAAGAGAACATACAATTGGGAGTTATGATACCTAGGATTATGTGAAAAAAGGACTCCCATTTTACACTAGTAGAGTGAAACACAGCTAATACATTAATCTCGGATGCATTTGGAAGATGTGAAATTCAGGAGCATTTGAAAGAAATGACCCAAGGTATTTTGAACTACTAGAGTGAACTACCCGGCTAATACACTAACCTCAGATGTGTTTGAGAGTTGTGATACCTTGGAGCATACGGAAATGTGATAAGTTACTTTACACTCCAGGGAACTACACCGCTAATACAGTAAGCTCATATGCGTTTAGGAGTTGTGACACCTTGAAGCGTGTGAAAAATGATAAGTTACTTCAAACTCGAGTGAAATACACTGCTAATACACTTACACTAATCTCATATGCGTTTGGGAGTTGTGACACCTTGGAGCATATGAAAAGTGATGTTACTTTAAACTCGAGTGAAATACAATGCTAATGCACTGAGCTCAGATGTGTTTGGGAGTTGCGATACCTTGGAGCATACGAAAAGGTGAACGTGATAAGTTACTTTACACTCGAGTAAAATACACTAATACACTAATCTCATATGCGTTATATAAGTGCCCACCTAACTGCTAGGCAACCACCACAAGAGTCATATTCCAGCCTTTTTCTCTCCAAGTTAGTACACGGCAGATAGTGACATTCGTGGGTCGTTAACACTCCATCAGTCGAGTCTAACAGCTTCCCATATTCATCGAGCTTAGCAGACGGAGGAAGGGGGCTGCACACCGCGCCAGCAACAGAGCTTATGCATTCTGGAACATTCTATAAAATATATTAATTAATAACATACGAGGAGTTCGATAAGTGACACCAGCAAGTATGTGCTGGCTGCTAGGGCAGAAAGGCAGGCGAAATACGTACTGTCCATGTGGTGAGAGATATCAACTGAGTAACACAGGAACTGTAGGTTCTGCAATCAATTTTAGATGCTTGTGTTGTCTCTGTAACTTCTTGTCCATAAAATGGAGTTATCTCCTCAGGGTTAACTAGAGCAAGGTTTTCTTCTCTGTTATCCATAGAGTTACCATTTATGTGTCTCAAAGAGTCGAAGGAAGGAGCGGACTCCGGATGGCAAAGTTTCCTAAAAGAAATGATAGAAATAAAATAGCCAACAGCACCTCAACAAGCCTCTTGTGCAGACCAGGCAAAGTTCCATAGACTTTTCACAAGAACCACAGGCTATGAAGTAATCCTTCACTCGAAAGGAAAGTTCTATGAACAGCAAGTAAGTGTCATTGCATTCATTGCCGAAGCCTCACTGCCTTGGAAGGCAACTGTAACAGGTCAGTAGGAGCTCTTATAACAGTAATTCCATGTACCATGAAGAATGTATGCAGCTTTGCTTCGTATAACATATTAATTGTCAAAGACAAAGCATCGAGTCAGTGCGAGTTCTCAAATTCGACTGGAATACTGAGGGTCTCTTGGTTAACCTTGAAACTATCATTTTCTAGGAATAATTTAATAAAATTATGTTTATCATAATGTGCATTAGAAAATCGACTCTTGTAAGTTTATGAACAGGAGTTGTGTTCTTTCCTGCATGTTGCTCTCACAGACTCTCAGAAAACCTACGGTCATATCAAGACCGATAGACAAATTTCGGTCAATTAGAAATTGTTTCCCTTGCTCTAAAGTTTCCAAATTTAATGTTTGCTAACCACCTCGGCCTTTCAAATTTCATGTTTAAAAAGTTCAGCTTTTTAACAGCTTTTTCAGCTTTTTAACAACAAAAACGTAATCAATCTTCAGTCTCTTGCCGCATTTGGGAGAGAAAACAATGTATAAGGTATCTTGATTACATGTACTAGTTCCCTGGTAGTCTATAGGGGTATCTCTATTATATACACTAGCTCCCTGGTAGGCTAGTGTGCCGTGAGAGATCAGGTGTGCTAAGATAATGCACAAAGAATAAGTATGTTTACAATTATTCAGAAATACCTAAAGGTGGTCGATTAATGCACGTGCAGAGTGTTGGTCTACAAAGTCGAATGCAATGAATTAAGGTCTTGTTAAAATCAATCTCTTATTCTCGGCCCTTATCCTGGCTTTGGAAAAATGAAAAGACACCAATCTTACAATAGTAGATATTTATATTCATTTTACTCTATTTTAGGGATAAAATCTTTTTCATCTTATTCTTTGCAGAATTGACATTACTGTCTAGAAAAAAATTTATAAAAAAAAAAACATTTACAGTTTATAAAAAAACCAATGTAAACTGACATCGAGAATGTATGCTTCCTTTAATTTATTGCGAAATTATCGTAATCATGAGCACTAAACTGAGTGACGAGAAAAAGAGAATAGTTGCCAATACTAACTAATAATGCTACAGCTACTGTAGGGTCATTGAATTAAAGAGTTAAGTCTCGTTTTTCCTGTTTGACGGGCTAAAGGAGTGAGTTCATGAAAACCTTGGAGCAGATTAAGTAATATACATGTATGTACTTCACTGTTCGTATGACGTAAATGTTCTCGGAACGGACTATATGCGTAGTAGAAACATCTGTTGTATTTACATATTGTAAGTCGGACTTAGTCGGCACAGTGGGCTTAGTCTTCTAAGTCGGCACAAACTCAACAATATAGCTGGGGCATTATGGGTCTATTGGTAAGGGAGATAATCATCTAGTTATCTATACATCAAGACTCAGCGAAAACAAGTTGCCTGGCTTTAGAATAAGACAAAGTCATGCAATCATCCTTAAGGCTGGTTCACTCTACATGTATATAGGACAAGAAAAGACAACACGCCATATCGTAGTTGTCTTCTCATCAATTGCTGATCAACTATGTGCGTATTAAACAGATGGCTTGGCCGAGACAGCGCAGATACGGCGGGAAAGATTGCAACCGTCAAACTTTTCTGATGGTTCGTTGAGCATCCATGACAGCCTGTGCAATGTGCAGTGCACCACATCGGCAATGATGATCGGCCGTCACGAATTGCTCAATCTGTATTTTTTCCATGACTGTCACTGCGGGACTAGTATTCCATCAATTTTGTGACAGCATTGTACAATGAGAATACTATACTGTGGACATTTCAATGATGTAAACGCGGATGGGCTTGCGATAATGTAAACATTGTTATAACTTATTACAGACGATCAAAGTATCGTGAGATTAACACCGACATACGAGGTTGTAGCGTTAACTAGCCTTGAGCGATAGTCTGCTAACAGACCAATCAGGCGGCAGGACTGACATCATATACCCACCAACAGACCAATCAAGTTGGAGAACTCACATTATGGACACCTACCATATTATCTCCTGAATTGTTGTGACTTGTCTATCATCATTCTCCGTCTCTTTCATGGGAAATGCCAAAACATGCACAGATGCGCCGCGAGTCTCACATCCTTTCAACAGAGCTGCCTACAAAAAGGAAATTTGACACAACCTTGAACTGACCTTTAAAGCAGGCCAAAACAAGAGTGTGTTTGCATTACCTACTTTTATAGGGTACAAATAGGAGCTAGGAGTAGGGTTTATTAGTACAGGAGCCTATTCATAGGGAGAGATGAGGTACGCTTCGGTGGAGAGGTACGTCTAGGAAGTGAACGCATAATATTCAAATTATAATCACATTTCCAAAACAAATTCATGACTTTGTTTAGGTAGTTCTTATGCAAAAGCCTCGATGCCACTATGAAAACTGGCCAAATATCTTCATCGCTGCTCGAGGCGTATAACACATGTTTTCGGTAAATCATAAAATGGCTATTATTTGGTAGATCTTGCAAGTTTTTTTTGATAGTAATGACCATGCCAACTATTTGTCAGTAAAAGTAGACAACTCCAAGTTCATGGGTAAGTATAAGCGTGAACAATGACTGATTAGATCTCTCAGCTAATGACAGATTATATTTACATATAACCAGCAAGGTAGGCTCAGTGAATTTAAGGCAGCATTGGCAACCTAGAGGTAGACTTGGCTATCTAGTAGATGGTTTACAATGAGAATGTGTTCAGTTGTAATGATACATTAGGATTCATGGATCTTATGCTATCTGTTGATACAGATTGACCAAAAAGCAAAGATATCTGCAGAGAAGTGATCGCTTCCATGCAATAAATGGGATGTGTTGACTTTAAAAGTAGCTACCAATGGCAGGGCATATCTACAGCTGACAATGGCAGAGCATATCTACAGCTGACAATGGCAGGGCATATCTACAGCTGACAATGGCAGGGCGTATCTGCAGCTGACAATGGCAGGGCATATCTACAGCTACCAGTGGCAAGGCATATCTGCAGCTACCAATAGCAGGGCATATCTGCAGCTGACAATGGCAGGGCATATCTACAGCTACCAATGGCAGGGCATATCTACAGCTACCAATGGCAGGGCATATCTGCAGCTGACAATGGCAGGGCATATCTACAGCTGACAATGGCAGGGCATATCTACAGCTGACAATGGCATGCGTTAGCTAGCTATTGTCAGTTGGTACGCATGAGAGTTTGTTGTTTAGAGGTTATAATGTGTAAACATTATTGTTTGTCTTCAGTATTGATGACAAACTAGCATACAATGTAGCAATTGGATTCTTGAATCTCCGGTGCATTGTTAAACTAACCCTCAGTGTGTATTCCTTTCCGACCTCCTTGTACATCTCATCGAGCATACAGAACTTGATCTACAACATACCTAACGGTGGATGAACATGCCATGTTTGTTTGTCCTGACCTTTCTAATGGGTATAATCCAACAGAACTACAATAGACTTACATATGGAGAGCTCTGGGAATAGAGTGACTAGCTATTGCAACGTTATAGTATGGTGATCATTTATGATAGTTAGTCGAGACCTACATATTATGTAGGTCATCTCGACTAACCATCATTATCACATCATCCATAGTGTAAATAGACCTCTCACTTTCATAATTGACCAATTAAACTGTAATTTGGTCACACCTGGCTAAAGGATTGAGAGACAGCGAAGCAAACCTAAAAAATAGCCTGTCTTTCCTGAATATTTCAACCTTGGTACTGTTTATTAGGACCTAAGGCTATTAAGCTAAAGTAATATTTGGACATATGTGGCCAGCAGCGCAGCTGTAGTCAAAAGCCCTCGGCAGAACTTGAGCAGAGAACGATTTAGGAAAGATGTGCGAGGACAAAGGGCAGGGGTGGAAGAGTATTGATGAGCTGAGAGCAGCGTCGGATCAATATGAAATTACAGCGCATCTTCAGGCATGGCAGTGAATTAGTCGTAGGCCAAACATAGCATGGGATATTATAACATCAGAGCAAAGCCACCCCTAGGATGAAATTGAAGGTTTGGTTAGCTAGCGCTGAATGTGTTCCGGAATATGTTCAGCGCTCGCTAACATGACAGAGCCTAGTCATACACAGGTTGATATTGAAGGCTTGGTTAGCCGGTGCTGAATGTGTTCAGGAGTGTTCCGGAACATGTTCAGCGCTGGCTAACATGACAGAGCCTAGCCATACACAGGTTGATATTGAAGGCTTGGTTAGCCAGTGCTGAACGTGTTCCGGAACGGCTCACTTGAGTTGACATATGAGAACAAGAATGGCCAACTAGTCTAGCACCACACAGTTTCACCCGACTATTCTAGCTTTTGTTTGCCACTCTGGTCGTTTGCTGGAGATCTATCAACTGCGTTACCTAAATGAATATAATTTGTTGTAGAGGTGGCAGCGCGGGTGTGCCGAGTGATGACTCAAATCACACAAAACAACCTGTCACTATGTAGACCATAGATAGGGGGACTGGCTGTCAATGCTGGTAAGGGAATGCCAGGCGGCACCAACTTGAGTTCTGCTGGTAGAACTACTCTAGAAGTTCTGCTGGTAGAGGGACACTGTCTTACTAGCAAGGGTTGTAAACCACAAAAATTATTATAGCGAAGGATGAGTCAGCTCATTTGAAAGGTTTCATGTCACGGGAACTAGTTCCAAAGCAGAGTTGTTTCCCCACAGAGTCGAGAGTTTAAGATTGTCAAATTTGGACAAACTCCCCCCACACTGAATTGTCGAGATATATATATATATATAAATATATATATATATCTATATATGACAATTATTATTTACAGGAATAAATATGTGTATCACTTCACTTCCTTCTAGAACTAGTTTATACCACTCGACTTGCCATACAATATTAAATATGCACAAAATTTCAGTAGATTTTATGAGAGAGTCCCGGTATTTTTTATCGTTTGCTAGTTTGATGTTGGAGTTGATCTGGCTGCCAGGATGTTTCAAGATTCGAAATATGACAAACCTTCAACACAGCTAAAGCGCACAGACCAAGCGAAAGTAGGATTATTCCGCCTATAGTTGCAAAAAGACTGACGGAATAAAGAGGCGCGACGCTGCAACACGAATGCAAATATAAAATAATATGAACTATAGCAATGAGCTAGCGATATCATTGCAATAGCTCATTGCTATTTGCTTGAACATTCCTACCGTGATCTAGTTTTGTCGATTTCAATCTTAAACCATAACTGCCACGAACAACTTTTATCGTATTTACTAGGTAAATCAGACATGCTGATTCCGATTTTGTAATCAAAATAAAGATTAGGCCACTAACTTTCAGAGTAATAAAGGATTTTTTATAGCGTTTTAATATCGGTCTCGAAAACAACACGATCGGCATAACAAGCTCCGCCCATAAATACTTGACGTAACCTAGCTTTTTAGGAACAGAAGTTACGTAAAGATGTTTAGACCGATTTAGAATAATAGAGATGGGTGTTTTAAAATCTATTAATATCTAAATCCAGCTTTAAAAATAATATCAGTTTTTTCTGAAATATAGATAAGCTATTCAGCATTGCGTATTTAAAAAGCGCGATAACAACGCTAGCTCGTGATAAAACCGCGCTTTTTGAGCTCCTTTTTCTCGGCGTCCAGCCCATTTAAACGTCATGTAACAAGCTGCGAGCAATTTTAAATAGTTTATATCCCTTTCATAAAAAACTGAAATTATTTTACAGGCTGGATTTCGACAATAATGGGTTTTAAGACACCCATCTCTATTATTTTAAATCGGACTAAACTTTCCTAACTTCCGTTTCTGAAAAAGCTAGGTTTCGTCACATATTTATGGGCGGAGCTTGTAATGCCGATTGTGTTGTTTTCGAAACGGATATTGAAACGCTTTAAAAAAGCCTAAATGACTTTGAAGGTTAGTGGACTAATCTTTATTTTGAGTACAAAATCGGAATCAGCGTGTCTGATTTACCTAGTAAATACAATAAAAGTTGTTCGTGACAGTTATGGTTTAAAATATCATGGCAGTAAGATCACTTCAAACATCAACAATAATCGAAAATGATAAAAACATCGATATTTTTGGATAAAGCCTACTAGATGCTTGGTATGTTCATCTTTCACAGATGAAAAAATGTATCAACCGGTCGAATTCAGGGAATTGCTCACGCCTAGACCAAGAACCACCTCAAGCTCTCAGAGAAAAGCCAAGCTAACAAGTTGTTACTGTAATTTAAGGCATTAGATTGGCAACTAACATTTACTGCACAGCTTGCTAACGGCTGATACAAACATTAGGGTGTCAATAATGCAAGCTGTGACATTTCAAGGATGCTGGTAGCCCATCTATGCCTAAAATACTGCTTGCTGTACTGCTATCTCGTCAAACCCATCAGCTGCCCTTCACATGGTAACACAAGACACGCCAGTTCTTCCTTCACTCTAGGGCGAGTCATAATGGGTTGACTGCATCAGCCACCTTATTCCAAGCTGCCGAGATACGTAGCATTGACATGGTGTCTCATGTGGTTCACATAAGTCAAAACTATATATACAGATCGTAGAGTTTTAGAGCGCTGTCTCAACAGCGAGGGAGTCGTAAAACTATTTGTCATGTCAGGTTACGCTTGCATATGAACAACCGAATCTAGTTGTTGAAGATAAACTAACAAATCTTTTGTAGATTTTAACACAAATTATCTGTATTTTTCTATCATTTGCGATCGTTTTTAATGTTTGAGATGATCTGATTACCAAGATGTTTCAAGATTTTAAAACCGACGAAACTTGGTCGCAATTAAAATAATCAGATGCTCGGAAATGTGACTATGACGTCTATGATTGCAAAGAGACTGACAGAATAGAGGGGTGTAATGCGTTAACTTGACCGCAAGAAACTATATCAACTGTCGCAACCATAACGACTAGTGACATCATTTGGCAGGTATTTTTCTTCCGAGCATTCTAATCACAGTAAAAGTTTTGATTTTAATCTTGAAACATTCTGGCAATCGGACGACCTCAAACATAAAAAACAATCGCAAATGATGGAAAAATGCCGAGACTGTGTCAGATGAGATAAAGAATTTTTTTTTTGTAAGTTCACCATTAAGATCAGCACTAGGATTCAATGCTATGGGAGTATACTACTGTTATGTAATTATATTATGAGGACATGGTGCGGGACTCGCACGCATGCAGGTAACATCTATTACAAGTACTTACATTGTCTTGCATCAACGTACTTTTAGGGGTTGTTTAACATACCTGACAAGATTGCAACTAGAGCTATAATGATTTGATAAAAATATGTTTATTATAACGTGCATTGAAGCGTCTGTGTAAGTTTATGACCAGGAGTTGGGTTCTCTATAAATTATTCTAACAGATGTTGAGGATACAAACTACTATCACTGTACGACAACCTGTCACAGCGCTGTCAGTCGCAAGTCGTGCCATTTGCCAGACTGTCGTCTTGAAGTTTGCATGACTTTTCTAACCACCTCTACCCTCATTTAGTACTCAAAGTTTACTTTTTAAAACATCAAAATCTCAATCAGTCTTTCGTAGATTTAACCCAGGCTAGAAACTAAAGACAGGCCTTCATGTTGGAGCTAAGGCTATCATTACATGTAACATGATCTGGCCTGTGGTCGCGTGCAGCCTAGTCTATGAGGACAATTATATACCAATTTGCATGAATATTGCATGTTTTGAGAAGATAAGTTGTGAGCATTGGTCTCTAGAGGGTTTCAGGCTGCAGCGTGCCAATAATCTGCATACATCTACCTCAGAGATCAATACTAAAGCATTTATAATACTCATACAGGGTGCAGAATTGTTAATGAATGTCTATCACTGCGTCTTTTTAGCTCATCCTCCAATTATAGATCAATAACTTGAGATGGGCGGCAGTGTGCCACCCAGCTTGCACACCCAACTGTTTCATATTGCCATGAGCTTCTTAAAAATAAACCTGCCGATTTTGGACTAAAATACATCAGCATTTATCACTTTTTGACAGTAGTTTGTATCACACAGTATTATGTATCGCCGATTAAAGGTAAGGCCACACGAGACAAAATTCTCACGAAATCGACGAAATTTGGACGAAACGATTCGTACGAATTGACATTTGGACGAATTCGTCCATCGTTGGTTGCGCACGATGAACGAATCCTGAATTGGACGAAACGTCAGAAATTCCTACGAATCGTTGTTTGATTGGTCGGTTGAAAAGGTTAGTTGAATGTTGAAGGTCGTTTTCTTTGGCGCATATCCAGAAAGATTGAAACGGAATCGGCTTCAATTTATCACCACGTTCTGATTGGCTAGTTGAAAGTTAGTTTCGTACGAATCCGTGGTGGGGAAACTCCGTGTGGCAGGTCAGAAATTTCGTACGAATGGAATTTCCCAGATTAGTTGAAATTACACGATACGTGTGGCCCTACCTTTACTATAATCAGTAAATGTATTATTGTATATACACAGGCTGTTTTATTCTACATAATGTAATTTTTGTAGAATGCACTATGAACATACAAGACTTCATATTTCGTATTATTTGAATAGGGGTGGATAGCAGAGTCTACTACAAGAATCGGGTTCAAGACTATAACTTTAGGTATGGACACCCCTCCCGCATTAGCCTGAGAATTTCAGAGAATTATGAGCTTGCTTACTTATTTTAACAGCAGAAAAACCAGATTTCCACGGAATGTGCAATCACAGACCGAATCGTCATCCTAAATCGGAGGCGTTTGAATTATCCTGCTCTCACTTCCCACAACATTCTGTGAATTACATGGCAGCATAATGAAATTTTAGAAGTTGGTGAATGTAGCCAATTTGTTGCAGGGCATATTGTAGCCAACTGCAGCCGTATCTACATCGATGTAGCTTCACACCTACACATGTGCAGTAGCGACATCACACCTATCCAAGCGCAGCAGTAGCATCACACCTACGGAAAAACTGTTAAAACAGGACAGGACTACCAACACGAAGCTACGCTAGTGATGTTTGCACTTAGGTTCAAGTGTGTTGTAATCAAGATACAATGCAAACACGGCAATGTTTAAATGATAACACTCATGATCATAAATACAACGCTTATAACCCATTGTGGCATATCACACTGTTTATACTGCGTAGATAGGGAGTGTGCTTTGCGTGACATTGCTATGCTCCTAGCTCTACACTTTTTTTAAATATTAAACAAAGTGAATTTAGGTGAACACAGCACTGACTTGACTAAAGGTTTTCATTATATTCCCATCAAAGCCATTTCACCCAAGCCTCAGCTTTTTTTAACAAGACGGAAGTGTGACGCAGGTTATCAGCTCTCAGTTTCAAGTCGCAACTTTTGAGTACGAGTTTCATCACAGCCACCTTAGTTGTATGTCGCTAGAATTGAATTTGAAATTTTCAAACGAAACTAATGAATAATTTTACAATTTTTCAAATAGTTAGACCCAAACTGAAAAACTCAAGTTAAGATATCTTGAATATTCACATGCTCGTGTAGTTTTCTGCAACACTTCGAATACACAATCTTTCATGGCATGTTTTCCTGAACAGTAAGGAGGGTTTCTTTTAAAGATGTACCAGTTGTGCATCTGTAGCTCATATCTGCATCTACAGCTGTGTGTACCACCTTTTTCCTATGTACATGTGAATAGCTTCAAATACAACTGAAACATTTGAGATTGCTATGTTCCTCCAGATAAGGGCAATTATACAGATTCCATAAAGCTATTTGCATATAGCAGTGTGCATGTATTCTTGCTATAAAGCAACAATTTGGGATGACAAGCATTTGTACATGTAAATCTCTTTTGTTAGATTAATGTTCATCTCAAAATGCAAGAAAAAATGCTGTTCATCTATTAAAAGACCTATAGACAAATTAAAATGTTTCAGCAGTAGTAAATTAGAATAGAATTTTACAACTCAAATTAGAAATTATAGCATCTGTGTGAAGGTTAAAAACCTTCACAAGTTTTAGTCAAAAGTTCAATAAAAACTGTCACGTGACTAAAACCAACTTGTCACCAACCTACATACATTTCATGCCAAACTACCATTCTTTCAAATTTCCTATTTCTAAGGACATGAAAGAAATCTTGCATTAACGAGCATGATTGTTGATAAGTAGTAAATTTAACGAAAGCCCTAAAAAGCCATCAACAGTTAAAGTTAAAATAAAGTCCTTAGATCACCGTAGGTAGAAGTGGAGACCACAGACTCGTACAAGTGTCAACTAAAATATTCGCATATATCTGGTTGTTGTCGTTAGACACATTATCGCTCGAACTAGTTAAATTCTTTTGTAGACCTTACAAATAACTCGGGCTCAACATTGTTACTAACACGAGGCAGTTGTATGTGCAATATGCTTTCCAGCGTGAGTCATCCACAAAACTAACTAGTTGAACGAATCTAATGCTAATAAAAAAACACTGCCGAGGATGGCCCCGTGGTAAAAAAACGATTTACTGCGAGAGTGGCCTGAAGCAGTCGGTGCTCAAATATACATTGAACACTATTTTTATTGTATATAATAATATAAGTAACAAAGTTACAAAACTTACCTTGCCTGCTGCTCTTCCAACATTAATCAAGCAGTAACGATCTTCTTGAACGATGTGCATGGTTGAAAATGAACTATTTTGGCACCAATACTAAAAGTATGCCCTTTTTATGTAATACTTTTTTTCAAATCGCTGCGATTCTAAACTTTTCAAAGATTTCTGTACGGTACCCGACAAATACGTTCGTTGGGCTTATATACAAAAAGCCACTGACATAAAACATTAATCCGATTATTCGAGAGCGGCAAAAGAAAGCTTGTAGTAAAAGAAAAGCAGCTCACGTGTGCGGGGAATTTTACACAACCAATGGGATAAGCTTCGAGTTTCCTATAGCCAATGGTTTAATACAATTGGCGAAAAGCTACGATCGCTGATCTCTGTAGCGAATCAGGTTATATGTTCGTTACCTACTAGCAGAGAAATTCATGACGAGATTGCTGGGAGGCTTGACAGAGGCAAAATAATACGCCGTTCCGTTCTTATGGCAAATAAATAATACCGCTGGATTGAAATGCTGTATATTGTAGACATGAATTGTTCACTACTATCTTGTTTTCAGGATACTTTTACATTTTATAATATGTCTGCAAATAGAGGCTTTTTGTTGTTTTGTTATCAGCAAAATTAAAGATTACTTTCTAATATATTGCAGCAACAAAAATGTCATGCTTCGGCTAAGAATGCTATCGTTCAGAATCAGTTGTTTGCGTTTATTTTCCTTGATACATACAGAAAATGTTCATTACCCTCAATATAAAGCCTGATAGGTATATGTTGGAATGACAACTCCGGTTTCTAACTGTGATAATTGGACACCGAATTACGGTTACACGAGTTACAAGTGAATTCCTATTTGTTAGTGCGTGCAGATTTGCTCATGTTGATTTTTTAATATAAATACACATTTAAGCGCCTAATTGTCAGTAGGTTACAAAATACTGCTACTATATATGATTCTAGTTGCTAAACAAATAACAGTAGCAGTGCTATCAAACTGTGTAGCCTAGCATAGAAATCTTCCTGGTTTACATAGTGTAACGATAATCCTCAACACCCACAAGTGAAACTTGTCAGCAAATAAATTTTATTGTGAACGTTTAGCTAAGTCCAATATGACTACCCATATTGTAGTAATTGCAACAGCGTACAGTATAGCAGCTGGGTGTGAATCGCTAATCTGACTACAGAGTGCGTCGTTCAGCATTTTTAAGTTCTTTGGTCTTTTATAGAGGCTTTTTATAGCTGGAAATTACTACTCCATATTTGCTATGCAGTCACAAGGAAGAATATTTAAAGGCTTATTAGGCATTTTATAGTGTCTGTAGTTTTTCCTGGAGATAAAACTTTATTCTTGTTACATGTCCTATTGGTCAATGTGAGTCTGAGGAGTGAATACAGTTCACTTATCAATTCTACAATACAAATCATTGATCATATGTGCGTTGATATAAATACTAGTTTACCTTCCAGCATTTAGCAAGCCTCATGGGAGCCTCATTTAGCAAGCCTCACCCAAACCCCAACATCTGCGAGTAGTTGTAGCATCTCTTGAAGCGGTAGTGACATGTCAGTAAATCAATAATTTTGATTGTTGACTGATTGCTAAATTATTGCTATACATTATTGACAGATTGCTGATTGGCTCCAGATTGCTTGCCCACAAACTGCAGAAAGATTGCTGACAGATTGCTAACTAATTGCTAGCTGATTGCAGAGACTGCTGACTAACTGATTCCTCACAGATTGCTGACTGACTATCGAGTGTTTGTTGACAGGTTGCTGACTGCTTGCTAGCTGATCACTGACAGACTGCTGACTGCAGACCTATTGCCGACAGCTTGCTGACAGATTGCTAAATTATTGCTAGCTCATTGCTCACAGACTGCTGATTGATTGCTGCTAAATTGCTGTCAGAATGCTGACAGTTTGCTGAATGACTTCTGACTGTTTGCTGACAGCTTGCTGACAGATTGCTAAATTATTGCTATCTGATTGCTGACTGATTGCTGCCAAATTGCTAACAGAATGCTGACAGTTTGCTGAGTGACTTCTGACTGTCTGCTGACAGATTGTTAATTTATCGCTAGCTGATTGCTGACAGATTGCTGACTGATTGCTGCCAAATTGCTGACAGATTTTCGATTGCCTCCAGATTGTTTGTTGACAGAATGCTGACAGATTGCTAGCTGATTACTGATTGCTGACTGACTGCTGACATATTGCGTTCAGAAATTTGTATATTAAAAGTAATTTCAGAAATTAAGAAATTTGTTTTGTGATATTAAAGTAGAAATACACCAGATAAGAATGCATACCACTGATAATTATAACCAGTTTATAAGGGACTAAATTTAGGTCAATATTTGTTGTTCAATTAACTTTGAAATGTAGCTTTTCGCTTTTGTCTTTATTGATAGCCTACGTGGTAGTTTAATTGGAAACTTCAGCACCTTCATGTCGGCTCTCAACTCTTGGCCACACTCAACTCCTTAGAAGAAAAAAGAAGCATGAAAATGTGCTAACTGTAGAGGTTTCTAGCTGTACATGCAGTGGCGGTTATGAGGAAGGTTATTAACTGAGTCTGGTGGTGGCTAAGTTAACTGTAGTGGCTAGGTTAAAAGCTCTCACTACGTGTTGACTGTATTCACAAGTAGCTGCATTTACTTTCTGTTGTCATCAAATCATTGTAATATTGAGTCTATTGTGAAGCTCGAATCTATTTTTTCATGAACTTTCTAAGCCTCTCCCTCTATCATTGTCATCACTAAATTACAAGTGCACACAATTACTAATTTGCAGAGATTCGGCTAACAAAAATATTTGTGATTCATTTCTGATTGAGGATCAAGATTAATTTTCCTCTCGCCAATTCCTAAAAAGTAGATCTAGATTTTTCAAAACAAAATAATGACCGCTTTGGAAATTTGTAAGTGTGCACTTTAGAGCACCCTCATCTGCAACATTGCTGGGTAACACAAGGCTTCAAGAGCAACATGTGGCGCTACAATTTGTAGCTATTAAAAGGACCTCTTCACAGCTAATATTTGTCATTCTGGTTTAAAAAAGTAGCAAATATTAGCAATCGAGATCAACAGATCAGTGAAACCGCAGGGAGACCTTTTATTGAATTCCAATATTAGGCTGTTGAAACAGCTACGTGAGCAGCCATTT
The DNA here is from genome assembly GCF_963576615.1 of Watersipora subatra. Classification (NCBI taxonomy): domain Eukaryota; kingdom Metazoa; phylum Bryozoa; class Gymnolaemata; order Cheilostomatida; family Watersiporidae; genus Watersipora; species Watersipora subatra. Next base: position 345,708 of record NC_088713.1, read on the forward strand.
AAACCCTACAGATAAATTTAAACAAAGATTAATGAGTAAGGCAACAATACTTGACAGACATCAATGAAATTTCTATTTTTACCGATTGTGTGCATATTATAATCTTCGCCTTTTGTTAGGAAGCCCGTTAGGCTAGTAGCCTAGGGGCTTGTATGAAGGCAAAGCTGCTTTTTCATGGCCGGCATACGCTGCCACTTTGTCCTTCACCTTATCCTGATTGCTCAACTTTTGGATTGGTGAGAGGCATTCGCGATACATCTCTGAAAGAATTTTAACACTGTGGTTATTATTGTTGTTAGAGCAGCTAATCGAACCAAACCAATCGTAGTCTCTAATCTGTGTCTCCTTTACGCAAACTCATACTTTCCAGTTAACTCTGTTCAATACGTTCACCTTCCTACTTCTTTCTGCAATCTCTATAGCAACTAGTGCATTGGTTTTAGAGTTATCGGTCCTTAACACTAACTGTAATTTGTAAGATGATGCAATTCTTTTAATTAATATTTGTCAGTATAGTAGGGCAGTGTATCATTTCACCTCTTCATACTTTATTAGTTTATGTCAGAGTATAAAACAAAGTAGCGACAATTAGCGATCGAGATCAACAGACCGTTAGCCCTGTTATCGAATTTCAGTATTGGGTTGGTGTAAAGACTTGATGCTGCCAAACATCAGCAAAACAAAGTCCGTTGTCAGCAAGACCTGTACAGACAGCAATAAGCTATACATACTAGCAGCTACTAGTTAAGTGAATAGTGATGGAGGTGTTACTGACTATTTGCTAGCTCAACAATTATTTGGAAAAGTTTTTAAACAGATTGTAGGAAATATAAGTCAAGGTTTTACAGTGATTTTAGCTAAATCTCCTTTCTTCAAGTAGCAGATATTATTCTCAGGAACCGAAGTGAAACTTTGACTTTGAGCTTCGTTTCTTTTTGTCCGCCAAGTGGTTTAGTTACACATAGGTCAGGAAACCTGTGATAGTTGATTGAGGAGGTGTTGGTGCGTACAGTCATAGTCATGGAGTCAGATGCAGTAGACAAGTAGTCAACTACAGAGGGCATGTAGTCAGCTACAGAGGGCAAGTAGTCAGCTACAGTGGGCAAGTAGTCAGCTACAGAGGGCAAGTAATCAGCTACGGAGGGCAAGTAGTCAGCTACAGTGGGCAAGTAGTCAGCTACAGAGGGCAAGTAATCAGCTACAGAGGGCAAGTAGTCAGCTACAGAGGGCAGGTAGTCAGCTACAGAGGGCAGGTAGTCAGCTACGGAGGGAAAGTAGTTAGCTACGGAGGGCAGTTAGACAGCTACAGAGGGCATGTAGTCAGCTAGATAGGGCAAGTAGTCAGCTACAGAGAACAGGTAGTCAGCTACAAAGGGCAGGTAGTCAGCTACAGAGGGCAGGTAGTCAGCTACAGAGGGCAGGTAGTCAGCTACAGAGGGGAAGTAGTCAGCTACGGAGGGCAGTTAGACAGCTACAGAGGGCGAGTAGTCAGCTACAGAGGGCAGGTAGTCAGCTACAGAGGGGAAGTAGTCAGCTACGGAGGGCAGTTAGACAGCTACATAGGGCAAGTAGTCAGCTACAGAGAACAGGTAGTCAGCTACAAAGGGCAGGTAGTCAGCTACAGTGGGCAGGTAGTCAGCTACAGTGGGCAGGTAATCAGCTACAGAGGGGAAGTAGTCAGCTACGGAGGGCAGTTAGACAGCTACAGAGGGCATGTAGTCAGCTGCATAGGGCAAGTAGTCAGCTACAGAGGGCAGGTAGTCAGCTACAGAGGACAGGTAGTCAGCTACAGAAAGCAAGTAGTCAGCTACAGAGCACAAGTAGTCAGCTACAGAGGGCAAGTAGTCAGCTACAGAGGGCAAGTAGTCAGCTACAGAGGGCAGGTAGTCAGCTACAGAGGGCAGGTAGTCAGCTACAGAAAGCAAGTAGTCAGCTACAGGGGGCAGGTAGTCAGCTACAGAGGGCAAGTAGTCAGCTACAGAGGGCATGTAGTCATCTACTGAGGGCAAGTAGTCAGCTACAGAGGGCATGTAGTCATCTACTGAGGGCAGGTAGTCAGCTACAGAGGGCATGTAGTCAGCTACAGAGGGTAGGTAGTCAGCTACAGAGAGCAAGTAGTCAGCTACAGAGGGCAGGTAGTCAGCTACAGAAAGCAAATAGTCATCTACAGAGGGTAAGTAGTCAGCTACAGAGGGCACGTAGTCATCTACTGAGGGCAAGCAGACAGCTACAGAGGGCAAGCAGTCAGCTACAGAGGGCAGGTAGTCAGCTACAGAGAGCAGGTGGTCAGCTACAAAAGGCAAGTAGTCAGATAATAATAATAATGATAATTGTTTAGTTCCAAAATAATAATTTTGGAACCAACTCCCTAAGTCTATTAAAGGCATTATAGAGTTTTATAGAAACTCCAAACTCATATTTGTACTCGGATTGTTAATGAGAGATTTGAATCACTGATGTTGATTATATTTATTGTTAATCATATAGGGCTGAAGCCTTCACACCGTGAAACCTGTGAAATTACAGACAATTATTAAGTGAAATTAGCATTGGTTATAAATTCATAATTGACAATACATGTGATATATTCAAGAAATTTATACTTCAAGTAATTTATCCAAGTGCAATCAGTCAGTTAAAAAGAACAAAACACATATATAGTTCAAAACTGTTATTTAAGATAGACTTACTGACCTGTGCCCCTTTGAACAATCCAAGCTATAATACAGGATAAGTAGGTTTACAACTTTACTAAAAGAAGGTTACATTATGTAGTTGACTGTGTGAAAATTGGTGAGAGACTGAACAGGTCAGGTAAAAACATCATCTAAGGTCATCAGGTTAGATTGTCATTGGTCTAGCGGCATATTTCAATTACTCAAAAACCAATAAAGATAGTTCAAGTTACTTCTGCTGGTGGTTACTTATACCGGCCACAAGAGCTGAGCACAAACATTTCATCATTGCTTCACTGATTATAAAAACATAAACTGCTGACAAGCATCCTAGTAGGTAGCTCAGAGGGCAAATCTTTATTTCACTACACTCCCACCTAAATTTTTAAGTTTAAAATTTACCGTCGTTTTTATTTATTTCACAGGCATTTGAGATTACAAGTTATTTGGGTTAATGCGGTTACGACTTACGACACTTCACTAAGCTATGTTTTGTGGTTTGTATATCTGGGGTTTATTTACCATATAATAATACATACAGTAATATAGTAACTCTTGCTATAATATATGAATATTAAGTGGTCTACTAAAGTGTGCGCCATACTAAATAAGCACTGTATATATCTAGAGGTCTAACAGCAAAATGGTCTTGTGGACTGGTCTCTTCAGTGTAGTGGGGGGTTCCATAGGTTTACCTTTGCTGTCCAGGTGTCTATTTCCCAAGATTATGTCCACCTGTCGGACTAAACCATCTTTACCTGGGAATACACTCGAGACAGTCCCTACCTTCCAGTCACATCTAGCTGCGTTGTCGTCGGTCACCATAACTATATCTCCAACCTTTACGTTCCTCTGCACATCAATCCATTTCTGTCTGGTTATCATAGTAGCAACGTACTCTGTCCTCCAGGCTCTCCAAAACTCATCTGCTATCGCCTGTGAAACTTTCCAGCGCTTGTTGCAGTACAGATCATCTGCTGGGAAGTGTCCAGGAGGCGGAGCTAGTAGTGGGGTCTTCATTGTCAGGAGCCTGTTTGGAGTGGCAATTGGTTCTTCAGGGTTTGATAGGTTGGTTCCAGTTAGAGGTCTATTATTGACTATGTTAGCAATCTCGTGGAAAACAGTTCGTAGCGTTTTGGTATCTACTCTATGTTTGAAGTCCATACCATTCAAGACTGCTCTAATGGACCGGATCATCCGTTCTGTGGCTCCCCCTTGATGACTTGCCTTTGGCGGATTAAACATCATATCTATCTTGTTCTTGAGTAGGTAGTTCTTGAGAGTGGGCTCTGCCAAATCTAGTTGACGAGCCATCTCATTGGCCATACCCACAAAGTTTGTTCCGTTGTCACATATTATAGTCTGGACTGGCCCTCTTATGGCTAGAAAGCAGCGAAGGGCAAGGAGTAAGCAGTCTGTAGTCATCTCTTCCAGTACCTCTATATGAATGGCTCTGGAGTAGAGACAACTCAGTACTAAGCCCCATCTTTTAGCTTCTGTTCGTCTATCTTTTACGTGAAATGGGCCGAATACGTCCATGCCTATATGTGTAAATGGTGCCGTCCTTTCCAGTCTTTCCTTGGGAAGCTCGCCCATCTGTTGCCCACTTGGCTTGGCCCTCAACTTTTTGCAGTGGATGCAGCCCTTCAGACAGGCTTTGACTGTTCCAGCGCCATTCACAATCCAGTAGCCAGCTTCCCTCACAGCACAGAGGGTCGAGCGATAGCCTAGATGATGTATCTTCACGTGTTGAGCTCTAACAATAAGCTTAGCAATGTGTGAGTGCTTGGGTATGATTATTGGATGTCTTTGTTCATAAGGCCAGCTTGATGCCTTTTCAGCTCTCCCACCAAGGCGGACTAGTCCGCTGTTATCTACAGTTGGGTTAAGACTGGCCAATCTAGTTTCACGTTCTTTAGCTGGGTAGGCCGCTTCCTGTGTTGTTCTTATAATGAACTCTTCTGCCTGTGTGAGGTGCTTTACAGATAGTGTTGGTGTTCTCCAAGTTCTTCCTGTTTTACGTTTCTGCGTTGTACATGCTTTTAGTATAGCAACGCTCCTAACGAGCTTTTGCCAACAACTAAACCTTTCAAATCGAGTGGAAAGGCTTCGTGACATTGATGTCGCGTTAGTTGTCACTCTTTTAGCTTCTGGGTCCTCCGGGTCAAGATCAGTACTTGCTTTGTTCAGCCTCAAGTAGGTCGATAGTTCTGCTGTTTTCAGGAACTTTGGTCCTTGTAGCCACATCTCATTTTTGTCTATGATCTCCATGGCAGAACATCCTCGTGAGACAATATCTGCTGGATTATCTTCTGATGCTACGTGCCTCCATTGTTCGGAAGCTGTAACCTGCTTTATCTCTGAGACTCTGTTGGCTACATACACGTGGAAGCGTTTGGCTTCGTTCTGAATATATCCCAGGACAATACTGGAGTCTGTCCAGAAATACTCACTGTTGATTTCCATCTTGAGCTCTTTACGTAGGAGTCTGGCTAACCTTGTAGCGGTTACCGCTCCCTGTAACTCTAGCCTAGGTATCGTAGTAATTTTGTTGATAGGTGCTACTCTAGCTTTTGCTAGCATAAGCTTGCTCGCTGCTTGTCCGTCATCCTTTATGTATCGGATATATGAGCAAGCCCCGTATCCCTGCTGGCTCGCATCACTGAAGTGGTGAAGTTCTACCGATCTCCAGCTCTCATTTGGTTTGACACATCTAGGTACTTGGATCTGGTGAATATCTTTCAGGTCTTCCAGCCATGCTGTCCACTCTGAGCTTTCCTCGGGAGACAGAAGTTGGTCCCATGAGGTTTCTTTAAATGTGACCTTCTGCAGAATCTGTTTACCTTTTAGTATCACAGGTGATACCAGACCGAGTGGGTCGTACACCTGTGCTAAGGTTGAGAGAAGACCTCTTCTGGTGTGGGGTTTGCTTGTGTCTGGGGTGCTGAATGTGAAGACATCATTCTCTACACACCATTCCATACCTAAGGTACGTTCATGGGGTAACAGATCCTTGAAAAGATCTAAGCTTTTGATCGACTCTGATCGTTCTGATTTGGGAACTGAATCCAGAACCTCTTTATCATTAGATAGGAATTTATGTAGTCGTATGTTTCCCTTCTTACAGATGGCTGTAGCATCTTGTATCAGGTTCTTGGCGTCTTCTTTTGATGCAACGCTTGTCACTCCGTCGTCACCGTAGAAGTCATTCCTTAGGAATTCTGCAGCTTTGTCCGATATGCTTTCATAGTCATCGGCTAATTTTCTAAGGCCGTGAGTTGCTACTGCTGGAGAGCTTGTAGCACCGAAAAGGTGCAGTCATTCTGTAGTCTTTTACACTTTCTAGTTTCTCATCAACCCACAAGAAACGTAGGTAGTCCCTGTGCTCTTGTTTGACAAAGAAGTTATAGAACATCTTTTGAATATCACTGGTTACTGCGATGGGCTCTTTTCTGAAACGTAGAAGGATTCCAATCAAGGAATTCATATGATCTGGTCCAGTGAGTAGTATGTCGTTGAGTGATATGCCATTGAAACGGGCACTGGCATCCATTACCACTCTCAGCTTTCTCTTCTGTTTGGGGCGAACTCCGAAGTGAGGTAGGTACCACACTTTTCCAGGTTCCCCTGTCTCTGGAGCCTCTTCTGCATGTCCATTTTTGATGAGATCCTCTATGAAGTTTCTGTATTCCTCGTGATACACTGGATCAGCTCGGAATTTTTTCACAATTCCAGCGAGTCGTTTCTCAGCCTGGATTCTGTTGAGAGGTAGACCTATTTCTCGATTTGGCTTCCTGAATGGCAAGGGCATCACATAGTTCCCCTCAGCATTTTGTTTGGCGTGTGCCTTCATAATTTGTTGGAACTTGAGATCGTCCTGTGAGGTTAGGACATTGTTGGTATTTGTGTCTCTAAAGTCTTGCTCTAAGATGTTCATAAGTTCTGTTGATTTTCCAGTTTGGTATACCTGTTTGTTAATGCTTGAGCAGCTGCTTGATCCGCCACCCATGGTCCATTCAAAGAGCGTCCTTACTCCGAATGGGAGTCCTACAGATCCTTTAGGTGCCGGTCTGCTTTCAAGGGGCTGAATGACTTCTGGATGATCACCACCAATGAGCAGCCCAACGGGTATGTCAAGTGGTGGGGGTATGGCATCTGCTATAGTCTCCAGGTGAGCTAGTTTTCTTGCTCTGTTTGGGTTTGGGATTTGATCTCTGTTGCAGTAGACTTGATCCTTCTTATAAGCACTAATTTGTGCGTAATTGTCAGTGCTGTATCCTCTTAGCATGAGATCGTCGTACCTTTCGATGTCAGTACGTTCTGATCCGTTGATGGTGTGGATCACATTCTTTTCCACCTCATCTGCTTTGGCATTTAGCATCTTAGCAACTTCTGCCGACATGTAGCAAGCATCTGACATGTTGTCTAACATAGCATATACTAGAATTTCTCTTCCGGTTCCCGCTGACAAATAGACTGGCACGAGCATACTCGTCATATTGCCCTGTATCCTGGTAGCTCTGCATCCAAGTTCTTTAGACTGCTGTTTATTTGGTTTGGTCTGATTCATGTTAACCTCTTGAGGTTGAACACCAGTTTCAGGCTTAGATTGAGATGTTGTGTTTTTGTCACTCCGGTACTTGGGTGACCAGTTACTGTCGTGGTTAGCAGTTGTGTGAAGTTTCTTGCAGATCAAACATTCCCTTTTTTCGGCACAAGCCTTAGATCTGTGCCCTGTCTTCAAGCATCGGAAGCATAGTCCTTTCTCTTTGATAATCCTGTCTCTCTCTTCTTTGTTTACCTTCTGTAGCTTGTAGCAATCACTAGTAGGGTGATTTCTTAAGTTACAAAACGCACACTGCTGTGTAGATTTAGTTTCTACAGTTGTTTGGAAGGTTCCAAGGTTTCTCTTTTCTGGACGTTTTTCTCGGGGTTTTTCTTGAATCATGCCTGTTGAGATCTCTAGGTTGGCAATATATGCCTCTTCTTTGACGAACTCTGAGAACTCCGTAAATGTTGGGTAACGTTGCTCAGTTTGTCGTTTTTGACCCACTACTCTCGGCCACCTTCGTCTTAACCAGTCAGGTAGTTTAGTGGTCATCCTTTCGTTTTCGATGCAGTTGTTGAGAATCTCCAGTTGAGGCATTGACTTCATTGTTGTTTGCAAGTAACAGAGATAGTCACTGAACTCTCTCAAGCCTTTAGGATCTTTCGGTCTAATTTGAGGCCACTCGCTTAGCCTTCTGTGGAAGTTCCTGGCGATCGTGTGTTCATTGCCATATCTTTCTTTGAGAATAGTTCTCGCCTCCTCATAGGCAGTTTCTGTGTTGGTGGCTAGATGAGCTTCAATAGACCTGCGAGCTTCTCCATCTATAAATTTCTTCATGTGACGCATTTTGTGGTTTCCTACTATTTTCTCAGTCTGAGAACTTGAGTACCTCGCCTTGGAACACTTCTGGCTCGACCGACTTTTTGTTTCCCACTGCTAACGCTTCAGTAAACCCTTTTAGCAGAGTAGTGAGAACTGTAGTTTCTGTCGGAGATCTGATATGCTTTGCTGGCACTATCACAGATTTAGTCTCTGGAGGGGAAGAATCATTAGTAGGAGGAGACCGTTCTGAGGACTCGTTAGCTGGAGTAGGTCGTTCTGATGGCTCACTAGCTGGAACAGCAGGTAGCATTTCCTCAGTCAGTGTGTGTCTGTCTTCTTGCAGAATTCTTATGGGTCCTACGTCGTGGGTTTCTTCTAGATATTCCTGAAATATTCTTTGTTCTTCTTCAAGTTGTCTTGCTCTGTCTAGTTTTTCATGTTCCAGAATTTCCTGCTCTACAGCCTCCTGCTCATCCATTTGCTTTTCCATTGATGAGCAGAACTCGGTGGCTCGTGAGACAAACAATGCACACATCTGGTTGGTTTGTTCTGGGGTTTTATTTGTATTATCATCACACAAGGCAACAAGTTCATCGTATAGTTTAATAATACATTTCATTCTATTATCAACAGTATCGTATGTGTCATAGAGATCACTTAAGGTAATCCCCGATGAAGATACAGTTTTTTGGGTTTCGGTGAGAAATCTAAACTCAACATTAATTCTTTTGCCTATATTTAGGCACAGCTCAGAAACCTTACTTTCTTTTCCATTTGAGGACAATTTTGTTTTTCTACGCTCTCGAATGCTACTATCAACACTAACAGAGCTTTTTTTGGCAGCAGTTTGACTATCTTTTTCACTATCACGAGAATTTTCTGTTTGTTCGTTCGTAGCTCCGGTGCTCGGAATATCACCCTCGGCCGGAAGCGAACTTGAACTCTCCTTATCGCTGTCCATTTTAAGCTAACCTGACAACCTGTTATTAATGACCTTAGATGATTTACAGTGTTTAGATTCAAAATTAATACTACTAATATAAATGTTTCAGTTATAACAAGTAAAATAGTACACTTAATATCTATACATGCACACGCAGTAGACTATTGTTTGTTACTTATCACTCTGTTGATAGGCTTCAGTTGGTTCTGTTAACTCTCTAGATATGGAATGGCTAGAGCACCTTTGCAGTTTGGAAGCAGTTGGTTTCTCTCTTGAATGGCTAGAGCACCTTTGCAGTTTGGTAGCAGTTTATTTCTCTCTAGAATGGCTAGAGCACCTTTGCAGTTTGGTAGCAGTTGTTTCTCTCTAGAATGGCTAGAGCACCTTTGCAGTTTGGGTAGCAGTTGTTTCTCTCTAGAATGGCTAGAGCACCTTTGCAGTTTTGTAGCAGTTTATTTCTCTCTAGAATGGCTAGAGCACCTTTGTAGCTTGGTAGCAGTTTGTTTCTCTCTAGAATGGCTAGAGCACCTTTGCAGTTTGTTTCTCTCTAGAATAGGTTTCACTATAGAGTTTTATAGAAACTCCAAACTCATATTTGTACTCGGATTGTTAATGAGAGATTTGAATCACTGATGTTGATTATATTTATTGTTAATCATATAGGGCTGAAGCCTTCACACCGTGAAACCTGTGAAATTACAGACAATTATTAAGTGAAATTAGCATTGGTTATAAATTCATAATTGACAATACATGTGATATCTTCAAAAAATTTATACTTCAAGTAAATTATCCAAGTGCAATCAGTCAGTTAAAAAGAACAAAACACATATATAGTTCAAAACTGTTATTTAAGATAGACTTACTGACCTGTGCCTCTTTGAACAATCCAAGCTATAATACAGGATACGTAGGTTTACAACTTTACTAAAAGAAGGTTACATTATGTAGTTGACTGTGTGAAAATTGGTGAGAGACTGAACAGGTCAGGTAAAAACATCATCTAAGGTCATCAGGTTAGATTGTCATTGGTCTAGCGGCATATTTCAATTACTCAAAAACCAATAAAGATAGTTCTAGTTACTTCTGCTGGTGGTTACTTATACCAGCCACAAGAGCTGAGCACAAACATTTCATTATTGCTTCACTGATTATAAAAACATAAACTGCTGACAAGCATCCTAGTAGGTAGCTCAGAGGGCAAATCTTTATTTCACTACAGGCATAGAGAGGTGGCCAGTTTCAAGAGAGAACTTAGGTTGTATCTTTTAACATGTGAATAAAACCGATGACGACAAGCCCAACGCCACAACTAGCTATGCTATTGCATGTTATGGGCTTCATCACTGTTCTAGCTTTTTTCTTTTGCTCAACTAATTTTGTTGATGAAAATCAATCAAAAATCAGATACAGTGGGCAATTTGTCAAATACTGGGCAGATTATTAACCACAAAGGGCAAGTAGTCAGCTACAGTGGCAAGTAATTGGTTACATTATGCAGCTAACCGAATGGAGTAAGCTGGAGCAGTGGAATGAGTTTTGATGAATCAACAGCTAAATAAATTTTGGATTAATTAGCTCGATTAGACAACTCCTGTTTTTTGCTGATAGGTCGATATGCAAACACTTGTTTACAATCAATCAGCAGTAGCAGATTATTATACTCTAACTCTTTCTACTAACAGCATCAAATTGACCAGTTAACCCTGTGAAATAGGTCTCTAGTTAGCTTGTTTCAAGCTATAATACAACAGGAAACAGGTTGAGGAATAAGACAACAGCTTTATTGTGTGCATTAAAGACTATCATATTGTAAAATGTTTGTAGCCTTGTGTACTGAAGGGAAAAATGTTCTAACATTATGTCTTAAAAACTCATTTTTCAAAAAAAATGGCATGAGAAAGAAATGGCCATCATCTTGTGACACAAAATTGTAGAAGTGCCCACAAATCTTTGTATACTTACTCAAAACAAGAATGACCAATATTTGAGGCTTTTCTTTTAGCTGATCTACTGAGGAAATATTTTTTATAAAAACCATGATCTAAATAGTATTACATCTCTCATTAGTATTACTATTTAGACTTTGAACATACCTGTTGACATAAGAAACACTCGCAAAGTTTAATGAACCAACAAAGCAGATAATTTTACATAAAAATATAACAGCAAAAAATATAAATTGCTTAAAGTAAAAAGTCCACTAAAGCTAACAAATTAATAATATTAGCTCACACAGGGTTAGAACTATTGTCCTCGTCTATAATTACACATCACTGCAAAAAAGAAGTTTGGTCTCAATAAATAGCAACTTCAATAAACTCACAAGATAGTATGTTAATACATGTATGATTTGTTGTCTATACTGCAGCCATGAAGCTCACAGGCCTCTGTTGTGCAAAGGTTAACTCATCAAGTCATCTTAACTCAAGTGGTTCTTTGTTTTCAGGGTTGTTAGATTTACTATCTTCATCTGGACTTTTCTCTTCTTGTTCTGCCTCGGGTTCAGTTTTTTTACCATTGTCTTTGCTATCTTCATCTGGACTTTTTTCTTCTGGCCCTGCCTTAGGCTCAGTCTTTTTAACATTGTCTTTGCTATCATCAGTTGGACATTTTTCTTCGGGTCCTGTCTCGGGCTTAGTCTTTTCATCAATGTCTTTGCTAGCATCATCTGAACTTTTATCTTTTTGTTCTGCCTTTGGATCAGTCTTTTTAGCATTTTCTTTGCTATCTTTATCTGGATTTTTTTCTTCTCGTGCTGCCTCGTGCTCAGTCTTTTTACCATTGTCCTTGCTATCTTCATCTGGACTTTTTTCTTCTGGTCCTACCTTTGGCTTAGTCGTTTTACCATCGTCTTTGCTATCTTTATCTGGACTTTTTTCTTCTTTTCCTGCCTTTGACTTAGTCTTTTCACCATTTTCTTTGCTATCATCAGTTGGTGCAACTTTTATTCTTCTTCTCCCTTTGCGAATTCTCATGTACATTTCTTTCATTTTTTTTGCAACTTCTTCTCCAACCTCTTTAGACTCTTGCGATTCACCAGTGTCACTCCGAGTCATTTGGCCACTCCCACTATTTTCGCAATTGTCATCATTTCTATCGCTTACTTTCTTGGGCTCTGCATTTTCTTCTGTTTCTTCTTCTTTGTTTTTTTGCTTCCTCACCTCAGGTGCAAAGTTGTCTTCTAAATAGTCATCGAGGTCCTCTGTCAGTATAACAATGGAATCTGGCTTACTTGGGGGTCGTTTCTTGTCAATTGGTCGAGCAACAACAAAACTTACTGAATCTCCAGTTTGTAATCTTAAAACAGAAGCAACACCTTCACTACCCAATCCTACAAAAGAATTAAATTGGCTATTTCGATATAACATGCAACAAGTTATTGGATTGTTATCGCACTATCTGACTCTACATTTGTTGGAGAAAAGAAATCTTTTGCAACTTATGGTGAACAGTTATAAAGTATGGATTTTTGTAATGTTTGCTAATATAAATGTAAATGATGGCAGCCTGGGCCAATTAGTGTTAGCTACAGTAGTGTTAATGTCAGCCAGTACTAGCTAGTGCCAGCCAGTGTCCAAAAGTCTTGCATGGTTCCAACAATATCAACCATTGCAGCAATCACCAGCCAATGTCAGCTAGAGATAATCAGTTTAGCCATGCTTAGCTGGTGCCAGTCAGTGCCAGTCAGTGCTGGCTGGTGTCAGTCAGTACCAGTCAGTGCTAGCTGATGCCAGTCAGTACTAGCTGATGCCAGCCAGTACTAGCTGATGCCAGCCAGTACTAGATGATGCTAGCCAGTGCTAGATAATGTCAGCCAGTGCTAGATGATGCCAGGCAGTGCTAGTTAGCCATTAAAGATAGCACCAGCTCATGCCAGCCACTACTGACCTATATCAGCTACTGTCGGCTATTGCTGAGCAGTTCAGCCATTAAGAGTCAGCCACTACCAGGTAGTTTAAGATATTTCTGGTCAGCATTAGCCAATACCAACTAATGCCAATGGGGTTTAAACCTAAAATATGGGTATATATTAACTTTTCTAGTATTTTCATCACACTCCTAACCTATCAATGGAATCTTGACTTGGTTTAAAGTGTGTGTAGGCACTATTTGTATTTTACTGTCATACCTCTGAGACTTGACTGCCATCCCTCTGGCACTTGACTGATATACCTCTGACACTTGACTGACATACCTCCGACACTTGACTGACATACATATCTGACACTTAACTGACATACCTCTGACACTTGACTGATATACTTCTGACATTTAACTGACATTTTACTGACATACCTCTGACACTTGACTGGTTTATGTAAACAATGTGGTCATCCTCCCTCAAGCGTCCATCCTAAAATAAACTTATGATCATTATTTCAAACATCTACATCAAGATTCCCTCGGTAAAAAATTGATATTAAAACTGATGCGAGGCGTTGAGATGAACATCTTAGGTTTTAGAGACTTGCATTGGGAACTGAGCTAACAAAAATGTCAATACAAAACTCAATGCACCAGCACACAGAAGACCGTGATGCAAAGAGATAAATTGTTTTCTGTGCAATTAATATAATTTTATTTTTTATTTCACAAAAAGAAGAAAGATACCTAAAAGTGGTCAAAATCCTAAAAGCTTTCAACACAAATTGCTGTCAGCTATTTACAAAAAAGCCGTGCTACCTGCTTCTCAGTCACCAATCTCCCTTTATACATTGAAATCCTTAATATTTCTTTTTTGTAGACTAGTTGTAATTTTGTCTGCTCAGTGTAACAATAAATATGTAAAGATTGAAGAAGCTAGTTTGTGTGGCTGACAAGATGATCACATAACTATAAAAATGGGTTATAAGAAGGTGAAATATAGCTATAAAAGTGGGTTATAAGAAGGTGAAATGTAGGCATAAAAGTGGGTTATAAGAAGGTGAAATGTAGGCATAAAAATGGGTTATAAGAAGGTGACACGTTTCCTGACAATTGGGTTTAAAACATGTAAAAATTATCAAGGTAACTATGATTTATATTCAGAGATTGTCACCTTCAGTTAACTTTAGTAGTCATTTTGGGGATTTGTGGTGTGACATAAATATGACCTTTAAAGGTGTCATACTCGAGCACAGTGTTTTGGTAAAACACAATTTTATATTCATAAATCTTATATATCCGAGTTCTTATGTAAATAGCTTCATATTAAAGATGAGCAATGTTGTCATTAAAACCAGCTCTTAAAAATTAATTATTTACCCGATCAGCGGTGCCATTAGTCATAACTGCTTGTACTGCGACTCCCGTACTTTTTCCACCAAAAATATGAAATCCGAGGCTATTCACTTCTCCATAAAGTGTGATAACTTCTATCTCGACTTTCTTGGTTAACAACTACAATGTTAAATACATAATTACAGACAGCGAGTAATGCGGCTCTATTTTTTTAAAAGGCTACAAGGTTGCAGCATCTTCCAATACCACTGCAGTACAATGCCACAACTCAATAGAGTAAATAAAAAAATTAATACAGTTACAACTACAGCGGACGTAGAAAATTATGCAAAGCTTTCGCTTCGTAGGCCTACTACGTGAAAAGTTCCATATAACGTAAAATGTCAAGTGGGGGCAATTTTTTTAATTCGATTTGTGTAGCAACATATCTAAAAAAAGACGTATGTATAGCAATATAAGTATTTTATATTCAACATCTGTGACATTTTAGTTTATTGTGATAGATCAACAGATGTGTTGACAAAACAGAGAACAGGTCGCAGTGCAATTGTTAATAAATACATGTATAAATGTGTACTTGAAAACGATCGATTGGTGCAGGTGTTACAGCATCAGTCCACCGATCTAAATGCCACGAGTTGGAGCATCGATGAAAGTTCTTTTTGTTCTAACCTCGACCACTGGATACAGATAGATGACAAACTGTTAATACCAATTTTTTATAGCAAAAATATTTTGTTGTTCTGCTTTATTGTAGACGTATAAAATAATTGCTATTAATTTTACTTTGCAGAATATACTTTTTTGTTCAGAAAAAAAGCGAATTTTTGTAAATGAACATCGGAGATGTAGGCTCCCCATAAACTTATTGTGAAGTTATCGCAATCATGATCTATAAAACCAATGAGATTGATCAGAAAAAGGAGAAAAGTGGTTGATGCAAACCAATATTACTCTGATAATGCAGGTATGGTACAGCCTACAAATTTAAAAAGTTACGTCAAGTTTTTTTCTTTTTTTATGGCCAAAAGGAAGAGTTTGAAAAGATCTTGGAATGGATTAGACAATTCACGTGTATTTAATGTTTTTATAACCTAAAGTCTTTGAAGCATAAACATTCTTGGAACAGATTATTGTAGAAGCGCTTACTGTACCAAAACCTGTAATAACCTATCAAATACAGTGAAAGTTTTATAAAATCTATCAAAACCTGCTAAAACCTGTCAAAACCTGTCAAAACTTATAGATAGAGAAATAAAACTTTTCTATAGCTGTAGAAATCAGTTTGAAGACTTCCCAACTTTTTAGTGCTAGTTTTATAAGCTGTTAGTATCATTTACAAAAAACAGCAACAGCTATTCTATGCTATAACGGTCTATCATAGGCTAGCTAAACCTATCCTTGACACCCAAAAGCTATCAGAGACTGGTACAAGCTATCAGAAACTGGTTCAAGCTATCAAAAACTGGCACAAGCTATCACGGACTGGCACAAGCTATCACAAACTGGCACAAGCTATAAAGGCTGGCACAAATTATCAGAAACTGGCACAAGCTATCAGAGATTGGCGCATGCCATTAGCGGCTGGCATAAGCACTCATTGACTATCTCAAGCTATAAAAGATTGGCACCACGCTTACAGAGACTGGTTTCAGGCTATCAGAGAATGGCACAAGCTATCACATACTGCCACAAGCTATCAGAGATTGGCACAAGCTATCACATACTGGCACAAGTTATTAAAGAATGGCACAAGCTATCACTGCCTAGCACTGTAAAAGCATCACGCTATTGAAGTTGATTACAGGCAATATTAGTTTACTACCAGAGGCTAGAGGTCACCACAGTAACACTTAATTTAGTTATTGGATATTACTATGGTTGATACTGCACTCTACTTAATGGGTCAAGATTACTCTTATAATCACCTAGTTGTAAGTAGGTTTATCTAATAAACTCTATAAGCATTGACTTCTTTAAAAACGGCTGTGAAAGAACTGTGGAAGAGAGCACAAGGGATAAAGAGACAGTTGATGAGACAGAAACACAGAGACAGATGCAGTTGGTGTCAAAATACTAAGCTTTTTTTTCTAAAATTGATTGTTGTCGACTGTAAAGGTAATTCTTTATTATCGAAATATTTATTCTCTTCAGCCGCACTTACGAGAAATGTTACCAGTTAGTCTTATTCATCATTCAATAGATGAGCTTCTTAAGATGAATTGCTGTTTTATCTTTGGCATTATCTCCCCTGGTAAAATATCCAGCCACGAAAAACAGCGTGAGCTAAAAAGCTGCGACTGCAAGTGAAGGTCATGACTTTTGGAAAGCAGTTGAAATGAGTTTCAACTTACATAATATGAACAAGTTGCATACAACAGTGTAACAATTATGCTGAAACGATCATTACTATATGATTTATAAATAATCAACCTCAAATATCTGATCTCTTAGCAAAGAAAAATAATTTAAATGCACTAAACCATTTATTTGATTTTATTGCCGAGCTGTTGTTCTTTATTTGCTTTATGATTTTTGTTCGGCATAATTTGGGAAACATTCCTGCTTGAAATTAAATTATTGGTAATAAAGTATATAGATATACTTATTATATATATACTTTATTACTTATATATATATATATATATATTTTATTACATATATATATTTTATTACATATATATATGATTTAACTTAAATAGGCATTATTTAAGTTAAATCGTAAATGTTATCGCACATATTTTATTAATTATTCAATAACAATTAAAAAAGATGCTCAATTACAGAAATGTTGATTGATCGACTTTAGGTTCTGTTTGTTACCATGACAACGCTGTACCGTGACAATGACATGTACATCAGGCTCTGTGAAGTGTAGAAGGTAGGTGTATCAGCTTTCCTAAAGCCGGTGATCTTATGCCACTGGCATCTGGTATCAAATACTAGTTAAAAAAACAATTGCCAAATTACAAGTCAAATGGCAAAAGTGGGGAGGGAGCAAACCTTAGTATTGCAGAAACTCAACACTGACAATTAGAGGCAAGTGTGTAAAGCCAATTTAAAAGATGTAAATATCTACCAAGGGCGCTCCTGTAACCATAACGAAGATTCATAGATACTCAGCTATCTCAAGGAGAATTCTGCCTTGCATATTACCCCTACGTATGAATTCATTTTATTACATACGTCGCTAATCACTAAACTCCCGGAGTTGTCATTCCTTGCTTCGGAGTATAACATATGTGTGACTGACACAGGTCATTCAGGGATGAGTTTTTATTTTGACTTGTCAACACAACTCATTCTGAGTGTAGGTGGTTGTTCTGTATGGTAGATCATCTTAATTGTGGAAGCGATTTATCAAATTTTATTTATCTTCTTCATCAAATGAAAAAATTACATGCAGTGATGATGAGACTCTTGAGATACATAATAAACATTGGGTGACTGGACGAAATTAAAAACATGAAAATCTTGCAACGGACTGGCTTATCATCAATGACTGACATCTTTATTAAAAAATGTCTGAGATGGTTGAGCCACGTCCACAGAACGAAACAAGACTGGCTTCCACATTATCATATTCGCAAATATGTGACAGTAATTAAGATCAAGGCTTAAATATAACACTATCTATTGTTGGACAGCTTAACTCTATTGCAAGGTTTGTACTGAAAAGGCAACCCCTAAAAGATGGTGTACATATTAAGATGGTAGGCATACACAAATAATGGCCATAGGATAAGAGCCTTAAAATATACTAGAAAACCTAACAACTACCCAGTTTCATTGTTATAGATAAGACAACTTCCTAAATTCACTAATTGGTAATAATTGTTGGCTGCTTTGATATGCCATCAAATTATTCGATATGCCATCAAATTATCTTTACAGAGCAATTTTATTCAGGCTTGAAATAATATGTGAATATCTATAAAATAAAAGTGTAGACAGCTTTGAACTTCAGTGAACACATGCAGCTTAAGTTTGGACTTATGTGAGATTAATGCAACTTCACTTTGGACTTAAGAGAGCATATGCAACTGGCTGATGCTAGATTATTTTAACTAAACTGTTTGGAGTTGTAAACTTTGGAAAGCACTCACAACGTGTAGCAATATATTTAACATGTTTACTACTTTTTTCCAACTTTTTAGATAAATTTTGCTTTTGCTTTACTGCATAACATTTGCTAAAATTTGAAAAAATTGGTATTTGGGGTTTGTTCCTACATTGCATATTGATTGAAATGCTTTAGCTTGAAATTTATTTTTTGCCACCTTTCTATCACCATATACAACAAGAACATAACAAACACTGACTGCGCCAAGCTTCAAGGCGTGCAAATAGACAATCAGTTACAGTTCTCAAGTCCTGTCAACTATACAATCTTGGAAACTAGACTATCAACTCATGTTCTAGTTCAGCTCAGAATGGTAGGTGTAAAGCAAAAAGGTCTATCACCTTTTAACCAGAGTCATATATTATCCAATTTGTCATTTTGTCTGATGCTGCTCCAAGCCGATATCCCTTCATATCAAAAGCGGATAAATAAATATTTAAAGCACATAACTTACATGATTTTCCCACGACCAACACGAGTGAAGCGATTGCTTGGGAGATTTATGATAAATGCATATGTGCACACAACTCACGAGAATTATTCATAAACGGCCGTCGCAAGCCCTTGCACCAAAATCTCATCAACAAATTTAAACATTTTTCAATGGAGTCGTTTAAGTATAATAACAATACAAAACACATATAAACCTAATTGAATATGTTACCGAGTCTTTATACCCATCTGATCAGAGTATACATAAATAGACAGATTAATTCGGCCTAAAATCGTTATTAAAACTTGACGAGCCTTATTTTTATCAAACTTAAGACTGGCAAACGAAACGCCGAGCGACAGAGAATAGAACCATAATGCGCATTTCACAAAAAAAGAACGTGCACATTTCACCAGTCTATAGCATTGCCAAATTGCTGAAGGTTTCTGTAATTGACGTTGAAGTACTGAAATATAATCATTTCTTTTTTGCCGATTTCAAAGTAACTGACATTTTGGACAGTTTTGAGTACTTTGGTATTGTAACTGATGCCCAAAGCAGTGAAAGTAAAGGAAATTACGATGATATTTATTTTAACGATTTTTATGAGATTATTACAATATTTAATTATAAAAATAATTATTCGATTTTATAAGATTCAATTATAAGAATAATTATTCGATTTTATAAGATTTAATTATAAGAATAAGCGTTCGAATTTACAAGATCGATGTCTATAGTGATCGATGTTGGGCAATATGTTACTGTTATTATTTTTTCTAAATAGTTTTGTTAACTAGATTTTCTAAAAGTCTATGTAAATATCACAACTTCTTGATACTGTTAGCTCTGACGTTTTGAAATGTAAACAAAATTGTGCATTGGTTTTCTATTATTAATATATTACTATATTAATAATATTGGTTATTTTAATAATATCAGTGCATTTTACTTATAATATTGCATTTCTCCTATTGTAGGGGGAGAGATATAAACATATAATCTTTTCCTTTCATTATTGCTGTTTGTTGTATATAATAACACCCACACCCAGTACATTACAGCTACCATTGCAGCTATCCTATTGCACTGCAGTGCCATTTGACTGCTAATATTGCATTTCTCAACCATCTTTTCAACCCACCCTTTTCTTTTTTCCAATATCACTTTGGTCGTGGGCTGTATGACAGGGGAATTTCTAGTTTTATCATGTAATTCAACACATTAGAGTCTTGGCTTTCGAATGAGCCTATATTCAATACACAAAGAATATTAGAACTATGAAAAACAGGCTGTCAAAAGTGTGTCCTGCAATAAAAAACACTTGGTAGTGGTTTCCCCAATGTGATGTCACATAGTGGAAAAGCAGCCTACCATAAAGTGCTAAAAAAGTGATTTGTTTTATATTAGGATGGATAATATGTTGAAATAATTATCTAGACCAAAAATTTATGCTGATTCTGAATATCTAGTTTTTACACCTCTAAACTATTCACCAGACTAATTATAATGTATTACGTAATACAATAAATTAATAATATAATTTATATAATTTACAAGTTTGACCAGTACAGAGCGGGACTGTGATACATCGAACGAAATCAAAATTTGTAGCTGATTTCAAATATCATATTATGAGATTTCAAAAATGCATGGATTTGAATTTATATTACATAATGATATTATTATGTAATTTATATGAGTAACTTGAAGTACCGGTATGTATTAAATATGACTGTGAATACCACTCAATTCATTTGTTTTTGAACCAGAATTTGGAGCTTGTTCTGAGTATTTAATTGACAATTTTCTCAACTGGCCACAAAATTTTTATAATGTATTATGTAATACATGAATTTAATAATGTAATTTCAAATTTTGCCAGTTTATCATTTGGGGAAAGCAAAGAGGTTGCAACACATCAATCAGGATCAGAATATGTAGTATATTTCAGATTTAATATTCATATCCTCCCAAGTTGAATAGATTTGAACTTATACACCATATTATATAATATAATGGATTATATAATTTGTCTGTCTGTCGGTCTGATGTAGCACTGTGACTGTGTGTTATCTCTTACACATCTACAAGAAAGAAAAGTGAATCAAAAACTGTCACAGCTGTTTAAAGATTTGACCTAGATGTAGAATCTTTTTTTTCTGTTTGGTATCAGGGAAAGGTAACATGAGTGGAAATATTCTGCAAACTTTTAAAGACATAACCTGATACTTGATGTATAATAACCTACCTTCACCATCATTCTCATCAGAATCTGTATTCTCTTCTTTAGCACCAGTTTTGCTTTCAGTCCTTGCACTGACACATATCTATACATTTGAGTCCAGCCTTCTGGCACTCGCATCTATTGGATGAACATCCTGTCTTGCATTAACAAAACATGTCTTTCATCACCTCAGATACCGAATCAGAATCATCAGAGTCATACTATCACAACCGCTGAGTGCATGTAGACCATGAAGTACCTGGCAGTAGGGCGGTGCTAGAATACCTGATACATTTCCAATGTGTATGTATCGCATTCGTTCTTTCTTCCCACATATGTAGTACAATTGATCTGATGGAAGCTCATGTACCAAAAATATACAAATCATAAACACATCTGTATCTTGACACTTTATCATCAACGTACAGTCCAATCCTTTGTCTTCCATGATGGATTATATATGTGCTATCATTCTTGTGTCAGCTTCCTCGTGATCTGATGCTAGACTCACTATATTTTTATTACTAGTTTTCCCATCCATTTGAAAACTGATCTTGCTGCATTTGAAAGAAAATGCCATGTATACATCAAGATTCTGTTTGATCTGTACACTGCTCTACTTCTTACTCAAGAAAGCCATCAAAGCTTTTTTGTTAGCACCCTCTGCCAGGAAGTCTGACCATTTTGGTACTATTTGATTTGGTTCAAAAATGGTCACCTTTTGACTACCTTTCAATCCACGATGCATTCATTCTGTTGATTTGACGCTTGCCTCAGTATAGCTATCACTGACAAAATTCACCCAAGAAGAACCATATGATGTAGCGATTGATGCTAGCCTTTTCACTACCAACCATTCTGAATGTTGCTGAGGGTTTCAAAGCTTGAATCTCGGCAATGCCATTAATGACCACAGCATCAAATTTTGGAAGGTTTTCAAATTTTGTGTAACATGTTGGATGTGGCTCTAGCTTTTTCTCCAATGCTGTCATAAGGGTAGACTTAGCTGTCTTCATCATCAATCCATCCGCATTTGCCAGGCTTCCAGATTACATTGTCAAGGGAATAAGAAAGTACTTTTCTAAAATCTATGTTCCTCTGCTGGCTGATTACAAGAAGACGATCAAAGATTCGTTCTGTACACTGTAGACTTTTCTTACTAGAAGTTTTCTTAGCACTTTGACTCAAACCAAAACTTTTCAGTTTGTTTGCCTTTATTGGTGCATTGAATTCTACTTCTTGAGTTGTCATCCATTTAGTGACAAAATCTTGAAACTGCTTTTCTCCAATCTGTCTTGCATTTTATAAATCATAAGCAATGCCAGTTGAAGCCTCCCCTCCGCTGACGATAGAGACAAGGTTTTTAATTTTGTGCTTGAATGGGTTGATTCGAGCTGATATGATTTCTTTGATGAGACTTATTGTGTCTTTGTCAGCTTTCCATGCTGATTCTGACAAGCCATGCTTGTTTAAGCAAATAGAGTCCAATTCTAAAAGCTTCTTTCTGTGTGCACAGCTGTTCTTTGTGGATGAGCCATGGTCCATCTCTGTGAGGCAGATTAAGTTTTTGTGAATCCAATGAGACCTCCCTGGGATTTAGAATCCTGATTGACAGGCTGTTCTATCGTCATATCACGGGAATGGACAGTGATGCTCATCTTGAAAGGTAGAATAACCATAGTGATCTGCCATTGCTTGGTAAATTAGGGGGTGAGTCTTTGCCAGCTGCGTCATCTCCATATAGTAAAGTGTGCCATACCTTGCATAGTTGGAGTGGTCATATGCAAAAACCATAGCAAGAGTCGTTGTAGTTAGTTGACATGGAGGTTCTAATCAAATTCCCTTGTGGCTCAGCCAAAACTTCGCAACTGTGTCACCATTTCATTATACTCCACCCATAGTCTCAATGTGGGGTTGCCTATTAAAGAGGTGACTATAAAATCTTGGAATGTCTGGTTCATGTGGGCGAGTTAAGATTGATTATATTCAGTGTGATTTAAAACAGCTCTACTGATGTCCAAACTAAGAGAGTCAAGGGGCACTAGAGGATTCAAGACTTTCAGCGAATTCATCAAACAAGAGGTCATACAGTGCTTCCAGACAGAGTTTGTGTGCCATGATGGGCCTATTGTAACTATGACCATTGATCACCCCTTTCAGGCTTCCTTCAGCGATACATTGCGATTCTGTGATTATTTTGGCCCACCATACCTTTTGTCATTCTCATCCTTTACCTTTACCATACCTCATCATCACCATACCTTTTGTCTATCACACCAAGGAAAGCCATCACTGTGTGGAAATCTTTTAATGTAGGGACAAGTCTTGACATCAGAATGGGATTGAGGAAGCGAATAGTTTGTGCTTTACAATATATAGCTTGGTCAAACACTACTACTGCAGTTTCTATATCCAACTTGTCAGCTTCATCGATACTTTTCTGAAGAACCCTAACCAAGGTTTCCTCACAATTTTTCACACAATAGAAGACACACTCCACATCATCCATGCTTTTATAACTCTAAAATGTGAAAACTTGACTCATAGCAGTAGTTCCAAGCAGGAAAATGGGGATTTCCCGAAATTTTAGGAGCTGTCCTCTCTCAAAACAAAATCATCCTAGAACTTCTAAATGTGGCCAGTTATAGGGGTAGAAACTATAGCATTAAACTCAGCATAAAATTCTGGCCCAGAATCTTGTCTTACTTTCTTCTCCATATATATATATATATATATATATATATATATATATATATATATATATATATATATATATATATATATATATATATATATATATAAATAAGAGTGAAAGATAGCTCTGGGCTGCTTCTCCACTAACAATTATTATTTAGCCTTAGGTAGTCAATCCCTTTCGCTGCCATTGAGGCTGCGCTTTCTTGTGACAATTGGTGATGTTAAACCCAGAGAGCGCTAATAATAAACTAGGAGTCTAGATAATCAACGATAATCACGATCCTGGGGGGTCGTGCTAGCCCCCCCACCCCCCCCCCTCCCGACCAATACATACACATGTTCTGGGTTAATTAATTATGCTTCAATAAATATACTGTCGTTGATAAAGGTAATCAAATCACATTGATTAAATTGTGACCTGAAGTTGCGTGGGCCAAAGACTATATGTCAATCACACTTTCACGAGATCCCGCAATGCTTGAAGTTTATTAGTCTCAGTCGCGACCCTCAACATCACAATAAAATGAGAGGGCTAGTGCATAATAACATCAGAAAAACATAGTATGGTGCTTACAATCTGAGTTATTTATCATTAAAATATTCTGTACATGAAAAATTAATGACACTGATTCCTTTGTCATCTTCATTGGTTCTCTGGAGTTGTCCTACATTCTCCTGACACTAGCGTCATTATCGTAGTTGATAAATATAAGCGGTAGCAATAAAGTAAGCGGTAAGAGCACACAACACCGCATATGAAAATTGTGACATCACAATTTCTGGTCTAAACGTTGAACATTTCTGCAGTAGAGCTCTGGGGAAATCCTATAAACATCAACAAACGTCTGTCTCACCATGTCAAACAATGGCTCATTCGAAAGCCAAGACTCTGATGTATTGAAAGATATAATAAAAACATCATGTAATTGATGTGCTTTAAGCACTTTCAAAGATTGTGCTTTAGAGTTGTGCTATCGGATATGGACAGTTATGACCAGCGTCTAAATACCAGTAATGTTGAGGAGCAAATGTGTTTTTAGCTATTTGATGTTTAAAATACTCATATATTATCTCCAATTTTCATGACTATCCATTACGTTCCTACTTTCGCAAAAAAAACTACTAGACCTTATACCAGACACCAACGCCGTAGAATTTACATTATAGAACAGTCTTACAAGAAAACAGCTTTTTCTTTCAATAAACGTACTTACTTTACTATTTGCTGTCACAATTTCGTCTCACAATTTAGCTCGCTTGAAACGACACTGACCGGTAATAATAAAATTTATATCTACAATATGTATCTACATGCCAGTCGTTAGTAAACAATTATATAACACAAAAAAATTAAAAGGGTAAAAAATAGAAGTTTTGATAAACAAAGTCTTAATATAGCAGCGCAGTAAAAACTAAAAATTAGAACAAAAAAATAAAAAAAATAAGAAAGGATAAGAACTAGAAAGAATATAGAAAAAAAATATTAGCAAGCTAAAAGCTGAAATTTAAAAAGAAAGCAAGACTAATGCAAGTCATAAAGAAGGAAAGAAAGGAGTGATGAATAGTGCAATAGAAAAGTTTAAGAAAACTAGGCTGAAGCAGGAAGTAGTCAGAGAGGAACTACTGCTGACTTTTGTGTTGAGTATTCAACCAAATGCTCTGCAAACAAGAACAGTAACAGATTGAAAGACTTTACCTGTCAATAAAAGGTTAAAGGTTGAAAGGTCTTCAAAGAATATGTCAACTGATTAACCTCGTAAGTCCGACATAATCGTAAGTCACTTTACCAGAATTTCGGGAGTGAATGCGTAATATATGTGATACCATACCTTAAACAGACTATATCTGTTCTTAACCTAGTAGAAGTTCTTCTAACTTCTGTTGATGCTTCTATCTGTTTCAATCATCTCAGTAGCTATGAAACTTCTTGTGACATTGTTGAAGAAAATCTTGCGTTAACTAGTCAATTATAGGAATTACTTAAACCTTGCTTTCTGTGGGTCAGCTTCAAAAAAGCTTTACTTGTTTAAAATGAACTGAAACATTTTATTTAAACTCAAAACAGCTCTGTCTTTCTTCTCTACAACCAGCTCTTGATCTATCCTAATCAGACTTTATAGTTTCCTTTGAGATAATCTAAAATCTATCAAGTGAACCACCAGTAAACCAATAAGACAAGCGACAAGCAAAAGGCAACTAATAAAGTTCTGCTTTCTCATAAAACAGAAAAAAAAGAATGATGGTTGAAAATATGTACCTACCATGCTTAGGAGAGAACTTCTTCAATGTCAGCGATACTATTGATCTGTTGCTAGCAGCATGCTGTTGCTTTTAACTTCATTTCGCTTATAATGATTGCTAAAATTACCTGAGAAGTCTAATAAAGTCATGGCCATGCCCTAAGCTCTTAAGCTTCTTTAGGTATGATATGGTGTTTCAAACGGGACTTTAGTCATGCGACGGTACTTTAAATATTTTGAGTTTTTCATGACCATAATTTGCTTTAGTTTAATAACAAACTAAGAGACACATTGAAATATTGTTTTTTTTATTTTTATGAAACATAAGAATGCTTTGTTCTAAATAGATCAGGTTTTTAAAAAGCTTTATAAAATAAGTAGAAAGGGTCTCAAGAACCAGGAAAATAGCTCAAACCCTAAACCTAATTGCATACATATCATTGCATTATCTCATCGAATAAGCTGGTCTCATTTGAACCAGCTAGAATGTTACACATACGGGTTGTTACATCTTTTAATATTCCAAAAGTATTGAACCATTCATATAATGTACTAGCTGTGCTGCCCGGCATTGCCCGAGTATTAGAAATTAGCTTATAAACAATGAGAGGTGATGAGAGTTGCCTGCCACTTGCTGTTAGCCAGTCAAACTGCCTATGCATAATTTGAGTATGTGTGCTAATAAGAGGTATCCTCTTGGTGACATAAGGAAATCACCCTGCGTAGTATGCAAAGCTGTCGGGTATTTGCACCCATATTTGCTCGACATATATTGCAAGTGAAGTGATCAAATTTGTGTGACTGAGTTGGTACGGCATTTGACTAGTGGAGGGTCCGAGTTCAAATTTTCTGTGATAAGGAATCGTTATTCCAAGATATTGATAGCTATAGCTGGACAATCAAAACAACGAACACAAAAACTTTGAGAAATATATATAGATGTCAGTGTAACACTTTCTACTACTATGCCATTCATTTAAGTCAGTCTAACACCTCCCACAGGCAGGACAGGACACCTGAAATAGACAGCTTTACCGTAAAGTTGTCTGCTGCAATTGAGTAGTTATCTTATCAAAGATTGGCCCAAGAGTTACCTTCAGTCTAACTTTGCCTGTTGTTGCAAAAATCTTCAACTACTGATACTTATATAATTACAGGGTGTCTCCCATTTAGCCCAAACTCTAATCTTTGTGTTTTGTACCCTTTTTGTGATGGTTCGGAATGATACCAAATCACTATTGAAAAGAGATGGAGTTTATCAACAAATAATTATATAGTGTTTTCACTAAGCAGTGTTTCTCATTATACATGGTGAAATTGTAGCGATTCAAACTTCAACTTGATTGGAACGAAAATACAAAATAAGGTAATGAGAGAATTTTGTTTAAGGTCATTCATAAAGATGAAAAAAGTTAACAGGTGAATAGGATGTCACTGCATAAGAGTCAGCAAAAATCTCTGTTTAGTTACTAATTACTAGTGCTGCCGATTTGAGGACGATTTGTATAATTGATACAATTTGAAACTACTTAGACTTGATATACACTATACTTTTTGATTATATACGGTACATAAAATATTACTTGTTTGACCGCCTTGTCACTATACCAGCAGACGAGGCAAGACTACTTAAGCTGGATGATATAATTGATATTGTTCAAATCTCTATCTTAGTGTCAGAAGCAGCGACAAGTTTAGAGATGCCATGCTTGCGGAACAACTGGAAAGACAAATGTTTGGTGAATTGTGCTACTAAATAACTGAACAGACACAGTCATTCGCCACAAGTCAAGGAACTTGTTAGTGTTTATAATTTGTTATAATTTGTTACTATTATACAAACTAATGAAGAGAGAAATTTGAAGTCCAAATTCACTAATCGTGCAATCACTAGTACCAGAAATTGATTAAACAAGTAGCTTTCTCGGCTTCAGGAGGTTTTGGAGTAGCAACTCTATGTACATCGTATTTTTCAGAGAAAGGAAACTTGAACACTGCATTTGTCTGCCATTATGTAAGTATCCATGGAAAGTCTTGAAGACATCCAAGCAGCTCTAAAGGAAATCAGCAACCTCTATAGTATTTCTATGGTTGCATAAGTCTATTAGAAGTAGCAATTACGACGGAGGAACAACCACTACCTATTAGAGGTCAATGTTTCAGAGAATGGAAAATAACTTCACATACAACCACACGAGAAGAAATTAAATTATTGGCTTAGAGCAAAACTATTTGCTGTTCAATTATAGACTATCTGACATTAAGAAAAAGTGAAGAGAAAAAATACATATTTAAATATTTTATCAATTGTTAAGTATGAAAGTAGAGATGCCGGCCTCAATGCACAATAGCATGGCTAATTAAAATGCTCAGCCTGAAGTGAGCAAACAAGCCTCAGGGTGGGCCATTCAAAGTTACCCAACAGAGACTGTTTTAGTACAACTTTAAAATTAGCGATAGAAATTATTTCTGTGAAATAAGCAAAAAGACAGGCTCAGGTCTCAAACATCTGAAACCGGTTTTTGGCCACAAGTGGACCTAACAGCAGGCTTATGTGAAGAGACACGGTTGAGAAAGGTAGTATAATGCAGGCTGAGATTCAAGGTGAAAAGAATACACCATATGAGCTGGGAGACACATATGCTGTTGATAGAACTGGTGCTGGACACGGGTAATACAACTTGTTGAACTAGTGGATTTATGTTCTCTCGGGTGACAGCTAATAAAAATTTTTTGCAATTCGATTTTGCGGTTTCGGGTTTCTATTTGCGTATTTGGGTTTTGGTACACGAATCCGTTGAGTAGAGTGGACAAAAACTCGGTCTATTGCACCCAGCGGTCTAAGCACTGTTTAACAAACCGCCTGTTAACTCTTCAAGCACAAATACTGGTCAACATAAAATAGTAAAAAATAATACATAAATTGAATAGAATTATAATTGTAAATTTAATAGTAAATTTAAAGATATGTCTGATGTTTGGAAATTTTAGATGTTAAAACCGTATCAACAAATGCGATACCCAAAAGACCAGTTGGCCAAGAAGTACTCATGCCAAGCAATACCAGCTACTCGACACTCGAAAACTTCGAATGGATGATGGCGAGCCGAAACTTGTTGGCCAGTATGTACTCATGCCCTAAATAGAACAGTAGTAGAGAGAAAACTTTAGCTTTTTGACCCATGGAGCTGCATGATAGATAAGTAGAAGGTTTTCTCTATATAATTCTTAAAAAAGCTTTCGTATAACAAGAATTTAGTCGAGATAAGCTTTAGCGCTTTCTTGCAAACTAATAAAAAAGTAAACAATTTTACTGTTTATAAAAATAATAAAAAAAGTTAACACATTTTAGAAAGGCAAGAAAGGAGATGAATTAGTACAGAGATAGATGCAAGTTCAAACCTTCAATTTGTAATATGAGAGGACAATTTCAATGTAGAACCAATAATTACATCAAAAAATTTGACAACTCTTTGCATGGTTTATATTAACACTTTATGAAATCGTTTTATGAAGAGAGTTTTTATTTTTGGGATTTTCAATTCAATGAAGTTAGCCTTTTTGACATTTAAGGTAAGTTTATTAATAGAACACCAGCTTTTAACAAATCTTTGAAGAAATGTTTTCATCCGAATATGTAGTGTCACAAAACAAGTTTGGACCATCAGCAAATAAAATGGTATTAAATGTATTTGTGTAATAAAATAAGCCATTAACGTAGAATAGAATCAAAATAAATGTAGAACTTAAGATGGAACGACTGGAACCCCCAAAGTGATATTAAAAGGGAATGACAGTGTGTTGTTTTACAAACTTGTTGGTGACGGTCGGTTAGGAGATGTTTAATAAATTTAATAAAGGTTTTAGGGAATTTATGTCTTTGAGCCTGCGATATAATATATCATGGTTAATAGTAATAATCAGTTATAATCATACGAACAAGTAACAATAATAATCAGTAATTCCACGACCAAACACGAGCAGAGCGATTGTTTGAGAGATTTATGATAAATGCATGTGCACACAACTCACGAAAATTATTCATCAACACCGTCGCAAACCCTTGTACCGAAATCTCATCAACAAATTTAATCATTTTTAATGGAGTCGTTTAAGTATAATAATGATACAAAACACATAAAAACCTATTTAAATATGTTACCAAGTTTTTGTAAATTGTCGACAATATCTTAAAACTTACTCATCTGATCGGATTATACACAAATAGACAGATTAATTTGGCCAAGAATTGTTATTAAAACTTGCCAAGCCTTATTTTTATCAAAATTAAGACCGGCAAACAAAACGCCGAGCGACAGAGAATAGAACCATTAAGTCATGTGCATTTTACAAAAAAAGAACATGCACATTTCACCAGTCTATAGTATTGTCGAATTGACGAAGGTTTCTGTAATTAACGTAAAAGTTCTGAAATATAATCGTTTCTTTTTTGCCGATTTAAAGTCACTGACATTTTAGACCCTTTTGAGTACTTTGGTATTGTAACTGATGTTCAAAGCAGTGAAAGTAAAGGAAATGACGATGATATTTTTTTAACGATTCTTATGTGATTATTACAATATTTAATTATGAGTTTGGATGACTATTGAAGTGTTATAGTTACACTAAAAACATCAATGATGGGCAATATGTTACGGTTATTATCTTTTCTAAATAGTTTTGTTAAATAGGTTTTCTAAAAATCTATATAAATGTCCCAACTTCTTGATATTGTTAGCTATGACGTTTTGAAATGTAAACAAAATTGTGCATTGGTTTTCTATTATTACTGTATTACTATTATAATAATATTGGTTGTTCTAATAATATCAGTGCATTTTACTTCTAATATTGTATTTCTCCTATTGCAGGGGGAGAGATATAAACATAGAATCTTTTCTTTCATTATTGCTTATTGTTGTATATAATAACACCCACACCCAGTACATTACAGCTACCATTGCAGTTATCCTATTGCACTGCATTGCCATTTGACTGCTAATATTGCATTTCTCAACCATCAGTACCCTTTCTTTTTTTCAATATCACTTTGGTCGTGGGCTGTATGACAGTGTAATTTCTAGTAAACCGAATAGTAATAATAATAGGTAATATAATACTAATGATATTAGTAATAATAAGATATATATCATGACTAATAGTGCCAAAAGCTTTTGAGTAGTCAACAAATATCCTGATGATTATTTTGACAGCATTTAGGGTTGCAAAAGCATTACTTGGAAACTTAATAAGAGCATTCTGCATACCTTTCTTTTTTCAAATTGTGAGCTAAAAATTATATTTTCACTTTTGAGAGGATATTGTAGTCGTTGATTTGAAACTTCTTTGCAAATATCATTGAATAAACTGGCCAAATATATTCAAGAACATGTTTCAGTATAGTTAGTAATAACAGTATTGTACCCTGTACTGTAGCGATAAACATAAATATAGTTATAGCAGTGTTGTAAGCTGCGCTATAGCTATTTATACACTGCAAAACCTCTAACTTAACGCCACCTCTATTTGAACGCCACCTCTATTTGACCACCACTTTGACAATCTTTGATCTTTATGAGTTCATAATATCAATTGATTAATAGAAAAAAAAATATATATATACATATATATAGTATGTATATACATGTGCATATATATAAGTATATACATTTAATTAGTTATATATACTTAGTAACATAGCTAGTTATAACAGTTTCATTTTGTACCAAGTACTATGGCTATATATATTATTGTAGCTAGTTATAATAGTATTGTGCCCTGTAATTTTACTATACTTGTGTGTCTTGCTGATTAGTTCAAAAATATTTAAACAATCTCAAAAATTCTCAAAGGAATTTCAGAAAACATGTGGATCATTTAATGGGTGAAGTTACAGGCTGCCAGAAAAAAGGCCAAAAGGCATGAACGAAAAAAGTGGCACAAATAATGACGCAAACAAACTCTTGGCTGGACCCGGAAAGAAAATAAGCTCAAGTGATGTAGCTTGGTTTTTTGCTGTTGCATGGTAACGTTGGTAGCTGTTGCATAGTAGCAATGCACTTAAATTTATCGAGTTAAATTACGTAAACTAGTTTTCATGGCTGAATGAGTTAAACTTGAAGAATCCAGTTCTCTACTGGCAATAGAATGCATCCTGTACATAGATCATAATAATGCTATTTTATTGCCACAATGCTATCCTAAACAATGAGAATAGCTGCATTTTAGAATTGATCAGTTGTCTTTTTGCAAGCCTCCTGACGGTTCTGTTATTAAACATGCTCTCAGACTCCTTACTTGAGAAACAACATTTATCACTACATAAGAATATACATGTATGAGGCCAGTTGTGGCTTATTATGAATTTGGAATTATCTCCCTCTTTCACTGATGAATGTCATACATGCATATATATATATATATATATATATATATATATATATACAACTGTATAGGTCCTACTAATATTACGCTGATGGTAACTAAAAGTAACTTTACCTAGAATAAGACTGCTTTTACGAAGTAAAAGATTACTACAGGTGAAACGAAAAACATGTTAAGCTGAAAGTTAGCTAAAATCTGTATTTTACTACGACGCTTTTCAAAAGATATCAATGCTCGAACAAGTAGCTGCATGTATGTAAATGAAAAAAAGTTTTAAACTTCAACAACTGAAAAACGACTAACTATGTTTGCTTTGTAATTACGATTAGCTCCACAACACGTAATGTACGCAGTGCATGAGTTCTTGCCAGTCACTGGTAGACAAACTGCTTTCAACTAACTTGCTTCTAACTTTTTACTCTTCTTTGTGTTATACCTATACAAAACGTATCTTAAGTTTATATGCAGGAAGGTGATGAACCAAATGATTTCTTTAATATGAAGACGACAATATTAGTTCCACGAGGAAAAACATTGAACCATATACTTGCAGTTTAGATGAGCATAAACAGAAGCAATCACTGCTGGCTCTCTTGGCAGAACTACAAGTAGAGCAAAAAATCTGGAACCAGCTCAAAAATACAGAAAAACGAGTGCTTGTGTTCGGTGAGCTGTGCCAACTTTGTTCCTTCCTTGCCATAGCCTTTCTTTTTTATAAAATCCTTTTTATTCTAACCATATTAATTTCTACATCCCTTTATCAACCAATCTTTTTTCTTCCATCCTCAAAGCCAATCACCTTACTATTCACTACACTCTTTATTTTCGATTACCAAAAATTATCTGTTATAATATTATAGGCCATATCTATACATATTTCCGCTGCAGTATGACTGCAATCCATTGTCTGACTCTGATCATATTCATAGGGATCAATACCGTAATTGTCAGATACATTCATGGTTTTATTGCTGATCAACTGGAAGTGTCTTCTACTCATCTCACTTATGTGTTCATCATCTAGTAGTCTCTTCTACTCATCTCACTCATGTGTTCATCATCTAGTAGTCTCTTTTACTCATCTCACTCATGTGTTCATCATCTAGTAGTCTCTTCTACTCATCTCACTTATGTGTTCATCATCTAGTAGTCTCTTCTACTCATCTCACTTATGTGTTCATCAACTAGTAGTCTCTTCTATTCATCTCACTCATGTGTTCATCATCTAGTAGTCTCTTTTACTCATCTCACTCATGTGTTCATCATCTAGTAGTCTCTTCTACTCATCTCACTTATGTGTTCATCATCTAGTAGTCTCTTCTACTCATCTCACTCATGTGTTCATCATCTAGTAGTCTCTTCTACTCAACTCACTCGTGTGTTCATCAACTAGTAGTCTCTTCTACTCATCTCACTCATGTGTTCATCATCTAGTAGTCTTTTCTACTCATCTCACTCATGTGTTCATCATCTAGCAGTCTCTTCTACCCATCTCACTCATATGTTCATCGACTAGTAGTCTCTTCTATTCATCTCACTCATGTGTTCATCATCTAGCAGTCTCTTCTACTCATCTCACTCATGTGTTCACCATCTAGTAGTCTCTTCTACTCATCTCACTCGTGTGTTCATCATCTAGTAGTCTTTTCTACTCAACTCGCTCGTGTGTTCATCAAATAGTAGTCTCTTTTACTCATCTCACTAATGTGTTCATCAACTAGTAGTCTCTTCTACTCATCTCACTCGTGTGTTCATCATCTAGCAGTCTCTTCTACTCATTTCACTCATGTGTTCATCATCTAGTAGTCTCTTCTACTCATCTCACTCGTGTGTTCATCAACTAGTAGTCTCTTCTACTCATCTCACTCAAGGGTTCATCAACTAGTAGTCTCTTCTACTCATCTCACTCATGTGTTCATCATCTATAGTCTCTTCTACTCATCTCACTCATGTGTTTATCATCTAGTAGTTTCTTCTACTCATCTCACTCATGTGTTCATCTTCTATAGTCTCTTCTACTCATCTCACTCGTGTGTTCATTATCTAGTAGTCTCTTCTACTCAATTCACTCATGTGTTCATCAACTAGTAGTCTCTTCTACTCATCTCACTCATGTGTTCATCATCTAGTAGTCTCTTCTACTCAACTTACTCATGTGTTCATCAACTAGTAGTCTCTTCTACTCAACTCACTTGTGTGTTCATCATCTAGTAGTCTCTTCTACTCATCTCACTCATGTGTTCATCAACTAGTAGTCTCTTCTACTCATCTCACTCGTGTGTTCATCAACTAGTAGTCTCTTCTACTCATCTCACTCCTGTGTTCATCATCTAGTAGTCTTTTCTACTCATCTCACTCATGTGTTCATCATCTAGTACTCTCTTCTACTCATCTCACTCATGTGTTCATCATCTAGTAGTCTCTTCTACTCATCTCACTAATGTGTTCATCAACTAGTAGTCTCTTCTACTCATCGCACTCGTGTGTTCATCATCTAGCAGTCTCTTCTACTCATCTCACTCATGTGTTCATCATCTAGTAGTCTCTTCTACTCATCTCACTCGTGTGTTCATCAACTAGTAGTCTCTTCTACTCATCTCACTCAAGGGTTCATCAACTAGTAGTCTCTTCTACTCATCTCATTCATGTGTTCATCTTCTATAGTCTCTTCTACTCATCTCACTCATGTGTTTATCATCTAGTAGTTTCTTCTACTCATCTCACTCATGTGTTCATCTTCTATAGTCTCTTCTACTCATCTCACTCGTGTGTTCATCATCTAGTAGTCTCTTCTACTCATCTCACTCGTGTGTTCATCAACTAGTAGTCTCTTCTACTCATCTCACTCAAGGGTTCATCAACTAGTAGTCTCTTCTACTCATCTCATTCATGTGTTCATCTTCTATAGTCTCTTCTACTCATCTCACTCATGTGTTTATCATCTAGTAGTTTCTTCTACTCATCTCACTCATGTGTTCATCTTCTATAGTCTCTTCTACTCATCTCACTCGTGTGTTCATCATCTAGTAGTCTCTTCTACTCAATTCACTCATGTGTTCATCAACTAGTAGTCTCTTCTACTCATCTCACTCATGTGTTCATCATCTAGTAGTCTCTTCTACTCAACTTACTCATGTGTTCATCAACTAGTAGTCTCTTCTACTCAACTCACTCGTGTGTTCATCATCTAGTAGTCTCTTCTACTCATCTCACTCATGTGTTCATCAACTAGTAGTCTCTTCTACTCATCTCACTTGTGTGTTCATCAACTAGTAGTCTCTTCTACTCATCTCACTCCTGTGTTCATCATCTAGTAGTCTTTTCTACTCATCTCACTCATGTGTTCATCATCTAGTACTCTCTTCTACTCATCTCACTCATGTGTTCATCATCTAGTAGTCTCTTCTACTCATCTCACTCATGTGTTCATTGACTAGTAGTCTCTTCTACTCATCTCACTCATGTGTTCATCGACTAGTAGTATCTTCTACTCATCTCACTCATGTGTTCATTGACTAGTAGTCTCTTCTACTCATCTCACTCATGTGTTCATCATCTAGTAGTCTCTTCTACTCATCTCACTCAAGGGTTCATCAACTAGTAGTTTCTTCTACTAACCTCACTTATGCATTCATATTACTTACTTGACAGAGTTGGACCTGCTCATTGATGACAAATACACCACAATTCTTCATCGCGCAAAAACCGAGATTTCTGCGAGCATGACAGCCAGCAGAGCTCAGGCTAATTTTTACAGTTTTATGAAAAACATATTTTTAAGTGATGACAAAGAAGATATTAAGATAAACATTGGACGAGTTGTGCTGGTAAGTACTTGTTGATTTTTAAAAGGTAATGAATGATTGGAAATAATTCCTATTTGTTTTTAGTCTATCGGTTTATTTTAAAATCCCCATCTGATTTATAAGTTAGTCTTTCTATTTTATGTTTTCACAAACATCAGACATTCAGACTATCTTTTGAAGAATGTTTTCTAGCTATAGAAAGTTCAAGTTTTGATTAGTCATAGAATTTTGCCAAATAAATTGAAATTAATTAAAAGATTAATTAAACTTTTAATTAAGATTAGGTTAAACTACATTCATATTTGCACTAAAAACAAATTTAGTAGTAGCTCTTTGCAGATAACGGATCACTCTGGTTTAAATATCCTTTCTTATAAATTGCAAGCCAAAGTAACAGTTATTATTTCCTTACTGATTGAAATCATTTTCCAATACAGTGGCAATGTCAAATAATGTCAATGACTCTTTTTTAAATAGAACCTACCCTGTATTTTAGGGGCTTATTGTGTTTATGGACTTGCAAAGGCTGGCCAACAAAAACTACGACAGAGTGAGGATCATCGATCTTATTCGGTGGTTTATAACTTTCTATCAGGGTTACGGGATTGATCAGGGTCTTCAAAGCATCGGCGGTTGGGTGAGCCAATTTTTCTACCTTTTTTCACGAGTCATATTGTATACTTTTGCACAGAGTGAGAGATGAGTAAGATGTACCAACATATGATGGGGTGTTTTAGGAGAATCTTTTGAATTATGAAGAGATACCAATAGATATACCACTGATACTACGAGAGGAACCTGACTATTCCTATCATCAAGAAACATTGGAAGACCTTAGCAGTATTGAACCCACGTCCATTACTGGACCTAAAGACCTTGAGCAGGCAACTTGCAGGTCAAGCTATAAAAATGCAGGGACATCATCTTTAGGGCCATGCAATACTTCTATTACTTTTGATGACTCACCGCACCACATTAAATATGGGCAAGAACCTGTTGATAGAAAAAATGATAAGTTTGTTTGACAGTAAGACTGAAACTGGCAATGGTGGCTGGTGCTTTTGTTTAATACCCTGCCATTGGTTATATTTCTGCGGTGAAAACCAATAAGAGCAACTGTTACTTGTAGTGAGTTAGTTGCGCAAGAGTTCATAACACAAACCGCAGGCTGAGTTGCAAATGGAATAAATAAAATGCTAAAACACCCAAAAACTTCAAAGATATTGTAGCTGCTTGTGAAATAGAAGCTCGCATTCTGGTTATGTTGTGAAATTTTATTGTTCTTTGCTAAAATAACTAATAGAACAATGCTAGACAATAATTCCTGCCCTATTTTCACTAGTTGGACTATGTGCTACACTCTATAAAAATATCTACGTGTATTCATATGTTTGGCAAGACAGACCTGGAATATGAACAGCAGGTAAACTCAACATAAAGGCAATAATAATATAAGACTGTAACGTTAGGTCATATGCTAATCCATATAAACATTAGTAAAACACACAACAGCTGCAGTTGAACTGCTTCAATATGATTGTTTACATATCAAAGCAAAGAATTGGAGAAAATAATATATTTTCCTGTTGCGGAACTGTACTAAAGTTGAGCTTGCCCGCTATTATCAGCTGATTGCTCCACAAAGCTTTGAAGACTGCTGTACTGATGGGAGGCTAAAATTCCTGCTACCTATTTACCGTACGCAGTATACCAATAACTAGTTTATTGAACTTGAGATCTCATTGGATGGAATTCTACAGCTATCAAGTTGCGCTCGGCTAGCTAGTTAAGTCCGTGAGTCCGTTGACTTTTTGCCTACACTCCTCAGCTGGTGCCACCATTCTAGGCTCGTTGTTAAAGCCGGGCTTTCCTGTACCTCTTTCCAATGTTCGACCTCTTTTTGTTCTCCATTGGGACTTATAATAACCCTACCAATAACCTCTGTAGAACTGAGCCTAACTTTGCAGACATCAAGTATAAAATTGATGTCTTCGAGTTTGTGTGCAGGACCGAGTTGTACCGTCAGAGCTTGGTTGAAAGAAGGATTAATTGAAAGCTTCACGTGGTCAGTCTTTTTCTTTTTCATTCGCTGTCCAAGGTGAGTTATGGTCGCTTTTACCATCAGACCTATCAAAGTACAATCTCTCAATTAGTTCCTGGAAGTCAGAAATAAAAAGATTTGTCTCAGAAAAACACAATTTCGTTTCAATTATTCAGTGATGAGATGCTGTCTGACTAAACTCTCGGAACCGACTTAGGTGTCTATGGTACTCACTCAACAGAAAACATCACTTTCTGTTTCTCCCGACAAATTAGAGTTGCATCTTCATGATACAATCAAAACCTCAACTTATGATCGTCTCAACAATTACACTTTCAAGCAAACGGTATAAAACTTGAGCTCAGACTTGGCTCTACGCCTGAGGTAACTTCTAACATGAGGTTTAGAAGTTTTTAACAGTTTCATAAATGATAGTAAAGAGGCATTTGAAATCCAAAAATAAATGACCGAAGGTGGCCAAATAAAATAAAGTATATAAGTGAAATTATTTTAAATCACGCTTAGTTTGAGTTAATGTAAGTCATTGTTAATTAATGTCTCTCTGCGGCGACACCTACTACATGTAGTTGTTAGCCTTCTTTCTGTCTTCACGGTAAAGTAACAATAGAAAAATATTTTTACTGATTATTGTTGGTTTCTCTATTGATTTAGTTTTTAATATTTATTTCCTCCCAGAGTTTTACGATATACCTTTAATTTTATTTGATGTATCGTGACTTGCGCACTTACCATAAGGATACATTTAAATATACATTTGCTTCAAAAGCAGATTGTGGAATCAACTAACTTTGTGTGTGGAAGTTTAATTGTACTTACCGAGC
Organism: Watersipora subatra; assembly: GCF_963576615.1. Lineage (NCBI taxonomy): Eukaryota > Metazoa > Bryozoa > Gymnolaemata > Cheilostomatida > Watersiporidae > Watersipora > Watersipora subatra. The sequence continues at coordinate 384,713 of NC_088713.1, forward strand.
ACAGAAATCTCATCTTCTATGTGTAAGTCTTTAGCCTTAGCTACTACGATGGTCACGCAATCTCTGGTTTTGTTGCTGTTTATAGAGAAGAGCAGTTCTCCCACATAGTCCTGCAACAGTTTGACCACAGTCACAAAATGAATCACGATCGACTATGGTTTTATCTCAACTAGTTGATGACAAAATTTCACAAAAATTAAGTAAAATTTATTATAAAGTGTCGGTATGTTTCCATTATTTGAGATTGTTTTTGACGCTTGAAGTGATCAAATTGCCAGGACATTACAAGTTTAAAATCATTAAAACTTGATCAAGACTGAAACTGTAGGATCAAGCAAAAGTGCTTTTTTATAATGTCTGAAGTTGCAGAGGCTGGCAGCATTAAGACGCATAATGTTACAGCTTCAACACAATAGCCAACATCGCCTATCACAGCGATAACAGCTAGTGATGTCATTTTGCACATATTTTTATTCTGGACATTTTAATAGTGATGAAATTTTGTCAACTTTAATTTTGAAGTATCTTGGTAGTCAGTTTTCTTCAAGAATCTAAACCGATTTTAAAAGAAAAAAAAAATTGACTTTATGTGTGATTATTTTGGTAAAATCTATTAAAATTTTGTGTAAGTCCAGTCTTTAATGCTAGAACAATGTTTTTCATTCAGGAGAAGCCCTAATCCAATGGTTTACTAGTTTACAGGATGCATGAGATTGTTGAATCAGAGTAAAGAATAGTGAAAGGTGACAGTATCGCTCATCACTATACACCTTTATACTATTTATTATAAACATGAGCTGTTGAAATGGCTTTAGCAGTAAATGAGTAAGCAACTATCAGATATAAATGGGAGCCCCTTGAAAAGAATTTTGCTAAAACATTCGCAAAATTACTGAGTTGCTAAAACAAAGCGGAGTAGTTTTTACTTTTTTATTTTTGATGACTTAGTTTTTTTGTTCAAAGTTAGTTTATATAATTATTTATAAACTGTACATTATAATCTATTTATATATCTACGTTTATATAACACAGGTATGATGTGTGAACAGACAAATTCAAAAGTGAAAGTGTTCACTGTCACAAGAAGAGATATATTTTTAAATAGATTTCAAAGAATATCTTTAAACTGTTTGTGCTATCTAGTAATTCTAACAAGAATTTCCTCGAGTATCAGTAATTAACTCCTCTTACCAAAAGCCTCGTAGCGCAGCTTGGCAAAGCATTAAATGCTTTGCCAAGCTGCGCTACGAGGCTTTTGGTATAAACTTTATATATGGCCAAGAGTGGCTTGGCGTGGCTTCAGTAGGCTTTATACGAAGCATTTCTATTTGGTGAGCAGTTAATTAATTACCCTATTGTATGCATGCATCAACAAAAAAACAGCTATATGCAGGCATTTATATTTAGTCAATATAATGTTATATTTTTAGCCAATAGAATACAGTATACACTCCTATAACATATACCTCCTATAGCATAAATTTCAGATAATGAAAAAATTTAATGAGAAGTTTTTATTTCCTACTGCATAAAAGATTTCATATAATGTAAAGTGCCAAGTCGGGCGTGTTTTCAAATTCGATTTTAATGTTAGTTTATCTTGCCGCACTTGCGGCAAAAGAAACTGCAGTGTTTTGCAGTGTTTTATATAACTTTCGCAATATTCTAGTATGTGGTAATATATCGTTAAATGTGTCAACAGAAAGGAAAATAGGGTAGCTGCTCAATTGTTCATAAATACAAAGGCGATCGATTGGTGCATGTGTCACAGCGTCGGGTCTACCAATCTGAATGTGACGACTTGAAGTATTGTCAAAAGTTATCTTATATCCTAAACTTGACCTGGATACAGATAAATCATGGCTAGGTAAAACAGCTTTTTATAATAAAAATATTTTGTTGTTTTACTTTATTGTACACAAACACAATATTTGTTATTAGTCTTTGCAGAATATACTTTGTCGTTTAGAAAAAAACAAGAACATTGTTGTAAATGAATGTCGAAAATGTGTAGTCCTCCATCAAACTTATTGTGAAATTACCACAATAATCGTCTATAAAACCAGTGATATTGATCATAAAAAGGATAAAAGTTGTTGATGCAAACCAATAGTGCTACAGTTACGGTAAAGCACACAAATTAAAAGAGTTACGTCAAGTTTTTCCTTTTGCATAGACAAAAGTGTGAGTCTAAAAAGATCTTGGAACAAATTAGGCAATTTACATGTATTTTACTGTCCTTATAACATAAGTGCTCTATAGCGTAAACGTTCCTTGAACCGATTATTTACGTTGTAGGAGCGCCTACTGTATATGTTTAACAATTATCTTGAGCCTAGTTTTACTTTGCAAAAACTTTATTTTCATTGAAAGTTTTTCATAGCAATGACTAATCATGTCAGGTACAAAGGTTTTACTAAGTTTAGATTTATGGAGTATTAGCGATTTTTATTAAAGAATAGTTCTACTGAAGGTGATTCATTTACTTTAGCAGTGATAAAATGATATTGATAAATTGCATGATTTAGACATGCGATTTATAACTCAGAAATTCAGACTTTATCACTTTTATAACGTTCAAAAGTTATGTCAATATATATGCACCCTTGTCAAATATTAGGTTTTACCTATGTAATTGTGTGCTGGTAAAGAAAGTAAATTGGTAGCCAAAAGTTAAATTTTGAACCTCGTAAGGTTTTTGAACTAGTTTTTAAAAGCTGAAAGACTTTTAGAGTTATCTTCTTATGTACACAAATTCCTATACATTACATGATATTAACACTTTTTAGAGTACATTCCTCAATGTTTTCTGCTGTATTAATATTGTGTCTGCTGTTTGAGCCGTAATTGTAACACACCGTACTCTCTGTATATTGTATTATATATGTACGTAATGTACATGGCCATAAATTAATTTCAGGTGTAGTTAGCCTCGCATGACTGCCTATATTTTTGATTGAGATAATTAAAACAAGGAATATGACAGACAGAGCTGTTTGTTGAGATGATCAACAAGTCACTAAGGTTTTTCTGGAGAGCTAATAGAGCCAAGGACGGATGGTAAAATTTATTAACAGATGCTTGCAAAACTTGGAACAGGTTTCCATAAAAGATGGAAACATAAATACCGTCATATAAAAATACAGTGAATGATACATCGTAAACTCTCAGCTATCAACTAAAATTTCTGTGGTGTTGTATGTTAGTTAGAAGTTACTAGTACGCTTGATAGTCCAGGGCATCATGAGAGATTGTAATGAGTAGTTAGTAAATGAATAATAACAAAGTGGCAAGTGGCAGTGATTAGAGAGCTGGATGATAATGTAAGTCGGAGCACTTGGGTTTGATTCCAGTGCAGGGTAATTTTTATCATAGGACTTTCAGCATGGCTTCAAACAGAGAGACGAACGGGCACTACTATTATTATAGTAAAAACTAGGTGAACGCCCGGCTTTACACGGTTATTAAAAACAGCTTATAATCAGTGGCAGGTAAAGTAGTAGCAATTGGCTAATTTGAGTAAGCTAGTATTTGTATTGCTAATCTGATTCATGAAAACCAATAGATCAAGCTTTAGTGACGTTACGGATAGCGCAGAGTGCTATGCGTACTTTAACCCAAATAGTGTCTCATATTGTTCAATGAATCTATTGCATCTCACGAGGTCTAATGGGTTGGCTTCTCGCTTTGGGAACAGGAGGTTCCAAGATCAAATCTTGTATAATGAGAATTTGCATTGCTGGATTTTACCCAGCTATAGCCGGACAGACGAATGATAAACAAATAGATTATCAGTTAGGCAACATACAGTACCAACTGTTGACTAACTGACTGACTAATTGAACAACTAACTGTTGACTCAACCCACCTTATCATGTACATGTCTTTCTGAACAGCACATTTCTATAGGTTTTTGTAAAGAGAACATTTCATCTTCTGGAATGGTATTTAAGCGCACATGAACAACTCCCACTTGTTCTGTCTTGACAAATGGATCAAAGTCATGGAGTTCACAGACAAGTTTCTTTTCCAGAAGCTTCTCTACAAAAAGTAAATGCCTGAGTTACTTTCTATGTCTGTTTTATATATTCTACCAATGTTCTAGATTTGTCTCACTCTGATATTTTGTCTCTATACCTCTATGGCTTCTAGCATATCCCTACAGTCTTAGCTTCATCAGCTCACAAAATGATTCTAAAGCCTGGTTTCCATATACGCTACAAACAACAGCGACAGCGCTGCTAGGTATCAGCAATGAAATGTAAACCTACACACTGAGTACCTTCGGTAATTGCCGACGGTTAGCGTGAAAATTTAACACTGTTCACACTTTGCGAAGAGCTGCAGGCAAAACCTCCCAAAATGCACTGTACAAGTGAATGTTAGCATTATCGAAACGGCATGGCCAGCAAAAATTTCTATGGGATTATTAGGGATGCAGCTTTATGTAAACAGAAGCCACCAAACCTAGCGTCGCAAGTGTTTTGCTGCGCAAGATTACTGCCGGTGTCTTGCAATAGATATGAAAACCAGGCTTAAAATGGTTTTTTTAAAACTAGAGGTGCCAGCAATAGGTTTTTTAAAACATACCTTTTGCTGTTTTCCTATTTTGTTCTTGGGTGGTTTAACAATCTATTTACATTTTTTTTTGTCAATTTCCTTTTTAAAACTTAAGGTTCTTACAAAATGTTCGTATTTTATCTAATAGACGGACCATACATTGGTAACCGAAAGTGCAATATGACCGTCTGTCTCACATTCAAAGCAACATTTCTTCAGATTTTAGTCTGATCCTTGTTCTTAAGTAAGCAACTGGGTGCAAATTCTTAAGCATTTATTTACATCCTATCAAAGGGCATGTCTAATCATACTGCAAGATGAAATATTTCTTGCAACAAAAGCTGGAAAAAAGTAGGAAATTTTGAGACGAAAGCTTAAATTTTGGCTGATTGCTATGACAGCATGACTTTACAGTTAAGCAAATTAACATAGATGTATGCATAAAAAACTAAGTTTTTCATGCATACATCTATTTTCAGTTGAAAGCCTTTTAAATGCTCATTCTGAGGAAGCTAGCTACGCCATGTCAGTCTTTGGAGCATAACCTTTGACACATCTGAATTAGAAAGTTCAAATAACAACCACAATAATAAAAACGGGCTTTCTGGAAATGCTAAAAGGTCAAAACCAATAATCTGCACAAAATTCCATAAAATATTTGCTAGCTCAAATATTATTAGTCATTTAGGCTGTTTAATATACTGCTTGTACTTAGCAAGTGATAACGTTACTACCTCCAACTTCAAAAAGAAACGTTTCTTCTATAATTGGATGTTGCGCATTTTCTGAATGCTTTGTGTGACGGGTGGCTGAGTGTGATTCTGTCACAAAAACTGTGAAGTACGGCATTTTCAGCTGAATCTCTGCATTTGGAAAACCTGAAAAATATTGATATTACATGAGCCACCATAATGCATTATTACTTTTGTTACAAGTCAACTAGTTACAGGAATTACTGCGATCAATTAAACCAGTTCAAATCTAGCCTAGCTATTCAACTAGGAAGTACTTATAGTTGAGCCAAGGTAAAGGTTATCTCTGGTATTGTAATTACACTTTGTAGTTGTGTCCTCCTGATCTAAATATAATATAATATCAGTATTTTTATGGTGCTTTAGCCAAATGTTTGACTGATCAAATAAATATTACAGTATATTGGCACATATATTAATTAAATATTATAATACCTAAACTCAGTTAACATCTCTTAGCAAAACAGAGATCGAGTCAAATGATTGAGTTTTTTTTCTGTTGAAATAAACTTTAGTCATTCTAACAGTTTCATAAAATGAAACATTCAAAATATTTAGAATATTTAGTGTAAAAGATGAGATTCCAAAGCTGATGCGATAGGAAAAACATATCTGACAGCTACAAGTTTATCTCATGTCAAAGAGAAGTTTTCATTTTGGCTTTTGTTCAACAAAAAAAAAATGCTTGCAGTGTAACAAACTGACTCCGACATTTTACCTGATATCATCAAGTTGAACTCGATACATTTTATAACACAAAACAAAAGAATTAGATACTTTTAATTTTGCTTTTTATTCTTTTTTCAAAAAGCAATTTGCGGTCAAACCATAAAAACTTGTTTAATCTCTTGCAGTATCCATAACAGAGTTTCATATACTGCACATGGATAACTTTTTTAATTCTTCAGGCAAGACAACTCCCTGATACTTGTCTATAGCTGTCTCATTCTGCCAACCACAGTTAATAGCCAGGTGTTAAAAACTAGAAGCATTTTAACCTCTACTAGCCTTACTGTAACAACTCATCATAATCAGCTAAGATCATAATCAGCTAAGAGCATAATATGTGAATTTTAAATTTTGTTAGTGATTTTATTTAGTGATAGGAGTTGCCTTTCCAACTAAAAGTATGATAGCTTCTGCTTGCTAGTATGTTTGCACTGTGCATACAACTGAAGTAAATTCTAATATTTTAATCAAGAAACCTGTAAGCCTGAAAACTCACCTGCAAAGTCAGCCTTGTGTAGGGTGACTTTAAGGAGCCCCGTATCTGTATTAAGGTAAGTGGACATGAAAAGTACTCCTATTGGTTCAGCTATGTCTATGCTGATCTCTTCCTTTATTGTAGGTGCTCGATCCTGTGGCATAGACATAGACATATCAAAGAAACATTAGATCCATAGAACTCAAATATATATCAGTCACGTTATAACAGAAAAACAAAAGTTTTTTGTATATTAGCCAAAATTACAGTCATATAACATCATACGCATATACATAACATAATACCCATATAACCGTTATATTGTATCATACTTTTATAACAGTCATATAGTATCATACACATATACCAGTCATATTACATCATAAACATATAGTAGTCATATTACATACACATATAACAGTTATATTCTATCATACTCATATAACAGTCATATTAAATCTTACACATATATTAGTCATATAACATCATACAAATATATCAGTCATAAAACGTCAGACACACATACAAAAGTCATATTACACTCTACACATATAATAGTCATATTGCATCATAGCTATAACAGTCATATAAAACCATACACATATAAGTGCTATAACAGTCATTTTACATCATAGAAATATAACAGTCATAGATCACCATACACATATAACAGTCATATTACATTGTACACATATTTAAACACAAACCAGGGCTTTGTAAAACTCTGGATTAAGGTTTGTTGCATCGATAGAATCCTGCATGCTGCTCCTTCGTCGAGCATGGCGAGCCTGCGCTGCCGGGCTAGCGCTGTCCCCAACTGCTAAAGGAAGAGTGAATGATTGTTCATCTATGTCAGCAACAGTCGAACCATATGGAGCAGAACGAGTGGCTGAGAGCTTTGCGTGTCCCATTACTTCTGCAGCACACATGATAATACTCAAAGACAATTGGATTTGATTCAAGACTATATCCTGTCAAAACATGCTGCATGTTTACTACCACAACGACTAGCATGTCTGGTGCAGGGAGTATGAAGATGATTTCTAATAGATTAATGAGGTTTATGTATCGATCATCTAGCATTGGAAAAAGGAAGACCTACGCATCTAAGGCCAGGGTCAAACTTCATTGCCATAATATAGCTAATTTGCTACTGCTGATTTTGTTTACGATATGAACGTAAAACTGCTATTAAATTTACTTCTATCATGCTGACGATATGGAAGTACTATTGTTAGACTAAAGTGATCATTAGCTTTCTCATGTTAACCTCTGTTAACACTATCATTAGCATAGGTAATACAGCTAATGTTAATACTTTTGCTAAGATTGTAAATTTGTCTTTGTTAACACTACACCATTTTGTTAACACACCTACTGTTAACACTATGACCACCTTTGTTATTACACCTACAGTTACAACTATTTCCCTTTTATGTTAATACATATACTTTTAACACCATCACCACATTTAGTAGTACATATAATGTTAACACCATCACCACATTTGTTAATACATCTACTGTTAACACCATTGCCAATATTGTTAATAAATCTACTGTAAACAACATCACTACATTTAGTAATACATATACTGTTAACACTATTGCAAATACTGCTAATACATCCACTGTAAACACCATCACCACATTTGTTAATACATCTACTGTTAACACTATCATCAATATAATTAATACATCTACTGTTAGCAATACCCTTTCATTGCTAATAAGCCAACAGTTAACTTTGATATTACCATACAAAGAGCTGTTGCCATTTGGGTTTGTACAGCTAGCAAAATTTATCATTTGATCACAAATTCCTATCAAATGATTTTGTTATTTCAAAGTGAATCATGACATAAGATAACCTAATCTACACAGTTGGTAGCTAGTGTACTGCTTTCCAAAGGATTCCCATCATTTAATGGCCTATTTAATGGCTGATAATAGTCATATACATGACCTAGATATACACGTTAGCTTGATTGTGAATAGAGAATTTATGAATTTAGGACAGACACTGTACAAAGAGCTTTTGATGAAGTCTTTCCTTTTAAGAGAAGAATTCTTGCGTTAAGCTGGGTGCCAGCAGTATATCTGTTTGTTGCAAAAATTGAACAGAGCAGCATTACTATATATAGACATCTAGGTGTAGTTAGCTAGCTCTATTTGGTAGGAAATGTGAAAATATTTGTAGCTACTTGTTTAGCAAAAGCTATTAAGTGTGACAGTTTCAGTAGAGTTGCTGTTTGGTTTAAAGGAGCACAGGCCAAAGGTGGAGTTACCCACTAGAATGGAAAATGTTTAGACATTACAGTCTACAATTATAGCTATGCAAACTATGACAGCTCATGATTAGATACCCTAGTCCAGGCGAACTAGCGTAGGTAAACCACTATTTCTATAGCGATTAATGTAAGCTTTGAGGAGAGAATAGCTCTTCCAATAGAGCTACGTACCAACTAAAATGCTGACTATTACCGTAAATCCTCGTTAATAAGCCGCCTCCATGTACAGGCCACATCCCAACTTTAAAAATGGTTTTATGACTTACTGGTATACAAGTAGCATCCACCGTTTTTCTATTCATTTAAAAAACTTTGGTTAACTTAGCCATTTGAAGTATTCGCTAACTCTGTCCTTCTGTCTGTCATCAAAGGCATGCAATGGCGGATGAAATGCCAATCAACTAACGAGCAATCTCACTTTTGCGAAGAACATGTTACGACTTTGGCGAACTACAGTAAACCAGTACCAAATCGGCACGCACGGTTTTAATTCATATCATCGAGAATACCATAATACAACTTTTACAAACAATGTAACTTTTGTAAACGTTGCTTTTGGAAACTACAAACTGAAATGCTGCAGCATTCTGCAAAGTCAAGTGCTGAAAAATGTATTGACAGTGACCATGGCAAATGACGCCATTGCGGGAATACAAGTAAAGTGCTGAACAAATTATTTTTAATGTTCGCACATTCTAAAATATACGTTAACCTCGAACGCGGTGAAAAGTTTACAGGTATAATTTTCAGACTGTATGTAAAGTCACACACCAAAATTGTAAGTTCATAAACGCAGCTTATACACGAGGATTTACAGTGTATGACGGTCTATCATCTACTTATCTAACCAAAACCATGATGGGGTATGTAACTTATCCATGGGCAGCTTACGTGATTGTAAAGCAACTTTGAAGAGTTATCCTTTGAGAAAAGAACAACTCTCATGCTAAAGAAAGTAAGAAATGCGAATATTTCTGTTTCAATGAGTTGAGAGACTGAGTGGCTGTTATAGGTGAGTTGTATTTATTTTGAATGCCTCTAAATTACTGTCTGCTGTCAGCATTGTTAGTGTTGCTAAGGCTACTGTTAACACAAACACCACCATTGTTAGTAAAGCTACTGTTAACACAAACACCATAATTGTTAGTAAAAAAACTGTTAACTCTAACACGAGCATTGTTTATAAAGCCACTGTTAACACTCACACCACCCTTGTTAATAAAGCTCCTGTTAACACTAGCACCACGACTGGTAATAAAGCTACTGTTAACACCAACAACATATTTGTTAATAAGGCTACCGTTAACATATAAATCTGTTAAAGAATGATAAAGAACATATTCTAGTCACTAACATTTCTAAGAGGTTTTGAGAAACAGTAGGTTCCCAGCTGTACTGACTTGGAACTACAGTAAATTCCCAACTAGACTTATGCCTTTAAAGGATGACTTGCAACAAAATTCACATTACAATTATTTGGTATCAAAAAGTTCACCATGTCGTACTCTGCTGTGTTGTAGGTGAAAAGTATGTGGAAATGTGATTACAAGCTCTTAAAAGTTCAAAACCGAACAGCTAATCGCAGCCATCACGAAAACGCCGTAGGTTGGAATCCCTTTATTTTGATGATGTACTCAACTCAACGGGGTATTGTCTTGACATGTGACGTTATCACGTGAAATAAAAGGCCAATAAAAGGCTTAATATAAAACTTCTCGTAGCACTAGTTTATGACAAATACTTAGGGTTCTACTGGAAAGCCCTTATAAAATATAGATGCTCACTACATTACAGTTTTCTTGCAGCTTGGTCCAACCATCTAGTCGTAATCTGATCATGTGACCCATACGTTCTGGCAAATAACATGAACAATTCTTGCAGCATTTTTCCACTATCACAGATGACCAACAGGCTCATCATGTTTATCAGAGGATGATATGCACTCCTTCGAGCTAAGGTTAAAAAATTGAACTAGTTTTTAGGCTGTTTTGAGATATCAGTGCTCAAAGTGACAGCATTACAATAATGATGAGATAGACGCATAAGAACAATAAACATGGTTTTATTGAATACGGGAAGTATATTTGTAAAAATACTTCGATGAACAAAGTTTCATTAAAATGTCAACAGAACCACATCGTGTTCAACTACGTTCCATTTTAGCCATTTTGGAGAGGGATTCCAACCTATGCCGTTTTCGTGATGGCTGCGATTAACTGTTTGTTTTTGAGCTTTCAAGAGCTTGTAATCACATTTCTACATAGTTTGCACCTACAACACAACAAAGTAAGACATGGTGAATCTTTTAATACTAAATAACTGTAACGGGATTTCGTTGCTAGTCAACCTTTAAGCCAAAGTATCTTAAGTTCCCTACTATACTGATGAATTTAAGCTACAGTAAATTCCCAACTAACTTATGAACTTTAGCCACAATAAGTTCCCACCCATACCTATGACATTGAACTACAGTAAGTTCTCAGATGCACCAATGACTTTAAACTACAGTAATTTTCCAGCTATACCAATGACTTGAGCTTCAGTATATTCCCAACTATACTACTGACTTCAGACTACATAAATTTCTCCGTTATATCTTAGCCTCTAAGGGTATTAAAATATGTCCCTCCCCTGCTCCACAAGAAAGAATAGCTGCAGTGCACTACGAGAGAGTCAGCTCTCAACTATGTGAAGGCCACTAGGAAGGCAGCAGGTGATTAATAGCCTAAGGTAATAACATGCAAGTAGCTACTAGCGATACTACCATATATACAATCACCTGCTCTCTCTAAAATGGGCTGCATGATTGACAGGCTGCGAACCTGTTGCTGCTCTGCCAATGAAGAAAAAAAAAGTGAGACAACTACACCATACAAAAAATTCAGAACGCTCTAAAACATGGCCGATTTCTAAATAATTCCAATACATTTAATTGCCTGTATTGTTTGTTACGAAGGCATCAGAGAGCCATTTTATAATACTAAGCTACGGGTAGACATATGGCGCACCTCAATTGAGCTGAGGATTTGGTTTGAACCGAGGCTTAAAATAAGTCAAGTTGCCAACCAAAGTCAACACTAATTGTAATTAGCTGAATGTACAATAAGAAAAACAATAGCTAACAAAAATAACACCTGTTGCAAACTGAAGTGTCTGATATACACAGGATATTGTTTTTGGCCACTAAAATCCTTAAAGTTTGCTGTTTCAAACGAGTTTACAAAATGAAATATAACATGTAAGTCACAATTTAGGTCAAAGTGTAGTAAGTCTAAACTTCCATGAGCTGAGCTGTGAAGCGGAGAATTTTTCAAGATGAATACGATATTAGTAGATTTTCTAAGAATGTAATGATATTTTTTATCCTTTGCAATTTCTTTTATGTTTGAAGTGATCTGACTGTCAGAATGTTTCAAGATTAAAGTCGATAAAACTCGACTGTGGTTAAAAAGTCCAAGTCAAGTGAAAGTGCAATTAGGATGTCTACAGTTGCAAGAGAGACCAACAGAATAAATTTGTGTAACATTGCGACTTGAAATCATCGATATCAACTGTCAACTAACAACTAACGGCATCATCTTTTACATATTTGTCCTTTGAGAATTTTAACTGGGGTCAAGTTTTGTTTATTTTAATTTTGAAACATCCTGACAGTCAAATCACAGAAAACTTAAAAAGCAACTGCAAATGATAAAAACCGGTATTTTCTGATGACGTCTATTAGATTGCTGTGCAAGTTCATCTTTAAGTGCAGCTTCTGCAACTGTTTTAGATCTGAGGGGACTGCATTCTTCAAAAAATGCTGATAACAGAGAATTGGCAGGATTTTCAAAACAAAAGTAATAACAGGAGGTTAAGCTACGACCACATGTGCCGATTTTTATGTTGTTTTTGACCGAAATCATGAAATGAACGGAAAACGCAGAATTATTTGCCGAAATTCACAGAATTGTCAAAGCTGTGCATGCACACCGAAATTGTCGGTGAAACGCTTTTTATTGGCTAAACAAATTATTAGCGATCTTGATTGTAGCAGCTTTTGCAATTTATATAGTCCGAGACAAATATCACGGCACACAATAAAAGTAAAAATGCAATTCAACATAGTACATACAATGCAACTGCCTAAATTGGACACTATGGCTACAAAGCATTTCTTTTTAACATCAAAAATTTTTTTTAGAAGCCAAAGTTCCATTGTAGGAAGCGTTTCCATCTTTAGCGTAATCAAGTCAATTGCATCGTACTCACAATGGCAAACTGCATTAATAATTTTCTTGCGTGTCACCTTATCTGCCTCGGACTATTATTATAAATTGCAAAAACTGCTAAAATTGTGCTTGCTAATAGTTTGTCTATCCAATTAAAAACGTTTCGTCGACGATCTTTGTGTGCGTGCACAGCTCTGACAATTCTGAGAATTTCAGCTAAATAATTATGTGTTTTTCGTTCAATTCATGACTTTGGTAAAAAACAATGAAAAAATTGGCACATGTGGCCGTACCATTAGGCTGTGAGCTGCTGGTAAGTACGATCACGTATGTCAACTCTTTGGAGGCAGAGGTGTCTGCTGCATGAGCAATTCAAGAATAAAAAATACACCAAACTTATAACATATGGTTTTTCTACTGTTAGCCAAGTAACATATATTGCAGATGGCTGGCAGCGTAGAAACTGGAAGAACACATATATATATATATATATATATATATATATATATATATAGTACTTTATTGGCAATAATTTCATTTCACAAATAGAAATGTTTTTCAGATTAGGCCATACAACAATAGTAAAACAACAAAAAAAGGGAAAAAAGCAACAGTTAGCCATTACAATTGAATAAATAGTCTGACAAATAGTGTTTAAAATGCCTTTCTCTGCTAAGAGAACGGATATTTGGTGGGAGATTGTTAAAGCAGCTGGCAATGACATTTTCAAAATGATTGTTTGTGATTGTATGCAATTTGTTCATATCACGTAAGTTGAAATGAGTTAAGAACCTGTAATTGTCATGTAAAAAACGAGGACACAAACCATGAAAAATCTTGAAACATTGAATTGAAGTTAAATTGAGCATAGATTAAATGCTGAGAAATTAATTGTCAGCAGTCTAAATTGCGATACCTTATATAATTTCCAATAGTTATAACCAATCAAAAGAGTAGAGTACAACATGAAAAACTGTGTATGTCAAATGGTACAAGGCTTCTGATCCTAATGACAAACATATTACAAGTTGAACAGACAACTCCAGTAAAGCTCTATAAGCAATGGTTGGTATCACCAACAACCCCAAAAACAGCCCCTCCATGTAGCAGAGGCACAAATATTAACTGCCAATTACATCACCAGCAGTAAAATTTTATTCATAGTAAGACTTATCTGTTATAAAGATCAAGTCAACATAGTATTGTTTTATCAGCCTGTAGTAAGGCAAATGCAAGAGAAGGTAACTCCTGAGCTTTTTGATATACTGATCACCTCAAAAATGGACCACTATGACTGGGTACCAATCTGTTCTAAGCTCTAGCGACTTGAATGTGCGCATAATATCTGAGAAGTTGCCAGATAATCATAAATAATTTGATCCAATTTGTGCTATTCAGTGGTTAAAACAGTTGCAAAAGGACAATTTTAAAATAGAATAAGTCTCTTAAGTTTGGAGCTTCCATAAACAACAAGAGACATGTTGCTCAGACAAATTTATAAACAAACGAACATGAATAATAGGTACTTGAAGCGAATGGAAAAATCACATTACCGCGCGAGTTCCTTTCTATATCATGGTTTTTTTAGTAGCGCCCCAAAAATAAGCTTTTAAAGAGCCGATCATTGAGACCACTATTCAGCGTCTTCCTTTTTCATTCTATCAACCCATCAGCTATTTTTACACCCATGCAAAACCCGTTTAAAATGCATTCTTGATAGCTGAATTGTTGCTAAAGCTGCTTTTTGTCCTGAAAATGCATAACATTTTAGTAACCAGATGTCAATATCTTTGGAGAAGAGCAGGATTGTACGTGACGGCATACATACTGTGACATTTCCATGACATTAATTGAGCTGCTAGCTGCTTCACAAGTCTATACCAAAATATCCATTTCTTAAAATAGACGTGAGGAGCTGCTGAGAGGCAAGAGCAAACAAATGGGTGACTACGATGCTAATGGTGGTGCCAGTTATTCATACCATTAGCTATTTTAGGAGTATTTACACTTGTTATAATTACTCATACATTCATCAGCTTGTTCATACAAATGAGTTCCCACACTTACTGGACAAGATTATCAATTAAAGACAGGTCTATGGAAGATTCTGTTGATGTTTAATTTCCTTTTCTTGCCCAAAAAACTGAAATGGTTGGTTTAGTTAGAGACCCACCTGCATTTGACTTGCCATGAATAACAGGAGCGCTCAGCCGTCTGTCAGGGGCTACGATTAGACCCTCTGACTTGTGGTGCTTCAGTATCGGTTTGAATGCCGTTCGCTTTGACTGATCTCCACCCATAATTGATGATGGTCCTTTTTGTAACTCGGATGCTACCAAAAATAATGAATGTTCAACAAGCAGGCTGTGTGAATATAGTCATCAGCGAGTATGAATAAGGCCAGAATATATTAGCTCTTAAAAAGCAGTATTCCATCAAAATGATGTGAATTGCATTATTTTACAAAATATTAACCAATTGAAACTTAAATGTCAAAAACCTCTGAGTTGATGTCAAAGCCAGTGCCTGTTAATTTATACCCTGTGACCACATTTCAGTAAATGAAGATGAGAAATGATGAGACATGATGAGAAAAATAGCAGATAAAGAAATATAGCGGAAAAAAAGGGAGGAGAGTAAGCAAAAAAGAGAAACAAGGAGATAAAAAAAAAACAGAAGAGACGGGTAAAAAGAGAGACCAGGGAAAAATGGGGAGATGAGAATCTTGAGAAAAGAGGAACAGAAATAAAAGAGGAAGGAAAGTGAAGAGAGAAGACGGAGAAAAAAGAGTTTGGGTGTAAAAAGAGCAGAGACAAACACCTTTTGTAGAAGCAGTAAAAGTAGAAAACAGTAAAAAAACAATGTGAGTTGCACTGTAACTAAGATGTCACATGCCAAGATGCCATACATAAACGCTTAGCCTTAGATCAAACAATATTTTATTATGGATTTAGTTTCTACTAACTAGTGCCAAGTAGTTCCTATGTTTATCAGCTATATACAGTTAAATAATGCTTGGTAGCACCACTTTTTTTCTAGGCCTATCCAGTATAGGAAAACCAACTTTGTCTACTTTTTTCAAAATAAATCGTTTGCATGTTTAAGTATTCAACAGTTTGTTTAGGCTTTTCTTCATCCTAGCTTCGTGCTTTTATCAAAAAGCTTAATTACACAAATAAAAAAGCTATCAGTTCATGGCATGAAAATACAACTTTCTTAAGGTTTTATCTGTGTTTGCCATGAGCCTATCCTATTCTACATAACATAAATAGTTTTATGGTATTCTTAATCAGGTGGCACAATGGCTCTCAAAATTGCTTAAAGGGAGTCCAACAGGTCTCTTCACTTGTTAAATGGACTTTCCGTAATAGCTATATAAATGAGCTCTAAGTCATAATTGACAGGGCAAATTTTTACATAGAAATTGACCTTCCCACTTGTTTACTACACTTCACATGGATATTCAGCTGTAGAGTGCACTGTCCATATTAGTATGCAAAACCTACACGATTATGTAGAATAACTACTTCTAAGAGAGGTCAATTACCAATGAGCGTTATGTGATTTATAGACAGTTTGTACCGAGGAATGTAACAGAGATGTCTATAGCCACTTTGTGGTGATACCCAACAAAAGCCAATCAGCGTGCTGAGTCTATAAATACAACAACCCTATGCTATCCAAAGCCGAATGATTGCTGCTTGACAGAGGCTATGCTTGTTTCTAAAATATTGTTGCACCAACAACGACTCTTTGGTCTTTGCTGAACATGTCTGAGTCTAGTGACAAATGAACCTCGATGAATGGAGACGTGCCTAGTTGCAGAGAGCAATTTAAGCTTGGATGTCATTTCTGTCACCAACAGCGGCTTTTCTGGGAATTGAATCTTAACCTGTTGTACGTAGGTCAAGCCTACTTAACCATCAGGGTTTGGGGTTTGGGCTAATCTAATGACCCAGAGTGGAAAAACAAAGTTTGAGAATTAAAATAAATTAGACACTAACAGGAAATGGATAGCCAGAAAAATCAGAAAAAATATATTAGGTACAAAATGTTTTAATAGAAGAATCACGAACAAAGAGAGTGCTGAAGCATTTTGAATAAGTACAGAGTCTTTTCAATTCTAGTCACTATTCCTCTAGAAACATTTACAACTGCAGCATAAGCATTATCAGCATAAGGTACAGTCTTTGACTTGAAAGCGCAGCAATTATAATCAGCTGCTGCCACCTCTCACCTTCTCACTAACTATCAACATGTCTGTGTGTCTGCATTTAATGCTTTATGTAAAACTGAAGACATGTTGTTAGTAAAGAGTTATGCTGCTAAGTAACAGTAGGTTAGAAAACAAAATGAGCCTTTCTACAGTATGCAACAAAGAAATAATGTATGAAGCCACTAATGATAAAATTAGGACAGGTCAAAAACATGGCAAGCTCTGCAGGTGCTTGCCAAATGTCAAAACTGGCATAGTGGTTATGAGAGATTTTGGTATGAGACTGGTTGAATGTTGACTAACTTTACCCAGTGACACGCCTCCTTTGGCCCAGCTGTCATTTATAGTTACCGAGTTTACTCTGCATAAAAGATAAAGCAAAAAACTTTAAAAATGCTCAAGTTATTTGCCTACCTATTTTATAAAAGAGGTTTCAATGTATCTCTCTGTTTTTCTCTCTCTCTGTTGATTGACTAACAAAGTGTTGAGTAGCTCAGAATAGCCCTATGTATGGTCAGCTAGTTTCTCAATCAGACATTTTATTAAATCAATAAAAACTAATTAACATAACAGAGTTTTAAAACAGCTGGAGGCTACAGACGGCAGTTACAAATGCCTATAGTGTTTTAAATATGGTGCAAATTCTTACAACATAATGAATTACTCAAATAGCCTGGTTCGAGTTTTTGCTGTAATTGAATATGTTAGGAACTGTTACCTCTTGGTTATGTCACAAGTTATGCACGTCGAGTTACTTTTGTATGCGAGGAACTTCTTGGCCTGTCATGTCAGATTTTTGCAAGCATTTTAGAAAAATTGTATTCCGAAGCGATTGTAAGTAGAGTTTTGATCATATGTAGAGAGATGGCGTGTTAGTCGTTAGAAGTTTTGATCAAATGTAGAGAGATGGCGTGTTAGTCGTTAGAAATCAAGTTCAAGCTACAAAACTAGAAGTTCTTTAATAAAACCCCCAACAATGAAACGATTCAAGATACATGTATTTGAAATTAGTTACTGATTAAATTATACATTTTATGAGTTGCGTTGGGAAGGTACAAAAATTATTTTCATTATTTGCTTCAGATTTTCTGTCAGAGTTGTCTTCCCATACACATTCTGAAGCAATTGTAAGTTGCCGTGAAAGTTGTAACCCTATACGGAAGTGAAATTTAAAACTAGTTGCTTTGTCAAATATCTCATAGCTGGACTCGAATCGCTGAACTGCTGTTTATTAGTCCTTAGTCTATAGATCACCAATTTTTATTAAGAGTTGTTATATGAATTAAAATTTCGTAAAATTTATGTAAAGTAAACTTGGCCAAGCTTTTTTTTAAGGAGAATTTTCTAACAATAGTACTTTCTGATCTCATGATAGTATCCCATACAGATTTAAAGAAGTACACATGACCAAATATAAAAATGTCTCATACAATCGATCCCCTCCATAGACATGGTTTTATCTCCTATGTAAATTGTATTATTAATATTATTATATGACTGAAAGGGAAATGTTTGTTTGGATAAGCTGTGAATATGTCTAAAAGAATATTTTTATTGTTCACTAAAGGCAAAGACCTTCAGTTATTTTAGCCTAAAGTATTAAAATATTTACAAAGATCTCAGACTATAGCTTTTAATGATACAGTAAATGCACTTAGCCTACCTTGTCATTAAATTTTATCTGACCCAGTTATTAAATTTCTTAGTAAAAAGCTTTGTTAACGCTCTTAAAACTCTGAGAGTTACTCCATTGAAAACGAACCGCTTTGTCTATGCTCTATAAATAGCAAATCAGAAACCTTTATTAGCATGATGGTGACCTCTGAACTTTAGACAATATTAGCTTTTAACGTGTTTTCAGAAGTGTGTACACAGTATGGCCTGATCCTCAATAGGCAAAATATTTTACAAAAATTTAAAGTTGATATATTTAAAACATTATAAATTTAGTTTCTTTTTTAATAAAATGAGAGTGGTGTTTATCTGTCTGTCTGAAACCATGCTTGTAGGTTAAAAACAAACGCTACTTTCAACGAGATTCCAACTCACGAAATTCAGCTTCATAGATAGACATTTTGCTTTGTACCACTCAGACGCCTTAACGTACTTTGGAATAACTATGCAGTTACTTATTACACATAATGATCTCCCATGGTGCATCAGACTACCAAAGCACTAGTAAAGTTACAAGCAATAGTACTCATAAGTGCACTTGTAGCTATCTATCACCTGAGAGCCTGCATGGCAGTACTCCGCATTGATTGGACGAGACTGGACAACATTCAACGAACTGATCAATTTGGTTCAGCAAACATCTTAGAAAAAGCGCTGTCTATCTAGGTTCAGGGTTCTGAATGGATCCAAAATATCTGTGCAATGCCTCATAATAGTATTAAAAAAATAATTATAATAATAATAAGCCTACTAGCAATAATATTGGTAGTAGAGTGAATACATAGTGAAATTAAAGTTGTCAAGCAAATCATTGAACTAATGAATCAAACTGTATACCGATTCCTGTAGCACTTTGTAATACGTACAGTCAGGAAGTGATACGAGTATGTTGGCTGTTTATTTGATTGCTCCCACATTTTTTGTAAAGAGCAGTGACCAACTTGCTTGACCTAGCAATGGAGTTCAGCCAAAAAAGTTAAGGAAATGCCAATAGTACCTTATCAGTAAATGCATCATGTGAACCTCTTAACGAGAGATGCTTTTTGAAACTGTCATGTTTGGGGTCTGTTTAGAGATGTGTAGTAAGAGTAAATCAAATGGCTAAATGAATATGTTACACATCGGAAGGAATATCAAAAGCGTAAGTAGCCTGAATATTTTCTAGTAAAATGCTAAAGTTGCTCAACTTTTTGAGATTCCTAACATAAGCATAAGTTGAAGCAATATTATTGGTATTAAAGATACGTGATAACTTTGGTTTGCTAATCAAACCGCAGGTAGAGATGGGGTAATATTTTGAAGTCTGCTAAAATGCTGATTTCGAAGCCAATTCTAGCTACTTTTTATCATATTAGAATATTCTAAGTTAATGAAATGATAAAGACTAATCACTAGCAAACCTTGATGTCTATGAAATTGAGCCAACAGAGGAAACAGCAGCACGGACAGCAAAACAAAAAACACCAGAAACTAGGTCAAGGACATTTTGGCTCAGTTTTTATTACTAGACTTTTCAGCATCGCTATTTTATACCAAATAAATTATTTATGCTTATATAAAGTAAATAAATAACACAATGATAATAACAAAAAAGTGCATAAGAGCATTATTTTACTCATTAAACATCATAAATAATAGTTTTTGCTTCGAAACACATAAAAAGAACTGAAATTTACATTTTTACATTCACATCGCCAAAGTTCCATTGAAGGACTACATGAACTACTTTGGCCAAATACGTAGATATAGCCGTTGTGGGGACAAATTTTTTTTGGATTTTAACTTGTAATTATTTGGAACTATAAGTCATAACAGAAGATGGATAGGTTTTGGGTTTGTGGCCTGCGGCAAAAAGTACTGCACAGAAATCGTCTTGTTAAAAAATCCTGTTCTGCATCAATAAAACTAAGCATAGTTACAGTGCAATAAAATGACACCTGAAATTGCTTGCTAATATCAAAAGTTCATGAGATAGGAGGTCAACCCGTGGGTGTTGAAAGTTTAATTAGATTCAGCAATAAATAAAGTAGATTAAAAAGGATTTGCTGCATCTGATTTATAATGACCTTCACCTTATATTATTCTAGAGTTCTTCAACATAAACATAATAGAGACATAAACTTCGAATGTAATAGACTTATAGTGTGGGTGGGTAACACCATTAGTGCCGGTTAGGAGCTAGTGGATCTGTTGAGCACCACACTGAGATATTAACCTGATTTTGTTAGCGACAAGACCAGACAGGTGATGTTAATGACACAACTGAGCAGGTGCTACGGCTGCATCACGTACCAGCATATTCAATTACAAATGAAAATCAATTTATGCTTCATAAAGCCTGAAATACTGTAAATGGCACAACTGCAGGCCGATATTTGAACTTGGGAACTATAACAGGGTGTAGAAGTTACACCAACCTTGCAAATGTTCAAAGACAGCCATATTCAAATACAAAGAAGTGTAAATAAATTGTTCGTAATAAGTTTTTATTTTGTGTTTTACTCTGAAAACAACAGCTTTTTACCCTAGTTTTTAGGTATTTTTTACATGGTGATGGTAAGGTTTCAGTACAGTATTACAATGCTCAGGCTATGAACATCTGATAAATTCAGTGCTTGAGTTACATATGAGCCAGAGAACATAATGGCTTTCTAATATAAGCTTATAAATTCTCACAAATCTGCCATGCAGAGGAAAGGAAATCCACACAATTCTTGCAAGTCTTCCAAGAGACACTTGCAAAGATTGCCACAAGTCATTATGTGCTACAAAATGAAAGGATACAACCACCTGTTGGTCGGTTGCCTTTAAAAAAAATTCAACTCCTGACATTGTATTCAATCTTATTATGCAATTTCTTTTTTCATTAAGCACTGAATGTCAGATTCCGATATGCTATGACAATGCGGGCAGGTTGTCAAGCAAATCATTGAGATAATGAATCAAACTGTATACCGACTCCTGCAGCACTTTGTAATATGTTCAGTCAAGAAGTGATAGAGTTCGTTGGCTGTTTATTTGATTGCCCGCCAAATTGTTAATTATTAGCAGATAACAATCCTTTTTGTAAAGAGTAATAACCAACTTGCTTGACCTAGCAGTGGAGTTCAGCCAAATAAGTTAAGGAAACGCTAACAGTACCTTATCGGTAGATGCTTCATGTAAATCTCTTAATGGGAGATGCTTTTTGAAACTGTCATGTTTGGGATCTGGTTAAAGATGGGCAGTAGAAGTAAATCAAATGATTTTATGGATACGTTACACATTGGAAGAAATATCAAATGCTCAAGCAACCAAATATTTTATAGTAAAATGATAAAGTTGATAAACATTTTGATTTTCCTGTCATAAGACTCCAATTTCCCTTCTCGGCAGCAACAGACTTCATACATTTATATGCCAAGTAGAGTAATCCTCGCTTAAAGATGTGATCGCACCAAAGTCTAATAAATTTTATCAGAAAGTACAAACATTTTTCTATCACTTGCATTTTGTTGTTGTTTATGTGACCTGACCGCCAGGATGTTTCAAGATTAAAATCGACAAAACTTATTGCAGTTAGAGCGCTCACAAGAAAAAGATGCACCCAGACTTGCCCCAACATGACATCAGTAGTGGTGCCTCCTGTTTGTCCCTTTTGTTATGACATCATCTGTTGCGAATCAAGCGCGACTCATCTCATTTGACATATTTTATTTTGTATTTGCATTTGATCGTTGGAATAAAATTTTAAACTTAGCCTAAAAATAGATTGCTGCTGAGGTCTCAATTCATTTAAAGATAAGTCGGTTAGAATTTGCCTCATCGTTTTCTTCTAAACGCTGCATATACTTGTAAATGCCCAAGCGCAACTATTGAAACCATTTTTGGGCAAGTGTTTTTCTTCTGAAATTTTGTTTATGATCAAGTTTGTCGACTTTGATCTGTAAACATCCTGACAGTCAGATCACCAAAACAAAAAGCAAGGTCTCATATGATAGAAAAGTATCTGTACTTTTTGATAAAGTCTACTAGAATCGCATCCTTAAACCTGCTAAAAATACCGTAAAGTCATACTAGAGCTGGCTCGACAGCCACCAATCAGAAAGCTAGACTAGATATAATATTACGTCAGAGTTATTACTACAATCAATGATGCGACAAATGTACCCGACAATGCGTGAGTGATCACTGAGAGAAGAATCATAAAGCTGTCTGACTACCTATGTTTATGGAGTATGTAGTTGCTGCAGGCATGATACATTTAACTTAGCAAAGAAATATATTAAATTTTACCTATATTGGGGTATACAAAGGTTTACAATACCCATTGATATTGGATAAACGCATGAATTACTGACACCTATAGCTTGAGACCTATATTGATATCTCCAAATTTTAGGCTGTTTGAGGCTACGAGCTTTCTGGCAAATGACCTTGGTAAAAGTTAAATTTTTCATTAAATTCAATAGCCGAACATCATTGCAGTACAAGCCATTTTAGGCTCATATCGGTGGTAATAGCGTGTAGACATAACTCCATGTATATGACTTCACGTAAATCTTAGCAAATGCTTATTGTGTGCTCTACTACACAACATATATGTTTTGGATATATTCCCAGGAGTACCTCTAGAGACCTCGAGAGTATTGCAGAGGAACGTGCAAGCCTCAAGGATCCTAAATATGACACTCTCGCAGAGACAGATCAGCTGCTCAGACCTCTTTTAGTCTGTTAGCTTTGACAGCCTTAGTATTATGGTATCTATCAAATGTTATGATTTAATATGTAGCTTGGAACTTGATAAAATAGCTTATTGGAATGAGCCATTACCTGACTTTATTTATTTTTGCTTATAAAAGCTTCGTTTATTAATAGATGAGCTATTGATAACATAATGATCGTATTAAAAACTATTTTATATCAGATAAATTGAAAAAAAAGATTTTTAAAAAGGCAAACTTAATTGGCATTTTCACCTAAATATTAGGTCATTTTACTCGCATAGAAATGAAGTTGGCTATAACAAAGCTCTACATGTACACTCGGCCCAAACCCTAAACCTCCTTTTCATGCATACCGTGGAGAGCCCTCAGAAGGAACCAGGATGCTTCTCATGTCCAACTCTGTCTAATAGTATGAGCTAGACTGAGTATTCAACTATTTCAGGGTATATATCTCCTTCTTCCGACAGGTGATTGTGTCAACCTTGTGGCATAACTAAACTACCACAAAATAGCCAGAACAATTATGGTAGGTTTTATAAGTGAGAGTGAAAGAGGGTGAGAGAGTGGGAGATAGAGTGAGAGAGAGTGAGAGAGAGAATGAGTGTGAAAGAGAGGGAGAAAGAGTGAGAGAGAGAGAGAAAGAGGGAGAGAGAGAGGGTAAGAAAGAGGGAGAGAGAGAGAGTGAGAGTGTGACAGAGTGAACGAGAGAGGGAAAACTTGCAAGAGAAGGTGAGAGAGAGAGAGTGTGGGGTGACAGAGAGCAAAAGATTAGAGAGAAAGAGAGTGAGACGGTAAGAAAGAGAAAGACAGAGGAGAAAGAGAGTGAGAGTAAGAGAGAGTAAAAGAAAGAAAGAGTAGAAGAAAGAGAGAGAGTAAAAGAAAAAACGAGAGAGGATAAGAGAGAGGGTGAGAGAGTGACCGACCGCATGAATTTTCTGCATGAGTTTCCCAGGACGTCAAATGATCTCTAAGATGAAGTTACAAAAACCACTGATAAATAGTTGAGGCAAAGGATTGACATGTAGAGACAAGCAATTGGCAGATCAATTTTAAGGAATCTCATAATTTATGCACAAAAATCCAAAAATAAACAGATGCAAAACTGCTACTTGCATGAGCATGTTTAGCTTCATCGCAATGTGTGATTATACATAGCTCCTGCATCTCACAAGACACTCTCTATTATAACAAACATGTAGATGCTAGCAACAGTGAAATTGGCAACAGCTTCTCCATCTATGGCAGTCTCAAGTACACTTCAACCCATACATTTTAAAGAAACTAACTATAGCCTGTAATTTTGCACTGGTTTGAATGAGCATATATCTTACCCTCCTTTTACGCTCCAACAAATGATAGAAAAGATCTCGTGCAAACTCTCAGCAATCTACACCTACGACAACGGCTAATACTACAGCTGATAGCTTTGCGAATGCTTTGCTCACAATTTGCAAACCCGCAGAGACACTTAATACAGACCTGCCAACTACTCTAGGTATTTCAATATCAATTAGCGATTATTCAGTACTGTTGCCATTAGTCTATTGACAGGTCTCCATTGAAAATTTAAACTTGAAACCTATTGATACATGTCACAAGATCACTCCCAGAATGCATTTTACAGTAGATTTCTGCTAGATTAATCACAGCCCAGAAATGGTAACCTTCATTGCATTAAGAGCGGCAAAAGCACCTGTATGGATGGAGCAGTCAACTCATACATAAGCGCCTTGATATGACAATCTTTTAGTTTACATTTGCATTTTAATTTATTCCTAGTGGCCTGTTGGTAGCTGAAGTTTTAAAAAAAAGAATGTTCTATGTGCGGTAGAGAGTGACTCTATGAATGATGAAAGGGTACGGAACCAACAAAAAAATTAATTTATAGTAAGCAACAGTTGATGTGGACTATAATGTAAAATCCAGTTGCCGCAAAAATTAGAAGCAATGATGTGGCCAACTCCTATTTGGTCTTTCAAAATTAACATAATTTAATTTTTAATTCTTTTGGTAATTGTTGAAGGGACATGTGGCTAAACAAATCAATGGAATAGTAACTCCTATAGTTTATACACTCTCACTTCTGTATGACGACTGAGAGCTCATTGATGGATAGCATAAACTACATCCTCGTGCAAAGGAAAATAACTTTGGAACCTAGTGTGATAAGAACTAACATTCTATGTTGAAAGCTATGTAGTTCTATTTGTATAAAAACAACTTTATGTATTGAGAAAAGTAACTCTATGTGTACTATTAGAAAACAATCATTCAAGGCAGTGATCAACTCTGCCTGATTGAAATCATTTGCTGATATCCAAAATGTGATAACTTGTAATGCTAGTCTGCCATGAGAAGATAGTGAAAAGTTACTTGGCAGATCTTACGCAGAGAGAGAGAGAGAGAGAGAGAGAGAGAGAGGCAGAGAAAGAGAGAGAGAGAGAGAGAGAGAGAGAGAAAAAGGAGAAAGAGAAGGACAGAGAGTGAGAGAAAAAGGGGAGAGAAATGGAGAGAAGGAGAGGGAAAAGAAGAGAGAGATAGAAAGAAAGGGAGAGATCAAAAAGGAAAGAGACAGAAAGAGAGAGAGAGAGAAAGAGGAGAGAGACAAAGAGAGAGAGAGAGAGAGAGAGAGAGAGAGAAAGAGAAGAGAGAGAAAGAGAGAGAGAGAGAGAGAGAGAGAGAGAAAGAGGAGAGAGAAAAAGAAAGAGACAGAAAGAGAGAGAGTAAGAGAGAAATAAGAAAAAAAAGGGAAAAAGAAGAAGAGAGGGAAGGAGAAAGAAAGAGTAAAAATGAGAGAGAGAAAGTGCGAGAGTGAAAAAGAGAAAATGAGAGAGTGAAAGTGATAGAGTGAAAGGGAGAAAGAGAAAGAGGGAGGAAGAGAGAAAAAGAGGAAAAGAAAGAGAAAGAGAGAGAGCGCTATTGGCAGGTCTGAAGACACAATTCTATGAGGACAATGTCTAGCAATCAGAACATGACTGTGTCTATTGACCAAGAACGCTTGGCGCTGAGATTAAAAACACAAATATTCGCTGTAGGGAAAAGGTCCTCACAGGCACCTTTATCAGTCAGTATGCATTGTTTTCCCATACACCATGACTGTCACAGGAAATTACTCCATATTAATTTACGCTTGATGCAATAAATCCTTCTGCATCACCCCATGAACAAACACTCGGCTGTTATCTTATTGCTCTCCCCAACAGTAAGACCAGGTTTTATCTTTAATGTTTGTAAACAAAGAAAGATCACCGGTGTGAAAATTCTTCAGAGATCTAGACTTATGTCTATTTATTACACACTTGTTATGGTAGTTCGCAAGTTCTATGCCATGGACTACTACCATTCAAGTTCACGATGGTAGTTCCTGTCATCAAAAGTGATAAGCAGCTGTGTGATGACAGCTCACGACACCGGTGATGTTACAGATTGGAAAACTGTTAAAGCTTGTTGATTTGAACACTCCATTTAATAGCCTTGGTGAAGTAAAACACAGTTTTTTTGTGAAATAGGTGGCCCTCAACGGAATCAATAGATGACACAGAACATTATTATGAGGCGCTAGTCAGCAGAATTCTTGGAAGAAGTGACTACCGTTTTGATGGTAAATGACAAAAAAGAGACAGCAGACGTACAGACTGATTATTATATTCCGTATTAGGTTTAAATGTGTTAGCTGTAAAATATCTCAAGTTTTGATTGTTTTTTTTAATTTTTATGAATTTTGTTCGTTTTTGTAAAATTATATTTTAAAGAAAAACAGATTTTCAGTGCTCATCAGAACTGTTTGCCCTGCCTATCGGCATCTTATTCTTACCTACCAACCTTGGGTGTCAGTTGGCTGAAATTTTATTCCTTCTTAGGGCAAACCTTTGTGAACCCTGAGTTTTAGAATTAGCGGAGCCCTGTGTAACGGCTCTCCCTCTACCCTAGAATGGTGTGCTTGCAGCATGAAAATTTTGCACACGAAATCACAAGATAAAGTTAGAAGGTTGATTACGTGTTTTTAATATTGTATTAATGTTTAAAAAGCTCACTGATGTGAACATAGTTTTTACTTATATATTTATACTGTAAATATTATGGATTGATCTATGTAGCCAACTTGAACCTCTGAATGCTTATGGACAATACCTACTATTAAATTCTTGACATCCCATTCCATTGACTTTTGGATAATTGACTGATAGAGTCGTTAATGTAGCGCATTCCTTTTATCTGTGCATAGATGAAGGCGGTGGAAAAGGCAAGAAAAGCAGTAGTAGAGCTTCTCATTGCTTGTAAGCATCTATTAGAATCTAAACTGAGAAATGATGTCAGCTACCTTTGGCAAGCTAGTGAATAATTTATTCTTGTTAACAACTTTTGAATAACTAGTATCATGGCTGTGATTTGTTTGCTGATATTATTCAATGTAAAATGTATACTGTTACAAAAAATCATCAGCTTCCGATACAGTTGACCGCTTTTACTATAGTCAACCACCTTTAGTACAGTCAACCACTGTGTCTTTAGACTTCACTTCAATTGTTCGGCCAATGTTATAAGTCCGAACGATTGTCTGATGTGGCCGTATTTGTTCGAAGAATAACAATTTTTACTTAATGTTGACTGTCACAACAAACCACACACGTGATGACTTTACCATCAGTTCCCCATTTGCCTTTAAATCATAATCACTACGCAAAGATGATCTTATTATCCTCAACTACATTATCTATATATTATCATTATCTATATATTATCATTATCTATATATTATCATTATCTATATATTATCATTATCTATATATTATCATTATCTATATATTATCATTATCTATATATTATCATTATCTATATATTATCATTATCTATATATTATCATTATCTTATCAAATATGTGCTGCTGTTTATTATTAATGAATACTAATTTTGCGCTTTTTTTGATAGTTTTTTAAAAGCCATTATAAAATCCATTACCTATTTTTTTACTTAGTTTTTTTGCAATGTGGCGTTGCCCTTTCAAATGCGTCGTTACACTCCTAATTCTGGTTCTTTAAGTTTGAAGCGGTATCGAGAGACACCAGCATGATTTACTTAAAATTTTGATGTTCAACTTTTGTTGAAACTGCAACCTTTTTTATACACACACTTTTATGTACTCATTATTATTATTATTAATTCAGCTTATTTATGATTTTTATTTTTTTTTCAGCTTGCATTAAGCTCACATTGTATCTGTATCAAATCATGTTTCAATATAGCACAATACACTTTATCTAGCCATTACTTGCTAAAATATACTCTATATTATATATATAAAATATATATATTATATATAATATATACATATGTGTATACATGATATATATGTATATATTTATTGTATATAGATAAATTATTATACATGTATCTATTATATATTATAGCAGATTATATTCCTATTACAATAGTTCAAAACTAACTGAATTTTTACTTTCATTTTTTTAATTTGAGCGAATATTACTGAACTAGTTACATACGGCATCTTTTATTTTAACACTAAAATGTAAAAAATAGCCTATTTTTCATATTTATGGTGAATGTATAGGTTGTATATGTTTTTTATATATTTGTATGTAGTTAGCGTAGCCAACAGCATTTGAACTCCCTATTTTATAAAAAGCAGACAAGGGAAGGCAAACCTAAAGTAGATTTTAACATGAATCAAGCTACACAAATGCTTGACTGTGTAAACGATATAATAATCTCATGATTCATAGAAGTGATGAGCTAGATACTCTCGCCCTTTGCGGCAACTTCACACTTGTTTATGAGTGTCACAGCTGCATTGGCAGACACAATAGCACTCATCCCTAACATTGATTTGTAACTGACGTGAGCAGAGATTGTCATCAATTCTTGAAGCAGCATTCAAGACGCCATCCCATCGAGTGTTTGAATGTTGTATGCAATTTCAACGCTGATTGATCTGTAGCCGATTGTGTCAAGATTGAAACATGAAGTTGTATAGCCTTCATTATTATTCCTATACTAGTACACTGACAGTCATGAAGGCTGTGAGAGATCGTCAGAAGTGCAGATGAAGCAACAAGATCTAATATAATAAACGAGTACTAAATAGCTGTGGACTTGTGTGAGTGTGAAAGTGTTAATCCGCCAAGCTGATTGTTGTGAGTTCTAATCCTGAATAAAGCAATCTTTAATCCTAAGCTCTAAGCGCAACTCCAGACAAGGATATGGCTCTTAGTATAGTAAAGGTTGTCATATTATTATAGTCATAGACCTCTATTGCTTGCCCACTAGGCATCTGAGAGTGATTTACTAGCTCAAATAAATGGTGAGTAGGAATAAAGGTAGTTAGAGCATTAGTCAACTCGCCTTCATGAGCAAAAAGTTACAATAGCCTAAGATCCTAATCATCCAATAAATCACCATTATAAAGAGGTTTTCTAGCACTACCGTGATAACTATGACGCTATATTTTGTTTAAACTGTTTAAACCCATCTCTATTATTCTAAATCGGTCTAAACATCTCTAACTTTCATTCCTTAAAAAGCTAGGTTCCGTCACAAATTTATGGGCGGAGCTTGTAATGCTGATTGTGTTGTTTTCGAGACGGATACTGAAACGCTTTAAAAAAGCCTTAATAACTTTGAAGGTTAGTGGACCAATCTTTATTTTGAGTACAAAATCAGAATCAGCGTGTCTGATTTACCTAGGAAGTACGATAAAAGTTGTACGCGGCAGTTATGGTTTAATGTTTTAAACTTGTCTCTTACATACTAAACAAGTGGTTAAATATCCCGTGTTTGACTTCTTACCGGCAGGTTGTATGAAGCCAACTTTTTTCTGTAGATTATCCAGGAGGTTGTTGTGAGAGTTTTCTTCTTTTAGCAAGGCACTCTTATCATCATGAACAGAATCCTCATCACTGGATGATGATTGGTCACGATTGTTGTGCGACGCGACTCGCTGCCTGATAACATGCAGTGAGCCTGACATGTTATTAGGACACCTTTCGGAATCTTTCAATAGGGTCTTCTGGTACCTGTTGTCAGCCATCATAACTATAGACATATTTTATTGGGTGTGGCACATTTTATTCTGATATGATTCCCTAGTCTTATGTTGTTCATTACCCTAGGACACTTATGTATTTGCGTCATCTAACTTTCGCATTTTCGCTGAGTCATCCTCTCGCAAAAGTTTCATAAGCGAAACTAAACTATCATAACGAACGAGCGAAAACGGGAAATTAAATAGCTTTGTTCATTGATAGTCCAAGAAACAATTGGCAGCAAGCGATCAAATTGAATTATCAATCTCGCCCACACGTTTTTACCTGCGGTTTACAAATACAAACTAGTTCCCAATTGAAAATTTTTTCTTACTGAAGAACTGGACCTGAGGATTCTAATTTGTTTGCTCCACTGCATTTATCTTCACATCACTATATTTTCGCACTCATCGGAGCCGCGAAATTAAGTTGCAGCAAAATTTTACTCTGTGTGCTACTCATGAAACTAAATACTAGTGAAATATAAGTGTCCTAGGGTATGCTAAACACTATAGAATGGTGGGTCAAGTGAAGGTTGGAGAATTGGATGAAGGGTAGGAAAATGATAGCAAATCGGTATAAAAACAAAATCTGACTAACCAATTAGATAGGCAAAAACAAAGTTAACAAAATTGATTGATTGTACAAAAAAGTTCAATGAATTGAAAATTAAAAGTTATTAGGCAGGTCAAAAAGGTCAAAAATTGGATGGAGATTAAGCAATGTGGAAAGGAATAGAAGTGCTGAGAAAATTAGAGATTATGAAAATAGTAACCAGGTGGTTGGAATACGCATGAAAAAATAATTAGCGCTAAACAAAACTGAATGATATGCCATTGCTGAGGCTCCACACATATCTAAATTGGAAGTTATCTTCTTCTTGTCACTTTTAAAGCCAAGATGAGAGTACTTACTCTATAAGCGAGAGATAATGACCCTCAGAAATTATTTTACCACATTTTCAGCTTTCAATGAAAATGTCTGCTTTAAGGCGGGGAGTCAGTTACTATAGCCCACATGGACTTACTATTGGTGAAGATCTCAGGCTACAATTTTATAGCCTGTTTTATATTGCTCTCTATTACAAGCATTTAGATGAATATAGTCAGTGGCAATGCCAGTATTATAGCTCATATTAGCGTGTACCTTTATTATTATTAAGCTACCATTGTTCCTTTACCAATTCAAGGTGTTTGTGATAAGATATCAATTTTAGTACCCATAAGCTGTATCTATAAAGAACTCTAAAGCAATCAAAGATACAAGCAGCCAGCTGTGTGGTTATTAAACACAGTGACTAACTCTCAACAAAGGACAGAAACTGATAAGGTATTCCAATATCAACCACGTTTGTTTGGCCATAATCTCGTGCTGACCTTTGCCGCTGACCTTTGCCTGTTTAATTAACTAAGGTATTTACTTGCAAAAGTAGTAGCGTTCAACTTATGTTAAAAGAATTCATTTTGGCTGTTACAAAAAGTAACACTTCCAGAGTTACGTACAGACAAACCTGGAGAGAAGATGCAAGAAGAGCAGGCGGTAGAGAAATCTAAAGATCAAAGCTCAGAGAAGGAGTTTGGCATGGATGGACAATTGTAACTATTTATTATTAAATGAATGATCCATGATTGAAAAATGCAACAGCAACATTAAGACTCTTTTAAATATAATATGCATTTTTTTACACCAAACTGTTTAGTTCGAAAAAAAGCGCAATTAAGCAACAACATTAGATGAAAATGGCATCATTTACAAGATGGAAGAGCCATGTGGAAAAATATGATTCTTCTTAATGAGATTAAGGACACTTTTGGACTCTTTACACGAGAAGAGAAGCAATATGACAAAACGTTGAGAAAATGTCCGCCGTAGAAATTGCCAGTACTAAACCAGTCATTTTATTTTAAGCATGTTAGTATATTTGAAAATATCTTCTATTCACTGCCTTCAGCAATAACCAACTAAATCATTGATTACTCTATGGCCTGTGAAAAACTTTGATGAAACATTTTTAGTATACACCAAACACTTTTGTTTTAGAGCGAGCTCTTGTCTGCCTAGATTGCTTAAAATATTAATCATGGTTTTTAATGATGCGTTTTCACACCATGCTAAAGCTGGTGTGGTAGTGTACCGCGAATCTAACGTCAATCAACGCGGAAGTACTATAATTCAACTAAAATGATACGAGAATGAGAACGTGAATCTGAATGCTTCTCTTGTAATGCCTCTCATGTATCAAACCAAAAACACAAATATAAGGTTAACCAATCAGGGATGGTCGTGCATGTAAAGGTTAACTAAACAAGAACTGTTTGCGTCATTTTAAAGTTAAAGCAACGAGTGGGTTTTACCAATTTAGCCTATTAGAAATAGAGGCTATCATATTAGTAGCATGAAATCGTCTTCTTTTTTTACTTTGATACAGTTTAGTGGTTGTCTTATCATGAAATCATTACAAAACTTGCAAATCAGCATCCATTATAGGAAGGATACATCACAGCCTAATAAGCTTACAACATTGTTCTCAGGATATACATATATGTTATAGACCAGATAGTGATACTAAGGCTCTCTGTCTTGAATCAGACATGCATACTAAGGCTATTTCTCATAGATCTGAAATGAATACTTAGGCTATCCGCTATAGATCGCACATGAACACTAAAGCTATCTGTTATAGATCAGACATGAACACCAAGGCTATCTGCTATCATAAGACATGATCACTAAAGCTATCTGTCGTAAATATAACATGAATACTAAGGCTATCTACGGTAGATTAGACACGAATACTAAGGCCATCTGTTATAGATCAAACGTGAATACTAAAGCCATCTGCAGTAGATCGCACATGAACACTAAGGCTATCTGCTATAGATCAGACATGAATACTAAGGCTATCTGTTATAGATCAAACATGAATAGGCTACCAAAGCTATCTGTTATAGATTAAACATGAATACTAGAGCTATCTGATATAGATCAACATGAGCACTAAGGCTATCTGATATGGATAAGATACAGCCTAAGTACTAAGGCCATCTTTTATAGATCAAACATGACCACTAAGGCTATCTGATGCAGATCAGATATAAATTTTAACTCAGTTATTAAATTAGCCTTAGCGTTGGCCAACATTAACGCCTCTACAATCTTTGGAAACTACATTACGAATTTCCCATATACCCATGCTAACTATAAAAATGAGAACTCAATAATTTCTATTCAATCTAATATACAGACTGTCTATCTTTTCAATTTCTAGAAGGTAAGTAGTACTTACTTGATTACAGCAACACATTATGAATCTGTTAAAAACTCTCAACACCCTTAGCTGTCTACTCTATCATCAAATTAAACGTGCGCGAAGTCTAACAGCAGCATGTTTTTTTAGCGAAATGTTAGCAGTATTGAGGTTACTCACCAGTTGAGAGAGTATCGTTTCCTGATGATCATCAGTACAACAATGCCGACGATGATCACAAACAGCACAACAGAAACGGCTATGACCACTATGTACACTGGTTCAGGCAACATCGTGGAAACAATTCTTATTTGAGAGGAAGCAACTGCTGCAACAATAAAATATTTGGTACTTGGTAAAAGGTGTAACTGAGAGTTGCCTACACTCAGTTGTAAATAATTCTTCAAAAGACTGTTTGATGGTGTGAAGAAAGGGAATAATAACAACTCAAAGGATTAATGTAGTGTTTTATGAGAAAGTTAGTGGTAAATACATATCACAGGTGACATTGGTCCTTTTGGTTATTGAATAAAACTTTTTAACAGTATTCTAAGTAAACAGTTGCCATGGCTACAAAGAAGCAGCCGCATGAGTAAGTACAATCTCAACTGAATGAGTATGACAGAAGATCTTGAAAAAATGAGCTGCATTTTAGGTTTAATACTTGTAAGAAGACATAGCAGAGGATAAATTTGTAATGGCAACTGGTGGGAGTGGCAGAGGGAATGAAAAGGAAATAAAAACTTGAAGCCTAAAGAGTGAGCTGAAATATATAGGGAGAAAAGAATATAGAAATATGCACAAAGTGTCAATGACAAATACTGAATTAAAAAAACAAGTAGAGTCAGAATGGTTATGGAAAGTTAGCTATGCGGACAAAAACAAAGAACAAACTTGAATACTAATAGATCTAAAAAATACAGAAAATACTTGATTTCTCCTAAACTACTTGATAAATCTGTCATCTAAGATTAGGCTACAGACTTTAAAAGTATATTCTAACCGTGAGTCTGTTATGTCAGGCTGAAGCATCACTAAAAGTCCCTCAGTTAAACGTACTGCGTGGTCAGCTAGTATTAACTCCTGTACATAGACATTCTTCCATAAATGAAAGAGCGTCCCAAGGCCCTGTCTAGCTGTTTACTTTTATTACTTGTGCGTAACTACATCAAAGTTGGCGATAGGCGTGCTATTTGCTATTGCAACAGCGTATACGGCGTTTATAGTGAATCAATTCTGAAGTAATTACTTTGAATAGAGACACCATATCTTGAATTCAAGGAAAGAAGATGCTTTGACCTTAATAGAATTAAAGAGAGGAACAATAGAGTCAATGCGATTTCATTCCTAAGTGTAAATACTTGCTGAAATCCGACCCAATGAATGCCTTTACACTTGAGTGAACACAGTTTATCCCTTAGTGTCTTTCTCAGCCAGTTTAGCAAATTTACACTACCAGGTCATCTGAATGTGTTGTTTAGCATTCATAGCATGTGGTCTATGGTATTCACTGTAGATAGAGTTCTAATATTCTCAACAAATTTAATTAAGTCTTATCAGCTTATCACACTTCTCTAGCGTTACTTGGACAGAACTGACACATTGCTTGATAAGTTCATATTTTAAATTACCAAACGCCTCAGATCTAAAGGTTAGGTTCATGATTTATATACATAATACAGATGTTTAATTGTTTACCTCTGATTCCAAGACTATGGTTTTGTTTTAACAAAATAATGATGGTTCATGGTTTATCTTTGATCTTAAGACGTGTTCATAATTTCTACAGAAACTAGTTAAGTGTCGTTATTAGCCTGCGATTTCTCTCTAGCGCACACTGAGCATCCTTCATTACTAGTTTGTGATTTTAAGGCTATCAGTTATTACATTCACACCCTCTGATCCACCCTTATTATTTTCCGATTCTCAGTCCGAAAAAGAAACCGATCATGGTTAGCCCATGAGTCTATAGCAAAGAGGGGCCATGAGTTGGGATGGTTATACTGATGCTCCGTATAGCATTCTGATTGTAAATTAATGCGCTAGTGTTTTTATTCTAAACAACCACCAAGGCTGTTAAGAGTAGAACAGGAATTCTGCTGGTAAATACACCCTCTTAATATGACATAGGCTACATTCCTTGAGGGACAAAGAAGGAATGTACTGGTACGTATTATTTCAGCTCATCTTATCAACCAATCTGATGGTCCAGACCACACTTGCTACTCTTAAGTTGAACAAAACAGAAGTGGAAGTAAAACCCCTATCTATTGTCTTCACTGGTCTTCCTAACTTCTCTACAACCTTTTAGGTCCTGCACCAAAGCATAACAAACTCATCCTTATGGGACCTACCTGCCGTCTACTAAGTCATCAAATACGTTTGGTTTCAAAAACTCTATTTAGTTTCCAAGAACATTAAACATTTATATGCTGAATGCACACTCTTTATACAGTTAATTCTGTGAAGTTGAATAATTCTTTTGTGAATGACTCTCATCCCACCTCTTTTAGTTTCTGCCCATCAGCCAAGGTCATCAATCAAGATTAAAAGCTCTGGAGTTTTGTACAGCACTATCTATTTATGAATTTTGACTTATTGCCTGGAAGTTGTTAAAATATTTTTTTGCTGCATCGCTTCGCACATTTTATTAAATTAGGTGCTCCCTAATGGAGCCAAAAAACAATTTGATTCATAGAGTTGGATTATATTTCATAAAATGATTCCCAAATATCTGTGCCGAGATTCCAGGTTTGGGGAAAGAAGTTTTGGTGTCCAAAGGTCTAGGATGTCCAATCTGATCACCTGCTCTAGCCAAACTAACGACCCATGTATTCACAGCTCAACATTGATTTCTCTGAGCTCAATTGGTATCAAAAATGAAACCACTTATAAAAACTCATACACCTCATTAAAACTGACTACATTTGATCTTAGGTGTGTTTTGGGAGACATAAGGGAACAGTTATACGAACAAACAGCCAGAGCTTAATGCATTGCTTACGCCATATTTAATGCAAAAAGCAGACAACTCCAACCAATGCTAGACCCAACTGGAAATCTTAGAGCTTTAATTTTCCATATAAATGATCCACAATCAATTTGATGGAAAACTTTGCATTCGATTAAAGCAACTGCTCTCAATAAGCATCTTTGCATTTGTAGATTGTTGTTATGAACGCAGTGCAGGCGTTTGTGGTGAAAATCTACTCGCATGCTGCTGGCTATCTGATTAAAAAACAGAAAAATCCCAGTCAACACAGCACCTACTTTTAGTATATACAGCTATATATATACATAAATTACCCAAGCTCGAGTAGACATGACATTTGGATTAACAGGTTTGGAGAGACAATCTTAATATGTATTTAACTATTTCATATAATTAGTACACTATTACGTTCTACATATCACTTCACAAAATCTTTGAGCATATTGCATTGTCCAAACTTGCTCATTTCCATATTTGTGTTACAGGTTTCCAAATCCTGAGTAAACTATGCCTAAAATATTCATATTTTTCCTTTAAAACATATGAAAAATGTTTGTTCAACTCATTCAAAAATTCCTCCATTCTGTCTTTTCATGTTTTTTAATTCTATTAGCGTAAAATGAAAAAGCATCATATTTTGATGATTACCAATGCCAATAATACGTTATATGTACAATATTATTATATTATTAAATATTTTGCAAGTTTTATTTATACACATTTATTAACAGAATCACACTTTGATGCATGGGTTTGTGTCTGTTTTAAGTCCAACTTTATTTAACCATTTGATGCCTGCTGAGAACAAAGTACATTATTATTATTAATATTATTATTATTATTGAGATTCCTTAATTGTCCTTAACCTTACTATTGCCTTTAGCCTTCCACCCTGAAGTAGGAATGATAACCATATATTTTTATTTCAATTGCGCCTTGGTGTGCACCAACTCTAGGGTTCACTAGGAGTTTGTCAGTAAGACTACAGAGAACTAGATACAGAGAAAGAGAATGATAGAGAATGAGAGAATGAATGAGAGAATGAATGAGAGAAAGAGAGAGAGGGAGAGAGCGCGCGAGAGAGAGAACAACAGACAAAGGAGGAGAGAGAGATGGGGAGAGAAGAGTAGGAAGGGGGAGAGAGGGTGAGAGAGGGGGCAAGGAAAAGAGAGAGGGGTAGAGAGGGGGAGAGAGGAGGAGAGAGGGGAAGAGAGGGAAAGAGAGAGGGAGAAGGAGTGAGCGGGAGAGAGTGAAGCAGAGAGAGGCTAAAAGGGGGAGAGTGAGGGGAAAAGGGGGAGAGAGGGGGAGAGTAGAAGAAAGGTGGAAGAAAGGTGGAAAGAGGGGGAGAGAGGAGGGAGGGGGAGAGACGGGGAGAGAAGAGAGCGGGGGAGAAAGGGGGAGGGAGAGGGGAAGAGGGGGAGAGAGGGGGAGAGAGGGGGAGAGTGGAAGAAAGGTGGAAGAAAGGTGGAGAGAGGGGGAGAAAGGGGGAGAGAGGGGGAGAGAAGAAGAGAGAGGGGGAGAGAGCGGGAAAAAGAGAGGAGGAAAGAGTAGGAGAGAGGGAGACAGATGAGGAGTGAAGGAGAGAAAGGTGGGGAGAGAGGGAGAAAGAGAAAGGAAAAGGGAGAAAGATAGAGAGATAGAGAGGGAGCAAGAGAGAGAAAGAAAGAAGAGAGCGATTATTGATTATTAATTTGGATGTTTAAAAATTACCCACAGTTCTCCTTTTTATAGGGTTTCATAGCCAAGTTAGGCGCAATACAGCAGGAACGACGCTGACAGCTGCAGTGAATGCTATCCAGTTGGAAGAACAAAGGCTACTGTCTGGAAGATGAAGGCAGCAGTTGCAAGACTTTAGCTGATGCCTAAGTTTAGAGTGATTAGTGATGTTTGTCTCCATCATGAAAGACAAATGTATGCTCAGTTTCTAAAATATGTATGGGTTGTGATCATGTGGCAGCTTGCCCGCTGCCATTAGCATTGGCTAATTATTATTTATTTAAGTAAACATATAGATTGATTTCAGTCGCTGACCTGCAGATGTTCACTATGAAGAAAGAAAACTGCAATAGAGTGCGGACGGCATTTAGAACGGTCACGACAGCAAAAGACAGATATCTTCCTAAACAGACCTGCTTGGCAGCCAGAACGAAACATAAGAGTAATATTGATGCACCCATCAGTAACCCTTGGGTGAGCATTTGATATTCCATAAATAATTATGGTTATTTGTATTTAACCAAAGGCTAAGGAGGCGTATGTGACATTCAAACAGCAGGTGCTCTAATCAGAAAGTAGCTGACTTCATGTACTAATAGCAGCTCACTCGGCTGAAGAGTAATGATGGTAGCAAAGCACCTGCTCTCACTATTCAGCCCTAATATGAGAACACTCGGCCAGAGAGTCTTTCTTAGTTTCCAAGATCGGTTACAATTTTCTAAGTTATAGTTTTCCATAACATCAATATAACAAGTCAAAGGAATTCTGGGAATTTTAAACATATAACTCCGGCTTAAGAAAATTGCAACAATATAATGGTGATATTAAATGTTTTGGGTCATTCGCTTTGGCAGTCTGTGCTTTTTATTATTTTATATTACAATGTGTTACATTTTACTTCATTGCACCATATTTTATTATGTTATATTATATAATGCATTACATTGCTATAATATAATACAACTCATGAGGTAATATTACATTTTAGTATACCTACTATATTTAATTGCATAATGTTATGTTGTAGGGTACTATGATTAGTGGTATAATATTATATTAAATTCAATGATATTGAATGATGAAATATTAGATTTTGGTTTTAATCTATGTTATTTTAGGTTAAGTAGATCTTACAGTCATTTGATAGTCATATCATCCTAAGTACTATTTTATTATGGATTTGCTTCCCCTTGGTTCATGGGGGTTGAAAGGCTGAACTGGTCTTTTTTAAAATAATCCTTTATATTCCTGACTATATTGGATTTTTTTTGAATAATTTAGATTCTATTGGATAAAAATCTTTAGGTTTTCATTGTGTTTATGATCTTAAATTACACTTTTAAACAGAAATATGAGTTCGGGAAAAATTACAGCTGCTAAGTCTTCCAGGGGTTGTCTCCCCTTGGTGAAAACATTGCTACTAAGAAACTAATTACGAACATGACTTACTCGAAAAATTCATAAGTTTCTGTAGCAGACAGCCATTGCTACCAATCTATTAATAAAAATAATATTAATAGTAATAACAATAGTAATAATAATAGTAATAATAATAGTAATAATAATAATGAAGTAATAACAAAGCCTTGTTCAGTTACCTTTCTTCAGAGGAGACTATAAAAAGGAAAGAGAAATATGACACTCGTCTGCTGATGGCAGCTGGCAGCATGAAGTTACGTTAGTATTATGAAGGTTGACACAGATTCTGCCAATAATTATTATGAAACTAGATAAGCAAACCTACTAGAAGAAACTTTTAACTTGTGACCATAATGCATCGTCTCGGCAGTAATAAACTACATTTAAAAATAAACTTCAGAATTTTTAGTGTCAGAACTGATGAGAAGAACAATGCATTCATTATCTTATTTGCATTACATTAAATGTTATGTTAACTCTTAGGCTATATCATTAAAATTTTAGGGCTAAGTTATGTATGACAGCCAACAAAAAATGTAGCAGTAAAGATTTATAAAGACCTGACGCTCAAATCTCCGTAAGGAGCCTCTTTCACATTGTGTATTATTAGTTGACTAAATTCTCCAGTCCTACTTAAAATTCCATGTTCTGTAAAAGTAAGTTATAATCTTTCACGCAGTAGGTATTTTATATATGACATCAATCAGATGCATAGTGTCATAAATTCATGCGGAGCTTCATTTCTTTTCAATTGGTTAGTTTGCAAACAACAGCAAATGCCAGAAACAACGTTGGTTACATTTTTCTACAGCGCTAAGTCTAACAGAGTCTAACAGACTTTTTCTAAGTCTAACAGACTTTTACAGCGTGTCTCTCTGAATCGAGACCAGCATGAGTTATAATGCTTGGCTAGTAAAAATGACTATTCAAAAGTTCTATAGCAATTAAATGGGCAGCTAACCTATCGGTATTAGCTTTTGTAAAGTAATGGGGAGTCGGCACTACCCTACCTTGTTATAATAGTTAGTCTCCTTAGAAACATGTCTATAGAAAAGTAAACAAATCCACGTAGAAACCAAGCGCAATGAGATATGGGCAATCTATCTACATAATTATAGAGCTGTGTGCTCTTTATGGATACTAAATATTTATCTGAGTTATGTTAAATACTAAAATAAAACACTCTAGCAGTGTGACAATTAGCTTCCACAGAAATTGACCCCTCCTCACAAGGGTACATAATAGTTTACTATGATAATATAATTGAATTTAGTATGATAATATATTAATATAATTATCATTTGTTAATAATTCATTTTGATAATACAATATTAGTTTATTTTTATATATAATAATATTATATGATTAATACTATTATATATGGTTAATAATATTATATAGTATTAATAATAACGCATAATATTATTATATTATAATACTATGATAATATTATATTATGTATGTTTGCTAGTAAATATAGTATAATGTTATTATAATATAATTTATTGTATATTATAATGGTATTAAATTATATTTAATACTGCTATAGGAAAATATGAAATTAATAATTATATAGAGTCGAGGCTCCTGTAACGCTTACCTCCTATAATGTAAATTTCAGAGAACGTAAAAAAATTATGTAAAGTTTATGCATCGAACTACGTAAAAATTCCATTTAACGTAGTATCAAGTCAGGGCAACGTTTCAAATTCATTTTGAAGGGTAACTTTTCTCGCGTTATATCTATTATATGTACAACTTCCAAGGCATTCTGGCCAGATGTGTCAACAAAACAGAGAATAGGGTAGCTGCGCAATTGTTCATAAATATTTAAAGGCGATCGATTGGTACATGTGTTACAGCGTCGATCTACTAATCTGAATGTCACAGGTTGGAGTATTGATTGTTGGTAGTTATCCTAACCTTGACCTCTGGATACAAGTAGATGACAAACAAGTAGACACCACTCTTTTTGTAGTAAAAATATATTTTTGCTTTGTTTCATTGTAAATATATAAAATACATGTACTTGCTAATTAGATATACTTTGCAGAATATACTTTGCTGTCTATAAAAAATAAATCTTTGTAAATGGTCATTTTTTGGTGTGATAAACAATGCCTGTGAGCTCCCCATCAACTTGTTGTTTTGTCTTATTGTAGACGTACAAAATATTTGTTATTAGTCATACTATGCAGAATAGACTGCTGTTCAGAAAAATTTGCGAATCGTTGTAAATGAACGTCGAAAATGTGCAGTTCCTATCCACTTGTTGTAAATTTACCGCAATCACAGTTTATAAAACCACTGAGATTGATCATAAAAAGGAAAAGATTTGTCTGTGCAAACCAGTAACACTACAGCTATGGTACAGCCAACAAATTAAAAAGTTTGTTCTAGTTTTTTCTTTTTGTATGGTCTAAGGTATCAAAGTTTAGAAAATCTTGGTACAGAGATTCGGCAATTTACATGTATTTTACTATTTGTATAACATAAATTCCCTGCAGCGTGAACGTTCCTTGAACAAGTGTATTGCATTTTAGGAGCGTCTAATAGAACTTACAGGTAATATAATTTACTGTTGCAAAGCATGACCGAAGTCTAATTTATTAAATGGCTGAAAAGGGCAGTGGTTGCCTAAGCTAAAGGGTTATACAATTGGATGATCATAACTTCCTTTTTGGCTGTGAGATTATGCGTGTCTATGACAAGGTCATACGGGAAGGCTCGACAGAAAGAGTAGGAACAGGTAGAGAAGGATAGGGAAGGGTAGGAGGGAAAGAAAATAACAAGAAAGAAAAGAAGAAATAAGAGTAAGAGGTAGCGGAGAGAGAAGAGGGGAGAAAAAATTGCGAAGAGAGAGAGATAAAAGGTGAAATGGGAGAGAAAGCAAAAGAGTAGGAAAAAATAGTTTTGTTGCATTATTTAAGGTCGTACATATATGAGATGATACAAAAATTGTTTGGAAATGGGTGCTCTACAAAATTACACAAGATATCTAAAATTTGTATTCGATGATATTATGCTGGTGCATCATGAACAATTAAAAAGCTGATAGACCTCATAGTAGCTCTGCAAAGCTCTAAACAAAAAACTCGTTTCTCACCAGATGAATTTCTGGAATCGCTAAAAAATTATCCTTCTAAAAGGAGGATGAGAGTCAGTAGTTGAAACCTAGATAAAATATGTACACTAGTAGCCACCAAACGAACTGGCCAGTTTAGGTTATATAATTCTTTAAGTATTCGCACGTTTTGTATTTTCTCATGAACGGTGTCTTAAATGAGACAGCAACCAATCTTTCAAGGCAGGTATGAGAGGCATGAGGCTGCAACCAACTCATCATAGCTTACATTAGGACTCAGATTAAAGGTACACACACCATCATTTTTCAGGTTTATTGCCTGAACTTTTTCATCAAAGACTACACAGCATTATTGAGCAATCAATGTGGTTAATAAATGTGGACATATCCTTCATTAAACACTTCTAATCGCTAAAAAACAATTGATGCGGAGGAGAAAAAAAAGATAGGGAGTAGCATGTTAAAATAAGTTGCCACGGTAACAAAAACAAAAAGCTGTCCAATATTCATCCTCCGTAATGATTGTCTAATCACACATCCACATGAGCACAGGATGTGATTGATTACATGTGACATTACAAAGCATGGCATCCTTTTAATTGGTTTAATGGTGGGCAGAAGTATTAAAGAATAAATACCCCTGAGCAACTAGGACTTAACCTACACACTTATAGACATGCACAACAGCTGCCTCCTCATCCAATTGATTGAGTCAGCTACAACCTACGGATACTAGCTGTTAATCAGAGCACTTTGACAGGAGATAGAGTTGTCTTCTCTGTCCTAGCTTTATACAGGTGTATTTTAACCTTTTACTTTGCTCATCCAACAATAGAATATGCCTTATTGTATCTTTCAATACTATGAAAAAATGAAGAGAGAAATAAAATCTATTTGTCGTCTGCAGGTCGATGGCTGGTCATAAAAAGTCAGTTTGACTAATCTAACTAGGTTGAGGTCGGAGTGACGCAGGTAATTCTGAATCATTTCGAGCCTTAGTATTGTGCCACCTGTAAAGTGCACTCACTTAACAGGATGTTTACGCCTAACGCAAACACAATAGGCTAAATCACCTCTAGGCGTAGAATGACATTTGCTAGCGTCCTGTCAATAAAACACTGTATAACATAGCACGGAGGTTAGCATAGATGTTTGAAACATCTAGCAAGTACATACAGATAGTCATCATTTAAAAGGTTTGTT
Organism: Watersipora subatra; assembly: GCF_963576615.1. Classification (NCBI taxonomy): domain Eukaryota; kingdom Metazoa; phylum Bryozoa; class Gymnolaemata; order Cheilostomatida; family Watersiporidae; genus Watersipora; species Watersipora subatra. Next base: position 429,028 of record NC_088713.1, read on the forward strand.
TTACAGTGATTTCGAGTTACGTTGAAAAAATTATAAAAACTGTGAAGTGGTGACAAAAGAACAATTTGTAAAAATGAAATGAGAAATGCAAAAAAATAGGCGTAAAGATTAGCCAAAAATATGAACACTTACCACAATGAACTCTAAGGTGGTCAAACAATTGCTTACAAGCTTTTACAGATTTAAAAGCTTAATAAAAAAGTTAACATTTAATTCATTTGTTAAAAGTTTACACTTACTATTAAACGCTAATAGAAATTAAAGAAAGAGAAAAAGTGAAAAGGTACATCACAGTTTAAATAACTTATACATAATTACGGACTACAGCAGCCTACAACTAAACACAATGTTTATCAACAAAGACTTGAAGATGAGTTCATTTAATTATGGAAGCGCTTCATGACGGGATCTTCAGAATGAAATACTGTTGCTAAGGGAAGAAAACATCTATGGAAAAATAAATCGGAGATCGAAATACTAATAACAAAAGGTCTAATTAAGAAAATAGACCAAAAAGGAAAAGATAAAAAAATGAAACTAAGCTGTAGATGCCTAACAAGGAGGTCAAGTAATAGACATAATTGAGGAACTATAAGTAACGTAGGTAGAGATGACAAGGAGTTTGCATTACTTTAATTAAGGTAGTACTTAGGCTATAAAAATTGTGTGGCTTAGAGCTGATATATAGATAACACCTTGCTAATTCAACAAAGCTTCGTAAGTGTTAAAGCTGACACTTGCTGGCAGCTGGTAGAAGTACATTTAGTTAGTGATGAGGTCCAACTAAGGAGCTGTTACTTTTACTTTAAGGAATTATTTACAAAATATTTTGCGAGATATTTTTATGGTACCTTTAGGTTTATTTAAACAATGCATAGAAGTACTTACATAGTACTTCTATGTACCATAGAAGTACTTGCATAGTACTTCTATGGTACATATTTTATACTTCTATAACATTCATGATATTTCTATGACATGTATTATCGATTGTAAATCGATAAATTTCCTTTTTATTGAATTCCTAGGTTATAATTTTTTAACATGAACTCGTTTTTCCATGAGACCTCTTGGCTTTCATCGTAATTGATCAGTGATATTAGGTTTAATAAAATGAAATTACTCTGCTACAAAGAAGAATATATTTTTTCATGTAAAATAGTAATTTGTATGGAGCCTTGATCCAGCCTGTCTGATTGTTAATATTTGGTAATCGCTAGTGTTTTTATGTGAGTTTATCATCACAATATTTGTGACAATATAAATAACTGACACTAAAGAATTTGTTAATATGATGGAACTTGTTCTTTGGAAGCCATAAAAATGTCATTTCCACCTGATGATGTGTTGAATGCAAAATAAAACCTATAATCTATCAGCGTATCAACAAGCTAAAACAACAAAGCCTCGTATATCTTATTTCCATAATTCTTATTTCCTGTGGCAATAACCACCTGCAATACAGTGGTAAGTAATATCGACTAAAATTATCTTTTACTAGTGGTAAGCTTGGTGTTGCTTAAGATTGCTCCAGCCATAATTGCTTCACGGCGTTCACAACAACAATCTATGAGCGTGATCATTAAAAGTACTTCTCAAAGATGAATCTACACAAGATGGTAACATATTTTGCCAGAAAGTATTACCATTTTTTATCATTTGCAATTGTTTTTAACATTTGAGGGAATCTGACTTCTAAGATGTTTTAGGATTAAAATTGACAAAACTTGATCTCCGTTGCGATACTCAGAAAAACAATGTGTGAAATGACATCACTAGTTGCTATTGTTGCTTTATATGGAATGGGCTATTACGCTCAAATTGCGGCATCGAGTGTCTCTATTATGTCAGCCTCTTTGCAACTATTATAGATCGCATAATCATGCCTTTGCTTGATTTGTGAGTTGTAATCATGATTAAGTTTGGTCGATAATTTTCAAGCATCGTGACAGTTAGATCACCTCAGGTAGTACCGATACTTTCTGATAAAATCTAGTAAAATTTCTAAGTAGTCTAAGAAATGCCTAACTGCACGCTTCAAGGACTATACAGACTCATTCAACCATGACTAGCCATGACAATGCTTCATTGCTGCTCTGGCATTTAGCAAAAGCTGAATTTAGCAAGCACAACTCTCTACATCAATAGCTTTGCAAAGGAGGCGTAGACAGGCAACTCCATTATCGAATACATTTTTTTGTAAAATACTTTTTATCATTTAATGTGAGGAGCAGAGCTGGTCAATAACAAATATGGCTTATCTCTGTCACTAACCAACTAACAAACTAACGAACTAACAACTAAGCCCCCTAAATACTTCATATGACTGATAATTATGATTGTGTATAGAATTTTTATGAACTCTCTGAGTTTAGCGGAACCACTGGGCCAGAAAAATAAAATATAAAAGTCTTGCAGATTTTCAGTAGTTCGTTACAACATTTGAACTGGTAGTAGTTTGGACCATTTTAAAAAGATAAGTGACCCTAACCTCTGCTTTTTAGGTTTCAAGGTACATAAAGCATTTTTAATGCCTGCTCATTTTGTTCCGTTACTAAACAAGATGAGAGGACCAGATGTCTAACCAGGAGAGAATGTACTAGAAATAAGGAAGCTATAATACTTCAATAGAACACAAGCTAGGGTGAAAGGAGCCGCAGTAAATGACCTGTCTTCTTCCGAAATAACTCCATGTTAGCCAAATTATGTGGTAAGAACAGCTCTATGTTATTCACATGATATGGTAGAAAAACTCTAACGTATGTTGGTCACACGGTATGGTAAAACAATTTTATGTTAGTCACATGATACGGTAGGAACAGCTCTATGCTACTCACATGGTGTGTAGAAACAGCTCTATGTTACCCACATGGTATGTTAGGAACAATTTTATGTTAGTCACTTGGTATGGTAGGAACAGGAACTTATGTTAATCACATGGTATGGTAGGAACAACTCTATTTTAGTCACAAGGCATGGTAGGAACAACTCTATCTTAGTCACAAGTCATGGTAGGAACAATTCTATGTTACTCATGTGGTATGGTAGGAATGACTCTGTGTTAATCGTATGATATGCTATAAATACTAGCAATTTTTCACACTGTGTACGGTAATACAAACTAGCCAGAGATCTACTAGAGTTAGCTTCTGAGTCTATCATAAAGCATTAGATATTATATAAGCTGCATTAAGCTTCTAACATGCTCTGTTCTTGTAAAAGACTGCCCAAAATGATTCTACGTGTAATACTTCTTCGAAAAGCGGAGTCTACTAGGGTTCCAACTGTGTATGCTTGTTTACTAAACTAAATTGGTTTAGATGCAAATGTCTAAATAGTTCAAAATGGTTATCTGCCAATGTCTATCGATCACCTGTTACAGTCTATCAATTATCTGTAACTCTCGCTTAGTTACTTGTCACTGTCTATCAGTTTCGTATCACTGGCTATCAATCACCTGTTACTGTTTATCACTCACTTGCCACTGTCTATCACTGACTTTTTTTTATCTATCAATCACCTGTCACGGTCTATCAACTATCAATAATTTTGTTTTCAAATATCTACAATTCTACAAACTTTCGATCTTTTATCTATCATTGTCTTTTATTCAAAGCACAATATTCTTCACCTGTAAATTTTTCTATCGTATTTTGATCAAACTATTTGAATACTTTAAAATGAAATAATAGAGGATTCGTCACTCCAACTATGCTAGAAATACCAGCAGTTAAAATTCTACTATTTGCATGAAGTCATAGTCAGGGTAAATGACAGCGAATGACCCAATAAGTAGATCGAATGAGACAATTCTAGGTATACTTCTGTACATTGGAGAATATAAAAATGGTATTTCCTTTTCATTGCACAACCATAGCCAAGGAACATGGATTAATGAACCAAGCCAGCAGCTATGATGCAAAACAAAATACATTTTATCAGTGTGTCTGATGAAACATGTTTCAAGGTCGTTTAAAATAGGTGAGAATTCCAACAGCTAGTTCAGATATTTACGATCCAGCAAGAAAACTTTCTATAGACACAAGCAATCACAGAGACAGAAAGAGTGTATGAGGGCTTTCACAGAAATACCAACTACAAGAATGAATATTTCTTCAAAGAATGAGGATTATGTTTGCTTTACTCGCTTCTCTATAAATAGTACTCCGGCATTCTATTCACAGGTCATGCGCTCTAGACACTGGGCCATCAAATAAGTGGCCATAGTCTAGCCAAAGCTGTTGTATAATGCTGCCAAGACATTAGCAAAGTGGGAATATAATTCACTTGCCATAATAAGAGCACTGTTTATTCCTCTGTCATAAACCATGGTTGAAAGTTGTGAGAAACTTGAAACCTACGAAATTCACCATAACCAACCAATGCGCTATTACATGCATGAATAATTCGCCTCCCAGCATCTTATAATTATCGTGCATATAGATATAATCAGTGCTTTACTGCCACACCTGACCAACCCTTCACATAAAATCAATAAGCTGAGAAAAAGCACATGTCACTATGTGTCACTCATCTTAGACCCTCTCACGTAGTTCTCAAAGTTTATTGCTCTGCACAGAAAAGTTTATAGTGCTGATAGATGTTCAAACTAGAAGTTAACAGTGACATGATGCCAAACATATGCCAGCAAATTATTGGAATTGCTTGTCATGAGCTTACGTAAAATCAATTTAAAACAATTTAACAATTGATGAACTGAGGGCTGAGGCTTTCAAAAGTTCCTTCGTTATTCTGCTGTGTATTAACAAATCATTCACTCAGAGACTCTATGTTGTTGTTAAAGGTGTAGCCAAAGATCCACAGCTAAACTTTGAATTTGTTGATTGCCTATGTTAATGTTAGGGTGAAACCAATATCCATGGCCAACCTCTGAAACTGGTGGCTGTCTGTGTTATTGTTAAGAGTGAAGATAGAGATCTACAGCCTACCTCTGAGTTTGTTGGCTGTTTATGTTATTGCTAGGCGTGTAGCTGAAGATCTTCAGCCTACCTTTGAGTGTGGTGGCTGTTTATGTTATTGCTAGGCGTGTAGCTGAAGATCTTCAGCCTACCTCTGAGTTTGTTGGCTGTTTATGTTATTGCTAGGCGTGTAGCTGAAGATCTTCAGCCTACCTTTGAGTGTGGTGGCTGTTTATGTTATTGCTAGGCGTGTAGCTGAAGATCTTCAGCCTACCTTTGAGTGTGGTGGCTGTTGAGTCAGCAGGCTAACATCCACAGCTAGTTTAATAGAAGCTCCAGTTTGTATATAAATAATGAATCAATTATTAATAAGACATTAAATGAGATATTTAGAAGCAATCCCTTGGTAATACCTTGGAATTAAAAAGCTCAAAAGTGAGTTTGATAGATATGACGGCATAGAACTGATCATTTATTTATTTAAAATCACTTGAGTCATTGATTAGGAGTTATCCTCACACACAAGTAAATCTAGAATTAGGAGCTCACTCACAGGATTTTTGATGTAAAGTACTTTCATTCCTATGCATTGGCATATTTCAGATGAAGATGAAAGACAACATATTGTGTTTAAAGTGATGACAGCTGTAGCATTTACTTTTACTTTAGCTGGATTCCTACACCTGTTGACTCTATACATTTATAGATCAGTATGCACTCAGTTTAAGCTAATTCATCCATGGCAGTAAAGCTTTGATACGATTGTGCACTAACGAGTTTTGGTTTACCTCTTTCAAATGACCGTATAAGCTTTTTCTATAGCATACAATACCAATAGGATAATCTGAGTGTATGGTATAGTTGTAAAAACAGTACTGCACAGTCAGAAAAAAACTGTTTAACACTACATATCTTATTTTAGAAGATATACAATGAAAACAATTTACTACTAAGGAATTCTGAGAACATAAATAAAAGCAGAAAATAGTTGTCGTTTAAACACTATTGAAAGCTTGAATCTGGTACCTATATCGCTCTACACCATATACCAAAACCTCTATATCATATACCTATACCTCTCTAGATCATATACCTATACCTATCTACATCATATATCTACACCTCTCTATATCATATACCTACACCTCTCCACATCATATATCTACACCTCTCTATATCATATACCTACACCTTTCCACATCTATATCTACACCTCTCTACATCCTATACCTCCACCTCTTTATATCATATACCTACACCTCTCTATATCATATACCTATACCTCTCTTCATCATATACCTACACCTCTTTATATCATATATCTACACCTCTCTACATCATATACCTACACCTCGCTATATCATATACCTACACCTCTCTATATCATATACCTTCACCTCTCTTCATCGTATACCTGCACCTATCTACATCCTACATCTACACCTATCTATATCATATACCTACACCTCTCTATATCATATACCTCCACCTCTCTACATCATATACCTACACCTCTCTATATCATATACCTACACCTCTCTATATCATATACCTATACCTCTCTTCATCATATACCTGCACCTCTCTACATCCTATATCTACACCTCTCTACATCATATACCTACACCTCTCTATATCATATACCTACACCTCTCTATATCATATACCTATACCTCTCTAGATCAGATACCTACACCTCTCTACATCCTATATCTACACCTCTCTATATCACATACCTATACCTCTCTTCATCATATACCTGCACCTCTCCACATCTATATCTACACCTCTCTACATCATATACCTACACCTCTCTATATCATATACCTACACTTCTCTATATCATATACCTATACCTCTCTTCATCATATACCTGCACCTCTGTATATCATATATCTACACCTCTCTACATCATATACCTACACCTCTCTATATCATATACCTATACCTCTCTTCATCATATACCTGCACCTCTCTACATCCTATATCTACACCTCTCTACATCATATACCTACACCTCTCTATATCATATACCTACACCTCTCTATATCATATACCTATACCTCTCTAGATCAGATACCTACACCTCTCTACATCCTATATCTACACCTCTCTATATCACATACCTATACCTCTCTTCATCATATACCTGCACCTCTCCACATCTATATCTACACCTCTCTACATCATATACCTACACCTCTCTATATCATATACCTACACTTCTCTATATCATATACCTATACCTCTCTTCATCATATACCTGCACCTCTGTATATCATATATCTACACCTCTCTACATCATATACCTACACCTCTCTATATCATATACCTACACCTCTCTATATCATATACCTATACCTCTCTTCATCTTATACCTACACCTCTCTACACCATATACCTACAACTATTTCCATCATATACCTACACATCTATATGTCGTATATCTACATCTCTCTTCATTTTATATCTAAAACTCTATAAATCATATACCTACACCTCTCTACATTTTGCTCGTATGGCTGCGATTTTTCCCTTGACTGAGTGAACAATTCCTTAATCCTACCAAGCGTGATTAGTTCCTGTCATGCAGTCTACACATACTGAATAACCTTATCATTATTTTACGTCACTCTTCTGAACTTTGGCATCACTAAAACTATAGAACTACTTATTATAAAAAACACCTGTGTCGAAAAGGTTTTTTTTTACTTGCCGACTTTAGATGATTTTAGTTACTGTTAACATTCAAAGCTATTTTTAGACGATTCAGTTTTTCTAAGGGTCTAAGCAACAGAGGGTAGTACAATTCTCTTAATGAATAGACTCAAGCCAATTTACCATCGTGTATCTATTTAAAATAGATTCCGAGATATTTTTAGGCAGTTTAATATTGCTGAGGTTCACCTATTTTAATCAGCTACATTTAATCGAAGCTAAAATTTCTATATAAGAAAAAAACAGTTTCCTACCATCATTATAGACAGTGCAAAAGCATTGGTGCAGGTAAAAAACTGTAGCAACACAGCTTTATCCTGCGCATTCTTGAATCCTAATACATATTAGTTGAATGGGCAATAAGTACCAGTTTTATGTAAAGATAATTCAATTTACTATCTTTAAATTCAACTATGTATCTATATTTAGGTTTAATGGCTTGTGCACCTGGATGAGCAGTCTTTGTAACATAAAAACCTTGCTAGTGTTGGATAGAAATTATTACCTATACAATATTGATGCTACCATTCATGCAATTAATATTGCTGATGCTCAAGAAATGAAAACAGTTTCTAAACACTTTTGATACAAATGCCACATTAAACAAGCATAACAAGTGCATTCTGCTTAAATAGATGTTTAGAGCTAAACATGTGAATATCATGCCTGAGAATATTGAAAGTCAAAACTTTACCGCTTTTTACTGCTTTTAATACTAAGTAAAAGTATAACTCTACCTAATTGGTTGAGTGATGTTTCCTTCCATCCTCCGTAGACATGTGATATGCTGAGTCTAGTACAACCACTGATAACCTATTGCCGTTTTATCTCTTACAGTCTAGATGTCATATTGATCTACTGTATTACTAATGAGGCATATCAAGCGCTGGCAAGCTGTGACAGGTGCCTATGGGGCATACACTGACAGCTGCAATCAACTCACCGGCGCTAGCTCGCCTCTTTGATAAGTCAATTTAACCTGCTAACTGTTGTTATATAACAGCTAATCAATCACAAGCAGATTAGTTTAGCTTCATTAGAGATCAAAATAATCAGCTGTCTTTAGACTCCTTATGTTCACTTGACATTCTTAGGTAGATAATTGAGAAAGGTGAAATATATTGATTGAGATAAAATGTCAGTCAAGGTCTCTTGAAAATCAAACAGAAGTATAACAATTGAATGGATTAACCGAGTCCCATAATACAGTGATAGTACACAAAAATTTTATATAAATACTGAAAAATGATTAGGAATGGGATTACTTTATTTATATAGAGTTGTATTCTCTTAGATCAACTGAAGTGCCTTAGTTTTGGCAAATATCTAAGTCAGTCAACTATCCTGTCTTTCCATGAGCATTCAGTGTGCTAGGAGTTCAAGTCAGGAGCAGATAACTAAAAAACTACTGATGTTTGCACTGTTGATGTCTATAGAAGCTTAATGAGCTTATGCGATTCAGGGTACGATAACTCTTGATTTACATTAGGGATCTCCCTTTTCATCACAAACTGAATCAACTCATCATTTTGTTAAACATGTTTTTAATGATATAGTCACGGTAATCCTCAACTAGATATTGTAACTTGCTAGACCTCTATAGAGGTACCCTAAAGGTAGGGCCTAAAAGTACTGATAACTCCCCAACAACTCATACAGAGAGACTAACAGGATTATGATTCAGAATACATCTTTAACACACCTTATGTATACATAAGATGAGTTAAAGATGTATTCTGAATCATAATCCTGTTAGTCTCTCTGTATGAGTTGTTGGGGAGTTATCAGTACTTTTAGGTCTGTTACAAGTGAGGTAACCTTTACATTGTTGGGTTGTTTTATAAAGCTTCAATAATTTTTGCATGACTGCCTCAAAAGCTCTCCGCATAACCTTTGTTATTTACTCTGTAATTTTCAATCTATAAATTACTCTACAGTTACCCACCTGTAACTTACACTGTAGTTCTGTCTATATAGCTTATCCCATATTCACCTTTGTATATCTTACAATATAGTTATCCTGCACTGTAATTGCCTTTGTAGAACTTGAATTTTAGTCAGCTCTGTATAACTTACACTGTAAATATTTTGCGCAACTTACCCTGTTGATATTCATCTATAAATTACGCTATAAACTAAACTAAATGTACATTACATTTGTATTTACCTATATACAGCTAAATTCACAACTGCTCTGGTGTATGTTTGACAATCTAACTCATGTGGTGTTCTACTTGAAAATTGTTTTGTTAGAAAACTAATTTTATTAAAAATAATCTACTATATAATATCTAGTTTAGACAAGCCTAATGCAAGGGTATATTAAAAACATCTGCTCAGTTTAACTAAAAACTCCAAGATTTACTAAGAGAGCTTTTCTGTAGCAGCTGCTATATCCCGATTTATTTAATTTTAATATGTATTCTCTGAAAAACCGAAAACTACAGCAAGTTAAAAAAACAATTATCAAAGATTACTACATTTGGAATACCTGTGCAATAAGCTAAATGGGCTTTACTTTTTAAAATGAGAAGACAACTCCAATTTTACTTTTCTATAATGCTAAGCTCATTGTAATGCATAGACACTCTTTCATTGTTGATTCAACTGGTTCTGATAAAGTCCTTTTCTGGGGCTCAAGACTACCTTTGAGAAGTGGTTAGGGAGGAAATTTGCTCACCTTCCTTAGACCATCTGAATGAGATTCAGTCTGTTACTCAAAGCTTGATGCTCGAGGCTCATAATATAGAGTCTCTCGTTGCAGATTCTCTGCTCTGTCATGTCAGTCTGAAGTGGGGACAGAGACGAGTCATATTGTACCTCATCATATATGATGGCCTCTCCTTCATCAGCTGGCCCTACTTGGTTTGCATTCAACAATCTATTAGAATCAAGGTTGCTGTCAGACTTTTCTGCTAGGTTGTCCCAGCTCTCTACTGATGCACAATCATATTGCAGCTTGAACTCTGGTTTTAATTCAGGTTGCTTCTCCTATAGCTGAGTGGAACACTTTTGAAGCCTCTTGTTAACGTGGTTACAATCGATACCTTCTCCATAAGTTAGGAACACCAGCCTGCATATAGAAAATTAGAAACCTTAGCAAACACCAAAACTAAAAGCAATTTGTTTAATGTAGTTGGTGAATGCTGTTTAGCCATTGATTTTAAAAACTAAAATGTGAGGCATTTTTCTTCTGGTTACAAAAAGAGCAGCTTTCAGTTAGCAAGGTATTTAGCCAGTCAATTGAAATTAAGTAAGGGTGGTTAGCATAGAAGCATTAAATGCAGGTGTGCTAGCTAAGTGTCATGGAATGCAGGTGGGCTGGAGAGTTGATATAATGAGCAGGTGTGCTAGGCAGTAAGCATTACAAACACGCTCTTGGAGATTACCACAAACAACGTGGTAAGATGGCTGCCATATAAAATAGAAAACTACCAAGTGCACACAACTCCCAGGTAGACAACACATTTACTTTTTTCTATAACCAGGTGCCTAAATACAGCGCTTTATCTTTTTATAAAACCTCTTCAGTTTGGCAAATATATCAGAGAAGGAAACAGCTCAGTAAATAATTAATTATTTTTTTCACTATAGCTACAATGACTGTAAACAAGCCCATAATCATTTTGTTTTGAAGTTAAAACACTACTTGTGCCTGCCAATTTTATTGGATGAGCCTGATTACAGAAACATAAATTTGGTACAAATACAAAAAAAATTTGCATTCTCAGTTAGTTTTAACTTTGTGTGCTGCTAGTTACATGTACTTAGAATGAGATCAAGGTGTATTGTGAGAAACAAAACTATCGAATAATTGCAGTATTATAAGTTGTCTTTATAATACTGCGACAACTACTAGCAGGTACTTTCACACCATAATACCTGCTACTATAACATTACACGTCGTTAACTCTAAGATTTCATATTAAAGCGAAGGCAATAGGTTGTAAGTTGCAAGGATAGATAATTACTGACATGTAATTTATCACCGAAACATTTTTTATAAAACTTAAACAAAAAGCTGGAAATATTGACTTAATAATATGAGTGGTAGCATTAACTTCGTATTTCAAGTAATTACATCACTTTTAATTATGGCTCATATTCTGTTATACTACATATATGTAAAGCTCTCCTAACTTTCTTATAGATTATTAATCTGTTCGGTCTCCCTTTTCAAATCTTTTCCTTTTCATTTATATTTTCTACATAGTCAACACTTTTCATCAATAGAGAAATGACTGTTTTTACAGATGTGCAAATAAATCTATTAATCGGCGATAGGCAAGGACAGGCTCTTAGAATAATTAGACTCTAGAAAAGTCTAATGATGAAATTATTAGTTATTTGCACTTATTGATTATTAAGATCCTCCCTTCACCCTTTTTTTCTCATTAACTAAACTATATTGGATAATACATTTCTTAATCTATATTATATATATATTTCTCAAAGTATGTTCGTATGTCGTATGTCGTGTATCGTATATCTGTCGGTTTTCCGCCTATAGATCTTAAAATCTTGATTTTCCGCAATCTGATGGATTTGAACTCACGACGATTTTTCGCATTGATGAGTGTTTTATCCGGATGTTCACCACTGAGCTAGAATGCCATAGTATTTCATATTAAGTATATAAAGTATTCCATATAGTATTTCTACTATACTTCATAGTAGTTCAAACGTACAAAATGTTTACTTTTGCTTTCTTTTTCCATCATCGTAAATATAAAACATTTGATTAAAATTAAACACGATCTATTTATACCCGTTTCTATTTATAGTATGCAGTATACAGTACAGCTTATGGTGTAAAATGTTGAAAAATTACTTTACCAAAGTATATCTCCAAATTTACCCAAGCTTTTCCCATCTTGAAATAGATTAAAATTTACATAATTTTATTTTAATAGGAAAAATGGTTTCGGATATCGAAAAACTCGGTTAGCAACGCTAGAACAGTTCCGCTAGAATAGGTTCCACTGTACGTTATTAAAGGCTATAGGTCACTGAAAGTTATGAACTTTTAAATTTCCAGTGGTTTGCAAACCTTTTTCTATGATTTGAAGTTTGAAAGTTACAGCTGTTTAAAAAAGCTTGAAAACCTTTGCAGTTGTTTTTATTTTGTTAAATGTTATTTATTTTGTTAATTATTGTTTATTTTAATAGCGATATAGTATAGTAACAAGCGCTATTTTATTTTTCTCAACAGCCGAATGTTTCGTCCGTTAAATCCATGTTTAAAAGAATTTCCTATCAGTGCTCACTTTGTGTATTAGCTTTCACATCTTTCCTTCTAAACCTAACCAATTAGTAATTCGTAATTAATTTTACGTTTTACAACAATCATTTGTAAGATTAATATAAGATTATCTGTGAGATTTATCATTAGTATCAGTTATTCCCCACTCTCTTATATTTACATACTTTTGAGGAATATATATATATATATATATATATATATATATATATGTAAATTTACATTCTTTTATTGCATTTATAAACTTTTTATAACTTTTGAAGTTTATAATATAAGTTTTTAAAGTTTGTTACTCTATTGTTTTTATGGCAACTTGCATTTTTTAGACATAGTTCAAGTATAATATCTGTTTGAAGTTTAACCATTATTTATTTTCCTATCACTGTTATTATTACTTAGTTAGTTTTTCACCTTTATTATTAATATTAATTTTTCATTCAACCATTTTTGGCAGACATTGTTCTAATAAAATTTCAACCACAAAATACTATCATATTATGTCATGTTTTTTTTGTTAACCTGTTAAATACATGTATTCTCAGAAGTTACACATTGTCTAATACCTCCAAAAAAAGAATCTGTTCTGCACAAAATCATTCCCTCATGATAAAAAGTTTGAAAGATCAGTAGTTTGACAGAGTTTGAAAACTTTTTACAGTTGTTTTTATTTTCTCTCCAAATTTATTTCAACTACAGAAAACACTTCTCTCATGATATGTAGTTCGAAAGTTAGAATGGTAAATGTGATGTATAATCGGGTCGGTGGGCCGCGGGCTACGCTATTGTCCAAGGTCATGGTAGTTACAGGTAGTTACGAGAAGTTATGTGAGGTCAAGGACGCGGTAGTCTCAAGGAGAGTATATAAGTGTGGGGAGAATCAGACGGTGTCCTTCTTCGCTTCAATCACTTGTAAGCGTTATATTTTTACAACAAAATGTTGATATATATGTTAAGTAAAAATAAATTTTCTGTCCAAAGACTTTTTTATTGCCCAGGCTACACAGGGTAGCACAGCTAGTATATTATATAAATGTCAAATTTTGTCATCTGTCATTTGTTGTCTGGTCAGCAACAGCAGTTAAGATCTAGGAATAAAAGATTTGCTTCATTTTGGTTTAGAACTCACGAATATTGCGACCGCAAACATGAGCACTTGACCAAAAGGTTAAGCCGATCTTATCACTCTCTTCACTCTTACCATAAATGTACTCTGTATCCTTTTTTGATTACTCCTATAAAATCTGAACTTACTCATCAATATTACCTTTTGAATTTGTTATGTTTTGACATATTTTAAAGCTAAATTCTTGCTACCATTACCTATTTTTGCGATTTAACTATTATTTGTAATCTATAATGCCGTTTAAAATGTACCGTTACATTCCTATTTCCGGTTTTTGTTAATCTCGAGTGCTAAATATGAAAAGGCTAAATAATTTTAATGTAGAAAACTGTATTATCATGAGTGGGAATAATCTCTATATTTTCCCTCTATTTGGTCAGACAAAGTACCAGACAAAGAAAGTACAATATCTCATTATTACGTTTGTACCAGTATCGAGAAGTATCAGTATTGTCGTACTTAATATTTTGCCGAATAACTTCCGCTGTAACAGTGCACTTAATTACACACACATACTTTTATGGACTGATTGTTATTATTATTTCAACATATTCAGGGTTTTTATTTCATTTTTTTAGTTCGTATTAGTTGCATTATTGCCAAATAATTTTTAATTGTAATTACAGCAAAACAGACGCCAATTCAGTTTTACTGGCTAATTATTTCATATTCATGCTTTATCACTTTCAGTCATTTTATTTTTTTTTAATTTTTCCGTAAAACCTTTAATTGAACGCCACTTTTATAAGAATGTCATTTCTATGTGACTGCAACTGCAAGATAAGTGTTGAAAAGTAAAGCGGCACCACCTATTTGAGCACCAACTCCATTTGACCGCCACTTTGACAATCTTTAATCTTTATGAACTTATAACATCAAGCGATTAATAGAAAAGTGTCCACAAAATTGTATTAATAATGATTCGTTTGCATGAATAAAGCTAGTTTTCTTGTTCTCCAGCAACAAAGCTTTTCACGTTTTTTCCCTACAACTTGGAAAGCAACACCATAGAAATAATTAAATACCCTAGGACACTTATATTTCGCTAGTATTTAGTTTCGTGATTAGCACACAGAATAAAATTTCGCTGCAACTTAATTTCGCGGTTCTGATGAGTGCGAAAATATAGTGATGTGAAAATAAATGCAGTGGAAAAACAGATTACATTCCTCAGGTCCAGTTTGCTAATAAGAAAAAAAATCAATTTGGGACTAGTTCGTATTTGTAAACCACAGGTTGAAATGTGTGGGTGAGATCGGCAATTCAATTTGATCACTTGCTGCCATTTGTTTTTTAGACTATCAATGACGTCTAGGTTCCTCCCGCTGTGACTTTCACACTCGAATCCCAAGAAAAAGAAAATAGATAGGTAGCAACCAACTTCACAACCAAAACTGTATAACCCTTACGCTGCCATAAACGCATTTATGCGTTTTCTAGGGGCCACTGCCATAAACGCATTTTTGGACTTTCTCAGCAATTGTCTGGTAACCTGATTTTATTATTTGTTGACCACATAACCCACGGTCTTTAAGTGTTTTATGAAATTGACTGTGTTGTCCGAAGATTTCTCTATAAAATCAGCCTAAAACAACGAAGCAATTTTAAACTTTTGTTTGAGAATTGCTAATCTAAAAACGAACATTTTTCTGTGAGTTCATTAACTACCCCGCCCGAGTCATAAAACAGGTAACTAGTTGTTGATGACATAATAGCCTATTTAGATTTTCGTGATTATACAGATAATTAAAGCAGAACTTGAAAAAATACTGTATACATATCATGAAGCAGTATCGGCAATTTCGGTAAGATGGCTGGCACTAGGCCGGTAGCTAATTTGTACATGGTTGGCAGTGGAAGAGATAATGTGGTTAGACCTGATGAGGGCTGATATTGTTTTTGGTTGGTAATAAAATTCATCACTACAATAATTGTTCTGCAATTTTATGACTTCACCTACCAGACTTTCATCCTCATCAGTTACAAATTCGGTGACTAAACTGATATAATCTTAATTTGCTTTGCCATGCTGCTCAGTCGGTGTATTAGCTATAGTGAGTTTACCAGAAATTTCCCATTGATCCCAACCACAGGCGAAAATTGCCTGCATTTCTAATATGACGATTTTATTGTGGATATCAATGAACAAAGCTATTTAACTTCGCGTTTTCGCTCGTTCGTTATGATAGTTTAGTTTCGCTCATTAAATTTTCGCGAGAGGATGACACCGCGAAAACGTGAAAGTTAGATGCCGCGAATACATAAGCGTCCTAGGGTAACTGTCTCAGGCTGGTAGTAGCTCCTTGTTTAATGCCACCTTGATACTTTAAAATTCATCTATGCACAAAACGATTTACATTTGCGATGATTGATGAATGAATAGTTTCAGCACAAGAGTTACATTTAACAACCTTTTACACAATGCATTTGTGCTAAATGCAACGCAAAAAAGTTTTACTCCGCCAAAAACTGTTTAGGCGCTAATACTGACTAGTTCATCACTGACAAAGAACAGCTGAGATCAGAAGACGTTGCGGAAGGTATTGGACAACCAGACGATGATCATTCCACTAAAAGCCACAATCAGAAAGCAGCTATGCAAGCAAACAGTGCAAATACTTTTGCTTTAAAAACGTTAATTGTTGTTTCTGCATGTAATATCAATATAGTTCTTTTTGTCACTTGTTCATGAATATATATTTGTAGCACTTGGTACATTATCATTGTACAACTTATAAATTTGCTGATTTATATAATTTTTTTGTCATCATTGCGGTAATCTGATCTTACATATTGATGCTTGTAACTCCTTTTCTGTTGCACTTAAAAAAGTTTGCTTTGCCTGCAAACTATAGCAAACATATCAATGAGTGCAATGAACCTTTATGCAACATCAGTAAAAATAGATATAAAACGAAAGTATGTACTCAAACTTAGAATGGAATAAAAAGTTAAGGTTGTAAAAAATTGCTAAGCAGGACACAGGCTATAGTATCATCGCAAGTTAATTGACAGCAATATATATCAAATAGTAGAAATATTTTTCGGTTTCTCAATGCATATTTATTAAGAGACCTTTGAAAAGTTGGAGGTAAGTTAGCAGATTTATTGCATCCAAAAGGTTTAACATCGCTCCACCAAAAAGAGAAGGAAAATTATAGACGACATTGGCTTCTCCCATGAAAGGGTCAAATTTATCTTCCAAAAATTTTGACAAGCCATTAGAAAAACACAACCCCAGCCTCTGTTAGAACACTACTTCCAATTGGCTACCACTAGGCCTGCATTCCCTGGTTGAAAGTTGTGGCTGCAAATGATAGGTATTTAATTATGAACTCCTGGGGGTTTGGGATTGTGTAAGCCTCACCAACGGGGCTCGGAGGCGCGTCCCTGAAGCTCTGGACCTTTTATGCATCAACATCCCTCTAAGTATGCCTAAATCCAATTCATTGTAAACATAAAATTCTACTCTCAAAATAAAATTTTGAGAGTCATTGATTGATTGATTGATTGAGAATGATCAGAGTGTATTGCTCATGATCAGCCTGTTTATTTTGAGTGGCAGAATCAACCAAAACACCTAGTCACTACAGCACAAGGCTTACGTGAAGAACAATAAAGTTAATTTCTTTTGTTCATTCATTGTAGTGTAGTCAATGTTCATCTAAACAGCTAAAAGCTCTCTATCACTGCGTTTCCATGATTCGAATCATTCACATTTTGCTGATTTGGAGTTGTGCGCTAGTTGCGCACAACTCCAAAGTGTTTCCAAATTAAGTGTTTCCATGGACATTCTACAACATTCGCATGATGCGGATTGACTCAGGCGCTTTTTTGAAAAAGGTAAATAATTGTACGCAGGAAGTTATTAATAGTTAGCAGCGTTGTTTAGTTGTACGCGACAACCATGCTTAGCTCAGTGGATACAGCGATACATTTTTTTTGTTGCATGGTTTTACTTACGCTATGTTTCGGAATCAGTATTGCCATCAGAAATAAGATAATATTGGCCTTAGATTTTTTGTTATGGCAACCACAGCAACTCACTGTTCTAAAAAAAAAGGAAAGCTCCGGACGAATGGATGAGCCTCCAATCCGTAAGTATGACAAAAATAAACCATTTACCTATTAACCATATAAATTATAGAATGGTTTCAGTAAGTATTTAATTTATCGTTTTAAAGTACATCTAAATAATATGTACCATTTTTATGCTTTAGACAACCGATTCTTGGTACAAAAATGTCCTTTTAAAAAGTCTAGACGACAAATGGGTTGAGAATGTCAGACTCCCTCAGGAAGTTGTAGACAGACTGCGCGATGAGGTGCAAGATGACATGGCACCCACAATTGAATGTGTGAGAACGCCAATTTCACTGAAAAAAAGGTACATGCTCAACTATATGTATCACATTCAGTCGTCTTCGTGTTGTCGCTTGAATAAATTTGATGATCTAATTTTAAAATCAGTATTTTGCGAAACTAACATTACTGCAATCAGGTTAGCACACTTACAGTAATAAGCTTTGTTGTTATAACTAACATGTAAGCAGATAGATGATGACGATTGATCCTTGTCAAACCTTTGTAACAAATTGTCCTTCACTAGATATTCAGTGTTGCAGCAAGCAAAATGAAGCTATTTTAGGGCATCTCTTATTTTTATGTTGCAGAACATGCGAATTTCTAAAAAGTTATGTAATTATATTTTGAAAATTATATCTTGTCCCGTTTTTGTTTATTTTAGAGTTTGCATTGCTTTGTACAAGCTGGCATCTTGTGCAGAATATCGAGTGGTTGCAGAAGCGTTTGGAGTTAGTAAAGCTACCGTCCATAGATGTATGTACAGCTTCTGTGAAGCAATGGCAAAGTGAATGACTAAAAGCGCTCTAATCTCTCAACAAATGGGCTTTTTGAAACAGGTTTGAAGTGGCACAAGTTTTATATGATAAGGAAAATGCAAGTTTGGGGGTCTTCTTCACAACCCACCATAAGCAATAAAGTTCAGTTTCTAAGTCTTAACTCTTTCACTACTCAAGCCGCTGTATCAGCTCGGGTTACATTCTCTTTGTGGCCGGAAGCAGATATATGGGCTTTTAAAAAGCATGTTAGTTTATAGGTACTCAGCTTTTGCTTCGGATAAACCAATACGATCTGGTTTCCATAAATTCAAGCTTGTTGCTAACAATATAAACTAATTAGTGAACCTCTCGCTGGCGGCTCACTAATTATCAAACAGAAATTTCACCTCAGAAAAAGCGCTGACAAAAACTAATACCTGTACCGGGATCATTCAAGCTGTAGAAGCTTCTAAGATTCTTAGCCATTAGCTGGACTCCG
Organism: Watersipora subatra; assembly: GCF_963576615.1. Classification (NCBI taxonomy): domain Eukaryota; kingdom Metazoa; phylum Bryozoa; class Gymnolaemata; order Cheilostomatida; family Watersiporidae; genus Watersipora; species Watersipora subatra. Next base: position 448,388 of record NC_088713.1, read on the forward strand.
GTAACTCTATATCGAGTGATTCTGACTCTTCTAGTGTATGAATTTTAAAAATTTGCAATAGGAACTGAATATTAAGGTGACAGTCAACATACGACTATCGAAATCGCTGGCAAAATATTGTTGCTAATGGTTGTAAAAGAATTTACCGATTTCAAACAAAGCTGCTTCATGTATTTTTCAAATTTCTTAATAAAGTATCTTCTTTTTACCAACCTGTTTTGTAGATCAAGTGGATATATTCATTCTTTCTCAAGCTATCAGAAAAGTAAATGAATTGTTGAAAATTCCAAGTGAGTGAGCTTAGACTTGAAGTGTTAGTACTTGACCGCCGAAAATCACTAAAAAGTTGGAGCGGCTCAGCCGCCCAGCTACCCAGCCACCCCAGGAATTACGGACCTGGCTACCACTATAGAAAAAGGGTGGAAAAACAGTGTGTTATGGTGTTCAATTAGAGATTTTACAATATTTGCCCTACACAAAACGCCTTTCTCATGATGTGAAGTTTGAAAGTTAGAACCGTTACTGTAGTTATATGCTAAATAAAAACAAACCTTCTGTGCCAACACTTTTTATTACCCAATCATTCATTTAATATATATATATATATATATATATATATATATATATATATATATATATATATATATATATATATATATATATAGCCACTTCGGATTAGTTGCTAGCTGAATTTCAATCGGCTGCTCCGACAATGGAGCTTCGCCCTGATGATGAGGAAATTGACTGGCACATGAAACCTTTTCATGGTGCTTACCACCAACAAATATCTAAGGTTGGCAATCTTCATCAGACATATATGTGGCTGAACAAAAGAAACCAAATGGCCAATACAGAGTCGCTACACATGGCATTCCAGGAGCAAGTGCTCCCAACAAGGCAACTCCAAACAAAAATCTATCACACTAGCGATGGTCCTAGGTGCAGACTGTGCAAAGAGGCACCTGAGACCATTCAACACATCATCAGTGGATGCAACCAGCTAGCAGGAAATGCGTACACTGAGCAGCATAATCATGTTGCAGGTGTTGTGTATGGAAGTCTATGTGATAAGTATGGCCTTAATAAACCACAACACTGGTGGGAAGCTCTTGGTAAGGTTAATGAAAATGACCGCCCTAAGATCCTCTGGGACTTCTACATCAAGACTGACTAGCATGTCCTAGCCAACTAACCAAATATAGTGGTGGTGGACAAAGAGGACAAGAGGGCTACTATAATAGATATAGCAGTACCCAATGACTACAATATAGCCAGCAAAGAAAAAAAAAAGGTAGAGAAATATCTCCCTCTTAAAGAAGAGATTGAAAAATGCTGGGATGTCCGGACAACTGTAATCCCAGTAGTCATTGGGGCACTGGGCGCAATAACACCGGCGCATAAAATGTGGCTTGCTCAGATAACGACAGCAATCAACTCAGGTGAGTTGCAGAAAAGTGCATTATTAGGAACAGCTCAGATTTTGAGACGAGTGCTCAAACTCCCAGGTCTTTGGTAAGAAACCTGAGTTAGAGCAGAAATTACAACCCATACGAAATAAGCGGGATGAGGAAACAATTATATATATATATAAAAACAGCGAATTTGCTGATGTTGGAACGAAAGCTGAGGTTGCCAGACCAGCTGGAGAGCCACCCTCCACAACCGAGTTCTTCCCTACCCACAAGCGTGCACTCGGAATGCAGAGAAGGTTGTAAACCGTGCATGAAACGCTACAACGGAACTAGATGGAGGTGAGACAGAAGGATTGAGAAGAGCTCCCGCTGTACGCCCCAGGCAACTAGGTATGGCAACCTGGGGAAAACCCCAAGCTACAGGCAAAGTTCGTGGAACCGTACCAGGTCCTAAAGGCTGGGGCAATCACACATATCTGAGAAAGGCAGGGCCAGTCCTCAATTCAGAGTAAAGCAAGACTGAAGCCCTACCATGCCTGTCCAGAGCAGCTGGTTCAAGGCCCAGCCGCCCAGAGCTTAAAAGGGGCCCTAACCTGAAGAGAGCCTGACCCAGCAGGCCGGAGAAAATTCCGGACAAAATCAGAAATGACCCCTTACCAGTAAGGCCGCCCTACAACTAAAAAAAACTGCTGATGGAGGCTGCAAAAACCCAAAGGCAAGAGGCACCTCCCATAAGAAGCCCCGCCAGACCAGAAGAAAAGAATAATTAAAGACCGAGCTCAGTAATGATTAATCCGGTCACACTCGGAGAATTTTCGAGAGAACCGGAATCAAACCCAGAGGAAACCGGTACGGCTCTAATGCCAAAAATGTCATCAGAACTTGTCTGACACAACCCGAGACCAGCCCGGACTACTAAAAGGCCGGAGCGGTAAGGGAGAAAAATGTGCTACTCAATGGGACCGGCGAAAAAAGGGGTTCAGAGGTCAAAATAGAAAGCTGTAAAACGGCTCTTCCTGCCGCTACCAAAGTTTTTCTTTTAAAGCATTCATTCACTCCAGACGACGTCAGTATGCTCGAGAATATGGTCAACGAATGGAATACTTCTTTGCTGGATCTACTGATTTCAGTGTCAATTAGCTTGAAAGAAGCTGGGTAAGTGGTAGATAGGCCAACACCAGCAAACGTGGTGGCCCACAAGAGAAGTAGTGGAGAAACAGGCATAACACAAACAGGACTAGGCCACTCGGAACCCACCATGTTGGAACTGACTGACGCGTGGGTCGAAGCACTGTTAGATGGAACTCAAACAGAAGATTAAGAGGAGATATGCCAGGCGGCTGCCATGAAGACAAAGAAGGAGAAGGATCGAGCCACATTTCTTGGACTTGCCCTCTTCTTCCCCCAGATGTGGCACCCTGCGAGAGCACACCCGTCAGAGAAGTTGGATCGAGGGAGAATCCTACCACTAAAAAACCAATAGTAAAAATCATTAGATACCTGTCTGTCCGGACTACCTCGCGAGTGGGAGAACAGGTACAAGGAGGGAGCTGTCGGATTTGTTGGATTACTACTAACAACCGGCAGATCAGATTTCACATATTGCTGCACTATGCAGTGTTTGTGTGACCCTGTAATTGACAACACGTGTCATGAGACCAAGTGCTGGCCCACCACGCAACACACCAACCCAGGAAACATCAACTCAGTTGTCTACCTGGTCGATCAGGACACGTGAGAGTGGTTCTGCCAGAACAACAGACTCTCTACCAGTGGCTGCATGCCCCCCACCACCAGGAAGAAAATGCGACGCAGCCTACCCAGAGGAGCACAGCAGTTCACAATATGGCCCGGCCACCAGCTAGGATATGTCCTATTAGAAGAAGTGGAGCGCCTCTGTTATGGTGCCCACTAGCACGAAGCCCAGGTTCAGCTAGCTTCCCCCTAGATATTAATTAGAGGCCATAGTCGCCAATGGGGAGAGTGTCTTGATGGACTGTATATGCATGGGCCGAATCATTGAACTCATTATTTTTTATTGTGCAAAACTTCCATAAGGAAAATGCATAGTTTAGCTATTGAACGGAGATTTTTACAAATGCTGTTCATGTCTGAGTATCGTACATTAGCATCTCCAAGCCGTTTAAACTGAGGGCGTCCAAAATCTCTTATTAATCAATCATTCCTGATTACCTCAAAAACTCTTACAGCAATGATGAAACGCATATTGTAGATGCATTCAGTTTCTAATCCATTGAGTTTATGTCAGTTTTCGTGTGCAGTCAATTTTTAATAGTATGGCATTTATCATTTGCGTGACACAATATCGAAGTTCTTACTTTCATTGAAATTTTTTTTCAGTATCCAGTTAACACTTCCAGTTTGCAATAAGTAGCTGCAGAAATTAGATTAGGTACATGTTTGATATATAATAGGAGATTTATGTGAATGACCTAAATTGTGTAGTTTTTTAATTTAGGGTGTGTCCATTTACAGTTATTCTTATTCATAAGTGATAACTAACTTAATATTGGCTAGGCTGAGCTACAAAGAATTAAACCAATTTCATGAGTTGAAGGTTTTTCTCAAGATAGTATTTTTTCAAGGTCAACTTATGCATAATTTGTTTAAAATTTTGATCTTTAATATCAATTATTGAGAGTTTATTGCATTCCTGACTCTAGAAAAAGTCAGGCTGCGGAGTAGTTTCAGTAACCAATCCAATTGTAAAATCTGAGTGTTAGAAAAAATATAACCAAAAATTATAGGGTGGAGTAAATATTACATTGATATACGTTTCAATCTTTTATGTGGTTTCCCAGAACAGATATCAATTGGAAAATTCAATCTTTGTGGTGCAATATTAATCCGATTTCATTCCAACTTACTGAAGACTTTAGTATAAGTTGTTTTTGCCAGTTCAGTTGTACTACCATACGACATTCAATGTTGAAAAGTGTAAATGGTTTAGTTTTTAAAATGTTTATTAAGTATACAGACATATGCAATGCTCCTCACTAAAAGTATAATGTAGTCTGCTCTTGGTAATGACATGCAGAACATCACTTGGTTGCCATGATGGTAATTTGCTAAACAGATCGTCGAATAGATTACCTGCATTTTTTGTTTCTTTCATGTTGCTCAGCAGCAAGTTCATTTTTACTTGCTATACATCGTTGATTAATGGAGCCAGCAGCAATAAACCATCATTTTTGTAACATGTCTTCCTACCCAATGGCCTGAATTTACATTCCCTGATATTTCTAGTAAGCTTTTTCCTAGCATAGAAGCCAAAGCAATGTAAACATGACAGATATTTGTGTGGCGGGACTGTACTTTCAGGCCCTCTGGCAACAGCTAATTCTCCATGACCATTTTCAATAACCTAAAAAAAAACTGCATTTTTTTTATAATAAATTTCAGCGCCATATTTGTTTAATTTCAATCTTTTTACAACAATGATATTTAGATGCAGTTTAAAAGGCAAACTATGATTAAAAACAACCATTCAATACATACATTAGTTCATTGGAGCTAATTCTCCTCTAACGATTCACTGTTACTGGCCTATAGTGATTGGGTGATACTACTTAGCGCACTGGCATTTGGTTTTGATGGTTTTAAGAAGCATAGGTTTAGTTTATCAAATATGAAGCAAATAGGTAAATCAAAATGCTCAAATTTATATTAGAGCTTGTTAATCACTTGAACCCTATGAATCTATACATTTAAATACCTTCATGACCGGGAATTACCAAATCAATTCTCCTGATAAAAAACTAATTTGTCCATGCTCGGAGAAGAGCCCCTTACTTAAAGCTCTTACCCAAAATGCGATTGAAATTGATTATAAAAAACTTATTGAATACTTACACACAGCTGCATTATAATTGCAGTCTTTATGACTTGGTGCAAAAAGTGCAAAAAGTGCATTTTATGGGAGATAAATGAAAAATTTTCCAACAACACAAAACTTATACGATTTATCTTCATTATTAAAATCACCAAGTAAAAGTTGTTCATTTTTACTAGATGTATTACTATTATAATAATATTGTTCTAAACTGCAATATTGGAAGCTTTGGCAAAGTTTTCCATAACTTTGTTTTGATTTTCTTTACAGCATGATTAAAATGGACTGTTGGAAAAACGATCCGATTTTCAGCATGCTGTCGCTGGCTAACAACAATGATAGACATAGTTTTTGGCCTTGCTCAATTGATTAGTCTTCTTAGATACACAATAGCAAAAAGTAATTTTTCATGCAGTAAATCTTCTTTTCTACCTCATTCTTCATCAATGTCAAATAGCAGCAAACAAACTTAAGGTTTAATAAAACCAAGATTGCAGATTCAAAGCGAATAAAAACAAAAAGCTATGATACCTTGATGTTGTGTTGGTAATTTCCAGCATTTGAAATTCGTCTCAGCATAATGTCTCTTCTTCTGTAGTAAGACTTTTCCTCCTCGCCTTTTGATCTCATCAGAATTTCCTCCACCACTTTTCAGTTGCATGCATATTTCCAATATGTTGACTGATTTAGCTTGTTAACTTTTTCTCACAATAGTAGCAGTAATCTGGCTTGCTCTATTTTTATTGCTGCTTTTGATGGGTACTGTAACTATACATGTAAATACAGTGCATCTTCAAGAAAAGATTACACTGATTTACAATTTTTTCACCTTTAAAAATTAAACATGGTAAGACTTTCACCTTGCAATACAAATTGTATTTCACCCATAGATATAGTAAACCCTAGATTGGCGAATAGCTATCATTACAATGGAGCAAAAGTGAGGCCTATAATTGGCTGTTGTTTTCACGACGTTACGTCGTAGTGATGTGCATCACAGCATCAAAGCCTTCAATTGAGCAATAAGTTTAGTAGTGGAAGCACGCTTGGCATGCTAGTTTTTAAGTCATAAACATAACAATAAGACCAAATTCTTAGTGAAATGCCATCAGAAGAGACCACAACACCCCAGGTATATCCTGAATTGCCCATAACAAAACAGAACTTCAACTCAAAACAAGAAGTTCTCAACAATATCATAAGCTATCTATGCCGATTAAAGACACCAAGCTGAAAGCTGCTAGTGTGAAAATAATAGGAAAATCATCATCATTTCGTCATTGGTTTTGAGTCAGCAGCCAAATCTGTACATGACATTGCTCAATATCTTTTCAGCAACTACCCTTACATCAACTACTTCCTAACCTTTAAGATCAATCAGGATCACATTGAGATTCTGTTTTCCACAATACGATCTAAGGGTGGCTATAACAATAATCCGGATGTGCAGTGCTTTAGATCTGCACTTCGAGCACTGTTCATAAAAGCAGATATCACACAATGTCCCAATGTTAACTGTATTGATCTGGATATGAGCAGGGCTGAAAAAACTGGCCAACTCCTGCTACATTCTCTGGCGGTGATGAGGATTTTTTTCTAACTCAAATGTGATGAGCGTATCAAGTTCTTGACTGATGTCGAAGTAGTGGGAAGTAGAAATAGTGATGACATAACCCTAATCTCAGTTAAAAACAGAGGAGGATTGGTGACCAGATTGATAGGCCGAATATGAATTGCTGCAGAAAAGTGCCTACGTTCACACATGGAGAGCTGTGGTATCACACAGAGAGCTTTTAAACAAGTAACATCACAGACAGTAACATATATGTCTTATTACATAACCTCCATCAAGGTTTTACATGTACAGTGCATGCCAACAGCCTATTCAAAACTATAGTAAATCGCTATACTAAAATCAGAAAACACTATGCCGCTTCAAAGCAGGAATCTAGTTCAACCAACCTTAGACAAAAACTATCTCGTCTAGTTATTTTCAGTCATGTCTAATGGGTGTTTAATACAGTGGTCCAGCGTAACTGCTTCTAAACCTCATTTGATTCATTAGTTTGTTATTAGTTTAATTTCTATTTGGTCACTCTTTGTATTATCAATAATATAGAAGCTTCTAAATCATTGGTATTATTCATTACCACGTGTGTAAGATTCTTGCCTTTCTCATCCAAAGTCATTACAGTCATACTTCAACTTACGAGCTTAATGCGTTCAGAGACTGAGCTCGTATGTCAATTTACTCGCATGTTGGTGCAATTTATTTATATATAGAACAATTAAATACATATTGATAGGTTTTCATACTCTGAAAATGCAAATAAAACACTCAAAACAATATATTGTAACAGAAAGAACATGTTGGTTATTGTCCTAACTTACCACATGCTTTCAAAAAACAACAAATAAAAATAATGCAAGGAAATGTGATTAATTAAAATGTAAAATTAAATACATACAATAGCGGCTAACGCTAGCATTTGCCAGAGAGGGAGAGTTAAGTTATCCTTCATTACAACAGTTGACTTTGATAAATTTAGATTTTATCAAAGTCGTAAAAGACAAACTTAAAAGCAAACCTAAAAGCAAACTTTAATCTTTAACTTAACGTAATTAAAGTTTCTTCGGCGTTCATAGTTTTAAGTTTCTCGCTGGTTAGCTAATTTTTCTTTTGTTTTGCTCTCACGACCAGTCGGCCATTTTAAGAGAAACCTATCTAAGGACGTTTGCCTTTGTCGCCCTTTCAACGTGTTGCGATAAGGACGAACACAAGTGTTGTCACCAAGGGTTAATGCACGACCGCTAGGCAACTTGTCCGAATGTCTATTTTTTGTAGTCTTGATAGATAGCACCGGCCATTTTACATAGCATCGTTTCAGTTACGCAGTCACCGGCCAATTGTTAGTCTTTTATCCAAAACCTGAGCAGTCTCTCCATCAGTGGTCGTGAAGATCGCTGCATCGTTTAGAAACTATGGTTAGTCCTTTTGCAGACTAAATGCCTTGAATATAATCCTTGTGTTTGATAATTGTGGATGTATTTCTGTCATATTGTTGAGCAAGCTCAATCACGCATATACCTTTTGCATATTTTTCAATAATTTTCCATTTAATATCAATTGTTATCATTCGCTTTTTCTTTGCATTATTTATCCTTTTACTGGCAAACTTTCGGTCTACGCACGGTACTTTTAATTCTCATAATTCTGCACTGAAAATCGCGCACAAAAAACACGGTACAAAAGTATAATCTGAGCAGTTGAAAAATAAAGAGTGATGCTGTTCTCATAAAACACCTCCGACATACTTGGCAACTGTCTCATGTGCTCGTATCTCAAACATGGCTCGTATTTTAGTGCTAAAACTTGCTTAAAAGCTGGCTCGTACCTCAAGTTTCTCGTACGTTACGGCACTCGTAAGTTGAAGTATTACTGCATATAAGTTTTACATATTTTCAATAAAATATGCAGTCTCAGATGCACAAACTATGGAAAAATTGAGCAGTTTTTAGTGCTAAGTCAATAGGAGTTAATAGATCAGCTGATTCGCTTTGCACATCACCATGACGTTGCGTCATGCTAATTATAGGCCTCACTTGTTTTGATTATTCGCATATCTAGGGTTTACTATATCTATGATTTCACCATACAAATTCAAGAAACTTTTTGCCCGAGTTCAAAATTGGCAGTGGATGAGCTTATTACGTATATCAAAATAACAAAGGCGCCAAAATGTGGTTCGCCGAAAACATTTTCACAACAATTAGAAGAGACACAATGACCAACTTTTTGCAGGTCGGTATTTCTAATGGGAAATTTTGTGAAAAGTATGTAAGCAAAAGCGAATATTATTCATTTTTAGCGTTATACTCTCTTTTACTATAAACATTTATTCAGCATACATATGAATTACAAGTATCTATATTTAATTTGTTAGCTATTGTAATCTGAGACCGATACAAAGGTTTACAAGATGAAGGAAAAATAAGTTCTATGACAACAAAGTTAAAGGTCATAAATAAATAGAAGGCGCTCTTTTTGTTAATATTGCCAAGGAATATAGTCACAATGAATTAACAACTGCGATTATTGTTATTAAAAGCAAGAAAATGGTTAAAGCAAACACAAAGAGGAGCTTAGGAGTGATGGCTTGAAGATGTTTGAGGCCACGCATGAGATCAGCATACAAGTGGAGACACCATTTAGTAGTAGCAAAGAAGTAAAAGAGACAAACGCCCCAACATTGGCAGAACAATTTCAAGTGTTCAACTCACTGGGGTAGACGGGGACATAGAACAATACTGTACAATACATGTATAATGTATATCATTAATTTATCTTCTTTGTGTGACATGCTTTTATGTTTTATTCACTTCATATTTTATTTTATTTCATGTTTTATTTATTTCATTTTGATTTTATGTTTTATTTTATTGTTTAATTATGTCTTTGCAAGCAGGCCTGTTTTTTACTACGTAAACACAAATCATTGTGTGTATGTAACTCATTTATAACTAGCTACTAAACATAGTTGTTGCATCCACATTACTGTCTAGAATTTTCTAAAATGCTGCTGTCCAGGGTATAAATACATAAAAATATCTGCATGTATAGTTGCATTGATTCTTGTGCACACTTCATACAAGACAAGCTACTGTAAAGCATCTGGATTCTTTTACAAGGGATAGCTCGCTAGCCATTTTCTGTATTGCACTAGCATTTACACTGCACCAGCAAGCATCATCTTGAATAAGTGATCAAGTAAGCTATCTTCTACATTGCACCAAGTTAGTTTGTTTTCCTAGAGCACTTTTTGCACAAGCATTAAAACTGTATCTTCCTGGCCATTTCTGCTTTTCATGACCCTAAAGTGCTGAACTTTTTCATTCAAAACCAGTCGAAAAAATTGGACAAGAGTAAACAACTTCTTTTAGCCTGCCAAAAACTCCATTTCATTATGTATTAAATTTATTTTTCAAGTGTACTGCAACATAATTAGCATTGATACGTCTTTGCCTCCTTTCTGCTCTATTTTTTACATGTACCAGCTCAAGTCACGTCACTCCAAAGGTATGTATGTCTTGCATAGTATATAAAAATTCATTTTTTCCATAGCCATTAAATGGCCAAGTGTGCGAGAGGCCGCCTTCGATAACTGCATCGCTCGGCACTTCTTGCTGAATTTGGTTAAAAATGGTTTGAACCAGACCCGCTAAATGTGAAACTGGAGACAGCAACTGATGAGAAATAAAATTTTAGAGATATAAAGTTGAAATTTAGTGAAATAGTTAAAAAAACATGCTAAAACTTTTTAGTGAAAAGTTTAGCTTACCAAACTCACACTTACAAAAAGATTTAAATGTGAGTTTAGTAAGCTAAACTTATTTGAAGTGAACTGAAAGTTTATGTTATTTGTACGTCTTAGAGGTTAGAACTTTTAACTGTATGTAATGCACCTGGTACACACATCATGATGGTGCATTTTGCAGTATTGTAGATCATAATCACTAGGTGCACTTAATACAATGGAGCTACTGTACGTGTTACATTGCTCAAGGGAACGATCTGTCACTCAGCTGACACAAGATCACAAGAGGCCGTCAGATTTGTCTCCAGTCACTATATATCGATGGGTTGGTCAGGTGCCTCCTAGACGTCTAAGCCTTTGTCGTTATTTCCAGTAACTGTAACTTCTAGTAGTCTAATTAGCCTGTAGTTCTTCATTTGTAAACATGCTACAGTATGAATATATGTGTGGACTTTATACAATTTCCAACTCTCTCTACTTTGTACTTGTAGGTTGGATTGAATTGGCTTTGCTCTGCCCTTTGTACATGGTCTAGAGTTGGACCAAACAAAGACTCTAAATTACATATAGGACTAAGTTAGTACAAATACTAGCCAGGATCCAGGCTCTGCTCTTTGGAATAACCCGATGAGATGTGGAGGTATTGACCCTCTCATCACCAAAATAGTTTTATTGAGTCGAGGGCAGGCACACCCAACTCAACAATTAGCAAACCGTGGCTGGGGAGGCCCATTTGCTGTAGAACTAATTGCTAGACTATAGCTAGAGTAGTCCATCTGGTAATTAGTAAAGTGGGCAGAATCTAGCCCCTTGCGTATATGCAAGACTCGGGCAAGACTGTATTAGGTCTACCGAGAGACTGTGGTTAAGTGAACAGGATACAAAGTTATCAATTTAGCTATAGACCAAAACTCTGCTCAAATTTCGAGAGACACATCTACCTGTTGTGAACGAGCCTGTAATCCATAGCAAAGCTATGAAATGACAAGGCCTCTGTATCATCCAAAGCCACCTAGCTCTGAATTTGTGGTTACCATAGATATATAAACCTAGATTGGCCAATAGGGAAAAAGCCTGTCAGACTTAAATAGCATGACGTTACGTCATTGTATTGTACCTAATGCTTGACTGCACTGTTGATTACAATGGAGCTAATGAGCCGAAGGTGACAAAATCACATATACATGTATTTCCACATAAAGACCTTCTTGGATACATAATCCAGTGAACCAAAGCAATTTTGTGATAATATCCGATAACAACCATAGATTAAAACTATAAAAGTAATGAAATGTTGCGCACAAATCATGAGCCATCAAGGCCTTATTTGCCACCCCTCTTCTATCCCTCTTTTCTCTTTTCCCTTTCCCTTTCTCCTAAGGGGGAAGGGAGAAAAAAGAGGGAGAAGGGGCAAATAGCCCACCCAACCAAAGAGCCAGACCCATGTTTGGTAAAAGACTAATATCATGCTGAACTAAACATCACTAAATATGATGAGCCTGTGAAGTTTTGATATGATCAGGGATGTTGAATCAGTGGCTTTCTTAGCTAGAGCTAGAATGAGACCAAGGAATGCAGGGTCGGGCCAGACTCAGGGTCAGCAATGAGGGCTAAGATCGAGTCAGACCGGCTCAGCATGCTCGATTTTTTTATTCATTTAAGGTTAAGAGATAGTTCTATTACAGCCTAATGTTGTGACATCAATAACCTAAGATAAAAGAACCCATTATCACACCAATCATCATATTTGGTGGGTTGGTTTGTAAATGCAATTTACAATTTATGGCTAGACATTAGTGGATCAATACTATTCAATGGGTGATAGATTAATGGCATAATTTAGCTAGTGTCTTTATTACAGATTTTATTTTCAACTGCTATTATAATCAACAAGAAGAGATTAGTTAAGAAATACTTTGCAAATATAGAAATGGATAACCCAGCATAGTGGAAAGCAAAAGTCCATCACTTCCCTAAAACTTCTAGTACTAGTGAAAGAAACTAAGAATGAAATAAATTTGCTAGATTGAAGGTTCTTAGACACACTTTTAAGTTCTTCAGGATGTCTTCGTTGTAAATGCCTCAATATTATTGAGGTGGACCCTTCTTTTTAACTTAACTTGCTTTCACATATTGTACAAATAACTTGGTATTTCCCTTTCTTGATCGGCTTCTTCATGAACTCCCAGACCACCGACATGTTGATTATTTTTTGCCAAAAAGTGTTGTGAAACCTATAGTACAAAGACTATTGTCGCAGAAGCAAAAATATAGTCTGAACTCACCTTGTTTTATTTCGCCTGGTCCTTTTGCACTAGGACAATAAGCGACTCTATTTCAATCGCACTTAAAAGACGATATACAATCGCTCTCATTTAGTCATAAACCTACCCAGGTCTTTGTATAAAAAGACCCGAGGGTTGGAGGGCCCAACCAGGGCACCTCTGACCCGGTGGGTCAAGACCAGATGAGCTACCTGTGCCATCTCTATTCTTAGTTTTATAATGTACCCTAATCGAAATATATCTCTTTTCTATCTCTTGGCTACTAGATTGAAGATGACACTTAAACAATAGCATGATGTTGAGCCCCAGCAACCTCTCCATGATGGCAATTAGTGCTAGCCTGGGAAAGTTTGTCACCAACCCAGTGCTACTAAGCAACACTCTCATCGCTTTCTCACTGTGGTTGCAAACCTCAATCACCACAGGCGAAGACAGAGTCAAGTTACCATGATTCTTAACTGTGATTAGGGAATTTGTTGCTTGGTTGACATCATAGTTAGTAACATCCACGTTGCTAGTGATACAATCATTACACTTCAGCTTTAGTGACCGAGATACATAGCTGGCTGTAAAATAATCATTCTGTCTCATTTTTGACTTAGGACATACTTGCATACTCATCATATTTAGTCATGTTTAGTTCAGTATGATATTAGCCTATTTACCTAGCCAATGGGTATCTTTGGGTGGGTGGGCTATTTGCCCCTGCCATCTCCTTTCCCTCTTCTCTTTTTTTCCTTTCCCACTTTTTCTTAGGAGAAGAGGGAAAACGAAAAGAGAAAAGGGGGATAGGAGAAGGCATGGCAAATAAAGCCCTGATGGCTCATGATTTGTGTGCAATATTTTATAACTTTTATAGTTCTAACCTATGGTGGTTATCAGATATTATCACAGAATCACCTTGGCTTACTGGATTATGTATTCAAGAAGGTCTTTATGTAAAAATCAATGTGATTTTGTCACCTTCTCCTCATTAGCTCCATTGTAAACCACAGTGCAGCCAAGCATTAGGTATAATACAATGACGTTGCGTCATGCTATTTAAGTCTGACAAGGCAACCAATGGGAATAGCTATTGTTGGCTAATTTAGGTTTATATATCTATGGTGGTTACTTACATGCGGCTATCTTTATTTATCAGTTATCTTCCTTTTTCTGATTAACAGTTATAGACCTAAGAAATAACCATTTTTTAAAACCTAAATTGTTATTTCAAAGCTTTATGATTTTAAGCATGTTTTTAAAATGTTGATGGCTGTTTGTGCAGGTTTTTGGATTCTTTTGTAAAGGAAATGGCTTTTTTAATCTTTGTATTTAGTTTGAAGGGAATTGTTTCTTTCATAAACAATGAAATATATCATCTGCAAAATATTCACAACTATTGCATTTGGCTAATTTTGTAGCTCTGCTAATTATGTGCAGCTGTTTACACAGAGAGCGTACTGTTTGAGACCTATTTGAAGATCAGCACAAAACAAGGAATGCTACCACCCTAATTACAATCGAATGACGAGTAATCATAAAATTGACAATAATATTTTATTTAAATGGGAAAAAAATGTCTCGGATGTAGAACTCGGTTTTTGAACGACCTTCTTACAAGTCCTTTAAAGTTATGAAATTTTAAATTTACAGTAGTTTAAAAACATTTACAGTTGTTTTGTTTAATTCAAATTTAGTTGTACTGGACAAAACCTTTTTCTCAAAAGATTAAATTGGAAAGTTGCAGTCGTTTGAACAAGTCTAAAAACCTTTACAGTTTTTATTTTCTCTCTTCGTTTATTTCAATTACACAAAACACTTCTCATGTTATGTAGTTTAAAAATTAGAGTGGCAAATGTTGTTATATGATAAATGAAATAAATTGTACTTAATTATACTAAATTATAGTTATACATTAATAAAATAGACTTTTTATTACCTTGCTTATTCAATAATTTTTCAATGTAATCATAAATAAACAGGTTATATTTAGTCATTGCTTGCTAACTATTTTAAATTTGAACAATATACAGTTGTATTTTTCTTCCTAAGTTGTTTCAACAAAACACTTCTTTCATGATATGAAATTTAGAAGTTGCAGTTGATTGAAAAAACTTGAAAACCTTTACAGTTGTTTTCTTCTTCCTCGTAACTCACTTAAACTGCTTAAAAATATTTTCTCATGATATTAAATTTAAAAGTTAAAATGATAAATGTGGTATATTGTATGTTATATAAAATTAAGTTTTCTGTTCAAATACTTTTTTATTACTTGGGTAATGCTGGGTTATACAACTAAAAGCAATCAACTCAGGTGAGTTGCAGAAAAATGCGCTACTGAGAACAGCTAAGATCTTGAGGCGAGCGCTCAAACTCCCAGGTCTCTGATAGGAGACCCGAGTTAGAGCAGAAACTACCACTAGCATGCTGGTGGTGGGAGGTTAACCGGGGTGAGACAACAATTTTTATATATATATACTATATATACTAGTATATATATATATATATATATATATATATATATATATATATATATATATATATATATATATATATATATATATATATACAAGAAAAAGGTGGCACTTACCTTTGGAGTGACGTGACGAGCTGGTACATGTAAAAAATAGAGCAGAGAGGAGGCAAAGACGTATCAATGCTAATTATGTTGCAGTACACTTACAGCTCCATTTGTTATATATATATATATATATATATATATATATATATATATATATATATATAGTATACTAGTATATATATACTATATATATATAGTATACTAGTATATATATACTATATATATATAGTATACTAGTATATATATACTATATATACTAGTATATATATATATGTAGATATACATACTAGTATATATACATATATATAGTATTGTATATACTATATACATGTATATGTATATAGTATATACTATATACGAGTTATCTGAGTTTTACTGTATATCACTTTAATAAACTGTGAATTGCTTAATGATATCAGTAAAATAGATTATTGCTATCTCATCAAAAGTTTTGTGGAAATTTACACGTAAAACAAACAATTTCAGAAAAACCACATTTTAAAGTTTTAACTAGAAATAAATGTAAATACTTCACAAAATGGAACTCTCAGTTGCCTGAAAGACCCCAAAGTTGGCAGGAGATGACTTCTTATGGATAATGCTGGTTAGCAGTTTATTATTGGCTGATAGACATTGCAAGTCATAAAGTTTAAGCAACAAATGTTCATGAACCTGGCAATTCAGCTTACATTGGGTGAGAATTAATCAACCATTCGATGCCTACTTACTCAAAAAAATGTAGCCCAATGCGTTGTAGAAAAAAGGAATTTTAATCTTGTGGCAAATTGAAATCTTTAATGCATTGCGGATGTTTCAACAACACTGTTTTTGAAAAAGGCAAACACAATTTGTCAATGTAAACATCTAGCAATAGGAAATATGTAGGGAAACAATCAAGCAACACTGAGCAAGAGTATTTTTGTTAAATTTTTCTCTCAGTTAACCAGCATAAAAGGACAAGGCAACAACACTCGGTCGAGTACTTTCATTACTTCTTAAGTATGCCAACTATTTAACAATTAAATTTTAATTTTTAGTGCTTTGAGACACGCAACTCACATTTACTTACAGCTCCTAACGGTTAAATTGTAGATGATGAAAAGTCTTTGGATATTCACAGCATTTATTTTTAGCTGTTGTTTGGATGAAACTAGCCAATGGGATTGCAGGTAAACTGGCACAGTAATAATTTGTTTTTTCGTAAATATAACATAATACTTTAGATTTTTAAACTAGCTTTTTAACTTTCGTAGCGTATTCATTGATTTTGAAAAAACTAATTGAAAGATTCCTTGATTTTACTTTATGTAATAGTTAATCTGCCCAGAACAGTTGGTTCTACACACAACATTATACAAATCTTTTAGATTAGCTACGAAAATTAAATCACAGCTTCACTCTTTGTTCTCTGTCATATTTGATATCAGTTTTTATTCTACCAATGATGCTGGACACATTCACAGGCCGTTTTCAACTGACGTAGAGAGCTTGACCTAACCTCTTTATAGAGCCCTATTTGTTACATAAGTAATACTTTGCACTTTGGTACAGATTTTATGAGGTAATCTGTCAGATTTTATCTACATGCAATATACATATGTCAAAGCTTATTGTATAGTCTTAAAACACTAATAATAATCACTGTACAAAGATTTTACAAACAATGACCTCTATTCCTCTTTCATACCTAAAATGCAATTAGAGCACGCTATCATTTTAGTACAGTATTATTGTTTTATCTTGTATCAAATGCCATCTCATTCAATATTTTCATATTTATAGCTAATTTGGGTTTTCTAGTAGATGAAGTTTAAAGACACATTTATCTGACAGTAAATTTTTTATGACTTTTTTCTATGATGTTTTTCAAGGTAATTTAGTTTGCCATTTATTTTCGCTTGTAAACAATCCTTTGCTAAATGCTTTAAATAACCAGTAATCAAAAGTTGTTTCTATTTGGCTTGTCTAGATGGCTGAACCATCATTCTCTAAAATGAACAAAAATGTTGCAAACTTTTAAAAATCACAAAAGTTTATTTTGAACCTGTCACAAGGAGTCTAGCTCAAATACCATACCTCACAACACGAAAGTATATGTTTCAAAAATTATGAACCTCAACGCTTAACAATAAAAAGGTTGCGATATTTACATATAAACTTATCTATACTTTATATAAACATCACACAATATTTGTTGTTTTAGATGGCTGAACCATCATTCTTTAAAAATTGAACAAAAAGCTAGCAAACTCTTTTAAACATCAGACAAGTTAATTTTCAACCTATCATGATGAGAGTGGGTTTGGCTCAATTACTATCACTCACAACAAGAGTACATGTTTCAAAAACTAGGAACTTCAGTGTCTAACAATAAAAAGTTTATGATATTTGCAAACAAATATACTCTATCACAAACAGTTTTCATAATAAAAATATAATTGCTAATGTTGTAGGATGATTTCAATACTAATGTGGTATGCTGAGATTGAAGAAAATATTCAATGGCTTAAAAAATTCATTTTAGCCAGTAAAACTTTAAATGACAATGGAGCCAAAGCACAATGGCTTCAATCTTGCAGCATTTATTTTGCTAGTACATGCAAATATATTCATAAAATTTTACAATTAAGCTCTGGCTTTAGACTTATTGTCAAATAAATTTTGCTTCTAACTTTGCTGATGAACTTTAACAAAGGTATAATTGACTATGGGTGCCCAGATTTCAATGGCCTCTTACAAATAAATATATGCAGGAAAATAGGGACATAAGGTTACTAAATTGTTATGGTGACACAAAAGTAATATTGCCATAATAATATAATTGCCACCGTAACAAACTACAATAGAAAACAGGGTAGTATCATCGCTTCTTCACAAACAAAACAAGAAGCAGCAAACAAGTAGTCTGTGGTTTTCTTTTCTTGGGGACACTGAGAAATAGGTACATCTCTCGAGATTCAAACTTCCCCTACCAGCTCACTCCAACATCAGTATTTTCCCGTCTCTATTTCAAATGTGAACAACAATTATATCAACATAAATTTATTCTAGTCGGCTTTGTTTTCATTAATATATAAATCGTATTGGAACGTTGAACAATAATGCTTTATAGTTCAAAATCTGACAATGATGTACATGTACAAACTATATACAGTAATTTAATGCCAGGATGACCTCTATTGGCAAAATATGTCAGCTTCAACGATAGATACTGTTTATCCGAATATATCTCTATATGCTTGTTATTTGCTCCCGTCTCTGTGAGCCAGGAACAAAAACTAATTTTGTTATTTCACTCTGATTTTTTTGTATGTTGTGTTAGGCCCACGTAAAAATAGTTTTGTGTTGCATTTTGATAGGAAGGGAAATAACCCACTTCAACATATCAGCATTTTTCCAGCTTCATGTCAAATTTGAACAGTAGTCGTATCAACATTCGTGTTCATATATAAGTCATATTATAACGTTGAACAATATTTTATAGTTCAATGTCTGACATTGATGTACATTGTATACAATTTAATGCAGAGATGACCTCTGTTAGCAAAATATGTCAGCTGCAATGATAGTTCATGTTTATTCAAAGAAATATACAACTGATCCCCTGTTGCTCCTGTCTCTGTATGCCAAAAAAAATTCTGTTATTTTACTCTGATTCTATTTTGTATGTCGGGTTGAGCTCTTGTAAAAATTGTTTAGTGTGGCACTCTTATGTGAAAGTGAAAGTCAATATTGGTTTTTCTACTTGCCTTGTCTGTGTGTGATGTTAGAGCAAATATACCCTGTAAGTCTGAACCTTGTCTCATTTTATTGAAGACAAATTGCAACCTTTGGCTACTAAAAAACTTTCATTAAGATAGTATAACTAGATTAATGGGCTATTACACTACTGGCAGCACATCTTTTGGAACAGGGGTTGTCAGGACTACGTAAAAAGTGATCGGTTGCATCTGCCATTTTGCTGGCGCTGTGGTTGTCAAAAGAGTGGGTCAGCCCGCAGCCTATTAAGGCCATCCTGAGACTCTATGACATAGTTCGAGTGAAGAATCAAGGTGACACTGACAATGACCGCCATGAATACAGATGACTAGCTAAGGATGCATGGCCGTGATGTACTGAACAATTTCTCCAGCAAAAAAGCTGGCAACAAATCAGATAGAAAAGAGGGTACAGATTATCAGATAAATAGCAAAAGAACAGACTTGACAAAGTTGTGAAAGCTCAAACAATTCTCACAGTCAGACTCGGCGGTTTGCACTGCGAGTAAAGGTCATCAGAGAGACCTCAATCTGTCAGACGCATGCAATTGCCCGAAAATGAGAAAAATGACCAGTCACCTCTGTCTTACAGGACACCTGTCAGGAATGACAGCAAAAGTGTGAAGACGGGATAAGCACTGTAAAGTATGCCAAACAGATAAGCCTGGATAAATGAAGATGCTTGATTGGCGAACATAAAATGTAGACACGATGCGCCCAGCAAAAGTTTGCCATAGTATTTGTGAGATTATTATCAATGGCACAAAAATGAACAAGCCCTTACTGCTGCTAACCAACCATTTTACTAGAAAGAAAGATGACGTGCTCCTTTTAGAAAACGCGGAACTAGTTGTGGCTAATGCCACTGAAAAAAAATCTTTTGATGTATTGATTAGCCCAACCCAAACTACATAGACCAATGGGCACTGTTTGAGAGCCAGGTAATGACTGAGCTGCCCCACATCTAGCATGTGAAGAAGACGAGCACTACCATTTACCAGTCACTAGCTAAAGAAACAGAAGATCATAATAATCACCTGCTTGGCAACTAGCTCTATTCCTGATGCAATCCTTGATTTGATAAGGCACAAACCACTAAGAAGAAATTAAGACACTCACTCTGTTAGTGCTCAGCTAGATGATGAGGCAGCCGGTACCAGTAAACCAAAACTATGATCCCACACCTGCAGAGGCTCCACTGACACATGAGTATGTGTCAGAGACGCTCACGTAGCTAAAAGAAATGCATGCAACTTTCCAACAAAAGCAGTTGACAAATTGACAAGAACAAAAAGAGCTATTCTTTTACGATCGAGAGGACGGGTTTACCTCTGAGGAAAGAAAGAGAAAATCCCAACTTACTGACAAAGTTTGTTGGAGTAAGTAAAAAAGATTTAACTTAGCTACACGTCTGGTAAGAAAAAAGGTTAATCATTTATTCAGAGTTAGAACCGCCTAAAATTTTTCCTAAATCAAGCTGGGAAAAGAGTTTACAAAAAATAATATTTTGTGAGAAACTGGAAGTATGGCTGAAAAAGCTTCAGAAAAAATTGTAGCAAGAATTACTTGGCTTTCTGAGCAGCCAGCAAAGCTTTAGACTCCAGAGTCAGCAGCACGTGGGATTATTCAGCAAAACCCTGGGCAATTTCTGACGACTTGCCAACCTGAACGATATGAAAAGCGGGACTGGCAATCTGCCATAATAGCTAATTCTTAGCGACTATAGTGTAGTGACACTGAAACGGAAAAAAATCATCAAATAAAATTATAAGTCAGACATGGCTATTTGCGCTCACACCCCGTGACAAGCAGGTAGTACACAATATCCTTTTCCATATTCATCAATCAAACATTTTGACAAATTTTATAAGCTTGTCGTCATGACTAAGACAACACAAGACTTTAGATAAACTTGAGGAAATGTTGAGCAAGGTTGGATCTACTGGAGGCAAAAAAATGTTTGGCGGCCTCCTAGACTTAACTGAGGAGCATTGGTCTATGTGCCAGTGCATAGACACGACATAGTTATCTGAGGTAGTAGATTCCTACAACACCGGGTAAGGAGAAAGTTTGGGTCAATCTGCCTTCATGAGCAACTCTGTTGCTAATAACCAAAAACGTATCTCAATTTAGCCCTGTTTGGTACCCGGCATCACATTGATCTTTCAGTGACAGTCAGATTGTGCCGTAGAAAGAGACAGCTAGTAACTAGGTGAGCGAAGTTGAACCTCATCTACTAAATTTCTCAAATTTCTACAAAACCCACAAATGGGCGGAATAAGTCAAACAAGCTGAGCTCACCAAACAATTACGATATTTTGTCTGACTGGATCTGAGGCAAATAAAAACTGACTATAAACCCTATCTCAGTTAGACTTCATATGTCACTGTTGGAGTTGAAGAGACTACCAACTCACTAGGCCAAAATGACCCAACTGGACAGAAAGTTTCGTCAGTGACACCAGCGGACAAAATGGGACCAAAGCTATGCAGAGCAAGCTTGGCACTGACGAACTGTGTTGCATTGTCACCAGCAATTGTAGATGTCAGCAGCATGTATTATAGCACCTCAGCATTAACGAGTGTTCCTGTCAAACGCAATATGTCTCATGCGATCAGATGATGTTACATTGAAGATCAAATTGAGATGACGCGTGAAGAAGTGTTGTATATCTCGTTTACCACGTCTTGTGGTAGAATTTCTTAGAGAAAAGAGGGTGACCATTTAAAATCCTGCTAAAGTTGTTCATCTTCACTCTGGCTGCAGCATCACAACCCGCAACAAGCTAGAAGTCCGGTCAGTCATAAGTGAGGAATTGTCATTAAACTGAAACAAAAGGTCAATAGAGTCGAAGTATCCAAAGTTGACTTGATGATCTAAAGTTGCTTAACAACAATCAAGCGACCGAGGTCTGCTGAGTGGCCCAATCAGTTTATAATTTATAGTCCAACTGTAAATCTGTTAATACGAGCTGAGGAGTTGCCAGCATAAACCAAGTCTTATTCGAAGGAGCTGGCTTGCTTACTTAAATTCTGCCAACAAATGAGCTGCTGCTGAAGGAGTGATGGTCTACTATACTGCCGCTAGTAGGAGTAAACCCGCCAGTTGCTAAAAAATAGCTGCTGTTGGCTGGAGCTTTAGATGAGAACCACCAGCCTGAGTCATATGAAAAAAATACTGATGAAGTATTAGTAGACTAAGTAGTAGTATAAGAGTTACTATTAAGACTAGTAGACTGGGTAGTAATAAAAAATGATGAAAATTGCAACAGTATGAAATGGCAATTTTAGATCATACTTGTAAACTTTTGTAAACCCAGTGGCTTTTGATTTTTAATTTTCTTAGTTCAACATGTTAGGGTTTTCAAGATTAGTGTACTTCATGTATTTTTTAGCGCTGCTTTAGACTATTCCTAATTTGTGAAAAACTTAGTGAGCTGCATCAAGCCTCGTCAAAGTACTATTTTGAAAACTGTGTGAAATTGAAATCTGACAATGTTTACACACTTAATAATATAAATTTCTAAATGCGAATATTTTTTCTCATATTCAAGATCTTTGAACCGAGTCAATCAAAAGTAAGGTTGTAGTTGTTAAAGTAAGTTTTTGAAAAAAAAGAGTAAATATAAGCGAAGTGTTTGATAGCAAACTAAACTACGTTTTTTTTAAATGAACTGTCCTTTTTAGATTTGAAATTCATGGAACTGGTGTGAGGGCTCGATATATCAATGTTGAAAGCGACTGCTATACGAGAGACAGAAAATCTTCATGCAAATACTCATATTACCTCAGAAATTCTAATGGAGGTCTCATTGAAGTTGAGACTACGTTATTTGTATGTCTTCCTCAAGTGATCTCCTCAGCAGAGATTCGCGTGAGTTGCATGACTAAATTGTTACTGTCTGTAAATCTTTTGAGGTCTTTTAAGTAATAAATTTAATAAATAATAAATAGTAAAGTAATAAATTTTCATTTACATTGTCTGAGCTGTCTGGACTAAATCAAGTTTGTCTATCTCACTCGCCAAAATACTCAGAGCATTCAAATAAAGCTTAGCAGATTTGAAGATGCAGCAAGAAAAGAATCAATTGAAGTGGAAACAAGAATAATATTTGTGAAGGTGCAACTAATTGTCAACATACATTAAATGTTATCACTATAAGGAGCTTATCCAATGCCGCATGTGTAGAAACCTATGTTTTTAAACAGTGCTTCATGAAATTCCAGTGTGTTCAGCTGAAGAGCTTGATATGTACTAAAATATAACTTATCTAGAGAAACTGACATGTCCAAGCTAGAGGACAACTGGTTCCTGGGGTTTGAAGCTAATTTAACAATTTATAAATGCCACTAGCTGTTATTAGGCATTGGTTTTGTAAATATATTGTAACAGAAATATAAATATATATTATATGTATTTATACCAAATTTAAAAAAAAGTTATATATAATTATATATACATATATAAAATGAAATTTTTAATTTTTAATATTATTTACAAAAACTTTATTGCACTCAACCATAACACTGTATTATATTTAGTAATTATTATATGGTTATTATATATAAGAAAATTAATATGGCAATCTAGTTTAGTAGATAATATCGTTTGTTCGTAATGTTAGAAAATATTTACATATTATGAACTTTTAGGTTTTTACTGTATGTAACAATATTCAAATTGATCTCCAAAAAAAATCTAAAAGTTACAAATGTATGATTTTTATAATTGTATGTACCAACCTTCTGTCCAAAGACGTTTTTATTACCCGGGCAATGTCAGGTAGCAAGGCTGGTTATATCTGCCAATTTTGGTCAGCCATTTTGGATGGTCACCTTGTTCTATTAGGCATTCTATCTGCTCAGCCATTCTAGTGTGAAGTGATATCAATTTCTTCCACCAGAAGGCTTGAACCATATCATGGCAAGGTGCCGCCCAGTTTTTCATACACCGCACTCTGCACTTGATGTCCACTTTGCTGATGGTGAGTCCTTGCTGAGTCACAGTGTGTTGATGGCTCTCTTTAAGCCTCTTCAGCTAATTTGCAGTGGTGTTATGAGTAGTCTCTTTCTCCCAGATGTCCTTTCGGAACTTTGAAGTGCTGGATTGGGGAGGATATGACATTGGCCTCCGCAGTTCACCTTTGAACTGAGAATACACTTTAGATGGATTATTGATGAACAGTTTGTTCATTCTCTTCTTATCCCGCTCTTTGGTGTACCGCTTCAGTCATGCCGAGAGTGCTACTAGCTGCTGTTTGGGAGATTCTAGAGCTTCTATTGTAGCTTCCTTTTTTGGATGCTCCAAACTGTGGTTAGATCTCTCACTGAGCCTACTAACTTTCTTGCGCAAGTCCTTGATATGACTTTGTAGCCTCAGCTGCCAAGATGGAATGGTTTGACGCCTTGTTGACAGTGGCTTAATACCCATTTCCTCCAATATGACGGTTGTTGTACTGTATATTAAGGCATTAGTCACACTGATCGATCCAGTTGAGATCGACTCCAGTGTTAATGACGCCAAGTTAATGTCTTGTAACAGCTTCTTGGGAATGGTCTTGCTAACTTTCCGTAGTGGTACCCAGCTTCCATAATCATTAGCAGCTGGCATCTTAATGATGATATTTTCCGCAAGCTCCTTCACCCTTGGGTCAAAGTCAAAGTGCATGTCTTCTTCAACTTGTGAGTCAACACAAGATTGTGTATGTGTGACGGTGTGTGTTGATATGCACTCTTCGTTGGTCGAGGTTACTTGGGTGAACTGTTTCCTATTTCATCAAGTTCTGATATGAGGTGCCGCTTGATTATGTTACTTCTCTGAGTAACAAGTTGCTTAGCGGTTAGTGGCAATTCAGGGCGCATGTTTATCCACAGTTGACGCATCCTTCCCATATAGGCCCACTTTTGAGGTTCACTCATAAAGTAGCACTGCATGAGGTCCGTGTTATCAGTCCATTTCATCCGTTTCGAACCGGTAGCCCATTATTCACTGCCTTGTTCTGGTTCAGCTACTGGCAGCGCAGACCTTGTTTGACCGGGCGACGTCCGAGCCGGCATGGCTTTGGTTATTGCACTCATCATAGAGGTTGTAGATGTTGTACAAGCAAGGGTCTTGTCTAAGGGTCACCAGAAGTGTGCAGTTGTTGGGGTTTGAACCTAGGACCTAATGATCACTGTCCCGATATCTTACCAGCTGCGCTATCTGTCCTATATATATATATGTATATATATATATCTCGCTCAAATGTAAAAACGTTGCTGATAACATTTTTCGACATCAGAAGTGTGGTACACTTTGAATTTCTATATATATATGTTTATACATATATATACATATATATATGTATATATATATATATATATATATATATATATATATATATATATATATATATATATATATAAAGTTCTGGAAGGACATCTGGGAGAAAGAGACTACTCATAACTTTATATATATATATATAAAGTTCTGGAAGGACATCTGGGAGAAAGAGACTACTCATAACACCACTGCAAATTGGCTGAAGAGGCTTAAAGGGAGCCATCAACACACTGTGGCCCAGCAAGGACTCGCCATCAGCAAAGAGGACATCAAGTGCAAAGTGCAGCGTATGAAGAACTGGGCAGCACCTGGCCATGACATGATTCAAGCCTTCTGGTTAAATAAATTGACATCACTTCACACTAGAATGGCTAAGCAGATAGAATGCCTAATAGAACAAGGTGACCATCCAGAATGGCTGACCAAAGGGTGGACTGTACTTCTGATAAACGATCCAAAGCAAGGGCCGATTCCTAAAAACTATCGACCAATAACGTGCTTGCCCACCACTTGAAAACTGCTCTCAGGAATAGTTGCAGACAAACTGGAAGAGCACATGAGTCACTATATGACCAGTGCTCAGAAAGGAATAGGGCGCAACACCCGAGGAGCTAAACATCAGTTACTGGTGGATCGGACGGTCTGTCAATACAGCAGGAGAAGGCAAACCAATCTTGCCATGGCTTGGATTGACTACAAAAAGGCCTATGACTCAATTCCCCATAGTTGGATACTTGAGTGCCTCAGTATGTACAATGTACACCATGCTCTTGTGGCATTCATCAAGTTGTCAATGACCAAATGGAGGACAGATCTGGAGGCTAATGGCAAAAAGCTGGCGAGTGTACAAATTAAACGAGGCATCTATCAAGGTGACTCCTTATCACTGCTGCTCTTCTGCATATGCCTAAACCCTCTAAGCAATATGCTGGAGGAGACTCAATATGGGTACCAGTTTAAGAGTGGCACCAAAATAAACCACCTCTTCTACATGGATGACATCAAGCTGTACGCTAACAAAGAAAGGGACATTGATTCGCTAATACATCTCACTCAGGTATACAGCAAGTACATCGGAATGACCTTCGGTATTGAGAAATGTGGAAGGCTAATTCTTAAGAAAAGCCATTCTATGCTCACAGATGGCCTAAGAATGCAAATTGGTACCATCAAAGATATAGAAGAAGGGTACAAGTACTTGGGGATTACGCAAAGCAACATCAACCACGAAGCCGAGGTACGTCACAAAGCCATTACCGAATACGAAAAACACCGTCGGCAGGTCTTACGGAGCCAGCTCAATGCCAAGAATCAAATCATGGCAATAAATACCTACGCACTGCCAGTAATAAGATATCCAGCAGGCATAATAAAGTGGACTGAGGAAGCCATCAAAGAAACAGATATAGCAACTCGTAAACTGCTGACCATGCATGGAGCACTCCATCCAAAATCTGATACTTCTAGATTGTATCTTGATAGGAAAGATGGCGGTAGGGGACTCAAAAGTGTACAGCAGACAGTGAAAGAGAAGGAGTAATGCATCAAAGCATATGCAGCCTCCATGGCCATCTCAGATAGGCTGCTAGCTGAATTTCAATCGGCTGCTTTTACAACGGACCTACACCCTGATGATGAGGAAATTGACTGGCACACGAAACCTCTTCATGGTGCTTACCACCAACAAATATCTAAGGTTGGCGATCTTCACCAGACATATATGTGGCGGAACAAAGGAAACCTAACGACCAATACAGAGTCGCTAATCATGGCAGCCCAGGAGAAAGTGCTCCCAAAAAGGCAACTTCAAACGAAAATCTATCACACTAGAGACGATCCTAGATGCAGACTGTGCAAAGATGTACCTGATGCACCAACACATCATCAGTGGATGCAAGCAGCTAGCAGGGAATGCATACCTGTACACTGAGCGGCATAATCATGCCGCAGGTGTTGTGTATAGAAGTCTATGTGATGAGTATGGCCTTAATAAACCACAACATTGGTGGAAAGCTCCTGGTAAGGTCAATGAAAATGACCGCGCTAAGATCCTCTGGGACTTCTACATCTAAACTGACAAGCATGTCCTAGCAAACCAACCAGATATAGTGGTGGTAGACAAGAAGAACATGAGGGCTACTATAATAGATATAGCAGTACCCAATGACTACAATATAGCCAGCAAAGAAAAAGAAAAGGTAGAGAAATATCTCCCTCTTTGAGAATAAACTGAAAAATGCTGGAATGTAAGAACAACTGTAATCCCAGTAGTCATTGGGGCACTGGGCGCAATAACACCGGTGCATAAAATGTGGCTTGCCCAAATACCAACAACAATCAACTCAGCTGAGTTGCAGAAAAGTGCGCTATTGGGAACAGCTAAGATCTTGAGGTGAGTGCTCAAACTCCCAGGTCTCTGGTAGGAGACCCGAGTTAGAGCAGAATTTACCACCCATACGGGGTATCCGGGATGAGAAAACCATTTATATATATATATATATATATCATATATATATAAATATCATTCATAACAGGCTGTTTTCTTAAGGGCAAAGTCTCCATAAGCTGTTCGTAACATTTGGAGTGTCTCAGCACCGGACTTTCCAAGTTTTACACAAAATTTTACACAAACGCGTTGCTCTTCTACTTCATTCATTTTGGAAAAATCCGACGAACGATAAAAATGACCTTGACATTGCCTACTATAACTTTACTGCGGGTGCTCTGACAAGTGTAAAACTTTGGCTATGGGAAAATCCCGTGCTGCTTAGCAACATGGAACAATCAAAACAATTGCACATGGTCTTATATTTGACTAGGAAAACGATTCCGGGAACTTTATGATCACCCCTCGTATATAGGAATATATACTGTATATATATATACTGTTCATACCTGTACATATACATAAAATATGTGTATATACAGTATATAAATTTATATATATATATATTTCTTAAAGTATGGGCTGGTTAGGTCGTATGTCTGAATTCTGGCTCTAGCTTTTAAAACTTAGGTGTAAAGAATCTGTACCGAAGAAGATTTGATCTCGAACCATGCCATTGACCATTGACCTTGCCATTGATCAGTCTGATGCCTTACTCAGTAGGCCACAGAGATTGTGTTTTTCTTTGCCGATGCAAGTCATTATATGGGAACGCATACCGGACGGCTTTGCAAACCATGCAGGATCATTACGTAATTAAGTGAATGTCATTAGTTTGTTTACTAAAAATTTCCATTGGCAATCTGCCAGGCTACTAGCAAGTGGTAGGCAACTCTCATTACTTCTCATTGTTTATAAACTGATTTTTAATACTCGGGCGATGCCGGTTAGCACAGCTAGTATACGTATATATACAGTATTTACAGTATTTACAGTACATAAATACATGTATGTAAACATATATATATATCTGGTTACAGACGATAAGCAGATATATATCAACTTATCAATAATATTATACCTTTCTTTTCATTATGAAGCCTACACATTAGTTAGATCAATGAATTTTTTGCCTCTAACGAAACAATTGCTTAGAATATATTTTGCAATTGTTTGAAAATAATTTTGCTCAACGATACCATTTTGAATCATTTTTCAAAATGGAAACCGGATTGATACAAGTAGTATACCGTGCCTGTACCTACATATCTGATTTTTACACTAGGGCACCAGGCTTATCAACCAAGATAACATCGGCTTTAGTAATACAACAATTATTTAATAATTATTTAATTTATGCCCTTTTAAACAAGTGGTGGCTAAAGATCCAAGCGAAATTGCAGGACAATTTGAAACACAATTCCGGAATTTGCGGCAGAAATGCAGCTTGTTTCAGCAAGAAGATCTATGAGAACTTTAAGTAATGTAAGATCATCAATCTGAGAGTCAGAAGTCGGACTTAAAAAGAGATTGCTATTAATTGCCATGCCTGGTAAGATTGATTTGAAAGAAGCCTAACAGTCGGGTCAGGCTTTGCTAGGACCACAAGTAGGGCAGTCATTTGTTTTTGCTTGCCTGCTGCTAACACAGCAGCTGAAGATCAGCCCAGAACTTACGGAGCCTACCCTAAGACTCTGCAATATAGCTCAGTTGTTGACTAAATGTGAAGCCCAAAAGTGGCTGGCTCGACCATGCTGCTCGCTGAGGACGGGTGATCACATTATTGCATGAGTAAAGGAATTGACCCAAAATCAGCTGAAGTTTAAAGCCTGGAAACTCTGACTACTACACATCATCTGGCAACTCATCTAGCTGCAACCCACTATAAGACTGGAGCACTAGAGGCTCAGAAATATTGTTTAGAAATAAGCAATTTTTTATGCAGATGTGCACTAATATGGAGGAAAAATAGGTAACCCACCCGTAAATTTCTCAAACTTATGGTATGAACAGCTTCAAGAAGAATAACAGGGCGCCTTTGGTTGATTTTTATTTGCAGCAGTCTTTATCCCCTGCTGGAAATCATTGGGCCCATGCCGAGTTCAACCTTTATTGCTCTGTATCTGGACGACATATGTGCTCTCCAAGCAATGGTGAATATCTAAATATTATTCTTTTGTATTTCATTCCAAAAATCATGAAACATTTTCAGTAGAGTTTTTGCTAATTTTTTGATAGCTTCTGAATGAGTTGTGTTTCAGAGTAAACCCAATGCGTTTCCATTTTATTAATAATATATTACCACATAAATTGTTTTCCCTTTTGGCTATTACATAGAAGTTAAATATTATCAGGCTCAGCAGTTTTTATTTCTAAGCTTAACATTATCGAAATAAATTGCACTATTGAGATTTTTCTATACCCAAAAAAGGCTAATGCATGTACGCATTATCAAATATGGTAATATTCATTTCAAACTAATTACAACATTTAAACACGTATTAAAGCAGTAATTAAACAACAATCTTACGATTAATGTGTCTTACTCATAAATGCCTCTTTTTATATATTCAGTGGCTTGCTGCTAAAGGTACAATTATTTGACAGTTAAAGTGTATTTGATGTTAGTAAAAGACAATATTCAAAGATAAAAAATCAATTGTGAATCGCCGAGCAAATTAGAGGATTAACATAATCTCGATGTTATCTTCAGGTAAATAAACTTGTTCAAACCTTTAGCAAATGATTTATATTAGTTAAGTAAAACTTTGTGTACTTAAAGAATATATTTTTACAGCAACTGTCCATTTTCACACGAGAATACATAAAACATCATAACTTTTCCGTTTACGGGGATAACTACAAAAGTTTGAAATACATGTAGCTCACACACATGGAAGGTTTTTACTTAAAATATTTTGAAGCAATCAACCTTGCACAATCTCAGCCACAGTCTCAGCACCATGTAGTAGTTTTGGTTCCTTGTAGTTGCCATCAGCTCGGTTGTTAGCGCATGCCACACACTTTTTCACTTTTTGTCACAAATGCTTTGCAGAAAATATCTCTCGATCTTGCTGGTAGCAGATGTGCCAATACCACATAATTTGACTTGACAGCATGGCTCCTGGTAGTCATTATTCGTTTTCTACGACTTTGATAATGAAAGTGATGAGTCAGTGATTTGTATGTCCTATTGGGATCTTTTCAGTAACACATGTTTGCATTTGTGAGAGGAACAGTACTTTTTAACCATTTTTCTGTTCTAAATTTCATCCGTCATCTTATCATTTAAGTGAACGCCACCTATTTGTGCGTTGTATTCCTGTACCACCTGGGAGATCTTTGGATGTGAAAAGTTTGTTGAGCAGGTGCATAAGTTGTTAGCAGTCATTACTGTTTGCAATCTTTTCAGTTTGTTGCCAGCATTCTGACTTTTCTGCATGCAGTTAAGTCTCTTCGCTGTGTCAGTTTTTGTTTCATATCTGGTGGAAGTCCGTTACGCCTGGCTCAAACTGTTCCAGTGACGTTAACTCCGTTTCTTCACAGAGCGAAATACTGGTTGAATAATTTTCTACAACAAGATAATTATTTCTATTAAATAGGCCAGACATCATTGTTTCACACACGCTTTAAGGCTGACCGTGAAATAATGTGAGCATGCCAATTATATGATAATGGGTTCAGAAACCGTAGGCTGTTTTTCATAGTGAAGGTTATATCTTTTTTGTGGTGTTTTTTTGTGCGCCTTGAAAAAGGTTATGGCAAACCTTGAATCCAGCAATAAATTCATCAATCAATATGGTACATGACAGTTTGTACTGCTGTGACAATGTCGCATTCAGATGGTCAAACGCTGAGCGGAGTGTGTATATTTGGTCACACTTCGAAGAACAGCGTTTTGGTTTCTTGTTATGGTGTGAGACTTTAGAGAAATGTAGAATGAATTTGAATGAACACCTAGAGTCTGCTGTGACAAATGAGTCGTATCCAAGTATGAATGGAATGAATACTTAAGCACACGACTCATGTTTAAAAGCATGCCAATCAAAAACATGAATGTCAATGTTTTACATCAAGGTCTTTCTATAAGTTGACTTTACTAGTTGCTTTGATTGCGTAGTTTTGTGATGAATAGTATTTGTAATATCAATTTGTTATGTGTACTATATGAGCTAGTACGAAAACTTCCCACCATCAATAAGGGGCAAAAAAAATTAAGAAAATATTGGACAGGCTCAGTGTCTTCAACATAATTAAAACAGGCCATTTTTCAGTGAAATTACTCAGAGTGACTGAGTCAGCATCTAGACTATTTACCTTCACTCATGGTGTCACATTAGTATTAGTCAAATAACGACCATCATCATTTTCAGGTGAATAACTATCACTACCCTTTTTGACCCTACATTGAAAGCGTTGGCATCAATATTACGCTTCAGAACTACCAGCTAATGTTGCTCTTCTTACTGAAGGGTTAAATTTAGTTGAAAAAAGTTCTATTATAAAACAGTAGATAAATTCTAATTATTATATTAAAAAGGCTTCCCTTAAGTCACAGGTAATTTATTTTGCGAGGTCAGTTGAAGACACAACTACATGCACTTTGACAACATTAATACTTATAATCCTGAAAAGTTTTATTTGAATTGAAGTTCTTTATTTGCATCCCATTCATTCATGAACTACCAACAAACGACAATGCTCAAATAAAATTTGTTATGAAAGAAAAGGAAGTAAGTAAATATATTTGAAACTGTTATAAATGGAAGTAAAGTTTTTGGTCTAATCTTTGGTGAAAACTTAATTTGATTGGTTTAAAATGTTACTTAAAGACAGCCTTTTTGTAAACAAAGCCATGTGAATGCCGGAATTCTGGCCGATAGAGATTCAAACACACTTTACGCAATGC
Organism: Watersipora subatra; assembly: GCF_963576615.1. Lineage (NCBI taxonomy): Eukaryota > Metazoa > Bryozoa > Gymnolaemata > Cheilostomatida > Watersiporidae > Watersipora > Watersipora subatra. The sequence goes on from NC_088713.1 coordinate 481,191, forward strand.
CTGAAAATTGACAGTTGGGAATAAAACTTCGAAGGGTTAAGGCTGCGAGCATGAATATTGGTAATTATAAAATAGTAAAAACAACAAATAAATTAAATAGAAGTATAAGTGCATTGTAAATTTTAAAACATTTATGATGTTCGGAAATTTCAGACATAAAATCTGACTCAACAAACCCAATACTTGCAAAACCTGTTGGTCAAGAAATACTTATGCCAATCACTAGTAACTACCCGATACTCAAAAAACTCCAACCGACGGGCAGGAGTTTAAACTCATTGGCCAAGAAGTACTTTTGTCCAGCACTAGTTTAAACACAAAGTCACAGGAGTTAGAGAATATACAGAGTATAACAGTCAACTACTGTACTTTTAATACGACTTCTCGCCCAAACTATTTATGACATTTCAGGTATTAAAAAATATTTGCAGTTCCTAAACCTATCAAAGAACTGGAAATCATTCCTGCTCAAAACAGAAGTGTTCTTGGAATTCGTCTTACCCATTATGACTACAACTTTGTGACGGCTGCTATTCAATGCTCTGGATATTATTCTAGATATAAGTGCGGAGGAGAGCACATATGTGAAGTAGAAATAGGTAAGGTGTTAAAACTTTTGATTTTTAAAGCAAATCAAACCTAAGGTTGACTAAAGTAATTGTATTTTGTAAATCCTGCTGTGTTTCCATTTTTGAGGTTGTTTAGTTTTAAGGATTGTTTTGCACAATATTAAAGTTGCAGAAAATTTTATATTACGAAGACAATTTGAAGATGTTCTAAAAATCTTAAAAATGGTTTATTGCGATGTCGTCACACAAATATTCATAGGCAACTCATTTACGCTCAATCACAACATTCCTAGTTATTTGGACAAGATTATGTACTATTTACCAAATTGCTTCTGGGATGCTGCCTCGAAGACATTAATTAACTAACAAACCAGAAGCGTTGTGCGCAAAAAAGTTTGTAGGCCGCAAATGTAAATTTGTCGACACAATTATTCCAAAAACTTTTTCCAAAATGTTTATCTCACAAATCGAGTGCAACATTACTACTGTATAATCTCCAAAGCATACTTTCCTAAAACTATTGTTTCGAACCTATACTGAAGGTAAATACCCATTTAGTAACATATTTTTTAATAAAAAATAGTATAAAACATCAACCAAATCCCGCCAAGGCGTTGCTTGTGAATAGCTACTCGCAATCAAACCTTATAAGAAACACGCTCTCATGCCAATTGTTTTCAAGGAAAATCTTTGTATATATGTAATAAAGTACAAAAAGTAAAACATTTTATGAATTCTTTTACACTACGTCAAAAATCAACATATTATGTCGATACCACTTGCTCGTTTTTTTATAATTGTAGTAAAAAGTAAATAAAACTTTTAATCTGCATCATTTCAATTTATTTCGAATAACTTCCCATTACCAATAAGTGACATCGTTAAAAACAGATCCTGTCTATCTAAAAAAATAGTAAAAGCCAAGTTAATTTACTTCTTAAAAGGTTTTTGCAAAATTATTTATCAGTTTATTTAAAAAAAAACTTAAAACAACAAGCTAACTGGAAAAATGAAAATGTTACAATAAAAAGTCATTATACATCAATAAATGTCAAAAGTTCCTAAAAAATGTTGTAACCTTCCTTGAGAGTATAAATGATTTTGCACTAAAGCATTCAATGTTTTTTTTGCATAACAAGCCAATGCTACCAAAGATACATCCAAATAACATTAACTTTTAATCTATTAAAATAATCATCATTACGATAATTAAAAATAACCTCCTTGTAAAATTACTTGGGCAATCAGTTAAAAGGAAAATTTATGTCGCACCGTCAATTTTCCATTATATTGTAAGTCAGTGGTACATGAATTTTACACTCCAGCATACTGAAGTAACTTTTCTGTAGCATTGCCCTAACATTCATTTAATATTAAAACTAATGTTGCAGCATAGTTTTCTAGCTACCTTGCATTTCAAAATCAACTTATTATATGATTTGTTTATGTGCAGCAAACTTTTTATAATAATTCTTAAATATTTATTAAATAGCATTGTTATATTCACTAGCAATATTCTCTAACAATGTTATGACATCGTTAGCAAAGTTTTTTTCTTGTAACGATCTAAATAATTGTATGATAATATTTATGCACAAAAACGTAACTGTGACATAATGCAATAAATAGTACTGTTGCATTTTTAAACCTTAAAATTGTTTTGGTTGAGCATAATTCCCGCATAACATTCTGAAATCTCTCATTTACAGTATGTTTCTTTTTAGTTGTGTGAGATTATGAAAATTAGGATTTATTCATTTGTTTGGAATAAGTTTAACTTAGTTTATTTCGACAAAAAATACCATGATAGATGTTTTATAGATGGTTAAAATTTTGCTTATAACTGCCAATTTTTGCTTAAAGTTAGTTACTTTAAAAACGTACACACATTCCAGAGTAGCGGTTTTAATCTCTGGCATAAATAAAGTTATCAAAGGCAGTTTTATGTCCATGACTAACTTCACTATACTCTTGGGTATTAAGTGAGAGTAAGTAATGAAAGGTTTTATATCTTTAGGTGCATCCGTTCCCAGCACTCTATGCGCGATTCCAATAAAACATGGAGACATATTCACCTTGACTGCTTACACACGCATTGGAAACTTGGGCTCTCACCAAGAAACTTTTGATTTCGCTGGATATCAAAGTAAGTTTTATACCCTACAGGATAAATGTATTCATGGAGTTACGAATTGCGCAAAATGCCCTTTTCATGCATATTCGCGGACTAATTTATTCGCGGATGAACACGATCACTCTCTATTGAGGGATAACTCTATTGCGGCTAGCAATAGAGTCAACCCTTCATATGTGTACACCATGCGTTTAGGTTTCTATTTAGCTGAAAACTACGAGTCGATCATGCTAAGCTAAAAATTTCTTGATGCGTTCAGAGGTTTTCACGAATATTGATCGATTTGGAGGCCTTTGATGAACCAGCAGCTTGTGGTAAGTAATAAGTTCTTTTTCAAAATTATTTACTAAATTAATAATTAAATTTGATTTTGGTTTGTAGGTAAAACACAAAAATTTTTTTCCCATTTATACCGCTTCGTTATTTGTTTTACTGTAAACGAAAGCCCAATAATCTGCACGACCCATTTGGAGTAAAGCTAGTAAGCTGAGGTCATCTTTTTCGTGAAACGAGTAGAGTAAGCAGCTTTTTCATCATACATGAAGGCAAAATGGCTGCAAAGATGGTGGATGTCATTTCTAGAAGATTACCAATAACTCAGAGAGGTCTTAAAACTGAGGTAGAAGTTACCACAGCTGGTAACAAGTAGAATATATCTGTTTTACAAAAGGAGCAAGAACGCCTTTGCGACCAGAAATTTTTGGCAAGCCAAAAAAACATTGCAATAGTAAGCCACGAGGAAAGCTCTGATGATAACTGCCTTACCAGCTATGTTGAAGCGAGAGAATCACCTTTAACGTCTACCCAAAACAGTGACCGCGATATAGAGCTGCTATTACCGTAATAACTAGTCAGAGAGCACCATTACACGCTAGAATTTACTTATCAAGAGTATCAGTTAAATTTGATTGCCATCCAACCGCTATATGGGCCAAACTGTTTTTATTTACTCCAACCATTGTTTACAAAGTTTTATCTGTATTTGAAATATTTTATTTGTACACTCAATTTTATATATTATCACTTCAATAAATATATATATATATATAAACTATATTTAGAACTGAAAACTTTTAAAACATTTTACAACTTAAAGTTTCATGGTTGCTACCATTCATCAGGTACAATTAAAATGAACTGAAGCTCATATTACTGCACGTAAAAACACATCGAGTAGCTTAACGATAAAGGCCAGCTACATATACGGTAATACAACAATTTAATTGGTTCATGTCACAGCATTGCAAATTAAGTGCTTATTTGAATGTCTGCACTTTGACACAAGGTCGTTTCTTGAGTTTAAGCTTGCAAGCTCAGGTTTGTATAGAATGAAGTATTTCTCCCAAATACACAAATTACAGCGTTTACTCGTCTTATTGTAACTACTCGCTTTTTTTAATACTCTCCACTTGATGTCGTACTGGATGGATCGATTTTTAAGCTGCCATATATAATTACTTAGTTCTGTTCAAGTTCGTTTTGATGGATTGTTGAAGCTGCTACGATGGTTGTAATATCTTTTCTTGAATGAGCCTTCTGTCAAGCCAACATATGTCTGTTTGGTAGCATTAGGTTCGTTGGTCATAACTGTAGCCTGATAGATGACTGAACTGGACAAACATGCATTTGGCAGTGGACATGTACTTCTATCTCAACAGTTGCATGTTGCTGTTGGCTTTTCGTTTGATAGTTGCGCTTTGTTGTTATTTGTAATAATCTGTCCAATATTCTTCATGCAGCTATAGCTAAGTTTTAAATTGTTTCTATTAAATATCGAATAAAGTTTGTGATCTTTGGGAAATTCTTCACTCAGAGCTCTGAAGAAAAGCTTTCCTATATTGGTGGCAACATTTTTAGAGAAAGAGGGGTTATACCAAAGTATATTTCTCCTGCGTTTGTTTCTGGTGTTATGCGATGTTGTATTCTTACTAAATTTCAGTTTATGATGGTATCCACTTCTATTAAGGGCTTTTTGGTGCTCTTTTGTATTTTGTCTAAATATATCTTGATTTGATGATATTGCGGAGAGGCACAGGTTGACTGATGCTGGAATGTTTTTGATGATGGAAGATGGATGGTTAGATCTTGTGTGCACGTATCTAGGCACATTATTGGGCTTGCTGAAGGGTCTATATAATTCATTCTGTAGATCTAACAATATATCCAAAGAGTCAATGGTGCTTTTATTTGCATCTACAGATATTTTCAGCCCATATCAATGGAATAATGTGCACAGATTTTTCTTGAGCTCAGTTTGTTTAGGAGTTGCTCTCACTACGCCAAGTCCATCATCTCGGTATAATCCAAAAGTCTCTTTTGTGATTTGGTTTATCTGATGTAACATAAAGCAGCCAACCATTTCACATATTTCTGCTCCATCATAGGAACCCATAGCCACATCGAAGCAGTCTGCATGTCCTGATTTCCCCCATGCTTCATGATCAGTATATAGCAGGGTCTTTTTGATGTGCAAGATTATTCTGCGCTCATCAGATGTTATAGTCTCGTAGTTGGTAGCAAAGTCTAAAGCTAGAGATAGAAGGTCAATAGATATGGAGGGGTAGAACTCAACAACATCAAAAGATAGAAATCTACACTCTTTCTTATTAGGAATAGCAATGAACCATGTGATTACGTCATGCGTGTTCTTCCATTTATTTATGCTGATGGCGCTATTTATTTTAAAGTTTATGTGTTCTACTATGTTCTTGCTTATGATGCCAAGTTTGTTCTTAGTAGGGTTGATTAGGCGGCAAGATGGTTTAGATGCAAAGCTCGCCTTGTGGTCTTTTAAAGTGATAAAGGCATCATTGGTCGCCAATGAGTTTATCCTGTCACTGATGTTAAGATAATTAGCTATTTCCATTGTTTCTCTCGTGATGGAGGATATAGTGGTGTTATCGACCTTGCTATAAGACTTGGTGATACTGTTTTTGAGAAGATCATTGTAAGTGTTGGCATCCAGCTTGTAGTAGTTAGTTGTTTTGTCTGCAGGTACTAGGATGGTATTGACATTCTTTGCATGTTGTTTAATGTCAGACTGCATCTTCCTTAAAAAATTACACTTTAATTTCTTGAATTTGATGTGTTTGATTATGTTGAGTAGACAAGTCTCAAACTTGCTGGTTTCTGGAATCACTGGTGGTGTCTTTCTGGACTTAAAGCCCTAGGTTTTTTTATCTTCTGATGTTATGTTCGGGTTTAAATAGAAGAAGGCTTTTCATCTCATACGTCTACAAAACTGCTCAGGTTTCTCAATGAGTTTCCTGATATACTCGTCCTCTGATGGTATCGGAATGTTCTTATCTGAGTAGTCAAAGTTTATTCGTTCCATTGCTAGTGATCGCTAAAAGTGCTAAACTAAAAAGGAGCGTGTATACTGATGAAAAAGAAGGTTGCAGTTCACTAGAAGAGAATGCTCAATATTGAAATAGAGCATTTATATAAACTATATTAAGAACTGAAAACTTAAAATTAATAAAATTAAAATGAACTGAAGCTCATATGACTGTACGTAAAAACAACCATATGAGCTTAACGTAAAAGCGCAGATTGTTGTGATTGATGGATTGTTGAAGCTGCTTTTACGTAAAACGTAAAAACAGCTTCAACAATCCATCAAAACGAACTTGAACAGAACTAAGTAATTATATATGGCAGCTTGAAGATCGATCCATCTAGTACAACATCAAGTGGAGAGTATTAAAAAAAGTGAGTAGTTACAATAAGACCAGTAAACGCTGTAATTTGTGTATTTGGGAGAAATACTTCATTCTATACAAACCTGAGCTTGCAAGCTTAAACTCAAAAAACGAGCTTGTGCCAAAGTGCAGACATTCAAATAAGCACTTAATTTGCAATGCTGTGACATGAACCAATTAAATTGTTGTATTACCGTATATGTAGCTGGCCTTTATCGTTAAGCTACTCGATGTGTTTTTACGTACAGTCATATGAGCTTCAGTTCATTTTAATTGTACCTGATGAATGGTAGCAACCATGAAACTTTAAGTTGTAAAATGTTTTAAAAGTTTTCAGTTCTTAATATAGTTTATATAAATGCTCTATTTTAATATTGAGCACTCTCTTCTAGTGAACTGCAACCTTCTTCTTCATCAGTATACATATATATATATATATATATATATATATATATATATATATATATATATATATATATATATATATATATATATATATACATACATGTATATATATATGTATATATACTTTTATATATTTATATAAAACATATATATATATAAAATACATGTATAAAATATATATATATATATATATATATTTTATATATATATATTTAATATATATATATATATATACATGTATATTAAAGAGAGAAATCAATAGTAGGATTCAATAACAATCTAATACCTATCTTGTAAAAAGTTTGTTTTGAATATGATGCATTTTACAGTAAAACAATATCTGTTTTGACTCTCAAGATATTGTTTAAATATTAGCGGTATATCGGTTTTCAAAATATATGTTCGAATTATTTTGGGCAGAATAATCATCCAGTTAAAACTTAATGCGGTAATGAACGAGTCAACTCACTAATGAAAGAAGCCCAGCTCTTGTTGAAATTGTCACGTCAGTTTAAACTGGGGAAATAGGTCTACCAGAAAGGCAAGTGGAAAAGCTTCTTAGCAAACATATGATTGAGGGCACTTGAGCTTGAACTTGACCTCCCTGATTGTTCTACTCTAGCAAAACAATAAAACATGGCAGTTCTGTGTAGACCACCATTGGTTGAACCCAGTCACAAAACATAATGGCTGCTTCTTTCTCTGGATTGACTATACAACTGAAGCTCTTTTCAGCAGCAAATTATTTAGCGCACTGAACTATTGGTAAGTGTCTTTTTATGCTGATGTGCAGGCTAAGTTGACATCAACTACTGGCTGTGTTGAAAAGGAAGATTTTGCTTTTCGAACTTGCCTCCGCTCTAGCTTCTTTATAGAAATTGATGAAGGGCATGTTGCATGGATTTCACTAAATGACACGGTGCTCTCCCGCAAAACCTAATCTTGATTGCTCTAGATTTGGACACACACCTATGCCGACTTAAAAGATGTGGTCAAGCGCCAAAGAACTCTAGATCCAAGCAGAAACCAACTTGTAAGTTCTGTCATTCATAGCTGGTCTCTCTGAACTATATGGGTGGTAGTAAATATATGGCTATTTGACCTGAAAAAAACTAATAGCATTTTGGAAATTGCCGGCTCCACAGGAACTCACAAAACTGCCATTTTTTGGGCATGCTACGAAAATATTTTCATTACCTTATGAGCTGTTCCACTAAAGTATTTGACTTTGCCCCATCTGACAAGAAAAGTGAAATAGTGATTGTGGTGCGACTAACGGCAGACGCCTTTTGAGGAGCTGAAGAGACAGGTTTCCTTAGCATTTGCTTTATACTATCCCAATCCGTGTCAGCCATAAACCTTTGACATAAATGCAAAAAAATGTAGACTTGGCGTATAGATCCCCTAATGAAACCTTGGCACCAGCAAAAAACTATTGCGTCGACCAAAAGGAACAGTTTGCTATTGTCAAGGTTGTGAAGCTTTTATTATCTTATCTCGATGAATGACAGTTTCTACTCCGGACTATAATTTTTTTATTTTGCAATCTATGCCAACATGAAGTATGGCAAATCATTTGGTTATTTAATTGTAAATCTTAGCTAAGTTCAAGTATACTTGCATTCATGAAGCTGATATACCCCACGGTAATGCCATTTATTATGAGCAAACCAATCTCTCAGACCTGTCGACACTGCAAAATCACTTAGTTGAGGGATGGTGGATTAACAAAAAACATATAGCCATAAAAACAGGCTTTTTAAATAAACTTATTAGAGGGATTTTCAAGATTAGATGTACATGTAAAATTTAGTCTGAAGCTTTGGAAAGACTGCTGACACAACAACTTCAGTCTACTACTACTTCATAGCTTGCAGTGTCCACTCTGGCACTTTGTGACACAGATCAGGTATAGACTTGAGGCGATGCTGACAAGGACCTGGCCCTAATGCAGGCTACAGTCTAGATATCTACAAAAATAATGAAACAATATCACAAGTGAAATAAATGACAAAAAATCAGTTATAGATGAAAGGCCAGTAGCTCTCACTACTGCACAAAACTCAAGCCTTTCTCCGAAAATGACCATATCAAGTGCTGCAAGGTTAGCTATCACCTACAGCCAGTTTTAGTGGTGATAGGTGTGTCTACTAATAATTATAAAAACTACCAGGTAGCAGACGCACACTGTTGCCAACTTTGTAGAGGAAAGGACAACCAACAAATTCTACCTGTATTAGCCTGTACTAACAGGCTAATACAGGCTAACAGGCTAACATTAAATGACCTGTACTAGCCTGGGATGACAGCTGCAGTCAGAGGATTTTTCATGAGCTTTGAAGCATGACATGCAACAAAACATAGAGAAACGAACACGCATATAAAAAGCGAAGGCTCTAAACAAGAATCTTCAGTTGAAATTAGCCGGCAAATTAAATCCAAAAAGCACTCTGGCAGACCAACAATGAAAACACCAAGCGGAAACCTGTGGATACTTGCCCTGACTAACCACTGCCACAGATAACAAGACAATTTGACCCTGCTGAAAGTCAAGGCGCCAGCTGGTCGAAGCAAATCCATACAGTCCAATGGCACAGTTTGGCAGTCACATAATGGTTGAACGGTACCAGTTTTGGTGTATGGAGAAGACATCACTTGTTAGTGGCTACAAGCTAGCACAATAGTAGAGAAGAATGACTAGCAGCATGGCACCCGACTATGAGGTCTACTGCTGACATAAAATCAGGAGAAGTAAAACACGGTGGTCCGCCAATGACGCGGTGTGTGGAGAAAAATCATAATCAGCCAAAGAAAAGAAATGGTCTGCCTGTTGATGCTATGCCAAGAGCTGCTCCTGTCAAATCAGCTAGAACTCAAGCCCCCAACTTGGGTTAAATTGGGGTTGAATACACTTGAGCAGTTGGAATAAGTACTTATGGCCCTCTGAAAGGAGCAGTTGACCATTAATTTGGCAAAATAAACAGAAGGAACCACCGCCTTGCACCCAAAACAACTTGGCTTGGCTAATGAACAAACAAAAAAACAGGAGACAATCTTAAACTAGTTAGGCAAAGTTCATCTGTCATATAAAGTTATTACACTTAGACTTACTACACGATGACTGTGAAATAGAATGACAAGGAAAGTATTTCATCTTAGGCGAGAGTAGAGTAAAACCTGATCAAGCCCGATCATTTGAGTTAGGAAATGCACAAGCCAACCAAAAGCTTTGCTGAGGTACTAACATAAAAATAGCAAGACGTCAAAGAACCGAGTTATATACTGAGCTAGAAACCCAGCTTGAGTTGATCAGGGCAAGAGCTGAGACTACGAAACAGTGACAGTTATGTAAGGAACTGGAATGCAGCTGGAAGAGGTACGCTAAATGTAAGCAAAAATGAATAAAAGCGATAGCAAAAATGATTTGTAATTTCAGAACAGACAACCAAGCCTTAGGGTTCAAAGCCAGAAATACCACCAATTATTTTATACATTTCTTGGCCAGCTTGAGCTACTCTGCAATTTGACTGATATAGACCATAGGTGTGGCTATTTTTCATAACAGCCAAGCCTGAGCCCTTATTGCATCGAAAAAAGGTTAAAGAAATATATCTAAATTAAAAGATGACTGGGACGGCGCCATTTGTACTTGCGGACTACAACGAGCAAGGAGCTTTCAAGATTTCTACTAATGTTACATAACTGAAAAATTTAAAGCATTGTAACAAATCTGCAACCATGGCCCACCAAGATAATACTCCTGATTCACTTAAGAAATGTTTAGAGCCAGTTAAAGCATTTGAAGCAGATGCCAAATAACGCTTAGAGAGCCTCTTAGACTTGGGTAGCAAGTTTGCGTTTGTCTGTCAGAGCACATAAGGCAGAGTATTTCTCCAACATCGTGAAAAAAATCATTTTGAGGCTGCTTCCCTAGACAACACTCTTTCTGATGGCAGAGAACCCTATGTAGAGTCACACTTTTTGACCCTCTTTTTCTCGATGATTGACTTAGGCAGTAAATTTGCGTCATTAAAAAAGCTATTTAACAGGCCATTGAGTGAAGTCTTTTTTTGTTAAATATTCATGAAAGCCTTGACTGGTTAAAAAATTGATCAGGACTAGCTTGCTGAGATGGATCAAGAAGTTTTGCTGGATCCGAAATGAGCTGACTGCGGAGCCAGCCATGACTTCTAATACTAAAGCTAGATAAGCTACTGTACTTACTAAGACAGCTAAAAAGACGTCATCTAAACAAAGTGATATGTGAGTGGCGTTGTTTGAACAAAACTGACCGAGACTATGCAAGATAAGCCTCTAATTGCGGATTGTTTAGCTTCATCAACAGTATCTATCTTTGTTGGCATTTTTTGCAGCATTTTGCTATCTTGATGTGTTTTTCATGTGAACAGGTGATGTCACACCACTGGGCACCTGTGAGTGACAATTACAGGTTGTGCTGTGTATCTCAGCAAGTAACTTTGGCCAGATATCATCTTGTAATAGAAAAGGAAGCTTGCCAACCTTCCAATGAAGAGTGAAACTAAATTCCGACACCTTGCTGACCATTCAGGGAGTTAAAAGCCTAATTTGTCAGACTTAAATGCAGGTGGAAAAATACGAGTCATCTAAGGTGGCTGAAAGTGTCACTGGAGCTAAGTTTTAGAGTCATCTTATCGCAATCAGGCTAGTCTTTATTTTCTATGTGTCCTGATTGGCATACATTTGACACCCCTACTGATAAACTGCTAAAACAAGCTGAAGAGACACTAAAATGGTCTGAATCATGTTAGAAATGACTGGGTGGTGCATAAGAATGTCAGCTCACAGATAAGCATTCACATTACCATGAGGAGAAACATGCCTGCGAACTGCTAGTGAGTAGCCACCACAGGCCTGATTTGTAACTGAAGACAGCCAACCCGAACCAACAAATGAAATGAGCAATGTTGAGCCTGTGCCAAAGCCAAAATCAGTCAACTAGGCTAGAGAGCTAGACAGCACCAGCTATGGTCTCAGCTGATCTTTCTTTCCAACACTGAGTCAGTTGCCCCAAGAGCCTCCCTTTGAGAGAAAATGTGGGTACTGGTTGCTAAAGCAAAGGCAAAGCAAGAAAGGATGGCCAAAGCAATAGACACCAGAACTGAGCTAAGCTTGAACCCAGTAGCTGACATGACCCATGGTAGTACTGCTGTTTAGCCAAGGATCAGCTACAAAGTTAGCCATACTACCAAAGGGCAAAACTAATATTTCTTCATGAGCTATGAAAACCACCAAAAAGCAAAAAAGAACCGACTATTTGAAAGTTGCAACCCATGCAACCACTCATATTTTTTGTAGCATAAGTAACTGTAGCGTTATATATTTGCCAAGAACTATATATAACCATCTGGTTTGCAATACAGTAGTTTGATCTTTGTGGAGCAAGTACAGAAACTTGGTCAGTTTTGTACACTATTCTATTTTATACCTTTTAATGCTGTGCTATTTCTTTAGAATTTTTGCTTATTTTGGACTCCAAAATGTCATTTTAAAGGGCTTATTTTGTGCACACATGAAAAGATTTTATATATAAATTTTGATGTGTTTTTAAACCTAGTAAGATTAATAGTATCATGATGACAATTATTTTTATTATTGCTGATACTGTGACAATACTGTGCACTGTGACAGATCTTGGTGTGTAATTAACATGTGAAAACTTATAAAATGATAACTCAAAATGGTTCAGTGGAGCACTTGCTAGCTTGTCTGCCTGCAATATAAAATATCCATGTTGTTTCATTCCTGTGTTGTGTAACGTTTTTAATGTTTTTGGCGCTTGTAGCGTTTTTAAAAATTAGTACTTTCAATGGTTGTATTTTCGAGTCACACTCTGATGAAAGTCCTTGAAAAATTTGAAATTCCACCGATTCATAATTTTGTTTGCGTCGCGGCCCAATAAACACAGCATATGACGATCAACGAGTAGACTATTTTGAAATATTCTTGCGCCAGTCAACTCAGGAAGTAAATCTTCGCGAAAAACTTCTGTGATAAGTTCTTACAGTGGTGTACATGTGTAACAGCGACTATTTGGCTTAACAGAAAGCAACATGAATATAAAATATAATATCAGTATAAAAAAATATATATAAAAATATATATAACATAAAAATATATAATGTAAAAAAGAAGCAAAGGAACAAGGGTGATATAATCTTAATTAATAATTAATAATCTTAACATAAACTTAATTTTGTTGCATTTTCTGGCATGACAGAAAACAAAGCAGACTTTTTTTCAAACTTTTCAACAGTTGAACCGTTTAAGAAAGGTTGTGCAGTTACTGTAAAGGTTTTACAGTTACTGTAAAACCAATAATAACATATTGTATGATAAGCCAACACAACAGGTTTAAAACATAGTAAATGACTACAATCAATCTAGGGGTTTTAGACATTAGTGCCCATATGACAGACAAGTACTCTTGAAAATTTAGAACTTCGAGATGATGAAGATGTATTAAAAGCTGCTACTAATTTTTTAATCATTGAAGCCTTTACATTGTATTCAACTGCTACAGAAGCAATCCTAATTATCAAGGTAATAAGCAAAGCTGCTACGACTGCATCAATCAACTACTGAAAGGATTGAGCAGTAACTATCAGAAAAAGCAAACAAGTGTAGGCCATCATGTTCTTAGTTTTAACTCAGCTAAAAGAACTGAAATACATATTACAGATACAATTTCACAGGAAAACGAAAAAGGTGTACGGTGTGCGGTTAATCAAGGCAACAGGGTCAAGGCTACAATAGAACAACAATATGCACACATCATAAGGACTGCAGTGTAGGCCTCCGTGAGAGTGACTACCTCTGAGAGGACCATAGCAGAAAAAACAGTTCTATGAGTTAACGACGACATCGTGTTTTCTGTTCCTCTGTATCATAAAAACCTAATACAAAAATAAAAGGTCATAAATGAAATGTCAAAATATTGTTCATACTAATTCTTTTAATCAATCATTTGGTTCAAAAGACCAGAAACAACCCATAAACTCTCCTGTCGAAGGGTTTAATAATGATGTCATTGTTTAGCATCAACTAAGAAGTGTTCATTATTAAGTCACCTTGTAACCAAAACTTGCATGTGAGTTCACAATATAAAAATATTTTGCTACAGCTTGTTTAATAGTGGTATAAAATGACATCATTGATGATTGTGTTTTGTCAGGGGTACAGAAGGTGCTCATAAATGTTATATATTACAGAACCACTTGCGCCTAAAAACCTGACAATAATGGAAAGGGTGAGAAGGGACTCAGTTAAAATTAGTGTTACGTGGGAGGTAGTTGAGTGGACATATCAGATACAGTTTTTTCTGAGCATATGTGATTGGAAATCAGCCTGTAACAGCCAAATAAAAACATGGATGAAACCCTCAATAGACAGAAAACTGTCATACAGAGCAAAACTACAGCTGGCTGCTGCTCTTGAAGTAGGAAATTACTTGATTTCCATCAAAGCCGCTGTTGGTAACGAACACTCAGACCTTCTTACGACACCATTCAAAGTTGGTAAGTCAAAGTTTTCGCAATTTAAGGCGTTTGAAATAATGTTTTTTTGTCATTTGAAATGTTGGAATGTATTTTTTATACTTTTATTACCGTTAATTCAATGTCTGATCAAGATGATTTAGTGCTTTTTAGCTATAGGAAAAAAAGAAATACTTTTTATCAGTTTTCGAATGTAGACATGATAGTCGTTCTTTATCTTTCATTATATAAATTGAAATTTAATTTTAAAAGCTAACAACACAAAAAGACTGGTGTATATTTTCTTAAATTGTCTTTGCATAACAATAGCTATATGTTTACAGAAATGAAGTTGGCTCAATGGTTCTCTGATGTGTTCATTCCTTTTTGCTGATGATATTTCTTATTTAACAAAAATAGTTGAATACCCCTGTGATTTTTCACATTCAACAGCAAGAATTTTTGCAAAATTTTTTTGGCAGTTTCTTGATACCTGCTTGAAGTATACAAAAATCCTTATAATAAACCTTTTATGTACATAACTGACATTTAAATACCAATCAATTTTATGCCAGTTAAAACTTTTAGATGGTATTCAAAATAGAAAATGGTTACTTACGCCTACTCTCTGTCAGAGTAAATGTTCATCAATAATTTATCAATATTTTATAACATAAAAATTCAGTGTATACCATAACTATGAACGCCCTGCTTTGCTCTAGAATGATTGCAGAACATTACAGGTCAAGACTTGCAGTAAACATTAATTTGCTTTAATTAATTTAATTAGCTCTGAAATACAAAAGATCTTTTTTAAAGATCCTTTAATAAAATTTTTATTTTCAGATTTTAAGACTTTTTAGACTTGTTCTAAATATTAGTTTAATAATTTTTTTGACTACACAGTTTAACTGGTTCAAAATTTCCCAAATATAGCTAATTATTCTGCAAATCTTTGCTCAACTCTTTTACGGTGGGATAAATAACTAAGTGTTTACGTACCAAACCATTTTTGAAGTCTTCCAATAACCATTTGGAGGCTCAATCATAAAATGACATAAGTGTTTTCTTTGTACTTGACAGACTGCTAAAGCAATCAAAAAAAGTAAGTTTTTTTTGCTGTTTTTCCATTTAGTTTTTGTAGGAAATTCAAGTTATGTGCAACAGCAAAGTAATTTGATGGCCTTTACTTTGGCACAATCTTGAATGTTGCATAAAAGAGAGAGAATAATTATGGTTTTTTGTTTGTTTTACTTATGAGGGAAAATCAATTAGTTGAGGAGCTTACGACTAGTGCCCTGCAATCTAATTAAGAGCACTCCTATAAGATAAAATTATTTACCCTTTCCGAATAGTGGAATTGAGTAAAAAATAAGCGAATAACAATGGTAAGAAATTAAATCGCTAATGCGTTGGCATGGTTATAATAAACCAACACTACAACAACGATTAAACATAAACCAATGCAAAACATATTATCAATATAATATAAGAAACAAACTATTAATGATACAATAAAAAGGCGAACACAACAGGCAAGATGTATACAAGTAGATGCATTTATGAGACTAAGAAAGTCGTTGCTTGGCATCCACAGCAATACTAAAATTATCAATTATCAATGTTGTAACATTTCGTGCTTTTAAATTAAATTCTTTGTTTGCTTAAAATCTTTTAACTCTTATAACCATAACTGTTGTTATTTACGTACTGCATAAGATGTGTTAGAAACTCTGCCGACCAGAACAGTCCCATTCGCAAGGCTCTGTTTACAATAGCTGCTTTCAAATGACTCTGTAAACTAGACTGTTTTAACGTATCTTTTATCTACCTTTTTGTTACAATATTAAATTTTATTTGAACGATATGAAGAAAAATCAAAACAACAATTTTTTTGGTAGGTCCTGAATGATTGTCAGGCGAATGAAGAATTTCAAGATGCTAGCTGTAGTGTTTCATTTTATTCGGAGTCAAGAAATAATGATGAATGTGTGCTCGGTTGGTTTGGTTTTTTACCAATTATCATTGTAATACAAGCATATTTAGACATATTCACCACAGTTTTATGAACTTAGAAGTAACAATGTTGACGACACTGGTTACTCTCAATACCGGGAATAATGTAAACAAATATATCGAAATTAAATTTCGATTTCGTTCTGATCAGTACAAATATTACCAAACATTAGTTTCGAGAGCAATTAGTGTTAATATTGAATGGCAAAATGAAAAAACTCACCCCAGTAAAACAATGAAACAAGGCATTGTTTTTAATCAAGTTAAACAACAATTATTTTTATTAAAACAGTGGCTTTGTGGCATGTACGTGCAATGTAATAAGTGACATTTCATTTAGCATGTGCAGTTGAAAAAAGGGTATACATTATACAATAAGAGGAATGGAATTCAAAAAATTGCGTTGCTCATCGGTTTAATACGTGGTTAGAAACTGGTGAACCCCCAAATTCATATGAAGCATGAATCGAACTTTTTATTTTAACATTTTAATAGCAGCAGGATACACTGATTCACAGATACACAGAAAAAACACAAATCTTTAAAATTATATATAAGCTGTTGGCTCTAGGTTTGAGAGCTATAATAGTCAAGCTTAGTCAAACCACAATAGCCTGTGCTTTTCGGCGTGCTACGGGACCTATCTTGTTGGTAGTTATGTTTGTAGATCCTTTGCACTTGTGACAACTAGCAAGGCTACTAGCTCTTAAAATGAGCGGTTAGCCAAAGCAAATGTTTAACTAAAGCGTTAAACTTTCATGGCGTTCCCATGCGGTTATACCAGATGTATCAAGTGTATCGAGCACTTTATGCTGACTTTTAGCCTATACTTTAATTCATATATTTCTCAAAGTCCGTCCATTTGTGTGTTCGTTGGAAATTTGGTTATAGATCTTAAAACCTGGAATAAATATTCCGTACCGAAGAGGATTTGATCTAGGACCAAGCCATTCACCAGTCTTACCCCTAGCCCACTAGACTACGGAAGTCGAATTGCTAGTATGCCAATATAAGTCATTATATCAGAGCAATACCTAACTACTTTATGTATGACACGTGTCATAGCATAACGTCACGAGAAGCTGTTCGCTCACATTATTAAACTGGCTAATAGCAAAACTCTCACTACTTCTCATTGTTTATAAGACAAAAAACTTTTCTCATGATATGTAGTTTGAAAGTTAGAATGGCAAATGTTGTTATATGTTAAATACAAATCAATTTTCTGCCCAAATACTCTTCTATTACACGGGCACCGTCGGGTGGCACAGCTAGTATATATATATATATATATATATATATATATATAGTATATATATATATAAATATATATATATATATATTTATATCTATATATATATTTATATATATGCATGTATATAAACAAATATATATATATAAATATATATATTTATATACATATATATATATATATATATATATATATATATATGTATATATATACATATATATAAGCGCAAATGCTAAAAGTTCACTTTTTTCGCAATAATTTTTCAAATATATATATTTATGTATACATACTGAAGTTGGCAGAAACCCCTTTTGTGGGTTTCTGAATGCTTACTTTCTGTCAAACAGACAAAAGTGATTCTGTCAGTTTGAGCCAATGGGTAGCATTTTCTTTCATCGCTCCACAGCGTAATAATATTTATTTAAAGGAGCTGTTATTGTTTACCAAAATACTTTCATAAACTTTACATTTCATTGAGATAATAATTGTAGATCTTCAGACAGTGAAGAGAGCAGATATAAGTCCTGGACAAAATGGAAGTGTTCTTGAGATTCGTCTTATCCACTCTAACAACAGCTTTTTGGAGTATTCTATTAGATGCACTGGTCATATGTCCAATTATGATTGTGAAGGAAAGCACACATGCTTAGCATCATCAGGTTAAGTATTGTAACATTTAAAAAATATATTTTGTTTAAAAGTAAAATTAACAGCTTGTTAGTTGAAGCAATATAAAATAATTAAACCAGCAGATCAGATTATTAAACAGCTTTATTTTTATTTTGCATTTGTTATAATATTTGACAAAAAAACAAATGTATTTTTGTGTTTTAAAATATTGTTCCTGAATAAGGTATTGTTCCTGTTGTTTAGCTAGAAGTTAACATTTGATTTAGGTTAACCTTTGATTAATCTTGACTTTTTTTCATAACTTTATTTAGTTGCTTCTAAAATATTCAATATGCTTTATGTAAAATATTAAAGTCAATTTTGTTTTGAGTTTAACTCGGAGCAAGATTAAACGTCTAATGAATACCAGCTTTTAAAGTTCTGTATTTTCAATGTGTGTCTTGGTAATGAAAACTTGAATTTTTTAGATAAGCCTCGCACCAATGCTTTGTGCGAAATACCAATCAAATTCGGAGACATCTATACTTTGTCTGCATATACACATGAGCGCAACCTAAGCTCCACACCATACTTGTTCAATTACACTGGACACCAAAGCAAGTTTTACAGTTGTTAGTCACTTCTTGAGATACTAACATTGTCATTACGCTAATAAACTGAGTTAAGAAGGGTGAAGAGATAAGTATTGGAAACTCTGGAAAATAAGTTTTTCAGATGATCAGAGTTAATAATCTTCTTGCAACTAACCAGCTATTAAAATTAAGCACCGACTTAAACCATACATTTTAAAATCGTTTTTTTGTCTGAACTGGAACCTTTCAAACAAGTGTATTAATTTGGTACTTAAAGTAATATTACTATAAAATTTCTATAAAATTGAATTTAATTTATGTTGAAAACTTCATAAAGTAAATTGGTTGTACTACAACAGAAAAAATGGGTAGTAACCTGACCTCACTGCCCTAATAAACAAATAATTCAATGTTTTTAATTCAAAATAGAATCCTCTATCCAAACAATCTTCTGGCAATACGAAGCAAATTTATGTTACACATTTTTTTCAGTAAAACTATTTAATGTATTAGGAGTTGTAATAGCAATAATATTATAAATACCTTGCTCTTACTTGACTTATCTTCTTGGTATATCACAACCTGTTTTCATCTAATTACAATCATAGGTATAAACTCTTGTACTGAGTCTTGTACTGGTGGACAGTAACGGTAGTGCACAAAACTTTTACACTGGTGGTAACGGTGGGGTAGGATGATCTCGACAAACACGAGACTGGTACTGGATCCATGGATTTCTGGAAAACTTTCTGAAGCCTTAAAAGTGGCAGTAGGAAAAAACCAGTCTACTTGGAATAGGACCTGCCTGAAAAAACGGCAGCGCTACTCCTACTGAAATTACAGAGAGAACTGCGCAAAACCCTACCAGCAGCAAAGGACTCAGTAGATGAACTGCCCTAGGAAAAAAGCAGAAACTACTGAAAACTGCTAGGGCCTGTCTGAAAAACGACAACACTGCTCCTACTGGAGGAACTTCCTAGCAACATCATGAAACCCAGGGAAAGCCGTGTAAAACCCTGCAGCAATGGCCCTAGTAGAAGAATTGCTCTAGGAGGGAAACCTACTGAAAGCTCTGACAGGGCCTGTCTGAAAAACGGCGGCACTGCTCTACTGAAGAAATTTCCTGGCAACAGGAAAAAAACCCAGAGAGTAAGAGGGAGAGAGAGAGAGAGAGCTGAGTGAAACCCTATGGCAACAGACTCAGTACATGAACTGCCCTAGGGAAGGAGCGAAACCCTACTGGAAGCTCCAAAACATGGCCAACAGAAAGACACGAAGTGCCGACCCGATTCCCGACCGGCTAGTCGAAGCGCTAGAAAGGTGCTACTAATGCCAAGGGCCCACGAACCGACACCACAATTCAAGTCTACCCAGTACACGGAAAAGGAAGACGTGGACTACATTATTGCCTGCTTCCTAAAATGTGGTTAACAATAACCAGTGGGGAGAAAAAGCAACATGGTTTCACCTTCGAAAGGCACTGGGCAAACAGGCCTAACTGTGGGCAAGTTGAGAATCTAAAGGCAATATTCAATGTTCTTTGAGCAAGATTCGGGCTGTCCGCCAGACCAACGCTAAACCGGACCAACACCCTTAAACTAGAGGATAAAAGGGAGGAGCATACTATGAGGTGAAAAATCTGGTAAGCATTGCGTACAGATACCTACTAAATCCTCACCGCAATCACATGGCCATATAGACATTCTGCAATTCCTAGGGGACTGTGCCCTGCAGCGACACCTGTTGATAGTACATACACCCACACTAGCTGACGCTGTACGGGCCAGAAATGAAACCTGAAGATTCAAAGGAGCTACCGCAAACCCATCGTATCTTTGGTGCGAGCTCTGGAGGGCAAACCCCCCGGTTAGGTGAACTTGGTCAAAACTAACGTCATTGATCGACTAGCTTGGCAAGTCCAATCTCTCACACAGCAAGTGAAACTACTCCAGGAGCAAGTCCACACACGGACCAAGAAAGGAAGCCAGCCAGTTACCTTTTCCTGGGGTTGTGGCCGGCTAGGGCGCATTCAGAAAAACTGCCCTTGCTACTCAAAACCGTCTTTGAAAAACCAGGAGAGGCACAGCAGTGGCTCTGGCTATTGACTGCGCCAAAGCCGAAACAACCCCGGAAGTATACCAAAACCACACAGGATTTGGTAAACGCTGATGGAAAGTTTCAACCAGCAAGGACTAGACCAAAGAAATTTCATGCACAGGGAGAGTCTGTGGACACACAAAATTATTATCAGTCCTTGAGTGACGCTAGTCCCAACACTTTCCGATACTGAATGCCGTCATGCTCCTCTGTGAGAGCAGCGAAAATGTAACTAAAGACGTAGGGGAATGACTACTAACTCCCCTCCGCCAAAGACATTAAGGACCATTCCCACAGGACAGGACGGTCGAAAGCCTGGAAGGCGACAGGGCTGGCACGTTCCACGCCTCACGAGCGGTGACCTTCGGGGTCGTCCTGCGGCCCCGGAGGTCACCGCTGGACGACCCCAGGAACTAACTTTGCCCCATTGCAAAGAGGGAGTACTCCAAGTCCCTCAGAAGATAACATGGGAGACACTACCAGTGTGCAAGCCCTTAGCCTACCTCACTGAACCAGCTATTTCCTTTCAAGAAAAGTTGAAGCGCGGCCCATTTAGTTTTTTGCTGAATCAATAGTTCTTTGACCAGATATCGGGAGTTGTACGATACAAGCCCGAGGAGAGCGACAGCCACAGTTTACTGGATGACCAGACATGGCTCCCTTTCAATAGAATAATTTGGTTGCCAATTTGTCTGAGGGATGTAAGGACAGAAAAAGTCTTTGTAGTCAGTTGCCTTAGTGAGGATGCCATATTGTGTATGCCATTCTTTGCGGCCCACTAATGTTCTCTTGAGTTCGAGCGGCAGGTGGTTCAACTAAATGCTAAGCAGCTAGTCTGCACAGACTGGCCCAGAAAACTCCTACAGAGCAAAGTGCAGTTGATCAGGAGAGTGATGGTGCCAGTCCAGATAGAGACAGTGAAATATTGCTGCTTCACTACAGGAAATTACTGCTTCCTGGGACTAATCGAAGGGTTCCAAGACGGACCAACAGTGGCAAGTAACCTAAAACAGCCATGACCCAAGAGACTTGTCATCACCCAATGCATGAATACGACGAAACAGTTATTGAACTTCTAGTACGGAGCCGTTATCAGCACTTACACTGGGGTAGCCGCCCAACAGGTCAAAGAGAATGACCCCTTACTGTAAGAAGCCGGTCCGACTTCAACCAATGAAGTGCAGGCTCACCTTGAGGAGTTGTTTCAGGCGGCCAACTGAGCTGTGTATGTAAGGGCCTGACGGCGAGGTTGGCTTCCCTGCTGAGTGGGTATGCCACCGTGTTCAACATGGGCGACGACGATGTGAGGAGAACCTCTGAGGTGGAACCTTCTATTCTGCTCAACGAGGGCAGTCGGCCGATCTGGCAATCTCCTCCAGGCTAAGGCCGGAGAAGGAGGCGGAGGCCGAAAGGCAGGTCTAGGACCTACTCAAGAGAAGACTTATCGAGCCAGCTGAAGGAGCTTGACGCTCTCCTACATGCTGGTCAAAAAAAAGGACAGAAAGTGGCGCTTCTGCATAGACTACCGGCGTCTGAACGCCATCACCGAGCAGGACGACTACTCTTTGCTCAGGATTGACAATAGCTTGGATGCATTGTCCGGCAGCTGCTACTTCAGCACACTCAACCTGGTGAGCGGGTATAGGCAAGTGCTCCTGGATGCAGAAGCCCAAGTTGAATTGGCTTTCTTGACTCAATTTGGGCTGTGGAAGTGGAAGGTACTACCCTTCAGACTGACTTTTGCCTCAGCCACTTTCCAAAGTCTCATTGAATGCGTCTTACATGGCCTCCATTAGAGGACGTTGATGTTATTCTTCAACAACATCATAATCAGCGCACTGGATTTTAACACACATATCTGCACCGACTAGAGGAGGTCTTCCAGAGACTCCACAGGACCAGACTAAAGTTGAAGCCATCTGAATGCAAGTTATTGCAACTCTAGGTCCACTATCTGGGTCATATAGTGAGCAAGGACAGAGTTCCCACTGACCCGGGTAAAGTAGAGGTGGTCACAGAATGGTCAAACTCGCGCGGAGTTAAGGAGCTCCAAGGGTTAATCGGGACAGACGGCTACTAACGACAATACATGTTGGAGTATGCCACGATAGCACATTCCTTGCACCGGTTGACGGTAATGGGAAAGTCCTGCAGATGGACAGAGCAGGAACAGATGGCCTTCAATAAACTGATGGACAGCATCAGCACCGACCTAATCTAACCCACCGGCAACAGTATATTTTGAATACAGATGCCAGTGGATGTGTAGTAGGGCCTGTGCTGTCTCAAGTACAGAAGGTTGCAAGAGGTCCATTGCCTATTACAACAAAACCCCCACCACCCCGAAGTGCTATTACCGCGTCACTCGACAATAATTGCTTTCGGTGATCGAAGCAGTGATGCACCTTTGGCCGTATCTGTATGAAAAGGAGTTTCTTCTATGGACAAATCACTCATCGCTCCGGTGGTTGTGTTGAAGGAGGGAACCATCAAGTCAGGTGGCCACGTGGCTCAAGACCCTGGCAGAGTTCCGATATACCCTGGAACACCGGTCGCAAACTCGACACAGGAACGTAGACAGGCTGAGTAGGCAAACCTGCAAAGACTGTCGACACTGGGAGCATTGAATAGAAGGACGGAAGGAGCTGGCTCGGGAGCAGGTGCCGTTGACCGCGTGGGAGTCGACCGGTTGTCTGGGTGGGACTCTCGCTCTCGACAGAGTGGGGTTGACCCTGGGCAATGCTGAATACTCCGGGGCGCTGACTGACAGCTCATATGGGACTCCCTCCAATCGTGGCGAGATTGAGCCTGAGTGCTGGAGGAGCGCTGAGGAGCTACCGGCCCCAACCGGAAAGCCAGGACCAAAAGGTGAGCTGGCAAGGCTACCGGTTACAAGGCAGAAAACAGTGGCCATCATGTACAGTGCAATCGTCATGGGAGAGAAGGCGTCAAGAGAGCACCTAAAAGTCGAAAGCAGACAGCTGGATATACTGAATAACCTGTGGTGCTCCTTGCGCATCTGACAGGACAGTGACTGGAAACACGCATGGCCCCAGGGTTGGGCTAGGTGGTGCGCATCTGCCTGCCGGCCATGCGGAAAAATATGGTGTGGCAAATACACATCCTGACCCACTCTGAGGTGGGAAGGACACCAAGCTGTCTCTAGCTGACTTAGTACTTGCCCGGACTGACGTCTACTGTCAGACGCTCACCAAAAATTGTGAGGTATGCCAGGCCACAAAGAATGGAGGGACAAAGGCGGCCGGGAGAAAATGGAGGCTTTACGCCGGAAGGCCCTGGCAGAAAGTGGTTGTGGATCTGGTCAGGCCACTCCTGGCCAGTCCAAGAGGAAATAAGTCGGTGCTCGTCTTCACTGACCACTTCAACAGATTGCAGGACGCACTAGCACCGCCTGACGCTACAGCATCGGTAGTTGCAATTGCTCTGGATGAGCGGGTGTTCAGCTCTCTGGGGCTGTAAGAGCAGATTTACACAGACCAGGGAGCACAATTCAAAAGCCAACTGATAGTCAAGCTGTGCCAACACCGAAATGTGGGGAAAACACACACCATTCGTTCCCACCCACAGGCCAATGGAATCGGGGAGCAGAACAACCATGGATTTGGGGAATCCCTGAGGGCATTAATATTAGCCCGAGGAAACGACAGGTGAGACCTGTTACTTTCCCAGCTGATGAGAACAAATCGAGGCACCCCTATTGTGCCACTGGAGAAACCGCCAATATGCTGATGGTGGGACGGGAGCTGAGTCGCCGGACCAGCTGGAGAGCCACCCACCACCGACCGAGTTCTTTCTTGCCCACGAACTTGCCCGCAAAGTGCAGCGAAAGTTGTAAACTGTACACAAAACACTATGGCAAAACAAAATAAAAGTGAGGCAGGAAGACCAGGAGGAGCTACCGTTGTACGCCCCAGGCGACTGGGTATGGCTCATGGACAAACGCCGGCGATGGGGGTAACTCCGAGCTACAGGCGAAGTTTGTGGGACTGTACCAAATCCTAAAGGCTTGTGGCACCAAACACCTATCTGGTGCAGAGGCAGGGCCAGTCTTCAATATAAAACAAAACGAAAATGAAGCCCTACCAGGCCTGTATAGAGAAGCTGCGACAAGCCCCATCTACCCTAGAGCTAAAGAGGAGGCCTAGCCTGAAGGGAGCCCAACCCAACAGGCCGGAGAAAAATTCGGACGAAATCAGATGCGACCCGTTACCAAAAATGACGCCCCAGCTGGGAAAAATTGCTGATGGAGGCCGCAAAAACCCAAGGACAGGAGGCAACTCCCGTAGGAAACCCGGTCGGACTAGAGGACAAGGATAATCAAAGACAAAGCTCAATAATGACATATTCAGCCACACTCAAAGAAATTCCGCGAGAACCGGAGTCAAATTCAAGGAAACTGGAACGGCTCTGACACTGGAGATCCCATCAGAGACTATCCGGCATAACTCGAGGCCAGACCGGACTATTAGGGGTTGAAACGGTATGGAGATGAGATATGTTATTCCATAGAGGCATCGCAAAATGATCCGGAGGTGAGAAAACAAGACAGCCAAGTGGTTCTCACGGTAGCTACCAAAACTTTCCTGTTGGAGCACTCACTCATTCCGGATGCCTTCAATTTTCTGGAGAACGTGGACAACTCGTGCGATGCATCTTTACAAGAACTTTTGGCTTCGGTCACCAAAATCTAAAAAAAAGCCGAGGAAGCACTGAGTGCACCAAAGCCAGTAGATACGGCAACATACAAGGGAGATCAGGAATGGGAAAAGGTGACTACCAAAGACGATACAAGCTGCCCCGGAGCAGCTGCCTCAGAGGTGGATGATGAGAGCCCGGACAAAACTCTGACAGGAGAAAAGGAGGTCTGCCAAGTGGCTGCCATAAGCCCAACGTCTAAATTAAAGACCGTGGTCACCAATGGAGGGGACTGTGTTATGGAATGTGATCCCCTGAGAGCTGAGCCTATCGCTGAGCTAAGCCCAGCTGGGCTATGATCAGTCATACGGATTCACGAGAAGGAAAGAATTAAGCCGACCAGAGCCAAGTTAAAGTGAGCTGGGCAGAGCCAAGCTGAGCCGAGCCGAGTCGAGTTCAGTCAAGTCAAGTCCAGCCAAGTGGAACAAGAGGTGAGGCTACCCGCTATATGAGCTTGAAAATTTGTGATAAAGAGCCAGAGCTGTTCTGGGTCTGTTCATTGCACGTTGCACGCTTACCATTGTAACCTCTTATAAATGAGGCAGACAATCATATGTATAAACTCTCGCACTGAGTCTTGTACTGGTGAAGCAGTAAAGGCAGCACACAAAAACTTTACAATATGGTCACTAAATGAAAAACGCATGTTAATGCAACAGATTGTTGCATTTACAATTACAGTCAAACATAGATAACTCGAACTTCAAGGAACTGAGTGAAAGAGTTTGAATTATCAGAGCGTTCAAGTTATTAAAGCACGGTCACAATTCCATGTATTTATTTATTTATTAGTAGATACATGCACATATACAAACTACAATAGAAATCAAAAGCATAAATGGCTTGTTTCAAATTAAATGCTTCTAATGTAAAGTTTAAAACTTTTTTTATCAAAAAGTTTAGGAGATTTTTTTATCACTTAAAATTGTTTTGTTGCTTTAGTTGATGTTATTGCCTGGACGTTTTTTAGATTAAAATTGGCAAAACTTGATCGTTGTTGAAATGCTCCGAAAAAAACATCTTTTTCTTTTGAGCATTTTAACCGAGATCAATTTTGCCGATTTTTTTTTAAGTTTATGCCACCTCACTTTTTCATGCTTCCAAAAGGCGATCGCTAAGCAGATGTTTGGAAAAAATCAAAAGTCACCAAACCTTTAGAAAAGGCAATGACAAAAATATTTTGCCGATGGTGGTGATAACGACGCCTATGATTTACGAAAAGTTGAGGTTTTCCTCTATGACTTGGAATAAAGTGATTTTCTAAAGCGATAACAACCGTCTCGGTAGCCATTGGGCAAAAAACTGTTCGCGTTAACAGAGTTGAGGTCGAGTTATCTATTGCAATTTATCATTACGTGGGAACTGACCAAAGAAACCATTCGAGTTAACCATGTGTTCGAGCTATCCGTGGGCAAGTTATCCATGTTTGACTGTAGTTAGTTTGTATTCATAAACTCTCCCTTTTATTTTTAAACAACAATTTCTCACTTTTACTATATACATGCAGTATTTGCAATGCTAGTCTAAGTAACACTGACTTTTAAAATGTGTTCACTTTAAACCAATGGTAAATAGGGAACACAAACAACTGTTATCAATATTTGTTTATAAGCAAACTTATAAACACATTAGCCATCAAACAACTTTACAGACTGACCGGCACAAGCACGAATGTTTTTCCTGGTTATTACCAACATTACAGGAACTAGTCAGGTTTGCAATACGCTTAACTTTTGTAGCAGTCACCTTGAACTGAGTCATCAGCCATTCATAAACAAGAAAAGTGCTCTCTGTACTTTATATAGTACGCTATAGATACAATACCATTTTAATATGAACGATATGGTATAGCTATGGATTTGTACAAAAATAATCATTCATGAAATCAGACCGCGTACCACATCCAAATAAACTTATGAAAAATAGAAAAGCTGTAACCTAGGTAAAATCACAGAAAAAGTGCAAAAAGCTAATCAACTAGAAAAGCAAAGGGGTATCAGAATAACTGCTTGCGGAAGACAGAGTCATCAAGAAAGAAATATAAAGTAAAAACGGTTGATCGAAAAAGCTAGTAAGCCAGGAGACTATAAAACTTATGTGACGAGTCGCTCACATCCTTACTGCTACTATGCGCTTCGTAGACTTGCTCTCATTGAAAATAGAAAAAACTTGAGAAATATGGGTAAAGATGCAATAATAATGGTTTCTTTGCGTGAATTATTACACACTGTCAGTTCAAAGTCTAATAATACTGTTTATGAATGTTTTCCACATCAACGTTTTTACTCACAGTTGTTATCAGTACCATATAGTAAGACAACAATTTCAAAATAATTATAACAACTACTTATTTTTGTTAACTTTTTAGACTTAGCTTTGATGTATTACAATTCATAGATTTTGTTCTTACTGTTGGAATCCATCGACTACAGTCCGATTTTGTTTTTGGTTTTCAATTTTAAACTTAAGGTCAAGAGTTGATTGTTACTAATACATTCACAAAACCATGCCGGTAATTATTTTCAAACTAAATAAAAACCACAGTTCTAAAATCGACTTGGTATAACCAAAAAGTTGAGTAACAACAAAAAAGTTATGCATGGTTTATTATACCTATTAAAGTATTGTTGCTCCTTTACATAGTCACCTACAGTTTACAAATTGTGATCATATTAGTGGTATTTTTGTACAATTTAGTTTGTTTAACAATAATTATTTATTAAATATTATTTAATTACCTGTTCAAATAATTGGTTCCTGTTAAAGGTTTTAATTACATAAATAAGATGATGGTTGCTGATTTACTAAAAACATTCTTTTGTGTTGAGTATTGCTGACCCACTAACACCGGTACTGTTAGTAACAGTGTTAGTACTGTTAGTACTAGTGTAAAGAAATTTACCTGCCTTTACTTGACACAATCCAGACTATTACATAAAAAAAAAAGAATGCGTATGCTTGTTTCGTTCAATATTTTAGTAAGGAAGGAAACCTCATTAGTCAGGGAGCTTACTGCTATATGCTCTGCCCAACTGAGTGAGTGCTTCTTTATATATAATAATTTTACCCTATCCGACTAACAAAACTAAGTAAAAAAAAACGGCTAACAATGAGAATAAATAGCACCTCTAATGCGTTGGTATAGTTACAATTAATGACAGCAGAGATACAACATAACTGACAACAAGCACTAGTAAAATGATTAATTTAACAACAATGTAAAAAAAGAACAACACAACACATACATATAACATATTTTCAAGAATTGCTAAGTCATGGCCCGGCGTTCACCCCACTAGTATGAGTACTTTTATTAGTACTAGCACTATTACTATTACTGATACTGGTACTGATATTGGTACTGATACTACAACTAGTACTAGTACTGGTACTATGACTATTACTAGTACTAGACCTAGTAATAGTGTTACTAGAGTAATATCAGTGATTTAGCTATCTTATTAGATTTGCTCAGATTGAGAATGAGATGATTTTGCAGAAAAATAAAAGAGGGAAAGAAATTAACAGGATAGTAGTAGCAATGATGATTACAAAAGATGATATGATGCTACATGTAGTTCTATCATGAATTTTAAGAGAGACAAACATTTTCATATTCTTATTTTTTAGAGTAATAGGTCCCGTATTTATCACAGGTGTTGACCAACTAGCAGACTAAATTGAAACACTTTTTGAGTTAGTCATCCAGGTGGTACGTGTGCATCATAGTGGAAAATTTCTGTGAGAAATTCTCACAGTAGGGTATATATGTCGGAGCAACCTTTTGGCTAATTGGAGTATAACAATCTTCCAATACAAAAAATAAACTTAGGAACAAGATAGATATAGTCGCTAACAGAAAACAGAACTTTGTTGCATTGATCTGGTATGACAGAAAACCAGTCAGATTTCTTCCAAACTGTTCAACCGTAAAACCAAAAAAGGAAGTATTGTATGGTTAGGTACACAAAACCGGTTTTAACCATAATAAAGGATTGCAATCATGAAAAGGGCTTTTGAAATCAGTGCCCAGATGACAGACTACTATTTTAAAAAGTTCAGAAGTTTAGGACAATAAAAATTTGTTAGAAATTCACATTTTTTTGATAGATTAAAGTGTTACCATTGCATTCGGCTGCTGCAAAAATCATCTTAACTAGCGAGATAACAAGCTAACATCCTGCATCTTTAGCAGTAAACTATTAGAAAGACTGAATAGTAACTACCGTAAAGATAAAAAAAGAGTCGGCCTTCCTAGTTTTAGTTGTCAACGAGCTAAAAAGACTAAAATATATATCACATATACAATTTCTTACGGGAAAAAAATGATATGAAGGTGTTAAATGTGTGCTAAGGGTCAAGGCTACAAGGGAACATAAATAAGCACATTGTTTAAGGGCTGTAATGTAGGTCTCTGCAAAGGCCAATACCTCTGAAAGTACCATAACAAAAGAGACAGGTATATGAATCAATGACATGAAGCACTGTTCTTTGTGTTCACCTGTAACATAAAATTCTAATACAAAAATGAAATGTCATAAAAATTTATTATGTAAACATTTAGACCGGGGGACCAGAATTAGCCCAAAAACTCTCCTGCCAAAGGGTTTAATTATGACATCATTGTTCAGCATCAACTAAGAATTGTTTTTTATTAGGTCATGTTATAACCAAACCTTGCATGTGAGTACACAATAGAAACATATTTTACTACAGATTGTTTAATAGTAGTAGCAAATGACATCATCGATGATTGTGTTTTGCCAGAAATACAGAAGGTGCTCATAAATGTTATGCTTTACAGAACCACTTGCTCCTGAAAACCTGACAATAACGGAAAGGGTGAGAAGGGACTCGGTTGAAATTAGTGTTGCATGGGAGGTAGTTGAGCGGACATTTCAGGAACAGTTTGTCCTGAGCATATGTGATTGGAAATCAGCCTGTAACAGCCAAATCAAAACATGGGTAAAACCGTCACAAGCTGGACAACTTTCATACACAGCAAATTTACAGCTGGATGCTGCTCTTGAAGTAGAAAGTTACTTGATTTCCATCAAGGCAACTGTAGATAATCAAAACTCAGACTTTTTTACCACACTTTTCCAAGTTGGTAAGTCAAAATTTTCGCAACTTCAGGCATTTGAAATAACAATTTCTTGTTAATTCAAATGTTAGGAAATATTTTCGATATACTTAGATTAGCTTAAATTTGTTTTTAGTTTCAGAATATTCTGTGCTTTCTAGCTTTTGCAGAAATTGAAATCATTTTTTTAAGTTTCCAAACTTAGACATGTTAGTAGTTCTTTATCATTTACTACATAACATAAAAACTAATTTTAAAAGCTTTTTAATAGAATTTGTTTACAGAAGTTAAATGTTTATGTTCAATGATTATCGGATGCTGTTTGTTATTTTTATTAGAGAGATTGTTTTATTGAAACCATTTGTTGAAAACCTCTATGATCTTTCTAATTCAGTGACAACAAAGTTCTGCAAAAGGTTTTAGCAGTTTCTTGTCACTTACTTGTAGTATAAAAAATCATTAAATCAAATCATATAAGCATGTTTTTGGTATTAAAATTGGTCCCAATCTCAGAAACCGGGGTTGGGTAACAAGTCACTAAGTTGGGTTATCCAACTTTGAAGTTGCACTTGCTGAATTTATCATATTGGTAAAGATTTTTTCAAAATGTGCATTTGGACAATACAGAAAGTGCTCGCTTTAAATTTGAGGTCAGTTTAGCTAATAGAACTCTCCAATCTTAAAAAAAAAAACATCTTAAATCGGTTGCCACTCTAAACAAGAAATACTAAAATGGCGTCTGGTAAAAGTAATTGACCATTTTCTGCCGATTTCAAAGATAACTCTGACATTTTGAACACTTAGTTTTCAATGGTCTTTGATGTGGTATTGTTACTGTCTCAAAAAGATTCATATTAGATTGTTTCAAGATTTAATTAATTATAAGATTATTTGTTCGATTTAATATGATCAAAATTTATAATTCCGATAGTGTGTGATATGTTACTGTTATTATTTTCCTAAAGAATATTTTGTTGTCCGCCAAATTAGGAATAAAAAACACATTTTGTGATAGATTTACAGCTATTCGCATGGCAGACAGCTGAAATCTGTTTAGATATTAAAGTTCAGCATAGTTTCTTTTTCATAACACTAAAATCTAGACAAATATTGCAATCCTTCGTTTTTTGGTGATGTCATTTTATCATTGTCGGCCATCTTTATAGAAAATGTTATTGTTAAAAACACGAAGCTTTTGCAATGAGTATTTGAAAACGATGCTTTTACTTGAAACAATTTTATTATAGTATCAAAACAACATCAAAAAATACTAGTAAATAAAAGAAAACCGATCACTTTCTACAAATATCGCGCATTTTTCGTGAATGAGCGCATGTGCAAACGACATGATGCTGTCAAAAAAACGATGAATTCTTTGACATTGGTTGCTGTGATGTTTTGAAATGTAAACAAAATTGTGCGTTTCCGATTCTCAAAATTTAACACCAGTTTTCTCAGAACTGTGTTTCAGCACTAATGGTTTACATGCTTTCAGTTTATTGACCATTAGAACTGCTGAAGTAAGATAAAATCAATTTTTTTTCGTAAAATACATGTGAGAATTTTTTACTTTTTTTAGAGGAGATAACTCCAAATATCATGTAAACAACTTAACCATGGTTTTTGAGATCATGACCCAATTACTACAAAATTATTTGTAAAAAAAAATATGTTAAAGTATGCATTTGAAACGAGAAAAAATCATTTATTACACCTATTCTCTGTTACAGGTAATGTTCATCAATAAGTTATCAATATTTTATACCATAAAAATTCAGTGTATGCAATAATTTTTAATGCCCTATTTTACTCTAGAATGATCGTAGAAATTTACAGCTCAAGGATTGCAGTCAAAATTACTTTGCTCTTTTGAAAAGTCAAAGCGTTTTTTGAATATTAGTTTTATTAAATGTTGTATTCATGACTTTTGAGCTTGTTCTGAATACTAATTTGAGAAATTTTCACAACTATTTGCAAATATTTTCTTGACTCTTTTACGTTGTGATTAAAACCTAATTGTTTGTGTACAAGTTTATTTTTAAAATTTTTTAGTAGTAGCTTTGAGGCTCGATCACACAATGACATAAATGTTTTTTATTTTGTACATGACCGACTGCTAAAACAATCTTTTTTTTTATTTTTATTTTTTATTTTTGAGTATTTTGGTTTTTCTGCTGCTTTTTTATCTATTTTATTGTAGAAAATTTCTGCTATGGGCTATTAAAATTTTCAATGTTAGAACATTGTATGTTTTAAAACAACTCTTCAGTTTGCTTAAAGGTTGACTTGCAACAAAATGCACATTACAATTATTTGGTATCAAGAGATTCACCATGTCTTACTCTGTTGTGTTGTAGGTGCAAAATACCTGGAAATGTGATTACAAGCTCTTAAACACTCAAAAACAAAAGGCCAATAAAAAACTCAATATAAAACTCATCGTAGCACTAGTTTATGACAAAAACTTCGGGTTTTACCGAAGAACCCGTATCCAATATAGATGCTCGCTACTTTACAGTTTCGTTTCGGCTTGATCTAATTGTCAAGTCGTAATCTGACCATGTGACCCAATACTTTGCAAATAATTTCTGCAGCACTTTTTGATTATCACAGGTGACCAACAGGCTCGTCATGATTATCAAACAATGATATGTACTCCTTCGAGCTAAGGTTAAAAATTTAAACAAATTTTCCCGGTAAGTTAAAAGATATCAGTGCTAAAAGTGACAGCATTACAATGACGATAAAATAGACGCGTAAGAAAAATAGACATGGTTTTATTGAATGTGTGAATTATATTTGTAAAAAAATTTTGATGAATGAGGCTGCATGAAAGTGTAAACAGAAACTATCTTGTAGCAACTATCTCCCATTTGAGCCGTTTTGGAAAGAGAATCCAAACTAGGGTGGTCTTGTGTGGCTGCGATTAACTGTTCGTTTTTTAGCTTTTCAGAGCTTTTAATCACATTCCCATATATCTTGCACCTACAATACAACAAAGTATGACATGGTGAATTTTTTGATAAGTCTAATAAAAATTATTGACTTTGTAAATTCTTCACTTTAAAGAATAAAAAAAGCATACTATTATTATGCTTTATTATTCATCTTGAGGTGTTGACTGATGTTCTAAAAAAAGAATCAAGGAGATTGACCAACCAGAAGCTGAGATATAGCCAACCAAACACAGGTCTACCAAAAAACAAAAGTGTTTTGGTAATCATCAATATATGACGTATGAAATCGACTTGTGTGTCATTGGTCAATTAAGCCAACTAATGCGCTCTCCTATAACAATCACGGCGTTTTAATTGGTTTAATCCCTGGAAGTATAGAACAATCAAATTGGGCCTAACAATCATCGCTCCTAGAATTCCGAACCAGTCCCTCTGACGTGTAGATTAGTTTTAGCATAAAATAATTACACGCATCTATTATTTCGCAACATTTCGCTATCTTGCTAGTTCAGCTCAGTTTTGTTGTTCTCCTACTAAGCTTCCCTATTCAGACTCATATTTAGCGTTGTTCAGATTTTTTAACTATAGCTAATAAATAGAATCAATTAAATCAATCTCGGTTATCGTTTGGAATTTTCTACAAATTATATTAGTTACATCATTTATTCTATACACAGTTATATTATTATTTTGTATAATATGCATCATGAATATAATATAAATCATAAAAAATAATCATAGATAAGATAATAGATCAATAGAAAAATCAAAGCAAAAGTTATCGTTTTCTTTTCTTATAGCAAGAGCAGCACGGTCAAGTTAGTCTTTTTAAGATTATGGCTGTAGTGAACTTCCAGTCTGTTAATAGGGACGATAATCATGAAAATCAACTGAATGCTGCAGTAGATACACAGTAGAAAAATGATGAAGGAACAAAAAGTCCCATTCCTATTTCGTATTCTAAAAAAACTGCAATCGCGGATATCGCATATAGACTATACACGCGCCGTTCGTTGAACAGATGATCTTCGGAGCATATCCGTGGAGATCGAGTTAAAATTTGAAGCACAATAGTCAAAATCTGCTCTTCTGCTTTAAAAAATCATGACGATGGGTTGTGGGCAAATGCCTTTACCACACAATGTTTGGATGATTTTCCTGAGAAACCAGAGCTAGTATGTAAATTATTTACTATCGCGAGAAGCGTTTCACATCTCGTAGCCAAAACAATCATTATAAGTAACGGCGGTAAGGGTGCGCAACTCCGGCACATGACCATTAAGTCGATTTTATACGTCATAGTCTTCGGGATTTTCGAAGGGTTTTCCTCTGATTCTTTATTAGGTAGACCTGTGTTTGGCTGTCTATATCTCAGCTTCTAGGGGGTCAATCTCCTTGATTCTTTTTTCAGAACATCAGTCAACACCTCAAGATAACTAATAAATCATAATAATATTATGCTTTCTCTATTCTTTAAAGCTGTTATTCGGGTATTGGGTAAGGTGTGTTAAAAATCTTAGCCGCTAGAACAATACCATTCACATGACTCTGTTTATAAATGTTGTTTCTAAGCAACAGTTAGCCATTGGTAATCAAGGCAGATACACCATTTGCCATATTTCATTAGAATAAGTAACACCAGGAAGCATGACCTGCGCAACCTTGTCAAAAATATTTTTGGCAGACTGGCAAGCAATCATCAATAAAGCAAACCGAAATAGTTTCGCCAAAAAATAAGGTTAGCTGGAACCTCTGCCACAAATAGAAACCTCTTTTGGAAAGGTAATTTTGGGGGTTGAACCAATTGGTAGCATTTACTCTCATTAATCCACAGTCTGATAACTACTATCTATGGAAGATGCTAATGTTTACCAAACACATTTTCGAACTTTAAATTTCGTTGTAATAATTGTAGATCTTCCGTTCGTCACGGACACAGAAATCATTCCTGGACTAGACGAAAGTTTTCTTGCCATTCATCTAATCCACTCCAACAACAACTTTTTGGAGTATTCTATTCAATGCACTGGTCATTTATCTAAGTATGATTGTGAAGGAGAACACAAATGCATAGCATCATCAGGTTAAGTATTCAAACAGTTCCAATACATTTTTGGTTACATCAAAGTTTTTTTTTCAAGTTGAAGCAATATAAGTTAGTTAAAACCATCACATTAGATTAATAAAGATATTAAACTTTTATTTAGCATTTGTAATAGTTTTTGACAAAAGATCGACATTTATATTTGATTTGTTTGAAAATTATTATTGTACCTGTTGGTTAGCTAAAAATGAGACTTTGAATGTAAGTTTTAACTTTGAGCTTTAATTAATTACTCTCAAACTATTAAAGATGGTGTGAATAGTGAATTTGATTTGGTTCAAATCTTTTTTCCAGAACATATGACTTAACTAACTAACTAACTTAATTTCTCTGTAAAATATGCAGAACAAGGTTGACAGTCTAATAAATACAACTTTTACAGTTCTTCCCTTTTTATATGTGTCTTGGCAATGAACGCTTATTTTTGTGTAGATAACCCTCTCACCAATGCATTGTGTGAAATACCAATCAAAGCCGGAGACACCTATACATTGGCTGCATTTACACACGATGGCAACCTCAGCTCTCAACCATATTTGTTTAACTACACTGGACACCAAAGCAAGTTTTACAGTTTTAGTCATACATGTACTTTGAGATATTCACAGTGTCAGGTAACAAATAGTTTGAATTGAAAAAGGTCAAGCGATATTTATTGGAAACTCTGAGAAACAATTATTTTGAATGATGTGAGGTAATCACTCCATTACAAAAAACTAA
Source organism: Watersipora subatra (assembly GCF_963576615.1). NCBI lineage: Eukaryota > Metazoa > Bryozoa > Gymnolaemata > Cheilostomatida > Watersiporidae > Watersipora > Watersipora subatra. The sequence continues at coordinate 517,661 of NC_088713.1, forward strand.
CAATTTTAAATAAGCACAGAACATAACGATACTTTATATTTCCAAATCCCTTTGGATAGTCTAAATTAAAACAATTAAAACAAGTGTAATAATTTTGTGCTTTCAATAATATTACCATGAACTCTCTACAAAATTGAATCTAATTCATTTTCACAGCTTTACAGAATAAATTAGTTATGGTAGCATATATAAAAAGGTAGTAGCATAAAATTTTTGTTCCAATAAACAATATATTCAATACTTTAAACACAAACTAAAAACTTCCTTCTAAATAATTCTTTGGCTCTCCGGCAAATTCATGGTTCATGATTTTGACAGGACAATGGTTTTATTTAAAATGTGATGTACTACCGAGCATATTAATGATTTTTAATTTTTACTTGTTTTTGTCTTCATACTATATTATGACCTGTTTTTATCTGATCATCGTGCGGCTGTTTCTCATTTTAGAGTTTTGATCTGTCTACAATTTAAAGCTTTTTTTGTAAAGAAACATAAAAAAATGATTTTGATGTTAATTACCCATGTAGCTGTTTTGATTAAACCACTTTTATACAGCAGCCAGCATGCATGTTATCAGATACTAATAAAAAATGCAGTAAAATAAACTTTTCTGATAAATATAATATAATTTTTAATAAGCTTTTGTAAGTTTGTATACAAAACGGCAACCTAAACATTGAAGTTCGAAAAATATTATAGTGTAGTAAATTGGAAGTTCAATACTTAAGCTACCTAGGCATTAAGTTAAGCTGTAGCTGGCTTCTTCTGGCTAGGTTCTAACATAACTCCAAAAGTGAATAAAGAGCCGGATGCTAAATGTTCTCAAACCACAAATGTTGTTTGATTATGTTTTATAGCTGAAACATAAATTACTATAGCGAACGTTGAGACAGTATATTTCTCATATCAGTTCAATATGACAGCTACAACAGAAGTGACCAACTTTTTTATCACATCATAACAAGGATTATCAACAGCTGTCAAGCCAAGCTAGAAAAGCAAAAAAGTCACAAAACAGTGAGCTATAATTACATTACACTAGAAAAAAGCTATGAAAAACTGACAAAAACGACAATAATATTTCAACAATATTTTCAATAATGGTTTAGTGCAGAAAATAAATTTATAGTTAGAAACTCATAGTGAAGGTGACGAAAATAACGACCTCAATAAAAAAGTCAATAGGCATTATTTACCTACATTATCAGGCCCATAACTGCCACCACCTTCATGTTGTCAGTTCCTTAGGTCTCTTTGTACTATTGACTTGTAAAACACTGAGATAGTTATTCTGGACTTGAGTACTTATAATAAAATGATTTGGGTACTTTTAGCAATACAATGCAAGTTTTTTAAATGATTAAAACATTTTTATTAATGTACGATGACAATGAGAACAATAAGGTGATCAACAGACATAAAAAATAATAGTGTCAAATTAAAAGTGTGCCTAATGAAATTAGGTGAACAGTAAACATAAAGAAAGTCAATGTCAATTTTAAAGCATGAATAATGAAACATTTTTCACTCAAGTTTCGCGCCTCTTTTGTTGGTTCGCGTCGTCGGCAGTCAAGCAATTAAAAAATATAACAGTAGATGGGATGGCAGTATGTTGCAAGAAGTCTCTGACATCTTTGAGTTTTACACGTTTTATTGGGAGACAGTCCAGATAAGCAGATATCAACCCTTTTGAGTTCAGAGCGGCTTTTAACGAAGTCAGCCTCTGGTTTCTATTCAAAATAGCCACCTGTTCAGTACATTCTACCTTCATGGATAAGCTTAATTGTGTACGCTCTTTCTTTCTAAAAAACTAACTCTTTTCATGATGTTGATGCCAGTTGGCCATTTTAATTCATTTACAACCACCCGCGAGTTAACTCGCAAAATTTATTGTAGCTAGGATACCAAGGCGAGTTATCTCACTTTGGAAGTTTACCCACTCCATGTACTGTTAATTCTAAGTTATAGAAGATAATTTTTATTAGTTCAAATGAAAAGTTTCTCTGCAATCGGAAAAAACCTTTGAATGTGTCCAATGATATCTTTGGCAAAGGTTATAGCCAAAATACTAAACCGACTTCGACATCTACCTAAACCGGTAATCATTGCGGTGACTTAAAGATTTATCGAGCACAATCAGTTTTTTTTAATCGAGAAGTAAATACGCAGATTCAGAAGTGGTAAGACATTGAAAACTTTCATAAATCAAATGAAAACATTATTTTTAACGTTTTAATATTTTTACTATTTTGTAATTTCTCCAATTTGAAATCCTATGCTCAAACAAAAATGAGCTTTCTAGGTAGTCAGCCGGAGTCAGCCTAAAGTTATCATTCACTTTTGATATGATCATATTGGTTCTTGGAACTAAGTCTGAAAAGTCAAGAACAGAGTTATTGAATATATTTTTATTACTTGAAACCTGTTTATGACAGTTTATTTGAGTTATATTGGCACAAAGATTGGATATGTTTTGGTTTTAAAAATGATACTAATTTGAAAGATTTCAAAAATAAAGCTTCAGGATTTTTTCGTTCATGATTAAATGTTCTTTATAAAGAATGTTACTTGTAATTGTGTATTTTTGGGGCAAAAAGTCATTTTAGCTGAACTACTTATGTTTTTAATATTTTATTTTAAACTTTAACTTTGTTTCAACAAGTGCAAGTTTTTGGAAACCAAATTTTTTTCTAAATCGACCTTCTTTGAGACACATGTCTATATGTATATCTCCCTCTTTCCCTCTTTCTCCTTCTCTCTCCCTCTCTCTCTCTCTCTCTCTCTCTTTCCCGCTTTATCCCTCTCTCTCCCTCTCCCCCTCTCTCTCCGTCTCTCTCCCTCTCTCTCCCTCCCTCTCCCTTTCCTTCCCTCTCTCTCTCTCTCCCTCCCTCTCCCTCCCTCTCCCTCCCTCTCCCTTTCCTTCCCTCTCTCTCTCCATCCCTCTCTCTCTCTCTCTCCCTCTTTTTCTCTCTCTCTCTCTCTCTCTCTCTCTCTCTCTTTCTCTCCCTCTCTCTCCCTCTCTCTCTCTCTCCCCCCCTCTCTCTCTCTTGCTTCCTCTCTCTCCCTCTCTCTCTCCCTTTCTCTACCTCTCTCTCCCCCTCTCTCCCTCTCCCTCTCTCTCCCTCTCCCCCTCTCTCTCCGTCTCTCTCCCTTTCTCTCCCTCCCTCTCCCTTTCCTTCCCTCTCTCTCTCTCTCCCTCCCTCTCCCTCCCTCTCCCTCCCTCTCCCTCCCTCTCCCTTTCCTTCCCTCTCTCTCTCCATCCCTCTCTCTCTCTCTCTCTCCCTCTTTTTCTCTCTCTCTCTCTCTCTCTCCCTCTCTCTCTCTCTCTCTCTCTTTCTCTCCCTCTCTCTCCCTCTCTCTCTCTCTCCCCCCCTCTCTCTCTCTTGCTTCCTCTCTCTCCCTCTCTCTCTCCCTCTCTCTACCTCTCTCTCCCCCTCTCTCCCTCTCCCTCTCTCTCCCTCTCTCTACCTCTCTCTCCTCCTCTCTCCCTCTCCCTCTCTCTCCCTCTCCCTCGCCCTATCTCTCTCCTCTCTCTCTCCCTCTCTCTTTCCCTTTCTCTATCCCTTTCCCTATCCCTAATTTGATGTTTAGTAAGTTGATCGTCAAGGTATTACTGAGCATAAAAATATATCATGATCTTCATATTATCAACACCAAAATACAGTGTGCATGTGCCGACCAAACAAAATGCATAGTGTGAATACGGTAGATTGTGAAGGTATTGAAAAAAATTGTTTCTTGTTTTAACTAAGAAGTTTTTATAACTTTAAAAAAACATAAAATCAAAGTTTTGTATTTAATGTGTATTTATCATTATAAATTGACTAAATTGAAATGTTTCAGTTTTATGGATTGTTTTTCCCAATTACCGTAATTTTTGCCACTGCATTGGTATAAAATGGTTTGGTAAATTTTAAACCAAATTGTTGATTTTTTAAAATTTTGATAAAAGGCTTCTATGACAAAAATAAGATTATCTCTGATCAGCAAGCGTAAAAAGCGCAATTTTCAAAAGAGTAGTATTAATGATCATTGTTATGCAACTTTTTTTTATTGTACACGATTCTACATGCAACTTTACAGAGAAAGTTCTTCAACACCGTGTAATTTTAGCATCAATATAATATACTCCTAGTAATTGTTTGCTGGTGAGATCCACATAAAGTGTTAAAGTGAAAGCAAACACAGAGTTTTAAGAAAGTTTTATATGATTGGTTATGCATGATACTACGTTAATTAACTGAGAAAACAAATTTTTAACAGATATTTTTGCTAGTTTAGCAAATTCAAAGTCAAAAATATACTTCGGTGCATTTACCTGGGAACATCACAGATTCTAAACACAACCGTTTCTTCTAACAGTTTAATTACCAATTCCTTAGTAAAAAAACGTCTAACGCATTGGATATATTTTTTAGCCACAATCTGGTAATTACAGTGGATAGATGCCTCTTTGCTAGTCGCGAATCTAACGCCAGAAGCCATGGCATAACATGTTTGAGAGTTCATGTGTCTCAGTCGCCAAATTTAGTAAAATTATGGCTGTCAAAGGCAAAGCGTGTAGATTTAACTTTTCACAGACTACCTGCTAGTGCGGTAATGTCCATTAGGCGCTGCCATAAGAGCCAGCTTTTTTCAGATGATATTGGGGCAACTACAAGATTAAGTGTAAAAGAGGGAGACGTTCCATTCCATAATGGTGTTGTACCATACAGCAAGAGAGAATCATCAAACAGGAAAACATCAACGGTAAGTAATTTATAAATAATTTTAAATAAATAGAACTCACAAATATAATTATTCTTTAATAATACAAATTAATAGATATAATATTTAGAAATTAGACCATGTCTTTAATATTCATAAGAGTTTTTCAAGACATGACAACTTTATTCAGTGCTCTCATGAACCAATTGATCTGTGATTTATAAATAAATATATCATTTACACACCATGATGGCAAGAAAGCTGCATGTCAAATTTAATAATATATTCAAAATTATCAAAGCGCAGGCAAATGTGTAACATAATATTTTATATATCACTTACAAAGCCATTGGTTTGGGATAAAAGATGATGTACTCATTTATTGCATCTTATTAAACCAAAATTGTACAAAAGGCAAATATTCTGCAGCTGGTTAAAATTTTAATAAACAAAAACTCTGCAGATTTATACTAATTATATTGAAAAATAAACACAAATAATTTGATATGTTTACAGAGAAACGGAGAGAAATGTGAAATGGTTAGTTCCAGGAAATGCAGGGCACAAAGTCCTTCATGATTCATTAGGGCAAGCAAGACTGCTAAACACATTTCGTCTTTTGAACCATGGTCAACGCACTGCTGATTTAGAAAACCTCCACAGCCTCATATTAAGTTATGCACCAAAGCGAATAGACTTTGATCCCTAGGATATTTTACGAGAATCAAACTAGTAGTGATAGATCACAGCACAAATGTGAGAAAAGAAGTTTTGACTGGTAAGCTGTATCTACAACAAAATTATATATGGAATATACTACTATTTAGCATAGATACGACTTTCACAGCTTGTACATCATTAAAGATAAATTTATGCAAAAATTGTAATAACACAATTGATAACTGGCTTTAAATGTTAATTATTATAAAATTATTTACTAATTATAGTGATGGGGAACCGAAAATGACATTCTATTACTCTGAAGAATCTAAAAGCTTTTGCACAAGATATGTATAGGATGGACATTTAAATTTTGAAAAGAGCTTTTAAAGATTGTCTTTAAGAAATCTATTGAATCAACTCCAAAATACATGAAGTAAGTCATACCTAAACTGTAATGTAATAAAAACACATTTTGGGCCAAGGTGTTGGTTCAATTAGTCACTGCCACACAGTTTGCATAAGAATGCACAAACATACACTCAACATGTACTCTGAAATTACCCTAACACTGTACTGTGTGACATTCTGAAATTATTATGATGATAGTGTAGCATACAACAAAATTTCAACTAGTTTGTTATACTTTTAATTGCTCTACACGTAGATAATAGTTATATTTTCGCGCTATATTAAATATAGTTGTACATAAATATATGAATTTTAGGACAGAGCAGCTCCACTCTCAAAAGAACAAAACCAGATGGTAGAACAGCAATAGAAATGCACAGGTCAAGATTTACAAGAAAGATACTCAATCCCTAGTTTATATGAGGTATCATTTGGATAAAGCCAATATAACAGGCTATTCAAATTGTGAATATTGTGCTTTTTTATAACATGATTTAGATTCATGTAACATAATATGTTAAATGTGGTGTTTTCATATCATGGTGCAAGTAAAATGATTGAAATACAATTATTCATCCAACTATACATTATGATGTTTATTTTGCTAAAATTGCTTATTCACTGTACAAAACATGAACATCAGCTAAATAACTTTGCTGTTAGATTCAGCTGAAATATTTCTAAAAACTATATTTTTTTCAACTCACAACTAAACTTACATTAATTTCCTTCATTCAGAATAAAAAACTCTATTTCATCTGCGTCATTCTAATCATCATCTTATTTTCCATTCTCGAAGACTACATAACTCCTATTTGAATCAGGCTACATTGTGCATATGTAGGAATCAATGCGTAAAGGAATAACTTTTCGTTTTTTTTCTTTCAAGGTACCCATAGACGAGTAAGGAGTAGAAGTTTTAGCTGTGAGCCTTTTAGCGATTTTAAAGTGAACGTAATAGATCAATGATAGAAGTAAATTATAGTTGAAATATTTTAGCAATCTTTCGTTGTTTCGTGACGACATTCAATCGTTGTCTGCCATTTTTATGGACAACTTATATCGTTAAAAACACGAAGCTTCTGCAATTAATTATTGCAAAAAATGCTTTTGTTTGTGAATTTTTTTAATGTAGTAACAAAACAACACCAAAAAATACTATTAATCAAGAGAGTGGCAATCACATTTTACAAAGAAGGTATATTTTTTGTAGATGAGCGCATGTGCAAACAGGGTGATGATGTAAAAAAAACGATAGATATTAGCAATGACGATCGTAGACATGTGTTCTAAATGTGCACTTGTTTCCGGGTTGTCACATTTGCAGATTGTGCGCCTCCCTCACATTAGATAATTACGAATCAAGTTTAACGCTACGTGTCTTGTGATTGGATGATTAATTGAGAATCAGTGTCCCCAGTGGCAAGCCCGTTTCACACTCATTTTTGCAATGGCTTTATATATACGATTTTTGCAAAATATGTAGTTGGAAAAATGCTCCATACTCAGTCATGTGTGGATGCACAGGATATTTAAAAAAAAAATTTTTTGACTACTTATCTGTTATGGAAAATAATTGACAATTTGCTAAATGTAGTAAGTTGCGCAAAACAATAGGGTAACAGTTGACCTTTATCAGTAAACTCCGTTCAGTATCCCTTTAATAAATATTATGCTTTACAGGTCCGATCACTCCTACAAACCTGACATTATTGAAGAGTCTGAGCAGTGACTCGGTTAAAGTCCAAGTTGCATGGGAAGTAGTACAGTGGACATTTCAGGAGAATTTTTCTATCTGGTTATGCAGAAAGGAGCCTATTTGTGAAATCCCAATTGATGAATGGACAGAACCATCAACGGCTGGACAACTTTCATATACAGCCAACTTACAGTTAACTTATGCTCTTGCAATGGGCTTCTATTCAATTTCCATTAAGGCAACTGTCAGTAATCAACATTCAGAGCCTCTTTCAACATTTTTCAAAGTAGGTAAGTCAAAGCCTGAGCTATGAAAACAAACAGTTTAACTCCGATACTAGACAATGTTTCCATGAATAGTAAAATTAACTTTAATTGATGTGATGTTCATTTGGTTCTTCAAATAATATCATGTTAAACAACCACTGTATCATATTGTAAAAAGTTTTGTGCCACCCTTACTTTTCTGTACTAATAAAAGACTTGGTGCATGAGTTTATACGTATATTTTATGCTTCGGTCATAAGATTACAAGAATACTCAAACACATGCAATGAGCAGCCCTAGAGCAGCTCTGCTGCCTGACTCGAATGTTCATGCTTATATAGTGGGTAGGCCCCGCCTCTGTCCTACTTGGATAGAGCCAGCTCAGCTCGGGCCAGCTCAGCTCGGCTCAGCTCAGCTTTGACTCGGCTTAGCTCGGCTTTGGCTTGGCTCGGCTTTACTTGGTTTGGCTTTACTGCAGGTAGACACCATCCACCGCAATATTTTATTATTTGTAGAAAACAACCTTGCGAGCTCTTTTAATTGTTGGAACATACGATGTATGATTTGAAAAAAAAAAGCTGGTTACCATACTACGTTGTTGCGTTTAATTCATGTGTGAATTAGTTAACTTAAGTTCTATCATAATTAGAAGTGTTTCTGCTTGGTTTATTTATAATAATTGACTGGTTTGCTCAAATATCCTTAAGTGGATCTCTTGCAAAACTAAAACTTTATAACATAACTTCAACATCTCAAAGATGCTGGAACAGTGAGAATTTTACATTAATTTAATGTTAGTTTGTTGAAGGATCTTGAATGTTCTTAATCTTCTGGTTGGGTATAAGCTCAACCAAAACAACTAGAACCTGTGCAATTTTTAAAAAATTCAATAAAAACGAACTTCTATGAACAAATATAGCTCAAAATGAACTTGATTAAAATTAACAAAAATGTTTTGAGCATGAACATTCATTTACATAAATTCTGCTACAAAAATATACGAATATGTACAACTGCTTATGTATGAAATGTTTGAAAGCCTTCCTATTAGCAAAGTCCAACGTCACAGTGTGGCCAACGCCAGTACTGTTTTTTCATAGACAGAGAAATAAGGTTTATATCTATGGTCTTAGATTACTGATGTTTCATCATAACCATGCCTTTGTCATTAGCTTGTCAAGTCTGGGGAAAATATTAATCCCCTAATGCTAATTGGTCAATCTTGTATTTCATCATCCTTACTAATTAGTGTCTCACTACTGTAATGGTTAGATCACTTGTTACTCAAATAAACTACGAGATACATGTAAAACTCGGACACGGCGCTGCGAGTAGGGTATTGAGTAATAAGTAAAGAGTATACCCAGTTAATTTGGAAAATGAATTCTCTGAAACCTCCAGCTAACTTAGACTTTGTGAATTGCTCTACTGCATAAGCTGAATGGCTGAGGAGATTTAATAGATATAGAAGTGCGTCTGGACTGGATACGCAGCCATCAGAGATACAGATTGATACGCTCATTTATATAATGGGTGAGGAAGCTGAGAAAATAGAAACTCAGATAACAGTTAGACCACCTAGAGCAGCTGCTGGAGAGATAGCAGAAGAGGATGAGGCCGCCACTAGATATGATAGAACAGTAGAGGGTTTTAGCAAATATTTCAACCCAGAATCAACCATCTGCATCATGCAGTTTTATTTGGATCTCGGGTACAACAATCAGGAGAAACTAGCGAACTGTTTATTTGTACTTTACGTGATATCGCTAGCAAATGTAAATGGTAAGTCCGTCACAGAAGCGAGATGCTCAAAATGAGGTTACTCATTGGCATGCAAGACAAATCTTCATCGAGAGAATTACAACTGGACCCTGATGTAACCTTGGATACTATCAAACAAAAAATGCGAGCCAAGGAAATTATCATGAACAATCAGAAAGCTGAGATAGATAGTGCGGTAGCTATCAGCAGCAACCACGTAGCTGTTGTCGCAATGAACAAAGATGGTCGGAGACCGAGATACAGTGCTAGAAATCAAAGTTCTGTTACAACCTCAAATTTTGCAGATAAGTCAAACCCTAGTAATAAATTTATTAGTGAGTGTAAGTTTTGTGGTGATTCTCACGCAAAGGGCCTTTGTTGGGCATCTGGCAAATCATGTATAAAATGCCAAAGGGTCAGGCATTTTGTGAGAAAATTTACTTCAACCATACATGCTGTTTCACAGGATGCACAGGCACCGCAGGAATACGAGGAAGATGATGAACTTTTCTCAGTAGCCAATATAGAGAACAATGTAGATAGTATAGGGCATAGTAAAGCGTCTAATTTGAATTAGTGGATTATTGACATTAGTATCTATAGTCATTCCCTGCAAGCAAAAGTAGATACAGGAGCGGAAGTTAGCGTGATGACAAAGAGGGTGTTTTTGTCACTAGGTTTCGATAAGGTTGTGAAATCACAGGCTTCGCTGTCTGGGTTTGCGGGTCACCGGATGAATGTTATTGGAAGGAGACACCTCACCATTGTGCTCCATGTTGGCAGGAAAGTGTCCACCATTTTTTATATAATTGATGGTGAAAATGATATGGCAACCCTAATCGGAATGCCTGCTATATGAGAGCTAGGGCTAATCTCAGAAACCAGTGAGGTCAAGATGCCAAATTTTAAGTCTAGCCTAGAAGTAGCAGCTAAATTTTCTAAAGTCTTTCAAGGGTTAGGAAAACTCAAACAGGAAGTCAATCTAGAGCTGAAAAGTTCAGCAGTAGCCAGAGCAGCACCCCCTCGTAAAGTTCCCCATGGCGGCAAAGACAAGCTCAAAAAAGAACTGACAAAGTTAGAAACTCAAGGGGTCATAGCAAGAGACACAGAACCGAGCCAATGGTTAAATCCCATTGTGATAGTTAACAAGCCTTCCGGAGATATTCGTATTTGTCTCGACCCACAGTATTTTAATACTCAGTTAGTCAGAAGTCATTGTATGTTAGACTCTACTACTGAGACCTTTGCCAGAGTTTTACACTCTAAGTATTTTACCAGTTTAGATGCAAATCAGGGTTTTCATCAGGTGTGTTTTGACCATGAATCGTTCAGCCTGACATGTTTTCTACCGCCTTTCGGTAAGTATCGATACTTCCGAATACCAATGGGCATATGTAATGCTCCAAAAGTTTTTCACCAGCGAATGGGTGAAATTCTGGGTGATATCGTTTGTGTAGCAATATATATTGATGACAAACTCATTCACGCACTCACTCTCGAGAAGCGTGACTCCTTACTCAAGTTAGTTTTAAAGCGTTGTGCACAGGCAGGTATTACACTCAACAAACACAAATGTGTTGTGGGCGTTCAGCATATCACATTTTTAGGCTCTGAGTTGTCTGCAGAGAGAGTCCACATATCCAAGTCTAAGGTAAAAGCTGTCATACAAATGGTCACGCTGGAAAATAAAAAGGCTGTTGAACGAATTCTTGGTTTCATAAACTACCTCGCAAAGTTTGTACCACAGATTTCAGAGCACACCTATTCGCTGAGGCAGGTTTACCGGAAAGGTTCGGAATTTTTCTGGGAAGAACCTCAGGCTGAGGCGTTTGCTAAAATCAAACAGTTGATCCAACAGGCTCCAGTTTTAGCATACTTTGAGGAAAGCAAGCCTGTTGTGTTATCTGCTGATAGTTCGTCCTACAGTATCGGGGCTGTTCTGACGCAAGACGGATGCCCTGTGGACTTTGCAGCAAAGAGTCTCACCGAGTGTCAGCAGCGGTACTCACAGATTAAAAAGAAGTTTCTAGTATTGATGTTTGCCTGTAAAAGGTTCAAATACTATTGTTGGGGTAGGGGTAAAGTAACTGTCGAGACGGATCACCAACCGCGTTTTGGTTTATTTCGTAAGGACATCAGTGAATTGACGCCTAAGTTGGCAGCAATGAGATTAGAGGTATTGTCTTATCTGATTGAGATCGATTTACAATACAGGCCTGGTAAGGAACTTGTGTTGGCAGACAAGCTCTCTCAGTTGGTCTTGCTCCCCCAAGTCCGATTGTTTTGAAGACCTGGGCAAGGATCCTCTTTTGTATGTGTTCGCTGGTCATCACATCAGAGCAAACAATGAAAAGGTATGTCAAGGCTACAGAGCAAGATGAAGAGCTTGCAGTTGTTATCAGGTATATAGTAGATGGCTGGCCAAACTGTAGGAAGATGTGTGCAAACCGGGCTATGGCATACTGGAATTTCCGGAATGAGTTATCTCTGGTTGATGGTGTGGTGTTTTATGGTGACAGATTGGTCATTCCTGTTGCATTGGGAATGGAAGTGTTAGGCACGTTGCATCAGGCTCACCAGGGGGTGACCAAAACACTGCAGCGTGTGTGTCAAACGGTTTTCTGGCTTGGAAAAAAGAGGATTGAAGAGATGGGCTTAGCTTGTGAGTCATGTCAAGAGAAGGAAAGCAATGAGAGACAGGAGCCTTTGATCTCCGTATCTGTGCTAGATTATCCATATCAAATGGTACATGTAGGTATAAATCTCTTTTCTTGCCAAGGAAGAAACTTTCTTATGATAGTGGATTATCTAACAAAGTGGCCAGTGGTTAAAGAGATGCTGAACGGGACTTCTAGCTGTGTCGCGATTGATTTGTTGAGTAAAGTTTTCAGTGATTTCGAGACCCCAGAGAAGATAGTTTCGGACAATGGTCCTCAGTTGGTTAGCTATGACTTTCAGCAGTTCAGTAAAAATAGTAAAATTGAGCATACCACTAGTTCCCATTGCATCCTTCTGCCAATGGGTAAGTTGAGCGAACCTTTGGGACGGTCAAGACAATGATGAAACGTTGTAGACAGGACTGGCAAACTGGGTTAACTGCAATTCGAAATACTCCGGTAAATGAACATTTGCTGAGTCCAGCTATTTTGCTACAGAGTCACACCCTTAGGGATAAAGTGCCTGTATCACAGGAAAAGTATCTGGTAAAAGAGTATAATTTATAGTTAGTCAGAGAGAACCTGACTGAGAGACAGATAAAAACCAAATACTTTCACGGCAGTCATAGTGGCCCAGAAAAAATTACGCTAGATGCAGGGAAAAAGTATCCACTTTAAGACAGCAAAAGGTCCGTGGAAAACAGGTAAGGTAGTGGAACTTTGAAGTGACCGATCTTACATCGTAAAAACAAACGAGGGTTTAACATTTCGTAGAAACCGGAAAGACATGAGAAAATCTAGTGTAAAACAATTTGAATCAGTTCCATTGACCCAGCGTGTGCCAAGTGTATCCATTCTTATAGTAGATGCTCCACCCAGTGGTGAGCCTGAGGAGAAAACACCAGAGTTAGTTAGGGACAGTGTGATGCACATGGAGGTCAGTGGTGCGTTGCCGACTCCTAACCTTGATCCGGTGACTGGCGTTCGTAAATCGGGGAGGGTTACACGCAAACCATTGTGGATGTCCGATTATGCTATGTAGGGAATCCACAGATGAGAATATTCATAATCTTGGTTAACTACTATTTTACAATCAATACACCGAGGGTGTACACTTACATTTCTTTTTTTGGTATGTTAAAAACTAATACTTTTTGACTCAGTTTGTTTATTAGTTGTAAAGGAAAGGAGATGTCATAGACAGAGAGATAAGGTTTATTTCAATGGTCTTAGATTACTTATGTTTCATCATAACCATGCCTGTGTCATTTGCTTGTCAAGTCTGGGAAAATCTTAACCCCTCTAATGCTAATTGGTCAATCTTGTATTTCACCATCCTTACTAATTAATGTCTCACTACTGTAATGGTTAGATCACTTGTTACTCAAATAAACTACGAGATACATGTAAAACTCAGACACCATTGTCATCGTATTGGCTACCATAACCATCACTTTTCTTTGGATGATCAGATTCTTCTGAGTTACCTCTATGACCATCATCTAACTTATTATCACACTGATCAAACAAAACACCACTAACGAATGCAGGGTCAAATAAAATTTTATTTTTTCATTCTGATTGTTGAGCTGCATGTTGCCCAATGTTTCCAACTTACATTTTTTGAAAGATTCATCCATTTGTATATATTATTAGCTGTTAGCACAAAACAGCATCTCTCAAATAATTGGTTCATATCTTAATTTATCAACTGATGTCTTGTCAAAAATAATTAGGATATTTTGATGTTTATACTTTTTGTTTATCATTACTAAGCGACATCTTCATTAAGGTCTACCGAAAGCGACAGTAAAGTCGATTTCCTTGAAATCGATAAACAACAGTTTGGTCATTTTCCGAGCCAAACGGTTGATAAAAATTAAATTGTAGTTTGTTTTAGTTCATGCGACTAACAGATTGAATAAAATATTTAACAATACCAATCGTTCTTTGGAAAAATATATAACGGTACCATTCTTTTGATAATACGAAAATAATTGCCAGTGTTTTAGAACTCTTTTAACCCTTAAACAATTTCAAAACTCTTTGAAAAGACTATTATTTTTGATGTGAACTAGTATCCTTGGGTATATTGTTTAACATAGGAAGTTTTGAAACTTTCATTAAATATGTCTAAATATGCTCACAATCTAAAGCTATTTGGGGAAGCACTGATGTAACAATTTAGCAACACACAGCAAAAATCTCGAAATGTAAACATCTTTGATTAGCATTCTTTATCCAAAAAACTATAAAATTTGTATTATTTTCAAAACTTCCACCCACCTTTTAAAGTAACTTCATAATCACTAAACAACCATTGATTATTGTTTTATGACATAAATGACAAATTCATGTTTAGTAGCATATAATATAATTCTTCATCTGTGTCGTAAGCAACTACTATATACAGAAAAAACAAGCCTAGTCTGTTTTTTTTCTCGCGTTATCAGAGTAGTTAAATTGTTATTATAACTAAAAGATGAGACAAAAATATTGCCAAACTTAAACTGAAGTACAATTGATCTAACAGGAAGTGGAAGAAGTAATTTGATTAGTTTTGCTGTTACTAATAAACAGCAATTGTGAACAGAGCCATGTGGATGCAAGTATATCTGCTGTCAGGGTTTCTGACATCTGCTATGCCATGCTAGAATACCCGTGATCTTTGTTTCTGCAAAATCTTAAGCAATGTAATAAACGGCAGTCAGGGTTTTTGGCGATAAAAGTACATGTACTTTCGTCACAGCAGTTTCTGGCAAACTTTAACCAATAATGTTCTTTCTCTTACAGGCTTCAAAGCGTTAAAGCATTCCTAAGTAAAATTTGCCAAAAGCCTTCCTCGGAACCATGCAACCTATAAAGACTCTCTCAAATTGAAAATCAAAAATCATTGGTTATAATTATATACTCTTCACTATTTCACCAATCCCATTCATATTGTTCAGTATACGAAAATCTTTTGATTCACACAAAATTATTTTTAAACTGTAAAAGAAATTAATGCTTTTTACCCAATCGGCTTTGTAAGCAGCCGTTGTTAATGACTAATTAATAATTCAGTATAGTAACCCTGGGTGGGCTAGATGGTTGACATGTTTTAGTTCCGATTTGATTTTTACTTTTATTTTACCTTTAAACTTTTTACTCAATTTGGTTTTTCCCTAGCCACAAATATGCATTTAGATTGGGTTGTTTTTTCTTGTAAATGATGCTTACCAGACTATGTATTTAAATAACCTTTGTACAATTAACATTTTTCTTAGGGAAAACGGTGATATGGCTAGCTGAAGTTACAGAAGTAGCAACACTAAGGAAAAAAACATAAAGGGGTTTTGATGAAATCACTGGTTGAATATAATTGAATAACAACACAACCTTCTCTGAAATAACTAGTAAAATATCTGAAATATCTACAAAAGTTGAATTAAAAATAAATGAACACTTTAAATGCTAGACAAAATAGAAGGTTCTAACAATTGTAAATATTATACAAGGTGCCCCACAGAGGCAGCGTATGTGTACAAATTCAAATAATTTTAATTTGCAGATAAAACGCTTGTTTCTTTAAGAGCATATGAGAGTTATTGTTTTACATATAGGTTGGTTTTACATATAGAAGGTTGCATATAACCTTCTACAAGATGTTACTAAATTATGTGCATAGGTTATACATATACAGAACAACAAAATTTTGGGTGATAAAATGTTAACATTTTTGCCAATTGAATGTCTATAATCACATTAAAATTAAACAAAGATTTTTCCTATTTTGTGTGAGAGCTCAGAAATTTTCCCACTTTATAAATAACCTTAGCTATTAAGGTACTATAAACAATTTGTTAGCAAATATTGTGAGTTTTTCATACAAATTAAATCTGAATGAACATAATATATTCAAAATGAGATATTGTCATGGGTGCATGAATGATTGATATGCGATGGTTTATTATATATTCTTATTGCACAGCTAATGAAATTGACAAGTCGAGTTTTGCCAAATGGTTAGATTAAATTAAAAATATTGTACAATGCTTTTGAAAGTAAATATATAATTGTGAAAAGAGAGAAAAAGTTTGTTATTGTTCAAAGTATACAATTTTCATTAGGAAGTACTTGACTTTTAGAACCAAAATATAAATTACTTGATAATAGTTTATCACCTGCACATAGATTGAGCTTTTATAACAGTATGATAAAACTTGAATTGAAATTGAATTAAACAACAACATACCACATTGTTCAAGAGAAACTTCCATCATGCATACCCAAAATGTTTCGAAGTGCTGTTTCACAATCTTGATTTTTAAAATGTACGTTATTATAGCTTATCAGCATGTTTCTGAAGTATTGACTGTAATCCAGCATTTCTCAAAAAGTAATAGTAGGAGTGGTATTCAAAATCCAGACAAGCCTTTATAACCATAGGATCAGTTTTTTTCTATATGCTTTAAAAACTGTAATCAGGCTGGTTATTAATAAACATGTTTACCAATTGTGCTTAGCCATATACAGTGGAGTAAACTTTAAAACTAATTTTAATACAAATAATATGTTTGGTGGTTTATTAATCACTAAAATAATAATAGGGTAACAATGTTTGAAGCTAGAATTGGAAATGTTAGAATAGTGATAACAACTGACATTCAATTTTAACACATTGTGTTTTGTTTCGTAGTTGCAGATTCAGGACAGAACAACGATGAACTATTTTTCAAAGGTAACACAAGTAACATACTACAACTGTGATAACTTTACTTAATAGTTTAAAATAGATAGTGTTGCTAACAACTATGAAAAACAGTAATATAATAAATATTATAATAATATATCCTATTATATAATTTCATTGCAAGGCTAGTTGGTTAATTTCAGTAGTTATTTAAATACTTATTGAATGTTCTTCTATAGTTAAATTTGTAGAACCATGAAACTTGTTTTATTTTACCCCCACTACTCTCTAAATGTAACACCTATCATGTCAGTAACTTGAATCTTACTCTGAAATTAATTTTACCCTTTTAGCTGAAATGAAAACTGTGCATTTCTGTTTCAAATTTACTTTAAATAAAATTAAAAATCGAATTTGCATTTTATGAAGATAGTATATTACATAAAAGTGAAATATATGGTAATCAAATTACAAAGGGTAAACTACCGCTCCATTCTAAATAATTGAAACTTGTCTTTTTGCAGAAAAACTAACTTACCAATGAAATTATTATTTTAATAAACAAAATTTATTGCAAGGTAATTAAAGTAAATGAGATATAAGAAAGTCAATTGAAAAAAACAAAAGTTAAAAAAATGTATTGTACTTGCTTTTAGTCCAATGTTTTTAAAAACTTCAAATTGGTAATTTTGTTACAATAAAATAAAAATTAACTCAAGAACTTGTTTGACGTGGTAAGAATTTTTAAAGTCATGAATAGATACTAGGTTACAGTACAGAAGAGTCAACTCTGAAGATCAAAGTACACTTTTTGGTACTAAAATGTGCTTCGTCTTTTTACAGGCTTGCCAATACTCATAGCGACTTGTTTGTTTGCTGGTTTGCTATTTGGTGGTCTGATGGTAACTGCTCTCCAAAAGAAAGGCGATAAAAACCGACCAGCCTTGAACAGGTAGTTTAGATTGTTCTTTAATCGAGCCAACTGTTAAAAGTTTTTGCTGGAATGTTTTAAAATATATGTATATGGCAAACAAATATTATATCTTTTTGAGTAAAAACTGCACATCATCAAAGTAAACGAAGTGATGAGTAGATGTGCCACTAGATAGATTTAAGAAAAGTTCTCTTTCACAATTATTCAATTGTTCATCATAGAAATTAGCTGCATTTTTTTACCAAATGATGATTATCTGTTGCATAATTAAATGAATAAAAGGTTTAATTTGGTACATTGCTTTTGGCTGAATTCCCAGTATAAAACTTGTTTACTCTTTTTTGAGACTTATTTATACGTTTCTGAATTTCGGTTTTTTCGGACATGTATGGTTTGTTCATAAAACCAAGGATTGATTAAACTACCAAAAAGTACAGTAAAGATTTAGAAAACCTACAAACAGGCATTGCTTTCAGATGTCACTTTACTGTTTTGATAGATTCATTGTAAGAAACAATAATAAGCTATTAAAAATAACCAATTTAAAGTAAGATTTCAAACATCCACTTGTAAAAATATTTTACGAACTAACATGAAATGTAAAAGTAGTTGACTTTTTTGCAGTTTTCAAAGTCTTATTTTTCTCTTTAACAAAGTGTTACCATGATCTGCCATTTAGATCTTTTACCATGGCATTTAGCTAAGACAAAAAAACTAAAGAATTTAGATAGAAACTCAACACAAAATTATTTTGTATAAATTGTTCACTAGAGACATACATTATTGCTTTCAAATATGCATAGCCTAAAATAGACCCATTTTAAACGAGTTTCGAGGCAGAAAAATGAACCTAAAGAGTTAATTTATTTTTTTCTAAATGATTTACTAGTTGGGATTATAGTCTGTGTTTACACATTTTAAAACATACACGTTGTCCTAAAATATCACACTTGTGAAATATAGTTTAAGTTAAGTGAACGCACACATTTCAAGGGTGCGAAAAACAGCTTAGAAACAATGGCAGATCATGTAGTTGCTTGCCACAAGCTATTAGCCTAGCACATTGCCAATGGCTGAGTGGAATAGGCTAGTATCCACATTGCTGAACTTGCTAATAAAAGTCGTGAGAGCGAGTTTTAGTGATGTCGCTCGTTATGCAGAGTCGCTTGGCATATTTTAACCTAGTTAATGGCTCAAATCGTCTTTTGAGTTTATTGCTTATTACATAACTTAATGGGTTTGCTCGTCCCTTTGTAAAATTGAGGTTTTAAAGTGAACTTATTGATGTGACCCATCCGTTTTTGCAAAATACTGATTGTTATACCTGGACAGACAATCCACAAGTTTTGAGATCTATGTAAATATACATTTAGATAAATTTAAAATGGTTTATAAACTACAGTTTCTGCTGTTTCATTCTTCAGTTTGTCTGATTGTAGTTATCTAAATTTAGTCAATGATCTGAGTTCTTATAAAGTCATTTTTTAGCAAATAATTGTTTGGCTATCAGCAATTTCAATTTAACCAATTCTTTTTTTCAGTGAAAAGAAAATATTTAGAGCAGACCAGCACAGGACTTATGCATCTCAGCAGATAGCAGATGTGTGAGTACATGGGATTAACTACAATTAAGATTTATTATCTAAAAACCAGCATAGAACATAGTCAACATATTCTGCCTACAATTTTTTTTAGCTAAAGAATATGTAGAGTGGTTTGTGTAGAGCTTCATCACGACTCTGTTTTATCAAATCAATTATTGAACAGTTTTCTACTTTAAATAAAAAAACAGTAGATCAATCAATAACCTAAACTAAATTTAAAAAAATAGGTTTCTGAAGAACTCAAAAACATTTAAAAAGAGTTTGAATATATATATACGTGTGTCATCTATATGTATATCATCTGTGTATATATGTGTCATCTATGTTCAACTGAGGTATTAGCCGAAAAATCCAAAAGTTACAAAAACACTAGTTTATAAACAAGTTAAAAAAAGTGTGTGTGTTCTTCTATACTGCATCAAAAGCCTTTTTGTCGCTGTTTTTCTAGAAAAATCAGCATTGTTGACAGTCTTGTTTTAAAATTTCACATGATTTTCTTCCACACACTATTAGTGGCTGGATGGAATAGTGCTTCTTTTATTTGGATGATTCCTCTGTTTCTGTGCAATTCTTTAGATTTTGCAGAAGTAAATGCTGGTCCATTATCAGGGAAAATAATTTGTGGATGTCTAAAAAGAATGAAGAGCATCTTCAATAACTCTGTAATAGTTTTATTTGATACTGATGTGCTAGCGTGTATACATGATCACTCAGTATAACAATCCACTAACGCTAACAAGTTTGTTCCAATTAAGTTGATTGAATGATCATTGTGTAATATGTTCCATGGAATATCTGGCTTTATTCAAGAATGGTTAGGTAGCAAATCCAGCTTGTTTAGATGCTTTTTGCAAGAAGTGCAATGATGCGAGGTATATCCTGATAGATTATTGGTTGATAAATTGCAGTTATAGCTAGTTGCTTATCATATGGATGCCAAATGTCCAAGATGTAGGATTTGAATGACCCGCCTCTGTAAACATGTAAAGCCTACAACTTACGTTCTGTCAAGTAGTTTTCAAATATTGATTGATAATGATCGTTTCAGTAACTTGAAATCTGTTATAGAAGAGCATTTTTCATGGTATCAGATTGGTAGCTGAAGCATCTTTGGACTATCCATCAGTCATCTATTTTATAACTAAGCTTATTATGGGATAGCTTGCTGTTTTTTTAATTACCGATTTATTAAATTTAGTGGCTTCTGATCTGTTCTATTACGTAGAATGTATTGCGGTACCCCCTTATTTCTTTTCTATAGAGTTTGTCATTTAGGCCAAACGGTAATCAGCTGAGTGCATATGAATTTCCATGATCAGAGATTTTCTTACATTCAATGATGTAGTCATACTGGTTTCGTGTAAGTGCCCATTTTGCTAACATAATTGCAGAAATAGCTGGTGCTGCATTGCCGTCTTTGAGCCTTGCTTGCAAAGGCTTGTGATCAGTGACCGAGACAAATATTTGTCTATAAGTGAATAGTAAAACTTCTAAAATGCTAAGACAAATGGGATAGCCTGCTTTTACATTTGACTATACTTTCTTGATTTATAATAAATTACTGGATTGAGAAATGGGTCTTTCACTGCCATATTTGTGGGTGTAAAAGGTACAGCTTCTATTGCCACTTCTGAAGTAATTCAATGTATTTGTAAGCTGAAGTCCACTTGTATTCGTATACTGGTATCAACAGCTTGCACTGCCTTTGCCAACTTTTCAGGCTTAGTGTTCTTTTGCTTGCTTCAACAGACTATTTCTAAATGTTTTTTAAGCCTGCATAATTTTTAAATACATGTAGTATTCTTTTATCTGCATTCAGTTGACTTGTGACTCGGTTTTCTACATATGTAGCATCCTACACCAAATATAACTATTCGAATGTCAGCATTATGGTTGCTAGTGTCTTTGACACATCTTTCTGAATGCGGGAATACTGACCCTTTATAAACTGACTTTGAACATTTAAATTTATCAAATTGAAGTTGAAATAATAACTACGCGTGCAGAAACTAAAACTGCTTTTAAACCATGTTGATTGAACAAAGCATTCAAAAATTATATTCCTCCAAAGCAATAACTCCGTATCAAGAGTGAAGTGTTTTGTTGAAGTAAAGAAAATTACACGAAAGTTAAAAGTCACTTTATAAGTGTTCGAATATGAAATAACTAACGGGTAATAGCTAGATGATCAGTTTCGCTACAATGATTACCACAAAACAATAATCTGACACAAATCATGTAAAAAAAAACACGACTATGTTTATTTAATACTAACAATTAGTATTCATAAACAGAAGTTTGTGTATAGAAAAAAATTCCGTGATGACAAAGCTATCAATCAATTTTTTAATATGGCGATTCATGTGAAAAAAAACATGACTACGTTTATTTCATAATAAAAATTAGTATTAATAAATAGTAGTTTGTGTTTAGAAAAAAATGCAGTAAAAACAAAAGTTATCAATCGAAATTTTTAATATGGCGACAATGGTTCCTTTCGCTACAGGTATAACCATAAACATAAGAAACCAATATTAAGTACATCATTGAAGCGCATAAAGGGATTTTGTTAAACAGAATGGAAAGATAATGCGGATGCACATTCTACTCAAAGGTTGCCATACGAGCAGTTTTACGTTTTGGGATTTTCAGCAAATGCCCATTGAAAAAACAAAACATTCATACATGAAATTGCGTCTTTATAGTCACGCATTTAAAATTCAAACTGCACACTTAAAAATTGCAAAATGAAAACAGTAAAAAGTATAAACAAAAAATATTTTCAAATGAAAAGCAAATGCAAAAATTTATTTATATAAATTCATACAGATTTTGTTCCGATTTAATTACTGTCTCCTGCAAGGAATGTGCCTAAAGATCTTTATAAATTAAAATGCTATAATAAGAATCAAGGAGAGTGTAGTGAAGCTGAATAAAGTCTTTTAAACAGTGAGATAAGTGAGAAGAGCAAATAAATGTAAATTTGAACTTAATGACAAGTATTTAATCTACGAAACAAATGATTTGGTAATGATAAAAAATAATTCAAACTTACAAAATTAAATAAAAATCATTACTTGATCAAAATCAGTATAATTTTTGCCAAATTTTTATTCTTGGAAAAAGTTTTGTTGATGTCGTATGAGGGCAAACAAATTTTCCCAGTATTGCAAGAACAAAATGATCGTGTTTAGAGAGTTAGAAGTTTTCCTGACATATTTTATAATAGAAACCGTAGCTGCAGCGTATCAATTACTACATCATTTAGCGAGTGAAGTTAAAAAAGGATGTACAGAGAATAATAAGATATGTTGAATGTTGAGAGCCTTGGTAGACTTTTTGTTAGACAATTTGTTTACAATCAGGCTGTTCCATATTTGTGAGCTTATATCCAGCATGGTGAGAGCTTTTTATTTCAAGAATTTAATAGCTATAGCTGAACAAACTGAACTACAGACAACGCATTAACTTTGAGATTTATTTATATAAAAGCTTGAAATTACATATACAAATGTATTTATACTTGAAAAAATATAAGAAAAATGACGGAAGATACAATTAAAATTAGGCTTCTATTTGTAATGCTATTTGTGTTAGATGTCTTTTATTTCAATCTGAATTGTAGCGATGGTTTGATCATAGGATATATTCAAAATTAGGTTTCTATTTGTAACGTTATTCCCATTAGATATCTTAAATTACACTCTGAATTGTAGCGATGGTGCAGAGAAGAAGCATCGTTCAAAGTTGGTCAAGAAGAAACCTAGTAAAAGACTGAAGAGGTTAAACCAGAGAGCTGTTTCTCCTAAATAAACTGCATTTGCTGATGAATGTCAGAGACCATGAGTTTGTCAGCCATAAAACTGTATTTCTTCATTTTCCTCAACCGATATCTTATGCTTTCAAAAGTTTTTTCCAAATACTGAGCACTTTACTGTCTTTCCATACATTTCTAATATGTTCTTTTTATTAAGAAATCCAAATTAGCATCTGAGCAACTCATAGACATTTTTTTTAAATGATAGACAACTTAACAAACCAATCGAAAATATAAAAAATAATTAGCCAGCATTTATTTAAAATAGTTATCATAGAAAGATGACTTTTAGACACTTGATCGACTAATAAACTCAAAAAAAGCCGAAATATGATGCATTTTTTGATGTTTACTTTATGGCTGAAAGTTTTTTGAATGCTTTTATAAAATCTTCAGCTATTTTGACACAATAATCTTTACACTCTCAATTAATAAGTAGGTCTCTACCTGTTTTTTGTGACACAAAAAATTTAGGGTTTCACACTATCTCCAAAAAATGAAAAATTAACGCCTGAATCAGTCACCAAGTCACAAGCTTTAGTTAGGCCTACTGCTAACAGCCAGAGCCACGATGCAGAGCCACTGCTAAGAGGCGAAGCTATGAACACCACCGACCATCCCTGGAGAGGCAATTTCACCAGCCATTCAACGCAAGTCACTTGAAGAGTGCCCCAGCCAAAAAACCGGCCTGTCAAGACCACAAAAAACACCAATTTGGAAGAAAGACACGAAACATTAACCAATTCCAACACTCTAGTTAGTTAAAACCATAGATATATAAACCTAGATTGGCCAATAGGGAAAAAGCCTGTCAGACTTAAATAGCATGACGTAACGTCATTGTATTGTGCCTCATGCTTGACTGCACTGTAGCTAATGAGGAGACGGTGCCAAAATCACATTTATTTTCAGATAAAAAACCTTCTTGTATACATAATCCAGTAAACTAAAGCAATTCTGTGATATCTGATAACCACCACAGATTAAAACTATAAAAGGTATGAATTGTTGCACACAAACCATGAGCTATCAGGGCATTATTTGGCACCCTCTCCTATCCCCATTCTCTCTTTTCTCCTTTTTCTGAGAAGAAGGAGAAGGGAAAAAGGAGAGGGGAGCAAATAGCCCACCCACCCGAAGAGCCAGACCCTGGCTAGGTAAAAGACTAATTTCATGTTGAACTAAACATGACTAAATATGATGAGCCTGTGAAGTTTTGATCTGATCAGGTAAATGGAATCAATGGCTTTCTTAGCTAAAGCTGGAACGAAATCAAGGAATGCAGGGTTGGACCAGACTCAGGTTTAGCAATGAGGGCCAACATTAGGTTGGACCGGGTCAGCACACGAGATTTTATGGCATGATTTGGCTAGTGTTTTATTACAGATTTTATTTTCAACTGCTATTGTAATCAACAAGAGATTAGTTAAGAAATACTTTACAAATATAGAAATAGATAACCCAGCATAGTGGAAAGCAAAAATCCATCACTTCTCTAAAACTTCTGGTATTAGTGAAAGAAACTAAAAATAAAATAAATTTGCTGGATGGAAGGTTTTTAGACGAGCTTTTAAGTTCCTCAGGATGCCCTCGTTGTAAATGCCTCAATAGTATTGAGGTGAACCCTTCTTTGTAGCTTAAAGGTTGACTTGCAACAAAACTCACATTACAGTTATTTGGTATCAAAAGATTCCCCATGTCTTACTCTGTTGTGTTGTAGGTGCCAAATATGTGGAAATGTAATTACAAGCTCTTAAAAGCTCAAAAACGAAAAGCCGCCATAGATTGGAATCTCTTTATTTTTCTGACGTAGTCATTTCCGTTTGGTTATCGTCTTGTCACACGTGATGTTCTCATGTGAATTGAAAAGCCATTAAAAATCTCAATCTAAAACTTATCATAGCACTACTTTATGACGAACACTTTGGGTTTACCAAATACGTCGTATCCAATATAGATGCTCGCTACTTCACAGTTTTGTTTCGGCATTATTCAATCGTCAAGTCGTAACCTGATCACGTGACCCAATACTTCGCAAATAATTTTTGCAGAACTTTTTGATTATCACAGGTGGCCAACAGGTTTTGTCATGATTATCAGACAATGATATGTACTCCTTCGAGCTAAGGTTAGAAAGTTTAACGATGTTTTACAGTAAGTTATAAGATATCAGTGCTAAAAGTGACAGCATTAAAATGACGATAAAACAGATGCATAAAAACAATAGACATGGTTTTATTGAATGCGTGGAGTATATTTGTAAAAATATTTCGACGATTGAGGTTGCATGAAGGTGTAAACAGAAGCAATCCTGTAACAATTACGTCTCATTTGAGCCGTTTTGGAAAGCGAATCCAAACTACGGCGGTCTCGTGTGGCTGCGATTAACTGTTCGTTTTTTAGCTTTTAAGAGCTTGTAATCACATTCCCATATATTTCACACCTACAACACAACAGAGTAAGACATGGTGAATCTTCTGATACCAAATAACTGTAATGTGAATTTTGTTGCAAGTCAACCTTTAACTTGCTTTTGCATATTATACAAATAACTTGGTACTTTTCTTTCTGACTGGCTTCTTCATGAACTCCTAGACCACTGACATGTTGATTATTTTTTGCCGAAAACGTTGTGAAACCTATAGTCCAAATACTATTGTCGCAGACGTAAAAATATAGTTTTGACTCACCTGGTTTTATTTCGCCTGGTCCTTCCGTGCTAGGACTATATGCGACTCCATTTCAATCACACTTAAAAAGCGATATACAACCGCTGTTGTTTAGCCATAAACCTACCTGTGTCTTTGTATAGGAAGACCCGAGGGTCGGGTGGCTTGACCCGAGCACCTCTGACCCAGTGGGTCAAGATCAGACAAGCTACCCGTGCCAGCTTTATTCTTAGCTTCATAATGCGCCCTAATTGAAGTATATCTCTTTACTATCTCACGAGCTAGGCTACTAGCTTGATGATTACACTTAAACAATAGCATAATGTTGAACCTCAGCAACTTCTCCATGGTGGCAATTAGCGCTAGCCTGAAAAAGTTTTTCACCAATCCAGCGCTACTAAGCAACACTCTTGTCGCTTTCTCACTGTGGTTGAAAACCTCAATTATCACAGGCGAAGAGAAAGTCAAGCCACCATGATTCCTAACTGTGATTAGGGAGTTCATTGCTTGGTTTACATCATAGTTGGTAACATCCACGATGCTAGTGATACAAATTTTACATTTCAGGTTTGGTGACTTAGCCAGCTACATAGCCAGCTGTAAAATAATTATTCTGTTCCATTTTCAACTTGAGACATACTTGCATACTCATCATATTTAGTCATGTTTAGTTCAGCTTGATATTAGTCTATTTACCTCACCAGGGTCTGGTTCTTTGAGTGGGTGGGCTGTTTGCCCCCCTCTCTTTCCCCCTTTTTTTTTTCCCCTTCTCACTTCTTCTTTGGAGAAGGGGAAAATAGAGAATGGAGATAGGAGAGGGTCGCAAATAAAGCCTTGATGGCTCATGATTTGTGTGCAACAATTCATAGCTTTTATAGTTTTAATCTATGGTGGTTATCAAATATTACCACGGAATTGCTTTAGTTTACTGGATTATGCATCCAAGAGGATTTTTAAGTGAAAATAAATGTGATTTTGTCACCTTCTCCTCATTAGCTCCATTGTGAAGAACATTGCAGTCAAGCATGAGGTACAATACAATGACGTTACGTCATGCTATTTAAGTCTGACAAGGCAACTGATAGGAATAGCTATTATTGGCCAATTTAGGTTTATATATACAGTATATGGTTATAACACTCCACACTTTTTAGAGTGTACAGTGCCGTTCGCAGAAGGACTGACCACTTATCTATATATCTATATATACATTTCTCAAAGTATGTCTGTGTGTCGTATGTTGTGTATTGTATATCTGTCGGTTTTCCGGCTATAGATCTTAAAAATCTTGATTTTCCACAATCTGATGGATTTGAACTTACGACTAACTTTTCATTGAGAAGTGTTTTATCCGGATGCTCTACCTTTGAGCTATAGCGCCATAATGATCCTATGTGTTTTTATATAATTTTTCATATAACGGATACGCCATGCGCAGTCAAATCATAAACTAGCCTTGCTAAAAAATAGCTATTAAAGACTTGCCATTAAAACTGCATTTGAACTCCTGATGAATTTAACGGATACACACATGCTATTTATTTTAGCCTTGCGTTTACGAATTACGATGCTACTGTTCAGAAATATTTTGGGACCTAAGTATATACAACACGATTCTTCTTTGTTTTTTGCCGTCAAAGCTGATAATTTATCTCGAACTTAAATTTGACGATATTGTACTGATTATATACGTTACCAAACTATATACATTTTGTTGACATTTTGTACCTTACACACTTGCTACACTACAAAATGAATTTATTCGCGGAGTTAAATTTCGAGAAAATTGCCTTTTTCATGCTATTCGCGGATTAATTTATTTGTGGCTAAACACAATCACTCTCTATGAAGAGTTAACTCTATTGCAGCTAGCAATAAAGTTAATTCTACGCATGCGCAAACCGCGTGTTTTGATTTCTGTTTAGCTTACAACTATGAGTCGATCATGCTAAGCTATACATTTTTTGCTGTGTTCAGAGGTTTTCACAAATATTCATCGATTGGGAGGTCTTTGATGAACAAAGAACTTGTGGTAAGTAATGAGTTTTTTCAAAACCATTTACTAAAATAAATAAATTTTACTTTGGTTCTTCGGTAAAACGCAATATTTATTTTTTTTATCCCGTCCGCTTTGTTATTTGTTTTAGTGTGAGAGAGAGATTTTTTATTATAAACGGAGTCACAATGACTGCAAGGGTGGTAGATGTCATTCCTAGAAGATCACCAATCATTTAGAGAAGTCTTGAAATTGAGGTAGAAGTGACTGCAGCTGCTAACAAGGAGAAAATATCTGATTGAAAAAATAAACAAAAGCTCCTTTACGAGCACAAATTTTTTGCCAACCGACAGAACTTTCCAATACTAAGCCACGAAGAGAGTTCTGATGATAACTCCTTTACCAGTCATGTAGTAGCGAGAGAATTGTCTTTGACATCTAACAATACAGTGACAGCAGTATAAAGCTGCTATTACAAAAATAACTAGTCAGAGAGCACTATTACACGCTAGTATTTACTTACCAAGAGAATCAGTTTAATTTTATTGTCAGACAAACGCCACATGAGCGAAACTGTTTTTATATACTCCATTCATTGTTTGTAAAATTTTATTTGCATTTGAAATTTTTTGTTTGCACACTGAAGTTTGTAATAAATTATATTTGATTTAATATATAATGCAAAATTGACTGCTCGCGAAATTGCGAATTTTTATATCCATCGAATATTTTCATTCTGTAGGGTATTTATTTTGCATCTACATTTAGTTACTCATTTATTCCAGCTGCTCAGAAGACTTTTTCACAGCTACGTTATGTTTTTGGGTTCTCATTCAGTTCAAATTAAAACATCTTCAAATGAATAAATATTTTGCTATCATTTATTAAACCTTTATTTTTATAGCGATATAGTATATTAACAAGCACAATTTTCTTTTCTCAACAGACGGATAAGATGAAGTTCGCAAACGCACATGAAAATCACAAAATTTCCTATCAGTACTTGCTTTGTGTACTATCCTACACATCTTTCCTTCTAAACCTTCCCAATAAGTAATTTGTAATTAATTTTACATTTTACAACAAAAATTTATAAGATTATTGTGAAGTTATTTGTTAGATTATCTGTAAGATTTACTGTAAAATTGATAATGTAACATTACAAGCATCAGTTATTCCTCACTATCTTATATTTACCCACACATTTGTAAATTTAACATTTGTAGATTTACATTCTCCTATTACATTTTAAAACTTCTTATAACTTTTGAAGTTTATAATATAAGTTTAAAAGTTTTGTTTCATTATTGTTATTATTTCCCCTTGTCCTTTTTTAAAAATAGTTTGAGTATCGTGTTTGAAGTTATAACATGGTTCATTTTCATACACAGTTATTATTTCTTAGTCATTTCTAATTATTAATATTAAAAATTCATAATTAATTTTACATTTCATAGCAAACATTTGTAAGATTACAGTAAAATTATCTGTTAGATTATCTGTAAGGTTTATTGCAAAATTTATTATGGAACATTATAAGTGTCAGTTATTTCTCACTCTCTTATATTTACAAAAACATTTTTACATGTAAATCTAGGTATATATTTTAGGAAATATATATATATCTAGATGTACATTCTCCTATTACATTCTTTACATTTTTTAATAATCTGTTTATTACAATTATTCTCAGAAGTTACACATGGTCTAGTTTTGTAACTTTGAGCCTTGTGTTTTAACCTTTAATATTTTGGATGTTTTAAAAGCCAAACATTCAAAATGCTTACTTTTGCTTTGGTTTCATCATCAGAAACATAACACACTTTATTAAAATTAAAAACCATTCATATATACCCGTTTCTATTTATATTATGCAGTATGTAGTACAGCTTATGGTGTGAAATGCTGAAAAAAATACTTTACCGAAGTATATCTCTGATTTCACCCAAGTTTTTCTCATCTTGGAACGTGTTAAAATCTACATAATTTTATTTTAACGTGAAAAGTTGTTCCAGATCTCAAAGAACTCGGTTAGCCACGCTGGACAAGTTCTGCTAGAGTAGGTTTCGCTGTATGTTATTAAAAGCTAAAGTCGCAAAAATATGAACTTGGAAATTTACAAAGGTTTGAAAACCTTTTCTTCATGATATGAAGTTTGAAAGTTACAGCTGATAGAAAAAGTTTGAAAATCTTTACAGTCGTTTTGATTTTCTTTCTTAATTTATTTTCATTACACAAGACACTTTTCTCATGATATGTAGTTTGAAGGCTTTAAAGTGGCAAATGTTGTTATTTGTTAAATACAAATCAATTTTCTGTTCAAAGACCTTTTTATTACCCGGGCAATGCCAGGTAGCACAGCTAGTCTATTATATATGTGTATATATATATATATATTTTTTTTGTATGTATATTTATGTGAGCTGGATTTTGAAGTTATTTTTGTGGAGTTTTAATGTTATGAACAGCTGTTTGTTTCTGCTAGTGTCTCAAGTTATAGGTTTATTTTTTGCCGATATGGTTGCATCATTGGCGCTGATTGGGGGTTGTACCATGTAATCTTTCTTTGTGTGTTACATATTTTTAGATTTTTTCATTTTGGTTTCATATGGTTGTTTGCTGTTGTATTCACTCTTTTCGACTGCTTCTTCGTATGGTTGCACGGTGTTGATAAATTGTAGCTCATTCTATGAACGTGCGTTTAGCCGTTTGTTGATAATGTCTGGTAAATTTTACAATATTGAAAGTGGATGGTTGGTATGTATGTGCACAATTAGTATTGTATTACCTGGTCTTTGTATTGGTATAAAGATGCCAGCTTGTAGATTTGAAGGTAAGTCAAGACAAGTTACTGATCGTTAATTTGCGTCAATAGTAGTTTTTAATTTTTTTGTAAATATACTACTTATCAGATTTTTGCTCGTTCATGGTCTTGTGGTATCTCCTTGCAAACCGCAAATTCATCATGACTGTATAGTCCAGCTCTGCAAATCATGTTCTTGGATATTAGAGTCAATAAGTAAGTCTTTACATTTTTACAAGCTTTCGCTCTATCATAGCTACCCATGGTCATGTCAAACAATTTATTAGAGTCCTTCTTTGACCAAACCGTGCCATTATGGAATACAACTGATTTTATTACATGTGATAGGATTGTTTTTTTGTCTTTTGTAATTTATATTATGTTACTTGCTAAGTCTAATGCTTTTTTTAATAAATCATCTGTTATTGAAAGTTAAAATTTGTTCAAAAATGTTCAAAGTAATGAATGCTTGCTGTTGTTTTTCCTTTTTTCTCTAGACCAATTCAGTCCATCACCCGTACCTTGCCATAATTTTACATTAGCTTCTCTTTTCACTTTGTTGTTGATATTTGTGACCAGGTTTTTGCTAATTGTTCATATTTCAGACTATTTTAGATCGATTAGTCTGTATGTGGAGGAGTTTGTGAAGTTGTCCTTGTAATCTTTTAACATTATTAATGGCTGTTTTCCTGATGATGTCTCAATATGTAAGTTTTTTTACGGTTTAAAAATTGCTATTGTTAAACTTTAGAATAACATATCGAACGAAATTGTGCTTTGAAAATGATTTTGTGAGTGGTTTGTTTAATATATTGTTTAAACTATTGAGCACTACTTAATCTGTGCCATTTTTAATTTTTCTCCAACAAAGCCTAAAGGCAGTAGTTGATAGCCAATTGCATTCCGCTCAATTTTTTAGTCAAATGTAGCTGCTTTGAACATAGTATTAAAGCCACATAATGGAAGCTACTTTGGGTGGTTTTGTATGAAAAATAGATCCGAAAAAAATTGAAACACATAGATTTACCCCATGCAGTTTTTTGGAGATAGAAGACTTAAAAAGCACTCTAGAAGAATTAGGTAAATAATCATAGGCTTCAGCATAATCTGCTAGTGAATATTTGTGAAAAAAAGTTTACCTTAAGTTTTACTGTTACTAGTGATGAACACGCAGTTAGAAATATATGCATTGAAAATATTACTCAATGTTTTTTTAGATGAAGGTTATATAAAAATAGCTAGTAGCGTCCTCTAAAAAGAGAATCATCAAACACACATCTAAAATGTTCGATTTAGAGTTTTTTAGTCGCATCTGATAGGGTAAAAGAAACAATACAATTCAAGATTAGTCAGAATTAATTCTGATCCATAAAAACTGGATCAGAAAGAAGGAACTTACTTTTTCTTTGGATTTTCTGAGTTGATTAGTCTGTATGTAGCCTAGTTTGTGAAGTTATAATTGTGGTCTTTTAACGTTAAGAATGGCTGTTTCTCTGCTGGTGTCTCAATTTGTAGGTTTATTTAACGGCTCAACATTGGCTACTTTTAAACTCTATAAGCACATTCATAATGACATTCGATTTGGACCTGAATTTTTGGGTGTTTTGCTTACCATATTTTCAGACTATTAAGCACGGTTTAACCTGTGCTATCTTCCATTTGTTTATTTTCCTCCAACAAAGCCCAAAGAAACTAGTTGATTGCCAATTGCATTCTGCTTAATTTTTGAGTCATTTTTAACTGCTTTGAACAGCTTAGTAAAACTACATAGGCAAAGCTGCTTTGGTTGGTTTTGTTTAAAACATGGACAGGAAAACAAATTAGAAAACTTAGATTTACCACATCCAATTGGTTGAAGATAAATGATTTAAAAAGCTTTCCACAAGGGTTATGTAAATAATCATAGGCCTAGGCATAATTCCTTAGTAAATATATATGAACAAAAGTCGACCTAGGGTGTTAATGTTACTGGCTATGAACACGCAGTTAGAAGTATATTCATTGAAAATATTACTCACGGTTTTTCTGGAGAAAGGATAGATAAAACATGGCTTGTACTGTCTTCTAAAATAAAAATCATCAAATGCGTATCTCAAATGTTAGACCTAAAACTTTTCAGCTGCATTTGATAGGCTAAAGGTAGTAACACACAAAAAACCAGTCAGAAATAACTTTAAACCACAAAGGTAAACCAAACTGGATCAGAAAGAAGGAAATATTTTATACAGGATCATAAAGGTCTGTAGATGTATTTTGTGTATCTATACACCGGTTTATATAGGAGGCTATGCAATGTTCAAAATGATTAAATGCTGATGACTAGTGCAAGTAACTAAAGTCATGAGTCAGAAACAAAACAAGGCCAGTAAACTTCATGATCAAACAAGCAGTAGGAAATACCGCATGCTATTTTGTTGAAACCCACAGAATTTCTGCCAGTGTTTGAGGTTTGGCAAACTTAAAAATAAATGATCTTATATCTGACAAGAAAAAAAGCATATTCGTGCTAAATACCCGCAAACATCTAAAATCATAGATAGAAGCCACATAAAATTCACTAAAATGTTTTTTGCCTTATCCCATTAATACTTGTAGCAAGCTTGCTACAGACCTTTGTTAAACTTTTTTAGATCAAATAATGACAATTTAGTTCTTTGATACCATAAGTGGAAAAACTGAAACAATTCTAGCCAGTTAACACAAAGACATTTTCACTGGCACTGTATTTGGCTAATCTTGTGGTAGACTGTGAAATATGCACTGTGTATGAACTAAACAATTGTTTCAGAGCTGACAACAATATCACTGATTCTTGTAATAGCTGGTAGAGTTTTAATAAGTATGTATAGAGCAAATAGCGGCACAACAATGATGGCATACGGGTTTAAGCAACAAATGAAAAGATTCAACATTTGACAATTGTTTATGTTTACCAATAATGACAAATCTAAAAAGCTGATATATTTCAACTGAACTTGGCTCTGTCAAAAAAAAATCGCGCAATCATGAATTCAGCAGTGGCTGCCTTCAATTTATAAGAATTGTTGATAAAATTGTATTAGCGATAGATCTATATGAGATTGGTCGAATAGACAGTAAACTACTCAGATTTAGTTTAATAAAAATATATATTCACTATTGAAGTTGTGAAAACTTTCACACCATTAACAATCAATGTATATTTTTTGACGTTTTTTGCTTCATAGAATTATTATAACCTTATAAGTTGTTTCAC
This sequence comes from Watersipora subatra, assembly GCF_963576615.1. Lineage (NCBI taxonomy): Eukaryota > Metazoa > Bryozoa > Gymnolaemata > Cheilostomatida > Watersiporidae > Watersipora > Watersipora subatra. The sequence goes on from NC_088713.1 coordinate 551,555, forward strand.
TTGACACAACTTTATGTCGATCTATAAAAACAGTTTATAGGATTATGCACAGTGCTCCCGAAGTATGTAATCAGATGAATAATGAACATGAAATGACACGCTTTTTCATTAGGCGATTCTTCTACAGTAAAAATTTTACAGATGTTTTAAGTTATAATAATAAGTGATATGCTCACAAGTTGCAAATTATCTACAATTCTGAACTGTTAGCAACTTTTCATAACACAGCTAAATGAAAAATATGTTATTTAGAAGCAATAAACTAATGAAGAAATAAGATTTCATTGTTTTATGACGAAGATGAAACATAATTCTTTGTTGCTTATTTCCCTTAATATCTAAGTGTAATTATCTGTTATATATACTGTACAGAAATTGCAGATTTAATTAAATTTGTTATCAGTACTGCACAATTAGTTTCCCAAACGTATTTTTACTGGTGAGAAATTCTTCAAATACAACGTTTCAACATATTGCAATTACAATCAAAAACATCGCAAAGTAACATTTAAAACCAAGAATTAGTACAGTCTCAACAATTTTCTTTTGTTTGGGTTAGAAAATAATTGACATCAAATTAACTCAACTGGTTTTTTGTATATTGATAGATAACTCGCTATCACCCTAATTAAAACTCACAACGAATAAATATTTAACAGCAATTGTAGTGACTAAACTTGTTTTGATCTATGCATAATTGTCAGTGATTTAATAAAAAACTACATCATCAAAGCTGTGGTTTTATGCAAAAATAGTTGGTGTTTCAGCAAATCAGTCTTATCTATGTTTGGAATAATAACTATGCACATGACTTGTACTGTTCCGACAAGTTCGCTGAACTATATTTGGTGAAATGTGAAATTGTTCTTTTTCTTGCTAAAAACACTTTAACCAATTATTGCAATAATAAACCTTTAAATTCAACATTTTGAACAGACCAAACAACTACTTAACAGTTGTTGTAGCTTGCTCATACTACAGATCAAGTTTTGAAATTGCTTCAATCATATTGCGCCAAATGAGTTAATATTTTAGCAGCCTCAGCGACGCAGTAGTAAGAAATTCTAATGAACAGTTTTAAACCTTGGTTGACTATCACATGCTGATATAACGAGCTTACATTTTCTGTTTATCAACAAGCACAATTTTTGGTGTAATTCAGATAAGATCATAGTAAGTAAGTAGTAAGTATCATACTCATTTCTTTTGAGAAATATGCAATAAAAGTTACAGCTAAAACTATTATCCAATGAATTTCTGGCTAATGAATTTATGGTGAATCCAAAACTCTTATACCACGATTGTCTGTGGTTAAAAGGTATTCTTTAAAAGGCATTATTAATATCCTAACTCTCGGTAATCGATCACCCAGATTTTAGTTGGTTAATAGATTTTAGTTGGTTTAGAGTCACAAAAGTTATACTTGATTATACTTACAAAAAATTTGAAGATAAATAACTTTGTTAAACAGATACGAAAATGGATCTAAACTGGCATATTTAAAAGTATTTAAAGTAATGCCAGTGGTTAACCGTTTGGGATTTTTTCTTTTTCTTTAGTTCGAATTGACTGAAGGGCTTGTTTGAGTTAGAAAAGTAGTTTGACCTGATGTTGAATAATTTGATTTTGATTTGGTCACAATAAAATGCTCATTTTTCACAAACTTTTGCTTCAAACCTAAAAATGAAAAAACTCAGTTACATATTACATTATTATTCATCTGAAGTGTTCTGTTATACAGATCAAGATAACTGCATAAATTGACTATGTAACTCTTTGAACCCTGGCAGCTGATATTCCGCTTTTGTGCAGCATTTGGGAAAAATCCTGATAGCCAATATAACAGCCTTTACATAGCTCTGTTTTTAAAGGATTTATTTTCCAAATAACATCATGAAAAAATCAAATTAGTTTTGCACAAAAAAGGTAACTAAAAGTTCATTGTCTACTTTCACCACTTTCGAATATCTTTGTTGACTTCTTTCGTTATTGTAACAATCGTATTAAGATGATGTCAGAGAAAATAAATATGGATTGTTTGTTGTATGAGATAGATGATTGATTCAGGAATTTAAAACATTCATGGAAAATCTCACAGATGACGGTTTAAAAATTGTAATTCGTGCAGACAGGTGGCCAGCTGGTGATCATGAATAAAAAAATAATGCACCCGAATTAAACAAGCCAGCATTTGTTATTGTAGGACAGAACGTTGATAAGAAATATATTGTGTTGCACAATCTACATTCAAAACATAAATGAGTTTCTGAAACACGTATATCCTACAATAGGCTAGAATACCCAATCATATACTAGCAAGGACAATATGGATATCATCGTACAATTAGGCAGGTGGACCCAAACACAGGTAATGAAGTACAAAGGATGACAGTATCTGCCATGGGTTTTTATGCCTTTAGCTTAATGATACGAAACACAGGATCAATCTACTTACACAGATGCAGACACCTGCTCTATAAGTTTCTGACAGACATGTACGCAAAAATTGAAGTGAAAGATTGGCTTATATTAGACATAACCAAAGAAGACTTAGAGCTGACAGTTACATTTACCTAAGAGACGCTATGCTAAATGATGATGCATAGAGCAATTCTAAAATTCTAAACAGTATTTAAAATTACATAGAGTTTGTGATGGCCAAATTTAGTCTAAAAATAAGGAGACACAAGCAAACTTACCATTTTTAGTATAGGTGAGTTATGATTCATATTTAAGTTTAATTTTATAGAAGTTGAATGGGTACTTTTTAAATTGATTATTCATTTTGTTGAGGCCTTTTAAAATTCATAAACCATTTATTATATGCAGCTGCAAGCATTAAATAAATAACAATGTCATGCAACTGTGAAATGGTCTTGGAAATTATTAGAATTATGATTTTTTTTACTTTAATATGCTATTTGATTTGCTGTTATCTCTGTTAAGCAACTTTCATGATGTATAAAATCAACATAGTGTCAAGCATTGCCTGCTGACATGCTTACATACAGTGCTCAGGCAACAACAAAGCCTTTACCTACTAGATTCTAATTAGAGATCTGTCACTAGTGGCACCTGCACAATCAGATAATCGAATCATAACAAAAGCTAGTAGAAATTTTATAGAGTCGAAACACATTGCGCTCTTTTCATGCATATCACTTATGGATACAGATCACTCAGACAAATCAGTTATTTACTACCTTAAGTTTAATTTGTGGGCAATAAACATGTGCTTAGGTTTAACTTTTTTAAGTTCAACTAAATAGAAAATTTACTAATCCCATTCATAGAACATTGGTGTCTAATTAATGTAGCCTTATGTTTTACGTTTGCATAAAATAATACAATATCAGCTTTTAGTCGTGTGAAGTTTTAATAGTTAAGGGAAACGTTTTGCTTAAATTATTTTCAAAAAGAATATACGAAAGTTGTACATACACCACACTATAATCATGATACCTGAATACTTCAGAGATATAATTTTTAAATCAGAAGCAACTAAAACAACCTCTTTTGTTGGATGTTTTATAAGGTAATTATTGGGAGATCCAATCTTTCAGTTTTGTGCGGTAACATCATATGGTATGAATATTGCGTAAAAAACTTTCTGCAAACAATTAGAAGCCATGAAACACTCCCTGTGTTATTTGAAAGAAGTAGATCACTATTGTTCAAAAATAGCAAGCTGTTAGGAACATTTACCGATTTGTTGAAATAAAATCCCTGATGAAGATGTGTGTTTCCAACAATATCCTGGTGCTCGAATGTTTTTAAACTCATGTTGTAGACAACATTTGTAAAAGTGAAAGGCAAGTTTTTGTCAGAATAACCAAACCTTATGTTGTGAAAGTTAGCACCTGGTTGATCATTCATATGTTTGTGCAAGGTAACTGTAGAGGCTCTCTGTGGATCTTTAATTTTTATTTGAAATATATCAAATGAAAGATTTACACTGACTGTGTAAAGAACAAACTTGTTATTAGGATTAACTATAAGACCTTTCATTTGTGGAAATCTTGCATCTAGAACTTGTCCTTCTACTTGATTCTGCTCTGTACACTTTCTAGCAAATGTCCCAACAGCATTTGATATTCTGTTCATTATTTTTTTGCAAAAGTTTCCTGATACAACTATCAGCAACTGATGTGCACCAATTTCTGCATGAATTCTATTCCAATTGGATTGTAAAAGGAGCGAAAGACCGAGTGCCATTGTGAAAACCAAATCCTTTATGATGTCATGCCAATAGTGAAACTAATCTCATTTCCACGGTAAGTGTTTGAATAAAATGCTGCAAGATAAGCAACAAATAGTTTGATTAGTATTTGTCAGCAATAAGAAAGGTTGTCATAAGTTTCCAAAAAAATACATTAATTCCATCGGTTTTGTCATGAAAGATTGTAGTGTAATTAATAAATTTAAATCTGCAAGCAATAGTAACGTGGAGCAAGACTTGCCATCAGAATGAAAATGATAAATGTTAAATTTGAGTGGCTTTTCGAAGGAAGCTCTTTGTTTCAAAATCAACATGTTTTGAAAGCCACTCAACTTTCTTATTGGTTATACATGAAGCTAAAACGAATAAAGCGAGTAACATCGTTTTAACACACACTGAGTAAAACTTGTTAATACAAGCGTTCATTTATTGTATAATGTGCAAACTGACAATCTAAATTTTAATAAAGTTTTGGAGGTAAATAAATAAAAACTATTTATTTTGTCTGCACAAAAGTTTCATATTTCTATAGATGATTTTTAAAAAAACACTGCTTATCTCGAATATTTAAATTATTTTTTAAAATAAGTTTTTTCTTTTGTTAATGATTCAACTATTAATAATGTGATTAAAGATTCAAAAGATTTGAGTCAGTTTCCAAGATGATACTACATAAGCCTTAAAGTGGCTGCCGAAATGATCGATCGAGTAGCGGAGACAAGCAAGAAGCTCATATATAAAAAGAGCTATTGGAGTACCGAAGACCGGAGCACCTAGAAGTTTCATCCTATCTGGTTTGTTTGTATGTGCACTACACTTGACTGTATTATATATTTGTTGCTTTGCACTTCAATGGTTCGTTTCTTTGTGTTGAATCCAGAGAAACAAATTATTTTCTGTGTGAAAACACCAGTTTTAAAAATGAAAATGTGCATTTTGGTTGAATTAGCTTGAATCATTCAAATTTAATAGAAGCTTTGAAATAAATTAAATAAAATTGAATTCGTTTGCCTACTCTTCAATATTAATCATGAAATTAGGCTCTGTGAAGTTTATGCAACTGCATTCCAATAGAATAATCTAAAAAAGAAATAAACTATACCAGTGTAAGATCAAATGTCATTGAGTTTATATGTTTTAGAAACCACAAAACTAACCAACAATCTATTTAAAATTAAAGCAGTTTACTTTTCCAATGAAACTATTCATGGTAGTCTTTCAATGAGATAATTTCTTAATGGAATTTGTTTGATTTGTTTTAAGCAATTGAAGAAATGCCCAAATATACCATCAATATACACAAAAGATTGAGGTAGATAAACTCATGAGGACAACCAGTTGAATGAACGCGGTAGACAGCAATTAGCTTTCTGCTCAGTTTGATGCCATGAACCGGCAAAAAGTCTGCACCAGCTGCACTAATCCGGTCAAAAACCAGCCAGAAAAAGAATCAGTAAAGGAGGCTTCAAAAGCAAAAAAACAGGTTCCAAGCCAAAAAACAAGTCTTACAAAAGATGGAGTCACTAAAAGATTACACAGAATGCCATAAAACATATCAACAGAAATGCTCATAAAATATTATTGTATGTTTGCACCACACTTCAATTGTAGATCCTTATTATTTATTAAATACACTAATTTTTTAATATTTATTTGAAATAGCTTGTTCTGTTTCTTTTAAATAAGTAAACGCATGCAGTGGGCCTTCCACACTAGTGTTAGAGGTGGAACACTTCCCATCTAACTCCTCATCTAACTCCTCCATGTGGATGAACTTCTCAACTTTTTATGTTTCTACTGGCTGCCACTGAATTGTTTAAATAAAAACTGGATATTGTGCACTTGTTTACGATATAAAACTAATTTATTGGTTAGTTAGACCATTTGATTCAGTAGATAAAACAGTTTCAAAAATTATACGATCAGTGAAGCATGACTATGAAGTTGGCCTTAACCAAGAAACGTTCTTAGCAAAAGTGCAAAAAAGCTTTAATCACGCATAAATTTTCAATGACAAATGATTGGATCTAAATTTTACCAACAGCCACAACAGTAAAAACACCACTGGTTGAAAGACGGCTTCTATAATCGTTCAACCACACAGACCAGGCAGAAAGAAAACCACTGTATTGTTGGCTATAGAGCTACAGACTGATCACTTCTCAAAGCACATATTGTTAAATTTTGCTAGATGCCTGCTTTAAAAGCGGCAGGACCAGCTGAGATGAGTAAACCATGTGTCTGCACTGACTGTAGTAGATTCTAGGTAGCCTTATTCAATTTTGGCAAATCCCAAGCAAAATATTTTGCAAAGCTATTTTAGGTGCCAATGATAAATGAGTCCCATTCAATTAGCTACTCCATCACCAAAAGTTAGGGGCTATAGAAAGCCTGTTAGGCGTGCGATGCACTACAAACTTGCTGAGAAAGTAGGTTTTCGGTCAGCTCCGAAATGTTTCATCAGTTGGGAATGAAAAAAGCAATATTTATCGCTGCAGGCTGATGGAACCTGTGTGCTGTTTACACTGCAAACCAACTGCTTGTTTGACCTTGGAATGTAAAAAAAGGAAAGGTCTTTTTGTGAGTGTTGGAAAATAGAGTGTTGAAATAGGTTAATGTTACTTATCTTTTTTCCAGATTGATGTTTTTTTCTTTGGGGTCACAACAGCTCTGTTTTGTGTTGGTGCAATTTTAAGGTGACTCATGTTGAATGGCTGGTAGAATTGCCTCTCCTGGTGTTGTTTGTAGCTCAGCCTCTGCCTTGGTTGTATTGGCTAAAACGGTATTCCTTGAACTGTCAGCATGTGTTGTTTATCTCATTTTTTTGTTTAAGGTGGCTCTTTTTAGCCTGCAAATGATGTAAAACTTTTCAGTAAGGCACATTTGATATTTCTTTGTTTGGTTTGAATAAGGTCTAGCGTTCTGCATAATTTCCTATTTTATCTTGTAGCTTGTATTGTCATTCTAAAGTTTCCAGATGTGTTTACTAAGTTCTGTTCTTTTATGTTTTGTCACAGTGTATGAAAGAGGCTGTTTGGTTTCTAAATCTCTATTTGAAGTCGAATTCGCATAGTCCTGTGTAGGTGCTCTCAGTGCCCGTATTGTCTCTGGTCACTATGGCCTGGTATGTTATGTTCATAGTTTGGCGGTTTCCGTCTAGTGGGAAGTTGTTCCTTATTCTACAATTGCAGGCTCTATTTGTAGTCATGCCCCGCTGATTGTTCAACACACGTCTGTTATGTGAGTCTATGTGCTGTTTTATGTTAGGCATGCAAGAGTAGCTGAGTTTTAGTGTGTGCCTGATAAATACTTTGCGCAGCAAATAAGTAAGCGAGAAACATGTATTGTTCTTGATGTTTTCGAGGTCAAAACCAATCAAATGAACGGCCAGAAGTGCTATTGCCACTACACATTAATCATGGCAGCAAGAAAGTCGGTGGACAACGTGACAAAGTTTTTCATTAAGATTGAAGACATCAATGGAACTACTTTAGTGCTTTATATTGCATTACTAGAAATTGAAAATGACTGTCTCTCAAAATTTCTTTTTGTAATGGTAGAAACTTGCAGCTACATTTTTAGTTTGTCTTAGATATTTGTGTTAAGCTGTAGTTTGTTTTGGTGTTTTTAGTTTGAAGTAGATTTTTTCCATTTCTAAATACATGTAATTTTTTTTATAACTTTTGGCTTTATAAAACTCTTGATTTTTGTCACTAAAAAGCCTAACATTATTCATTAGTCTTTAGTCACTAGAAATTCAAATATCGTGTCGAATATTAATCATGAAATTTTGAACTCACAGTTTTTTTAAAACCTTTACACTTGTTTTATTTATTTTCAATTTAGTTGTCCAACACAAAACCTTCTTCTCTTGATATGAAGGTTTAAAGTTGTTTGAAAAAGTTTGATAACTTTAACAGTTGTTTTTATTTTCTCTCAATTTATTCCAACTACCCAAAACACTTCTCTCATGATTGCAGTTTGAAAGTTAGAATGGAAAACTTTGTTAACTGTTAATAACATCAGAAGCCAAACAAATCTTAGTTTTGACCAAACTACCCTTGAAATGTCTGTCTACCATAAAATTTAGAGTGAACCTACGCAAACACGGGTTTAGATCTAAGCGTATATCATATTTAAATCACATTTTTATCAAGTTATATGATTTTTTGGCTTTATATTTTTATGTCATTTGTTATAATTTTTTTTTAATTTTTCAGTCAGCATCATTTTTTTATGAGCATATATACAAACATTTTTATTTCTCTTAATGAGACAAATGCACACACTTACTTAAATACAAACTAATTTCTGTTCAAAGACTTTTCTACTACCCGAGAAATGCCGGCTAGCACAGCTAGTATATATCTACTATATAAACGACAATAGTTGTCTGTCTGTGTATACCTTATAGAGTACCGTACTATTCTGGGGTTTTTTTTTTCACCGATAGGGTGCATCAACGGGAATCTCCAGTTAGCGCACCTCTATACATAACCTATTCATTGTTTGCCGTTTTCACATGAAATGACATGAAATGACATAATAATTACAATTCTATGACTTTCTTTTAGCTTCGTGACACGCGATGTTTTTTTGTTTTTGACGTATTAGGGCTAATTTGTTTTTTGGCAAAACAATATCGACAATAGACTCTCTCGATATTATAAATTAGTGATTAAATTCTATTTACTCTATGAAGCACGATGCTGTATTTGTGAACCTCTTTTTTGGCTTTTTTAAGGTTCAATTGCTAAATCGACGTTAAGACCACTACTTTCCACGCGGACAATTGTATTCTCTCGAGCCCCAGGCTGATGCTCTGAAAGAAACACCCACCTGGATAGGCCCATACTTGGATATTGTATCCCAATCACCTGGTTGGGCAATTTGAATTTGGATATTGCACCCCAAATCCCCTGGTTGGTCAATTTTAAATTTACTACCCAAACACTGGGAGTTCCCTAGTGGACGCCCAGGTTTCACGACCCGCTAAACATCCAATATCATTCATGCATTAATACAGCAGAAAAGAGCTACAAACAAAATTCCTAGTTTTATTTAAATACATTTTTATTTCGGATTTTTCGTTTGTTTAGTGTTGCAAAAATGATTGTTTTTTATTCTGCAAACAGCTTATCTTCTTGTTGCTAACAGAGCAATATATTTTAGTTTACCATTGGTAAAAACTTGAACAAAAAAAGGCAATTTGCCAACCATAAATCAATTTATTAAAACTGTTCATGTGGGGACATAATAGTCACTCTGCCCACTAACATCAGTATCGCAAAACAACAAAACGTCGTCATGCCTGCAAAAGGGTTAATAAAACTGATTCCAACATTAACTATCAGATCATCACTTTTTACAAAGGAAAACTTAATGAATATCAATGAAATAAATATCATATCATTTATTCTAAGTATAATATTATTTGCTAAAGGGTTGCTAAGATGATGCAGTGTCGACTGTCTCTTTTCTATTACTTTCCCAACAGCAAGCAAGCAGCAGCAATCTGCATTGAAATGAAGACTGGAATTTCGGTGCAAGTTCTTGGTATTACTTTGGCTGAATAAAACGTGAATGAGCATGGGCCCTTTTACTGGCTTGGTTGTATGAACCCCTCCTAAAGTAGCAAATTCACTGACAGTGCCCCGTGGTCTGAAAATCCTCCCTAAAACGCGATTTTGGGCTGAACCTAATGGGTCTTTTAAAGAGGAGTACCAGCCCTGGAATCTCGAGTAGGGATAGCATCTAGATTCTCTCACCTTCGATCAGACAAAGACACTACAATATTTTATGTTTACATTACATATCATCGTACCGGTATCGTTGTATTCAGAGTTGTGATGGATAGTTGTTGGTGGAATAGTAACTTTTTTATACACACCCTTCTATGCAAGAATTGTTATTATTAATTCAACATATTCACAAATTTTATTTTGTTTTATCAGTTCGTATTAATTGTATCATTACTGAATCATCTCATATTGTAATCTTAGCAAAACAGACTCAATGTAGCTATCACTTGCTAATTATTTTACTTTTACAACTAAACCCTTTTATAGTCGTTTTATTTTTATAATTTATTTGACCTGCACAAAACATTTTTCTAATGATATGAAGTTTAGAAGTTGTTTGACAAAGTAAGTTTGTAAACCTTTACAGTTGCTTTAGGAATAATGGCAAATGTTGTTATGTGTTAAATACAAATCAATATTCTGTATTAAATATTCACATACCTTTTTACTACCCGGGCAACGCTCGGTTGTACAGCTAGATGTATTAGCTTACACATCTTTTCTTTAAAACCTAACCAATTAGTTTTTGGTAATTAATTTCACATTTTACAACAAACATTTGTAAGATTACTGTAAGATTTATCATGTAAGATTGCAAGTATCAGTTATTCTCCAATCTTCTATATTTACATACATTTACATACTTTGAAAAATATATATATATATATATATATATATATGTATAGATATATAAATTTATATTCTCTTATTACATTTATAAACTTCTTATAACTTTTGAAGTTTATAATATAAGTTTTTTAAAGTTTGTTTCAACTTGCAATCTTTTAAACATAATTTGAGTATCGTGTTTGAAGTTTAAACATTATTCATTTTCCTATCACTGTTATTATTACTTGGTTAGTTTCCAATTTTTGTTTTTAATATTATTCTTTTATTCAATCATTTTTGGCAAACATTGTTCTAATAAAATTTCAACTACAAAATACTACTATATTCTGTCATATTTTTTAGTATTGTCGTATTCAAAGAATTGATAGATAGTTTCTGGTGGGACAGTAGCCTTTTTATACCCACACACTTTTATGCAAGAATTGCTACTATTAATTCAACATATTCATGAATTTTATTTCGTTTTCTCAGTTTGTATTAATTGTATCATTACCGTATCATCGTTCTTGTAATTGTTGCAAAACCGACTTAATTTAGCTATTACTTGCTAATTATTTTAAATTTACCTCTAATCCCTTTTAAAATTGTTTTATTTTTATTACTTTATTAGACTGGCAGAAAACGTTTTCCTCATGATATGAAGTTTGAAAGTTACAGTTGTTTGACAAAGTTTGATAAACTTTACAACTGTTTTTATTTTCTCTCAAGTTATTTCAACTACACAAAACACTTTTCTGAAGATATCTAGTTTGAAAGTTAGAATGGCAAATGTTGATATATATGTTAAAAACAAGTATATTTTCTGTGCAAAGACTTTTTATTACCCGGGCAACGCCCGGGTACAAGTACAGCTTATGGTGTAAAATAGTAGCTACAAGTACAAGCTTAGCAAGTACAGCTTATGGTGTATAATGTTGAAAAAATACTTTACCGAAGTTGTTTTTTGCTCGGAGCCAATTAAAATTTACATTATTTTATTTTAATGGGAAAAATTGTTTCGGATCGCAAACAACTTGGTTTTTGAACTACTTTCCGGAACTAATTATGTTCGAGAACTGAGGTTCCACTATGCGCTATCAAAAGATATAGGTTGCTGAAAGTTATGAAATTTTAAATTTACATTGGTTTGAAAACCTTTACACCTGTTTTATTTTCTCTCTTAATTTATTTCAACTACACGAAACATTTCTTTCATGATATGCAGTTTGAGGGTTAAAAAGGCAAATTTTGCTATATGTTAAATGCAAATCAATTTTCTGTCCAAAGACTGTTTTAAATACCAGGACAACGGCGGGTAGCACAGCTAGGCATAGAGCCGTGGCGTCACTTGGGGATGCGCCGGAGACCTTTTTTGCCCCGAGTGCAGCGAGAGTCTCCAGGCGCGGCTTTTTGGATGAATGAGTTGGCGAGTGGGAGGTGATTGATTGCAAAGCGATTGAGTGCTAAGCGACTGATTGCGAGTGCGAGGCAATTGATTGCGAAGCGATTGAGTGCTAGGCGATTGGTTGCGAGGCGATTGGTTGCGAGTGCAAGGCAATTGATTGCAAGGCAATTGCGAGGAAATTCATTGTGAGGCGAATGCAAGGCGATTGAATGCGAGGCGATTGATTGTGAGGCGATTAATTGCGAGGCAATTTATTGCGAGGCGAGTACAAGGCAATCGATTGCGAGGCAGGTGCGGGCCGATTGATTGCGAATGTGAAACGATTGATTGCGAGACGAGTGCAAGAGCGCGATGGTCAACTGCAAGGCGGGTAAAGACTGGTAAGCCAAGGCGGAGGCTCGGCGGCAGAAATGCGCGATCGTCAACTGCAAATATAGACGGGTATGAACGGATGCATGAATCTAGACACACAAATCTAGAATATTTACTAGATTTTACCCTCATCTAGCTGGAAAACACATTGCAGATTTCCATTGTTCTCCCCCAACATTATTAACATGTATATGTGTATATTCAGGGAAACAATTTCAGTAGACAACTTATATAATAATAAATCGGGGCAACAATTTCAGCAGACTGCATACTTGGAGTTGTTTTACATTATGAAAGATAACGCTCAATAAACCTTATGCTGCATGTGAATCTGTTCCTGTAGGCGGGTAATGCAGCTAGTGTAATATAAACAACTATAAAGGTGTGATCTTTGGTTAACAGCATTTAAAAAGTTTATATTTGTATGTTTCTATCGTAAAACCTCTTCTTATAGCTAATAAGGAAGTCATCCTAAGTATGACAGCCCATAGCTTTAATGTAATTAAATGAAACTTTGTTATATAAACCAATTCTGATCACATTTTAAAAAGCTATACATCTACAATTAGGAGCAAACCGATTTGAACACTTTTACTGCGATAGTAAACAGACAGACAAAACCTCTGATGAAATGACAGTATTTTTTTCGCTCGTCAAGTGAAAGTCAATAAAAAGTGATAGCATTGCGTTTGGCATTTCCAACAATGTCATATTCAATCTTATAATTGCATTGCGCTGTGTTTCTTCCAGTGTGCAGATGATGCGGATGTGCAGTTGTGCGCGTGTTAAGCTACCATGTGATAAGTGTTGAATGGAGATTGCATGTAGCAGATGGCCACAGGTAACTTGTTAAAAAAGATGAGCAATTCTATACCATAGATTATAGCGCCACATGTCTGTCTTACTTAGCAGCACGTTTTTGGAATAGGAACAACTGAAGTACAAAAATGTTTCAAATGGAATAGTTTACGTTGCATTCTCATGCACATTCTTATCGGGTGCCATTTCCATATTTTTGACGTTACATTTGGCAAAAGTTGGCTAGTAACAAAATTTGCTTGACTCGCAGGTTTTTGCTGTTTCAATCTTGCGTATGATACAAACTCGCAGATTAACTGAGTCACGGAATGCTAGTGATATAAATGGACATCCACAAGTTTTCTATTTAAAATGTATGATGTGATCAACAGAAGGTTCTGTCACCAGCTGAGACGTTGTGTCTGACATGAGGTCTTCCCAAGCCAGCAAAAGCTACTACACCAGTATCTACTCCTATTGGCTGCTGGCCAACTAGCTTAGTTGGCATGCAGCCAAGGAACTAGCCTAGCTTTGTTGGAGAGCTTTTTACTGTTGGAGTAGAATATAAAATGGCACAGTGAATAGCGATCAAATATTAATGCTCAGCATCATTATTTAACTTAAAAAATTCAAATTTACAAGGTTGAAAACTTAGCAATAAATATATACAATAACAGAAACTAATAAAAAGTGTGAGATAGATAAAAAAATTTTCTACTTTCCATTCATTCTTTTCTGTGATCAACCTTTTCAATCCCTACAGACAAACTGCGATTGACTAAACCCGCAGTTCAGTTGGCGTGGCTAGTATACGTATAAATATATATAACTTTAGTAAGTGAGTTAATAAGCGCTAGGCGTCTAATGCCGGTAAGCCATGACGTTGTGTCAGCGTTGTAGTCCAGCTACACTGTTTTAATAATAGCTATAGCCGGAATGCAGACATACGACAGACATAGAGACTTTGAAATATGAATATATATAAAATATGTATAAGTGGAACTTCACTCTATAAGTTGAACATTTTATTACTAATAGTTTCATGTGGTACAATAAGTATCACACTCTTCAGATAAAATGTCTAAAATGAATTTCATACACCAGTAATATGTTGTTATACAGAGTTAGATTAGCTGATAATTGGATGAGGGTACAGAATCCAAAAAGCCAAATAGTTAAGTGATACAATTGAGTAGCAAGAACTTGGATGAATGTCTGCATGATGATAATAGCTCATTACGTTTATTAAGAGTGCCTAGTGATGGTCTGTAAATAATAAAGAATTTATCCCATAAGCATAAGTTACACTTGTTGGAGATAATTTTGTATGCTTTAGCATGTCGTAGAGTCTTCTATGATATTGAGTAGTTGGTATTATTGCCCTTTAGTGACCATATATATTTGCTTAATTCAGTAGAGTTTCTCTTAGATGGGTGGTTGAAAGAAGCTTTATGGTTAGTAAATCGCGTCTTGAAAGTGTTCTCTGTTAGTCCAATGTATGTTTGGTCTGGCGAATCGGTGTTGGTTTTTACAGTAGCCTGGTAAATTAATGATGTTTTCATGCATTCTCCATTCATCGGGCACTCTTCTCTTTTTCTACAGTTGCATGGTCGGTCTTCATTTGCGGTGTTGGTAGTCAGTATAATTTTGTTGTGAGCATTGATGGACTCTCTTGTATTGTTCATACAACTTATGTATGAACAATATCTGTAAGGAGCTGTGCAGCATCCACTTTGTCTACATATATATATATTTATATATAAAATATATAAATATATATATATAGACAAAGTAAATGCTGCATATATATATATATTTATACATACATATACATATAGCTATATATATATAAATATAAATATATATATATATATATATATATATATATATATATATATATATATATATATACTAATACATTATTTAAAAGCAATACTTATCTTTTTTCTCAGCTACTGTCAGTTTCATGATATTCTCATTCATCAGATGAATGAGAATATCATGAAACTGACAGTAGCTGAGAAAAAAGATAAGTATTGCTTTTAAATAATTTATTAGTATATAGCTGCTCCAATATATTGTTGAGCACTCTAATTCTAGTAATACTAGTTCATAATTCTTAGGAATTTATAGTTTATCCATATATATATATATATATATTTCTCAAAGCGTGTATGTCTGTCGTATGTCTGCCTTCCGGCTATAGCTATTATTAAAACAGTGTAGCTGGACAGCAACGCTGACACAACGTCATGGCTTACCGGCATTAGATGCCCAGCACTTATTAACTCACTTATCGAAATTTTCTATTAGGAATGTGCAAAGCTGTTAGTAGTAGGTGAGCAAGTGGTAGGCAACTCTCATCACTTCCCATTGTTTAAAAGCTGATCTTTAATACCATTTTCCATGTCCATTGTGCCAGGCTGATAGCAAGTGGTAGGCAGATCTCATCTCATCAAATTGTTTAAAAGCTGATTTTTCTCCGGGCATATTACTCGGGGAACTCCCAAAGGCACAGCTAAAATATATATACATATATATATTTGAAAAATAATATTAAGAAAAAGTAAACTTTTTATTAATAATTATTGTGCTACAAATCGGTTGGATTAAAAATATTAGTCCGACCGCTTCTGTAGCGCTTCGAATCGCAATTACTAAAAGTTTACTTTCTTTTCAATTTTCTTTGCAAATATTTCATACTCCACTAATTACCATTTAGGCTTTTAGTGTAGAGTTCTTTTTATATGGTATATGCTTTAAGTTACTATATGTAGGCCTATATATATGTTTATATATATGAATATGTGTATATATTTACGTATATGTATTTGTCTGTCAGAGAAAGAGAATTGCGCGTGCTAATAAACAGTATCCCTATTAAAATGTAAATAAAACTAAAAATAGGAAATGTTTATACAAACAAAAAAGGTTTTAATAAAACTGATGAAAGATTGATTTTAATTGAAAACAATAATAGGAAAGGTTGTGAATGAAAAAAACAAACTTATTTTGTGAATTATCCAAAATATAACCAACATATCTAATGATTGTTGAATGTACAGTACAATGAGCGCAAATAACTCTTTATAAGTTGAAGCATTTTTTAAAATCTGAATCTACGAAAACGTAATGCAATTGCAAAAACTTGTGTGAGCAGTTTAAATAAATTAGGAGAGCAAATGTGAATGTGAAATAAAAAGCAAGTATGTAAAGTACAATGCCACAATGAAAACATTGTTTTTTTGGTGTTATTATAACAAAACAGTTGATTTGGTGATGATACAATCAATGATCACAAAAAATGAAATAAAATCAAGTGTGTATGAAAGAGTCTCTATACAATTAATTTAGTGGTTTTAGGGTTTATGATTCGCAAAAAAACGTAACATTACAATGTACTGTGTAGTATGCGCCGTAGAACGTTCTTATCTTCAAGACTGACATATTAAATAAAGTTTGTATTTTGCTTAAAAGGATTAAACTAGCAAGAAAGAGCTTAAAACTAAGATTTAGAATGTATTTTACAAAACTAAACTACATATGTGTCAATTGCTAAATATTCCTCAACTGTTTATATCTGTTTTCAGTATCATTTTCACTATAAATTGCACAAATTAGCACTGAAGTTCAATTTCATGCGTTGTCAGAGTGATTTGAACAAATAGCTTATAGGCAAATTTGGCGTAATCAGTACCTTGAGTGACAAATTTTAATTTTGAGCAATGTTTTTCCTAATAACATATCGCCAAACAACAATTTGCCATGGTGTAGCAATGGCAAAAAGCATTGCGTTTCACAGAGTTAGGCAAACCTAAATTTTTTAGCAAGGCCATCATAACCTAAGGGTGCACTCTACCAAGTAATATGTAATTTACCTTTGGCTAATGGGCAAAAGCGAGATTATACATGTAGTAAGAACTGCTTAGCCTTGCGGTTAGCTACCTATGTACAAATTGGTGGATGCAATATTATTGAGTTCAAATCCATCATGAGGCAAACGTTTTGCACCTAAATGTTATTAGCCCTAACTGCGGAGACAGGAAACGACCGACAAAAACAACAGGTAGACTGCAAACTTTGAGATTTTTATACAAAGTTATACTAGCTGTGCTACCCAACATTGCCAGGGTAATAAAAAAGTCTGGATAGAAAATTGATTTTTATTCAACATACATGTATAACATCATTAATCATTCTAACTTTCATACTACATATCATGAGAGAAGTGTTTTGTGTCGTTGAAATAAATTAAGAGAAAAATGAAAGCAACTGTAAAGGTTATAAAACTTTGTCAAACAACTGTAACTTTTAAGCTATTAGTTTGGCAAACTGTCAATGTAAAATTGCAGTAAGCTGCTAGGCTTCTAATGACGGTACTCCATGACATTGTGTCAGCATTGATGTCCAGCTGCAGTTATTCAAATAAAAGCTATAGCCGGAATGCAGACAGACATACGGCACACAGACATACTTTGAGAAATATATATAAATATATATATATATATATTTATATAAATATGTATGTTTACTATATAAACGAAACAAATCATGTAGAGGCTTTCCCTTATATAGTTACATTTCATCTTCCTGTTTTAAATGCTAAATCATCTTAACTGGTATATACAGTTAAACTCTAAGTCAAGAGATTAGGGTATATCTATGTTGAGAGTTATATGTATTAGTTTGTACTTACGAGTATCTTTTAAACCTTGTTTTAATATATTTGCCGGAAACACTATAAAACGCTAAAGGAAATTAGATCTATATATATATATTACATATATATTTCTCAAAGTATGTCATATATATGTCGGTTTTCCGGCTATAGATCTTAAAACCTTTATTTTCCGCGATATAATGGATTTATATATATATTTATATATATATATATATATATATATACATATAATTATTACTCATACAATGAAGAAACCAGCAAATAGACAAGGAAGCAGTCAAGCTGTCCCAATGACAACTATGACAACATTAAAACTTTCAAACTATGAAAATATTTAACATAAGATATTTGGAATATTTTCTTTACATTCCTGATTTTAGTTTCAAGTGCACCAAAAAGCATTAAACAGAGAGCAGTATGTGGTTCTACATAGTCTGAGTCATTGCTGAAAGCATCAAACATGCTGTGGCTGAGCTTGTTTGTAAGTGGTAGACTCTAGTTTAACCTTTGGTTAGCTGCATAACTTTTGTATAGGAACTGATCCAAGAACTCTAATGTTTTTTTTAGAAAAAAGTAACATTGAACTTTTCTTTCTTTCAAGCTAAAGTTGGGCTGCCTTTCTATTTGGAAAATGCAAGAATCCAAAATTATTATTTATGTGGTTTAGCTCTGGGCTATTAAAGCTTCTTCAAGATCAATGGCCATATCATCAATACTCACAAAGTGAACTAATTAGCGAGCCTGATACTGCAAAAGTATATAATTAACTAATTAGAGATTTTATCCTGCCCCATGCAGCTGTTAAAATCCTGTCCATGTCTGTTCAGCTTGTGCAGGTGTGCCTCACTGTTCATGTAATAACAATAATTGCATCTAGTTACATCAAAGACTAACCAATAGATACCATACAATAGCTTCTCTATCAGCCTATAAATTGAAGCTAAAGTCAAGGTCAACGTAAACGGCCTTATTGATAGTTTATCATGAAGGCCAGCCTAAAGATAGGGTTCTTGCTGAAGTGACTCACTACAACGACCTCTTTTGGCTTTACATTCGACAGTTAAAGAAGCAGTTGATTCACGGTGTAAAACAGTACACGGGTCTCATCGGCTTGCTCCTTGCTTTGTTCATTCCTACTTTGTACACAAAGAAGCTGATCAAACACTAGCTTGCTAAGCAAGTCAGTTTTGTGTCACATGTTTAACATGCTTTCTGAGGCCTTCTATCTTTGTGTGACAAATCAGTTCCTTAAGTAGGGCCTCATTCAACCTTTGTACCCAAATCGAATCCGCAAGATTTATTCTTGGGAGCAGCCACGACTGAATAGGGCAACCTTTATCCCACTACATTCAGAACAGGCATATAATTTACCCATCTTGCAGTCTGCCTGAGTGTATGAGTCACTTCTACTGTTTCTAAGGCAGACATTTAGCAAAATTCAGTTATTTATGCTTTGAGAAGGAATCAGTCTGGGGCTCCACAGCCACAATTTCACTGGTTTCATTTTTGCCTAAGCTGTAGCTTTACGTAAACATCTTCTTTAGATAAGGTTCTGTATAAAAAGTCACCTCATACTTCTCTAGAGTTTTGCAATGATAAAGGGGGGTCATAGGAATTTTCTCAAATTTTGTTTCACTTTCTACCATTGCAGCTTTCTTTCTTTTAGTTCAAACAAGTTCTTTTGTTCCAGTTGACTGAGTTGTTTGATTTTTTTTCTGAGCTGGTAGGTTAAGAGAACCATCATTTAACTAGTAGTTGTTTTTACTATTTTGGTCCCTTAGTAGTTTACAGGTCAATAATTCATCGTTAAATTTTTTGCAGGATAAAAGCCCTTTTTTACATCTTTACCACAAGACTTTCTTGGTTGAGGTCAACTCTTTAGTTGCACGTCATTGCTTCTGTATCTGTGGAACATGTTTTTATTCACTTAATAAAAATATCAAACAGGCTGATAGATTACTTTTATGTCATTACAGACAACACTGTTTCCAATTTTGACTTGAAGCAGGTTAGTTCCAGCAAATCAAATTATAACCAATGGAAAAGTTCATTATGAACCGCGCTGGTTGGTGAGTAGCGAGATGCAAAGTATTTTACCTCTGTCACAAATGTGGAAGACCCACTGAAGACTTTTATTTAACATAAAATAAAGTACTCATAACAGAACAAGCTACTTCAAGTTGAGAATATAAAAATATGTAGGTGGTAACTATTAAAAACGATTAAAAAATGAATTGTAGTGCAAACTAACAATGATATTCATGAACACTTCTGTTGATGTACATTTTGTTGCACTCATGTGTAATCTTTCAGTGACACCCCTTTTGTAAGGGCCTGCCTTTGTGACTTGGGACCTGCTGTTTCTGCTTTTGTAAGGGTCTGCTTTTGTGACTTGGGACCTGCTAGTTCTGCATTTGTAAGGGCCTGCCTTTGTGACTTGGGACCTGCTGTTTCTGCTTTTGTAAGGGCCTGCCTTTGTGACTTGGGACCTGCTGTTTCTGCTTTTGAGACTTAGCTTATTCTTGTTATTCTTATTCTTGACTAGTTTTTGACTGGTTCAGTACCAGTGGCGCCTGCTTTTGGCTGGTGCCGATGCATTTGTCGAATTGAGCAAAAGGACAATAGCAGTCTGCCGTGTGCATTCAATTGGGTGTTCAGGTGGGTGTTTCCATTTTAACCTGTTTTGTATATTAATGGGTTATTAGCATATCTCTTCAATTGCATGTAAAAACGAACCAAAAAAAAACTTGTTAAAACCTTATTCTCTGAACCACAGCCATTAATAGTTTTAACAGAATAGTTAGTTGTTTTAATTAAACAGATGTTTGTTTATTAGTCTGCAAAAAAGATAACTTAGTGACAGTTTATCATACAATGGTTTAATTCTATTTCTTTTTTAGATTCTTCTTTTGGAATGTACTTGCATGAACTTCACAGAACTTAATCCAACTGTTAATGTTGGAGGGTAGGTTCATGTAGAAAACCAAATAATTCAACTAAGTTCAAATGTTTAAATATTTCAGAGTGATTCATGTTAATTCACCTAAAACATGAATTTTAATTTTTCCAATATGTTTTTTTCAGTATTAATATACAGATTAATAGCACTGTTGCACCATGATAAAACTTTAATTGTTTTCTCCAAACATTTGTACAATTTATGCAACCTGAGCTTAACCTTTTGGGCTCAAATCATAGTGTTTATGGTTATTATAGCGATGTAAGAGACTAAACACAAAGCAACAAACCATTCGAGTCCATGGCAACAATATATAATACAGTCAAGAGTAGTGCACATACAAATGAACTGGATATAATGAGACTTCTAGGTGCTCTGGTTTTCGACACTCACCATAAGTTCTCATGCTCAAGCCGCGCGGCTTGTTGTTGGGCGCGGCTTGTTGTTGGGCGCGGCTTCTGATTCAAAGCAATAGACCGCAGCTAAAGTAATTCTTTCAAAACTTATGTGGGGCTCAGGGCGGCTTCTCGATAAATGCATTTTCTGCTCAGCTTCCGCGCTATAACCATAGAATCGCATTCATGATACACTTTTTATGTACGGGAGTTTTGGCGATCTACTCGTTTATTTTTAAGGTCATGTTTATGGAATACTTTAGACTGAAGAAGAATTTATCGCTCTAAGTCGAAATGAATTCGTGACACATGAGTGAGAGACAAGTGTTTGGGAGCGTGTTAATACCTGTTGACATTGAAACAGAAACTATGGACCAAACTGGGTGCAAAACTCACCACATCAAACAAATTGCCGCAAGCCACAGGCATTCAGTTATTTTGCATTGTTAGCAGCAGCAAGACTGAACTCATAAACTTAATACAACCCTGTGCAGTAGCGCTAAGCCTTCACAAAAAACATACAGTGTATAGTGGTGGTATAGCGAAACCCCTCTCAACACTATTGCTCCTGAAGGGATCAAAGACGTCAAAACCTCAGTCATTAGCCGTGGTCTGTGTGCATGTGTGACTTGTTGGTAAGAGCAGCTAAATACTACAGACGACCTGTTATTTTTTTTTTTTTTCGTGAATCTTCTGTTTGTGTGAACAAGCCGCGCGACTTGAGCATGAGGACTTATGGTGTATCATTGTTTTATATTCTTGCTTTTTGCTTGGCTTCGCTCTTTGATAGTACGTAAGATCAATTTGGCAGCCCATTTTTGGCTGGGAATAGCATCAATCTCTTCTTTAATATCAGCTTGGCAACTGACTCAGGTCTCTAAAATCTTACAATATATTATAAATAATAGAATAATAATAATCACCTCCAAAAGCTCATTAAAAATTTAAATTGTCAATAAATTTGCACATTTACAAAAACTGAATGTTTGTTTTATAAACAGTTTTTAGTGTAAATTAAAGTAATTTTACTGCTTTTTGTGGTGACTTCAAGAGGCTAAAAATAAAATCGAGTCACTGTCAAGAAATGTTGACTTGGAAACGCAAATATTGCTTCAAATAGTGAATCAAATTCAATTTTATCTATTTCTTTTTAATGCACACCTTTCTTTTACGTTACTATTTTATTGCAGGTTTAAATTTAATAACCACACAACTATCTTTGATGCTGAAACTGATGGAATTTATGTATTTCTGGGAGATTTTGACATAACGTTCCTCATGGCTGACAAATACAAATCAAACCATTTGTTGCTTATCATGCAGCATTCCATTCAAACATTTAACATGGGAATGAGATTAGTTTCCCTATTGGCAGGAAATCCAAAAAGAGATGGCTTTCACAATGGCATTCGGTCTTCTGCTCGATTTCACAACCCAAGTGGAATGGAATTCATGCCAGAAACTGGTGCACGTCAGTTACTGATAGTTGACTCAGGAAACTATTGCATAAGAATAATTGACAGAATATCAAATGCTGTTGGGACGTTTGCTGGAAAGTGTACAGAGCAGAATCAAGTTGAAGGACAAATTCTGGATGCAAGATTTCCACAAATAAAAGGTCTTACAGTTGATCCTAATAACAAGTTTGTTCTGTACACAGTCAGTGTAAACCCTTCATTTGATATATTTCAAATAGAAATTAAAAACCCACAGAG
Organism: Watersipora subatra; assembly: GCF_963576615.1. NCBI lineage: Eukaryota > Metazoa > Bryozoa > Gymnolaemata > Cheilostomatida > Watersiporidae > Watersipora > Watersipora subatra. The sequence goes on from NC_088713.1 coordinate 574,509, forward strand.
AGACTCCACTGTTACCCTGCACAAACGTATTTATGATCGACCAGGTGTTGACTTTCACAACATTCTGTTTGGTTTTTCTGGGAAAGACTTATACATTACTTTTACAAATATCTTCTACAAAATAAATTTGAAAACTTTTGAGCACCAGGATATTGTTGGAGACACACACCATCATCATGGTTCTTATTTCAAGGAATCAGTAGTTGTCCCTAACAGCTTGCTATTTTTGAACAAGGATCTTATACTTCTTGCAACAAAACGCAGAGAGCGCATCATGGCTCTTGACTGCCTAAATAAGGTTGTTTACACAATATGCGTACCAGATGATGTTATTGGAAAAAACTGCAAGATTGGATCTCCCAATTACCTCATAAAACATCCAACAAAAAACGCGGTCTTAGTTGCTTCTGATCTAAAAATTATATCTCTGGAGTATTCAGGTATGACTATATAGTGACAATTGTGTGAACTGTATGTACAACAGTTGCACATGCAATTTGTCTCTTTCGACTTCTTTTTAAGAAAAATTTTTAAAGAAAGAGTTTCTTCAGCATTAAAATTTACTCAACAAAAACCAAATATGGTATTAGTTTATGCAAACCTAAACCACAAAACTACATTTATTAAACATCAATATTCTATGAAAAAGATCAAAAGATTTTTTATACTTTTGGTGTTTCAAGAATATAAAAAAGATTGTAGCATTCTTCAGTGTCTTTGGAAGGTAAGGGAACATATTTTCACATTCAAACACTTGTTTTCAACATTTTGACTTTAATGAAAATGTGTAAGCTAATGAAATTAATTATTTGTGAATTTAAAATTGAGGTGGCACACTCGTAAATATATGAGATGACTATTTCTGGTCAAACAGATAACAATGTGAAAAAGTTAAGTACACTCTAATTCTTCAGAGCTATGTGAGGTTTGTGCTGTATTGCGGTCATTTCAAGATTTTTGACCTTTGCGTCAATTTTGATTCCCAATTCTAAGTTATTGCATATGAAAGATGGCAATTTTGAACACAACTTAAAATGAGAATATATTCATTTTATCTTGGTAAACAGTTTACTCTGCGTGATAGCTGATTTTTACTCAAAAAAGTGCATTACTCTAATAAGTTCAGTTCAAGTTACTACATCAATTTTTTCAAGCGCTCTGCAAATGAATTGGTTTGGATTTTGATGATTAAAGGGTTTTAAAGGGCTTTTAAAGGGTTTTTCCAAATTAAACTTTATTGTGCAAAAGTTAAATTTAAGGTAGTACATAACCAATTTGGTTGACTAGTCTGTACCCATAAGTGATGTGCATGAAAATGAACATCTTATTGATGTTTTGATAACCTTATTGGTGTGTGTTATTGCATAAATAACAAAATGAGCTGTTTTTCTCAGAACCTATCACTTTCTTCACTACATTATTGGTAGGTAGCAAGCATTGATGATGAACCAATAGCCTGTAACAATAAACATTTGAAACTATAAAACAAGATAAGTATTAGCATTATTGAAGCAAAGAAATGTTTCTATAAAGATACAATACATCTTAAGAAATTTTCTAAAGACTCACAGTGGCACACAGAGCGCAGTTCAAAAGTTAAACAATGGTACACATAAGCGACATGAGAAGTTTAGTGGACACAAAGAATAGCTACTAGCTGTTACAATGATACATAGTGTCATTGTAATATAGAGTCATTACCAAGTATCATTAATAATTTTCACTGATAATAGATTACATTCCATATGTTCTGCAATTATACAAGAACAAAAGGACAACCAATAAACTGCAAACTAAACTGAGCTTGTAGAAAGCTAATATAAAGTAAATTGGGTACATGGAACTATGAGTGATGGTTTCAGAGTTTCTTAAAAAGCAAAAAACTTCTGAAAATCACTAAGCTATGCATCACCTGCAAATTAATTTGTTTTCCAAACTCAACAAGACTTTCATCGAAAAATAAAGTCTCAAGTAAAGTCCTAATGCCTTCTGTAAGATATTATGTTTCATGTAAATAATCTGTTAACTAATGCAATTGAACGTTTGTAGAAATCCCTACAACAACCACATTACCTACAACTGCTTTCTCTACAACAGATGAAGAATGTAAGTGTTGTCTAAGAAGCTAATTGTAAAAGTTCTTTAAGGAAAAAACTACTTAAATATCTTTGACTGTAATTATTATTTGTCGCACCTAATAGCTTTATGAGTTCTACTGTAGTTAGTGATTTTCCTATATGTGGGATCTTTTCTAAAATATTCGTAGTTTCAGTTACACTCAATATTTTTTTGATATTGACAATCCTTTTGTCACTTTTTATTTTGCTGCAAACAAAATTTATTCAGCATTTATTACAGCAACATTCATATTAGATGTTACAAAACGTACCAAAGATTTTTGGTTTTGGTGGCTAGTAAGCATGATGTAATACATTTTGCTGATTGTTTATAATTCACCCTAGTAAAATAAGCTATTTTATCCATGTATTTAACCTTTTGAACCTGGGCCCTTCTTGAACATGCGTGTCAGTGACACTGGGCAATTTATTTAACAATCCAAAAATTTTAACCGTTTATTAAATATATCTAAATGAGCTCTTAATACACTGATATTTAGACAAACACTAGTAAAAAGTCGAGCAACCGACAGTAAACTTCATCAAACAAAAAACAGTACTTCATACTTGTTCTAGCTAAAACTAAAAATATTCGATTTTTTTATAAAACTACTGAAAACATTTATAGTAGTATTACATCCAGTGAGCACATGCTTATCATCATTTATAGTAGTATTACATCCAGTGAGCACATGCTTATCATCATTTATAGTAGTATTACATCCGGTGAGCACATGCTTATCATCATTTATAGTAGTATTACATCCAGTGAGCACATGCTTATCATCATTTATAGTAGTATTACATCCAGTGAGCACATGCTTATCATCATTTATAGTAGTATTACGTCCAGTGAGCACATGCTTATCATAATTTATAGTAGTATTACATCCAGTGAGCACATGCTTATCATCATTTATAGTAGTATTACATCCAGTGAGCACATGCTTATCATCATTTATAGTAGTATTACATCCAGTGAGCACATGCTTATCATCATTTATAGTAATATTACATCCAGTGAGCACATGCTTATCATCATTTCACGACTCAAAATATACTCAAAAGTTGTATTTAATATCATAAAATCCTTTATTTGCATCACAATCATTTATTACCTACAAACGAACGAGCCGTATCAACTTTTTTGCAATATCGTCCTAACAAACATTTCTTATTATAACGAAGGAGAAAGATAAATATATTTGAACAATGTTACAATTAGAAGTAAAACTTTTCGTCTAACATCTTGGCAAGAATTGATTTTATTTGCTCAAGCTGTTACTTACAAACGGTAAACAGGGTTGCGCCAATGCCGCTTTTGTGGCCACTATGGTTTCTAAAACACCCAACAAAATGCCGCAAAAGCAGCCGTTAGGGTTCATCGAAATAAATCCCAGATTTTGTTTTTTCTGTCGTCAGTGTGACTGTCACTGGCATTTTAAGTTTAGCAAAGAGTGTTGAGGCCAAACTATCGACTTCATTTGTTAATTGTAATTGAACCTCCAGCTTTAAAGACAAACGGTCAATTCATCTCCCCTACTCGTCTAACTTGACATATTGAGAATAATTGTACGCATCAAAATTTTACACTTGCCAGTCGTTGATGTTTATTGAATAAAAACATAGCTTTAGATAACTAACTTAATAAAAAGGATTGTGCGAAGGATTTTGAAGTTCATTCCTTACTCTGGCTTCTGAACTCTTATTACTCCCATCATTTAGACAAGCACAGGTAGCTCAAATTCATGGGTAAAGAATCTTAGCCAAATCAAAAGAAACTTTCTATTTCAGAATTTTATACTACCTTTCAGTATTCAGTAGACATTCAATGAGCATTCAGTAGTCTTACAATAACTATCTTTTTAAAAACCATGAAAATCCAATTAACTTGATAGCTTGATAGATAACTATGGATGGTTCAAGCATGGTGAATCAGCTTTAAAACTATTACCTTAATATAATATCAGCAATTATCACTCTAAACATATGATAAAAAATAAGAGTTTGAGTAACATAGTTATTTATTGCTCCAAGATACTGAATAAAGGCATGGTTTGCAAAAAAAATTGACTTCTGTAACTTTTGTAATGTTCTTTAAATTTGTTGAAATAGCTTTGCAGATAAATTTCTCTGTTCCAAATACTAATGAGAAGCTGCTTTTTCAATGAGATTAACACAGAAAAATGGGTTTTATTACAAACAATTTAGCTCGAGCAAAGCAAGTGTTTAGAAGCTTTATGATAAATGCATATGCGCACACAAGTTCCAAAAATTATTCCTCAACGCTGTACCCAGACCTTTGTACCGAAATCTCATCAACAAGTTTAACCATTTTTGTTTGGAGTGGTTTAAGTATAATAACAATACAAAACACATGTAAACCTATTTAAATATGTTACAAAGTCTTTGAGGAGTCTAGAAAATATCCTAAATCTTACCCATGTGATCGGATAATACATACATGCAACTATAACGATTAATTTGAAAGAAAACCGTGCAAATTTTGCCAGCCTATGGCATTGTCCAATTGCCGAAGGTTTCTGTATTTAACGTAGAAGTACTAAAAAGTAATCGTTTCTTTTTTCGGAATTTAAGGTTAACTGACATTTTTGTCATTTATAATGAGTAGGCCTACTTTGGTATTCCAACTGATGTTCGAAGCAGTGAAAGTAAAGGGAATGACGATGATATTTTTCTTATGATTCTGATGATTATTAAAATATTTAATTATAAAAATAATTATTCTATTTTATAAGATTATTATAAGATTTAATTATAAGAATAGTTATTTAAATTTACAAGATCAAAACATATACTGACCAATGGTGAGCAATATGTTACTGTTATTGTTTTTTTTTTAAAGATTTTTGTTGGTGATACTATGGTTGTGACCAATAACGTGGTATTGCCAAGCCGCTTTGAATATCTGCAAAACTGAGTAAATGGCCTATATTTTATTATAGATATAGGCCTACAGCTATTTCTATGACAACCAACTAAAATCTGTTAAGATTTTTTCATTTCAAATTCCGCTTAGTCTTTTGCATATAAATACAAAAATCTACCTAAATATTACAAATTCTTAATATTGGTTGTTATGACATTTTGAAATGTAAAAAAATGTGCATTGGCTTTCGTTTCTCAAACTTTAACACCAGTTTTAACAGAACTATGTTTTCGCAGTAATGGTACACATGCATTCAGTTTATTGACCATAAATTTTGCTGTATTTAAGCTGGTCTAAAATTTTTTTTGCCAAATGACTGAGAATGTTTTTCTTTTGCCAGTGTAGATAACTCTAAATCTGACACACCCAACTTAGCCATGGCTTCTATGATCATGACCCATTTTTTCCCTTTGGTTACAGATTGCTGTCAAAACCGTTCTACATTAAACACAACCAACTTTCAAACTGTGTATTAATATTACACAGCAGCTTGCCATTTTATTTCTAATATTTCAATTCTCCTATTGCAAGGGAGAGATATAAACATATAATCTTGTTTTCATTATTGCTGTTTGTTGTACATAATAACACCCAGTACATTGCAGCTATCATTGCAGTTCTCCTCTTGCACTGCAGTGCCATTCGACTGCTAATATTGCATTCTTCAACCAGCAGTACCCTTTCTTTTTTCCAATATCAATTTGGTTGTAGGTTGTATGAAAGGGGAATTTCTAGTATCTAAAATGACCCAATGGCTTGTTTAGCTTTTCTAGTATGGTCACGTAAAGAGTCATAAAGGTAAAAGGAATAATAAATCTGACCTATATCCATTATGTAGTAGATGCCTAAAATATCTACTGATATATTTCAGCTGAGCTAAACATCTCTTCTCTGAGCACAGATTCTATAACATCTTTAATTAGAAACTTCAGCTTGCTGACCAATTGGACAACAGAGAGTTATGAGAATACATCTGTTATTCCTCAAAAAGGTATGGTCGTACTTTTAATATAACTTTTTCCTAACATCAAATCATTTTGAAGCCAAAGTTTACGGTTTATTAGTTTTACCAGGTAAAACTAAATGAGGCTAAATTCAAAAGCCAAAGTTTATTATTCTAATAATAATAATGTAGTTTTTATAGGTTTTTCCATGCATGCTCATAATTATTTATGTCAACGCATCTCAATGAAATCGTTCATAAATTATTATTAAACATTAAATTTTAATTTCAAAATGATTTTTTATTGTACAAAAAACTATATAAAATTATTTATTTATTTACGTACATATATATATATACATATACATATAAATACATATATATTTAAATATATGTTTTTATAATTTTGTTTGTATATATAACATGACATAAAATATGACTGCAGGTTACGTATACATATATCTATATATATATTTCTCAAAGTATGTCCGTATGTGTATTCTAGGTTTGATTGTCCGGCTATAGAAATAGTTAGAATAGTTGTAGCAGGACAACAATGCAGACACAAAGTCATAGCTTAGTGCCATTAATAGCCTATCTTATTAAGCAGCTTACTAGAATGTTCCATTGGCAGTCTGCCTGGTTAACAGTTTGAACATTACAGTTGTTCGACAAGGTTTTAAAACCTTTACAGTTGTTTTTATTTGTCTCTTAGTTTATTTCCACTACACAAAACGCTTCTCTCATGATAATTATGTAATTTGAAATTTACAATGGGAAATGATGATATATGTTAAATACAAATCAATTTTCTGTTCAAAGACTTTTTGATTACCCAGACATCACCGGGTAGCACAGCTAGTACATGTATATATACACATCTATGTATAATTTGCATATGTATTTTATTTGCTGATTGTAACTAAGAAATTATTGGCTGTCGAACTGCTGATTAGTCAGTCATTAGGACATGCACAATAATGCTTTGACTGTAGAAAATAATATTAGGTATTTATTTGCAGTTTTATCTTTGAGATAAGGTAATAACCCGCGACTGATATTTAATTAGAAAATTTATCTTAAGCCATTTTTAGATAGCTTCATTGCAATTTTTACCATTCACAAAAAATATAGCTTTTGTAAGCAACGCTGCACCTAAGATGCCAACATATGCACTAAAACTATATAACAACTATATAACTATAACTATATAACTATATAGCTAACAACCTCCTTCTTCAAACACTAGTATTTTTACAGCTCTTGACAATCGCTAAATGTTTTACAAACTGACGGACTAAAAGACGAGATCAGACTTTCACATTATTTTATGATTATACGATTGCAATTTTTGATACAAATAAAATACTAAAACCGACTGTTCTTAATCTTAAACTGAATACATTTTTTTGCAGTATTTTGAAAAAAATATAAAATAATATATATATATATATTTTATATATATATATATATATTATAAAACACAAACAACTCGATTAGATAAATTTATTTGAAATATATAAATGTATGAGAAGTATTTAGACATCACTTGTTCAGCATACAAGCCAAATTGATTTGAGTTGAATCAGCTGTTATTCACAGTTGGTGTTGCATAAAAAGTTTGTTATTTTCAACTTTTAGATTTAGCCCAAGGTAAAAAGAGAAATGTAATATTGGATGTTGCATTTATTGTTGGTGGACTTCTTTTCTTCATAGCTATTCTTACTGGAATTATGTTCTGGGTGACACATCGGCGTGATAGAGGTGAGTCATCTGAATGTCTTTTATAGTCCGACTAAAAACGTTTTTGTGATAGCCTTTTTTTAAAACTGGAAAAAATCCTATTCATGCCAACTTTCAAATTTGAAACTATCGTGTCTGTTTAAACTAAATATAAAATTCTATCAAAATTTTCTCTGTTTAGCCGTTTTGTACAATAATGGGGAGTAGATTTTTGATCGATCTACTAAACCATGTGTTGAGGAGCTAAATGTTTGCAGAGAACCAATTTTAACTCAATTACAAAAATATATCCAACAAAATATAAATACAAATTAAATTGAGAATATAAATTATGGAGTCCATAAATACAACATACATTCTGTTATACTGCAATCAGTTTTGTTTAAATTGCAGGAAAACTTCATTAGAATAATGACTCTATTTAAAAACTTAGAAAGTAAAAGTTAACTAGATGTCAATTATGCATTCAACAAGAATGAGTCAAGTTATGTAACTACTATGTTGCAATCAAAATAAACAGCAACCTACCTGGCCATCTAAGGAAATCTAGAGGCAGAAAAATGACAATTTAAATTAACCTTGCCTGTTAATGGTAGCTTTTTCAAAATCAAGTTTACATTGTTCTAACATATAATAAAGGCTGTTTAGGATTATTAACTCATATATGCACCTCTTTGAGGGTTTAATATAATAATCCCAACATGCTTTCATTACTACTAGTTTACTCCTTTTTCACATTTGCCAAAATCAAATACCAAAAAAACTACTGTATTTTGTTTGCAATAAAATGTCTGACAAGTGTGCATTTTTACAGCTTTTTCCCAGAAGAAAAAACAAGACAAAAGTCATTCTCATCTGACACAAAATGATTCCTTTGTAAAAAGACAGCCATCTATCGCATATCGGAGTAATAATACGATACCTTCTAGCTCTCATTTTCCAGGTACAGGAAAATTTTTTTTCTCATTTTCCAGGTACAGGTAGGTGTATGTCCTACCTAACCTTTTGCAACTTAATAGCTAGGCACCGTTCCAGCAATGATAGGTGAGCTCTGACAGCGGATCATACTATGGTAATCCCTCTTTCACTCTGGCTTTAATGAACATGGCTTCGCTCTTATTTTCCGAATATCTGTGGTCTTCATATGTAAGCGAATATCAATAATTATATCTATCATTACAATGCTGAGGCATGTATGGAAGCAATCAATTAATTGGTATGATAATTTTCTAGAAAGAATTTAATAGATGTCACTAATAAAGGTTAAATTTTTGTAAAAAACAAATCTAGTATTATAAACAAAAAAGCACTATTGACCCAGAAATATTAAACATTGATCTTTTTTTTATGGTTTTAACAAGTTTTGCTGTTCGGATCTAACTAAACTTTTTATGACTTTTGGGTACTAAACATACATATTTGTACATTATTTCTAGATGCTTATGTGTATAGTAACTGCAAAAGTATGATAAGCAGTTTGTGCTTGGAAACGTTAAAATTATTGCTCCTACCTAATAAAATATTATTGTTTGATTTTTGTCAGAACCCCAAAATAAATGCAGATTTAGTGCGTGATCTTATGATATACCAACCTAAAGTGCTATAGTACTATAAAATACCAACACTGGTAAAGTAGAATGGTATCGTTTAACATGATAAAATTACAATGGATGTGCTGTTATGGTAGAGAGATATGAACTCTTATCAATCTATTGTATAGGCACATCCAAAATGTTACATATATTAGACATTGTAATTATGGGTATATACAAAAATAAAATTCAATGGTGAAAAAATAGGATGCTGCTTTGATAGATCAAAGTTGACTTGTACTTGTATTACTCTGTCTTTGACAATAGTTGAGTTCTTTTAGTGGACATACATTTACAGTTGCAATATGCATTAGGTTTTAGATCATAAGGTTTTGATAACATCCGTTTGAGAATATGTTTTATAGTTGAATAAATACTTGCGAAAAAGTAATATTTTTAAAATGACTCCTCGTATTTACTTGATCACGAGCAATATTTGTGAAGCAACAATATTATGCAATAGTAATTCTACTCAAAAGAGAAATTAAAAAATTCTTTTTTGTGTTTGAGTGTGGTTCAAAGATATAAAGAATATAAAGAATTTATAAAGAATTATTTATTATTTTATAATTTATAATAAAATAACAAACGATGCTCTTAAGTTTTTTGAGAGATGCACAAATTAGTCAAAATTGACATAATACTAGCTTGTACTTATATTTATACATAAGCATCGATTCTTATCCTTGTATAAATGCACATAATTAAACAAGAGCAATAAATCTTGATAGAAGTGAACATTTTTAGCTGAATAACTTATGATTGTTATACAAAAACCTTTAAATCACACATTTTACTATAACCTTCCTAGAAACATTTTACATAATTCTAACTAAATGGGCAAGCAGTAGGCTTTTTTCAGAAGAACATGTTTGCTTTTTTACCTTGAATGGTGTTTACAAAAATAAAATAAAAGCTGCGATAGTGATACTTTGATTAGAAAAAACAAATTTAATTTGTGCTTGCATAAGCATCAGTTAGTGTTTGTTATCAGGCAATCCTACAAATTGTTAAGTATTTTGAGAGCTAAACTGAGAGAATTTAAAAATATCAATCAAGTTTAACGTTTAAAACCCTGACTTCCGTAATCAATTTGTTTATATATCTACAGGCGTTTTGTAAATATCAGCACACTTTAAAACTTTAATAAATTTTTTAATAACCTTAATAATCTTGTAGTATGCTTATAATCAAATATTCTTCGACAAAAATCCGGAACAAAATTAAAAAAACACATCAAACGTGAATAAATACAGAAAAAATAGTTAACAGTTCTTCACGGTAAAATTGCATGAATTTTTTTATAAAGTTAACAGTTTAAAAATGTTTGCATTATCATTATATTCAATAAGCGATTGTTATCATCATCTTCAGATTACAAATAACAAGGAAAGTTATATTTAGTATTAGATCATCATCTTCATTCGCATTACAACTATCTAGTATACATGTATATAGCAAGCAAGCCAAATCAACTTGTTTTTTGCATTACCATCCTTGTAAAATGTTACAATAACAAAAAAGTCAATGAAAATACTCTAGGACAGTAAACGTGACAGTCAGCTTTTGAATCTAACCTTTTGCGCAATAACTAATTTGATTTGTTTGGGGTGGTACTTAAAAAAAGCGTTTGTCAACAAAGCTACCGGAATGTCAATATTCTGGCTGTCAGGGTTTGTGACACATCAGGGTTTGGAGGGTTAAGAAATAATTCTATGCAAATGCCTTAATACCTATAACGAAATACCTCAGATAATTACTAAAATGAACTGTAAATCAATTATGTCTTTTTTAGGAGTGAAGCAAAAGTCTACCAAGTATGATCAAACTATTTTGACAAAGTCAAAATCAAGTTCATTGACACCAGCGCAGGTTACGGTTTTACCTCAAAGAAGCCCTTCAGTCAACTCAAACAAAAGAAGAAGAAAACGTTCCAGACACTAAACCATTGGCATTAAATTACATATTTGTTAAGATGCTAGTTTAGATACACTTTACTATGTGTTTGGCATATTCATTTATTTTCAACGGTATCACTTGTACAACCAAGTATAACTTTTGTCACCCTATTAATAAACTAACTATCTAAATACTGAGCAATCTCTTGCAGTGTGCCATAATATTTGTAATGCAAATTAAAAAAGACATTGTGACTACAGACAATTGCAGTATGAGAATTTTGGATTGACCAATATTCATTGGATATTATTTTGTTTGTAAATCTTATTGCCTATTTCTCAAAAAAATGATACTTATCTGAATTGCATAAAAGTTTGTGCTTGATGCTTGTAACGTAACCCAAAATGTAAATTCATTAAATCACCAAGCGATAGTCAACTAGGGTTTAAAATTACTTTTTAGAATTTCTTACTATTGCGTCACTGAGGTTGCTCATATAGTAACTTATTTTGTGCTAAATTATTAAACTGACTTTTAAAAATAGATCTGTAACCTGAGCTACAATCACTGCTGAATGATCTTTTTTGTCTGTTTGATATGCAGGTTTTCAAGTTTTAGTTTTTTCTAACCTGGTTAATAGTCTGTCAGAGTCACTTTATAGTTTTGCGGTCAATAAAATTGTGTTTTTTCTCTCAGAGTTTATAAAGTATTTATGCGATATACCAGTTATGAATGGCAAACTTGGCAAGCATCAGTTAATACAAAGCACTTTTGTGGATGGTTTTGGATGACTTTAAACAATTTTACTTGTTTGTTGGTGCTACACTGCAAAAGGTGTTTTTGGAGCGGTTTAGCTTTTTTCTGGTTTTCCAGTGGTGTTTTGATAAATGTTCAACTTTTGATTTGGTTGGGTTTATCTGTTTTTAGGTTAGTTTGTTATTGGCATTTGTTGTATGGTCTTCAAGTGCTTAAATGATTAGTTTCATGGAATACTTTAAAACCTTTTAATTTTAGATTTGGTGAAATTACTTTGTCTGTTGTGATGATACTGGCTACTTGTTATGGTTTTTTTCATAAGCTTTTATTAATTTAGCATTTCAGTAACATAGAATAGTGCTACTTATTTGACAATTAAATTAGTTTTCTGCCTGTAGAAGTACTAGCTTCCAATTATTTATTATTTTTACATCTTTCTTTACCTTTTGCGAATTGTGTTGTTTGACCTGCTGTATTCAATATTTCAAATTTACTTAGCCAATTTAAGTTATGAATAGGAAACTTATTTTACTGTTTTTGTTGAATTAATTTGTTTTACACTCAATAGTTTCATTTCTTTTGATGCTTTTCTGAATTTAGGAAAAAATTGACAGTTTTTACGATTGAGATCTCACAAAAATCTTTTTTTTTGAATTTCTGCTAGATTTGGCATAAAAACTTTTTTCGTTGAATTTTGCAAGTTGCAAATTTTCTATTTAGATTTTGAATACCTACAAAGTGCTTATTGAAAATATTTAGTTATCCGCTGACATAGTAAAAAAAAACACTTGTAAGGAACATAACTAAGTTTAGTTTAAAATCAGAGGTACTACAAGAATTTATGCAAACAAGTGTAACCGTTGTTTAGGTTAGTCATCCGAAAAGTTGCATCTCACCACTTTCAATGCATTTTTGGATGCTGCATTTCGTGTTGCCGTACAAGTGGGTTAAGCTCTAAATTTGATTTAGATGTAAATTCTGTCATGATCACGTGTATCAATAATTATAATCAGTTGTTGATGATATAAATAACTTTACTCAGGTTTACACGGATTACCCTGGACAGCTTTTTTAACGTTTTGAATACATTTGATGCTAAATACCGTCCTGACAACCTGGAAGTTGGAAAATTTCTAAACTACTCATGATTAATTTGAAGTAGTTTTTTGGCTTGTCTCTGTAATCATTTAATATTTTTTTGACAAAAATCTTTTTGAAAAAATTTCTCCTAAATAATGCTCATAACTGTTTTTCTAATGAGCCAGAAATATTGTTTCATATTTCAATATATATTAAGGAAAGGTTTGTCAAGCTTGTAGTAAATAATATTCTTTCTAAATTGATTCCTGTCATTCACCCATTTTACTTTCAATAAAATGTTATTTTCAAAAGTTTTATTATTGTTAGTAAAAGTTGTCCTCTCCTTTTGAAGAGGACAACTTCTTCTTCCTCTAACTTTTGAAACTTTGATCTGGTTTAAGTTAACAATATTTCGTTTTTTATAATCTCCATTCAATTTGGACATGTTAATATTAGACTCAAATTAAAAGTTGCTGGCAAATATCTAACCTGTAGAATGTATTCTTACATAAGCATTTTGATAATTTTCAAGGCATTTTATTGCTCTAAGTATTGCATCATCAGATATCCTAATGTTTATAACCACAATGACTATGAATAAATAATAAAACATATGTTAAGGTAAAGTTTTTGTTTTGGCAATTTTCTATGGGGAAAGTTGAGAAACTTTCAATAGCCTTGAAAAAAGGAAACAGATGTTTGCAGCTAAAGATAATAAGCACGCTGATATAACAAAGAAAATTTGTTAAAACCAAACAGTCTACCACAACAGGTTATTTGATCCATAATGCGTCATGATAGTCTTCTGTAAAAGAAAAAAAGATTTTAGCAAAATAGTTGATGTCCGACCCAATCGAATAAAACATTCATAACGAGGTGGACATTCAATCACGTAATTATGGATTTGGCGATAAAAACTTTAAAAAACAGTAGTAATTTTTTTTAACATTTCAAGAATGTATGATATTTTGAGTCTGGTAATTTTTTCTTAACACATTGAATCAAAGGCAAAAGTCAAAAGTATTTTTCTATGTTTACTGGAATGACCAAGTAGAATCACAAAACCTATGAGTGTGAGGAAATACAACTTACAGCGTTTGAAACCATTACAATTCTTAAAGAACTTTTGGCAAAAAAACAATCTCAAAATCCTGCTAAAAAGTGTTTCATTATCCTTATTTTTAGAAGTAAATGAGCAGAAAATTTGATACCAACAACCCCGCTTGATTAAGTTAAAGTGATAAACAAACATTCTGATAATTAGGAGGTAACTGTCTTACTATAAATTTAATTGCCAGTTGGGAATAATGACAATGGAGTGCCAATAAAAACATTGAGTTTCCATTTGGCATGAAACAACCTATTTTTCACGTAAAAAGATTTTAAAATGTTCTGACAAACAATGCAAGACATTTGGCAGCTAATAAAAACTGCTTATTTGCTAGAAAACTACTTCCAAAAGAAAGTTAACTAAAGTTTTTTGTGGAAGCGAATAAAACAAAAAAGTGCAAAAAGATGCAAAGAAATGAACACTTTTGATAAAATAAACCTGATTACCAGTAAACTGGTTAATCCATTCCTTTCACTTACATTTGTAACCCTACCACCATACTTATTTAAATGCACTAAAAAGAAATAGGTAGCTGAGAAAGGCTGTCTACTACTCTATGTAGCTATTATCTATGTAGCTGAGAATCTGCACCACATTGTTAGCTATGTAGCTAAGAATGTGAGGCAGATTCTTTGTCTACAATTCAAACTATACAGTGTACATCTTGTTAATAGTATGCTACAATTATGACAAACAATGAAACCAAATGCTAATAGTATTAATTAACAAGCAGTCTGCATGTCCTGATTTCTCCCATGCTTCATGATCACTATATAGCAGGGTCTTTTTGGTGTGCAAGATTATTCTGCAATCATCAGATGTTATAGTCTCGTAGTTGGTAGCAAAGTCTAAAGCTAGAGATAGAAGGTCAATAGATATGGAGGGGTAGAACTCAACAACATCAAAAGATAGAAATCTACACTCTTTCTTTTTAGGAATAGCATTGAACCATGTGATTCCGTCATGCGTGTTTTTCCATTGATTTATGCTGATGGCGCTATTTATTTTAAAGTTTATGTGTTCTACTATGCTCTTGCTTACGATGCCAAGTTTGTTCTTAGTAGGGTTGATTAGGCAGCAAGATGGTTTAGATGCAAAGCTCGCCTTGTGGTCTTTTAAAGTGATAAAGGCATCGTTGGTCGCCAATGAGTCTATCCTGTCACTGATGTTAAGCGAATTAGCTATTTCCATTGTTTCTTTCGTGATGGAAGATATTATAGTGGTGTTATCGACCTTGCTATAAGACTTGGTGATACTGTTTTTAAAAAGATCATTGTAAGTGTTGGTATCCGACTAGTAGTAGATAGTTGTTTTGTCTGCAGGTACTATAATGGTATCGACATTCTTTGCATGTTGTTTAATGTCAGACTGCATCTTCCTTAAATAATTGCACTTTAATTTCTTGAACTTGATGTGTTTGATTATGTTGAGTAGACGAGTCTCAAACTTGCTGGTTTCTGGAATCACTGGTGGCGTCTTTCTGGACTTAAAGCCGTAGGTTTCCTTATCTTCTGATGTTATGTTCCGGTTTAAATAGAAAAAGGCTTTCCATTTCATACGTCTACAAAACTGCTCAGTTTTCTGAATGAGTTTCCTGATATACTCGTCCTCTGGTGGTATCGGAATGTTCTTGTCTGAGTAGTCAGTTCATTCGGTCCATTGCTAGTGATCGCTAAAAGTGCTCAACTAAAAAGGAGTGTGTATACTGATGAAGAAGAAAGTTGCAGTTTGCTAGAAGAGAGTGGTCAATATTAAAATAGAGCATTTATATAAACTATATTAAGAACTGAAAACTTTTAAAACATTTTACAACTTAAAGTTTCATGGTTGCTACCATTCATCGGGTAAAATTAAAATGAACTAAAGCTCATATGACTGTACGTAAAAACACATGGAGTAGCTTAACGATAAAGGCCAGCTACATATACGGTAATACAACAATTTAATTGGTTCATGTCACAGCATTGCAAATTAAGTGCTTATTTGAATGTCTGCAATTTGACATAACCTCGTTTCTTGAGTTTAAGCTTGCAAGCTCAGGTTTGTATAGAATGAAGTATTTCTCCCAAATACATAAATTACAGCGTTTACTGGTCTTATTGTAAATACTCGCTTTTTTCAATACTCTCCACTTGATGCCGTACTAGATGGATCGATCTTTAAGCTGCCATATATAATTACTTAGTTCTGCTGAAGTTCGTTTTGATGGATTGTTGAAGCCGCTACGATGGTTGTAATATATTTTCTTGAATGAGCTTTCTGTCAAGCCAACATATGTCTGTTTGGTAGCATTAGGTTCGTTGGTCATAACTGTAGCCTGATAGATGACAGAACTGGACAAAAATGCATTTGGCAGTGGACATGTACTTCTATCTCGACAGTTGCATGTTGCCATTGGCTTTTCGTTTGATAGCTGCGCTTTGTTGTTATTTGTAGAAATCTGTCCAATATTCTTCATGCAGCTATAGCTAAGTTTTAAATTGTTTCTATTAAATATCGAATAAAGTTTGTGATCTTTGAGAAATTCTTCACTCAGAGCTCTGAAGAAAAGCTTTCCTATATTGGTGGCAACATTTTTAGAGAAAGGGGGGTTATACCAAAGTATATTTCTCCTGCGTTTGTTTCTGGTGTTATGTGATGTTGCATTCTCACTAAATGTCAGTTTATGATAAACTGACATGATAAATGACAAAACTGAGCAGTTTTGTAGACATATGAGATAGAAAGCCTGCTTCTATTTAAACCCGAACATAACATCAGAAGATAAGGAAACCTACGGCTTTAAGTCCAGAAAGACGCCACCAGTGATTCCAGAAACCAGCAAGTTTGAGACTCGTCTACTCAACATAATCAAACACATCAAGTTCAAGAAATTAAAGTGTAATTTTTTAAAGAAGATGCAGTCTGACATTAAACAACATGCAAAGAATGTCAATACCATTCTAGTACCTGCAGACAAAACAACTAACTACTACAAGCTGGATACCATCACTTACAATGATCTTCTCAAAAACAGTATCACCAAGTCTTATAGCAAGGTCGATAACACCACTATATCTTCCATCACGAAAGAAACAATGGAAATAGCTAATTCGCTTAAAATCAGTGACAGGATAGACTCATTGGCGACCAACAATGCCTTTATCACTTTAAAAGACCACAAGGCGAGCTTTGCATCTAAACCATCTTGCCGCCTAATCAACCCTACTAAGAACGAACTTGGCATCGTAAGCAAAAACATAGTAGAATACATAAACTTTAAAATAATTAGCGCCATCAGCATAAATCAATGGAAAAACACATATGACGTAATCACATGGTTCAATGCTATTCCTGAAAAAAAAGAGTGTAGATTTTTATCTTTTGATGTTGTTGAGTTCTACTCCTCTATATCTATTGACCTTCTATCTTTAGCGTTAGACTTTGCTACCAACTACGAGACTATAACATCTGATGAGCGCAGAATAATCTTGCACGCCAAAAAGACCCTGCTATATTGTGATCATGAAGCATGGGGGAAATCAGGACATGCAGACTGCTTTGATGTGGCTATGGGTTCTTTTGATGGAGCAGAAATATGTGAACCGGTTGGCTGCTTTATGTTTCATCAGATAAACCAAATAACATAAGAGACTTTTGGATTATACCGAGATGATGGACTTGGCGTGGTGAGAGCAACTCCTAAACAAACTGAGAAGCTCAAGAAAAATCTGTGCACATTTTTCTATCGCTATGGCCTGAAAATATCTGTAGATGCAAATAAAAGCACCATTGACTTTTTGGATATGTCGTTTGATCTACAGAATGAATTATATAGACCCTTCAGAAAGCCCAATAATGTGCCTAGATACGTGCACACAAGATCTAACCATCCACCTTCCATCATCAAAAGCATTCCAGCATCAGTCAACCTACGCCTCTCCGCAATATCATCAGATTAAGATATATTCAGACAAAATACAAAAGAGCCCCAAGAAGCCTTGAATAGAAGTGGATACCATCATAAGCTGACATTTAGTGAGAATACAACATTGCATAACACCAGAAACAAACGCAGGAGAAATATACTTTGGTATAACCCCCCTTTCTCTAAAAATGTTGCCACAAATATAGGAAAGCTTTTCTTCAGAGCTCTGAGTAAAGAATTTCCCAAAGATCACAAACTGTATTCGATATTTAATAGAAACAATTTAAAATTTAGCTATAGCTGCATGAAGAATATTGGACAGATTATTACAAATAACAACAAAGCGCAGCTATCAAACAAAAAGCCAAAGGCAACAAGCAACCGTTGAGATAGAAGTACATGTCCACTGCCAAATGCATGTTTGTCCAGTTCTGTCATCTATCAGGCTACAGTTATGACCAACGAACCTAATGCTACCAAACAGACATATGTTGGCTTGACAGATGGCTCATTCAAGAAAAGATATTACAACCATCGTAGCGGTTTCAACAATCCATCAAAACGAACTTCAACCAAACTAAGTAATTATATATGGCAGCTTGAAGATCAATCTATCCAGTACGACATCAAGTGGAGAGTATTGAAAAAAGTGAGTAGTTACAATAAGACAAGTAAACGCTGTAATTTATGTATTTGGGAGAAATACTTCATTCTATACAAACCTGAGCTTGCAAGCTTAAACTCAAGAAACGAGGCTGTGTCAAAGTGCAGACATTCAAATAAGCACTTAATTTGCAATGCTGTGACATGAACTAATTAAATTGTTGTATTACCGTATATGTAGCTGGCCTTTATCATTAAGCTACTCGATGTGTTTTTACGTACAGTCATATGAGCTTCAGTTCATTTTTATTTTACTTGATGAATGGTAGCAACCATGAAACTTTAAGTTGTAAAATGTTTTAAAAGTTTTCAGTTCTTAATATAGTTTATATATATATATATATATATATATATATATATATATATATATATGTATATATATATATATATATATATACTGATAGGATACTGATATTATATACTGTAGTTGCAAAGATTTATCTACTACTAACTGCATTACCCTTTAAGGGTTTAAATTCACACACAGCAAGAGGTTTATTGAGAGTTGTCTTTCATACTGTAAAAGATCTCCAAAATTCCAGTCTACTGAAATTGTTGCCCCGATCAGACTATGCATACACATATGCAGTGATGCATGTCAATAATGTTGGGGAGAACAATGGAAATCTGCAACGTGTTTGAGAGCTAGTCTCCAATGCATCAGTCTCGAAACACTCACATCGGATGTTTCCATTTTTTGTCCAGCGAACTGATAATTAAATTGACATTGCTAGGCAAACTGAAGTTCTTCAAACTGGCAGTGTTAATTTGTGGAATAGTGTCTATTAGCAGCTTTTATTGAATGGAAACTCCTACACACTCAACTCATGTACTGACCATAAAAATTTCTCCAATGACCATGCAATTCTGGAATTATTGAGGCAAGTGGCTAATATCCAATAAATCAAAAAGTTGTCAATTAAACCGTGACGCTGCATACGTTTCCTGAAAGCTAACAAAGGGAAAATCTAAATGCACTATAATCTAGGACTCTAGGTTGTAAATGTTTATTAGATAAGCTATCTTTGACAATATATCATGGGGAGGCAATCTCATAAAAACTTTTCCTTGTTTTTGAATTAGTGTAGTATGCAAAGGTTGTCTTTTTATCACAAACAATTTTTTACAGAATCTGTCAACACCAAGTGTAAAAAACATTTGCACAAAATATCGTCATTATTTTTCATTTTATTGCAGTTTATTAAAAAAAATTAAAAATATTCCAGCATACAAATTTTAAAAGATGAACACAAACACAGAATTTCAGTAAATTAATAATATTATTAATTTTTAAAATGTAAATGAAATTAAAAGAATTAAAAGTAATTGCAGCATATGACTAAATATTTCATAGCAGCCTAAATGACAACCCATTTTGCTTTGGTGCACATCAAGTGCTCCAAAACAATAAACTACAATGTTCCTTATTCTTACAAAACCATTACACTCATCACCATCAGAGTCAGTGCTGTTACTTGTATTATCTGTGCAATCACAAAAATTTGAAATGGTTGTAATGTCATCAACATAAGTGACTCTCTGTTGTCTAACTCGGGAGCTACTTACAAAAGCCATAATAACACTAAATAGTTCGAACGTCAGAAAGACAAAATGAACCTTTTTAAGTTGGAAGTTCCAAAACAAAAACTTGAAATTGCTTCATGATTTTCTTAATCTTCTTAGTCATTTGATTCAAAAAAGCAGTCTAAGTAATCATCATGAGTCTATTCGAACTCAAAATCACTACCATCAAAATATAAATGACCAAACACATTTTCCCCATCCATATCCAGTGTAGCAAATGCGATCGTTTTCTTTTCAAAAATAATTCTTGTTTCACAACAAGTAAAATGGAAATTATAACAACAACTCCAGCTGCAAACCTTTGTCTGTTTCGTTTTCTTTGGTGATATTGGGTGAACTAACACATAAAAGTAATTAGAAGAATTATAGGACAATTTTGTAAGGCCTGATTTGATCTGCCCAGTCAGAATAAAATAAGCCCGGAGGGCCGATTGAATCGGCTCGATCAGAACTTGGATTAAAACACTAGTCAGGGCTCACCAGATCTTCATCTATAACCTGGGTTTTGACATGGTATATTCAAACAGTGCAACAGTAATGTGGTTGTGTTGACAAAGTCGACTATAGGTAAAGTTTACATGTATAACACCACAGACAATATGATGTCAAGGAAGATACTGCATCACCACCTTAATATATAAAACAAGGGCCAGCATGATGACCTTTGTATGAGATACAATAAGGAAAATGAATGCATGAAATTATATTATGCATGTATATACTGATAGATATGCTAGAAAACGCTGCAGTTAGATAATATGTTGGTATAGAAGAACATAAATGACGTAGCATGGCATAATAATAATAACAATGTTCATTTAAAGCAAGTAGGACATAAAAATAACACAATGCTAATTCAACACAACATTTGCGGACAGACAGCATTTTTTGTTTTTTGGTTGGGTATATGAAGAAACAGTTTTCAGCTTGTGCCTACTCTTGAGCAGACAATGTACAGCTCGCGGAGCAGCTGTACGTTGCCGTATGATGCCATTATGTACATAATGCATCTTGCTGTTGTCTCCATTACATCTGCTTTACAAATTCAGCTTGCCGAGCAGCTACTGTAGCTAGTGCATTACGTTCTTGTCACCGCAGCATCTGCTCAGTGGTTTCTGCACGCCTGGTAGCTATAGCAGCTGCTCTGAGCACTTTGAGTCGCTGATGGGTTGGCTCAACAGTCTCTGCACTTAGAGCAGCTGCAGCATCTCACTGATACAAATCAAGAAAACCAAATAAAACTCATAAAGTTGATGAATGAGTAATACAATTTAGAGCATAAAAGTCTGTGTATAAAAAGGTCACTCACATTATCTTTAGTGTGTTTACTGGCTACTATCTACAAGCAGATTTAACATTACAATGGAGCCTATTATGTGCAATACGCGCCACAGAAGTTTTTACTTTTGACACAAACATGTAACATAAAGGTTGAGTTTCACCTAAAAGCATTTAGTTTTAAGAAGAATTTGTTTTGTTATTGGTTGGCGAGAAACAAAATTGCCTTGGTACAGCAATGACAAAAAATATTTGTGTTTCATACAATGAAGCAAAAAACATTTTTATAGTAAAATATCATAACTCGTGAGCACACTGTGTTAAGTAAAATTTAATTTAGCATGGGCTGACCGAGTGAAGGTATAGGGTATAGGCTGAGAGCTATGGAATAGTAAGAACTGCTTAGCGTAGCAGTTGTATGCGGGTGTTTACAAATGTGCGGTTGCAATCAATATGATTTCAAATTCAGCATGAACAACATTTCAATTTCTATATTTTAGCTATGGCTGAACCGACAGGAAACGAACAACAAACAAAATCACAAGTTTGATGTATATTTATATGTATATATTTGTATATATTTATATATACAGTGAAACATGGATAACTCAAACTTCACGGGACCGAGCGAAAGTGTTTGAGTTATCAGAGCGTTCAAGTTATCAGAGCACAGTCACAAATGAATGTGTTTATCAGTAGATACATATACAAACTACATGTATATATCAAACTAAAGTATAGGTTGTTTGTTGTAAGTTAAAGGGCATCTGATGTAGAGTTTTAAAGTTCTTATCAGAAAATATAGTTATTTTTATACACTTAAGATTTGTGTGTTGTTTTAGGTGATGTGACTGCCAGAACTTTTTCAGATTAAAATTGGCAAAACCTAATCGCGGTTAAAACGCTCAGAAAACATTTTTTCTTCTGAGTGTTTTACTCGAGATCAATTTTGCCAATTTTAATCTTAAAACGTTTTGTCAGTCACATCACCTAAAACTGCAAACAAATCTCAGCCCAATAGAAAGATATCTATTTTTTCTGATAATTTTTAAAACTGGACATAAGTAAACATTTATGACCAATGCAAAAAAGCATGCTTTACATCTGATCCATTGTTTCATTTAAAAAACTTATCGAGTGTAGTCTGTGACAAGGTATTTTTTTGACAAAGAACAACAGTGTGACTTATTGTAGAAATATATTTTAAACATTTATTATAGTCCTTAAAAACTTGTTAGCCTTTTCTAACAAAACTGGCCCATCGATAGGTACACCTTCACTACGCACTTGTCTAAGCCAAGTCAATAATACACCTTCCAAATCATTGTGCGACGTTGAGCGATCTCTTAGCCTTGATGAATTTTGGTCACATAACGATCTTATTCTTTCTTTTTGTTTAATCCGTGTTGACACTGTACTTTTTGGAAGATTTTCTTTGTTGATAATGCTGATAGCTTTTGCCCTGCTTCGATTTCCTCGAGTACTTTAAGTTTGTCAGGTTTCCACGCTTTTCTTTGCTTGCGTGATGCCATCGTAAAGCGGATGTCTGTTGTAGCGGACGCCAAGCCACGAGCCTATTTGTGACATTTTATCTTTATATATCTGCATATAATCACTGTTACAATATGTATTTTGCATGCTGTGTCTATCTTTATTAAATTTTTATCGCTAAACCTTCTAACGTTTATAGCTTGGGCGTAGCTAAGCGAACGTCTTAGCGACCCTATTAATCATTTTTATACGATTTCTTTTTCGGTTCCATTATACGGTACAAGGGAAATTATATGTACACTATACGCGTATAAAAAGTGCTTTTGTTAAGAAAGCAGAGTAATCTCAGCTCCACGAATAGTAGAAACTCCTTCAAAATCAATTGAACGGAAACCACGTTTGTGAATTCGGCAAAAAACGGTTCGAGTTAACAGTGCCGAGGTCGAGTTATATACAGCCATTTATGATTGCGTGGGAACGGACCAAGTAAATCCATTCGAGTTAACCATGTGTTTGATATATCCAAGGGTGAGTTATCCATGTTTCACTGTACTAGCTGTGCTATCTGTCGTTGTTTGGGTAATAGGAAAGTATTTGAACAGAAATTGATTTGTATTTAAATGAGGAAATGCGTGCATTTATCTCACCAAGAGAAATGAAATGTTTGTATGTACTGTATGTACTGTATGCTCATAAAATGTATGCAGACTAAAAAGTAAATAAATAAAATAAAAATGTAAAACTATAAACAACATATAACTATGTAAAAATGTGATTGAGATACAATATCCACTTAGATCTAAAACAGTGTTTGCTTAGGTTCACTGTAATTTTTATTGTAGACAGATTTTCTGAGGGTAGTTTTGTCAAAACTATGATTGGTGTGGTTTCTGAGGTTATTAATATATAACAATCTTTGCCATTCTAACTCTCAAACTATATATCATGAGAGAAGTGTTTACTCTTTTTAAAAGAAATTTAAAAAAGAGAAAAAAAATGTAGAGGTTTGCAAACTTTATCAAACAACTAACTTTAAAACTTCATATCAGGAAATAAAATTGTGTGCAGAAAAATTAAGTTTAAAAAAGTAAAACAACTGCAAAGGTTTTCAAACTAATGTGAGTTTAAAATTTAATAAATGTCATTTGATACAAAATTTGCATTTCCAGTGACTAAAAACTTATGAATAATTTTAGATTTTGCTGTGAGATAAATGAAGAGTGTAATAAAACCAAAAGTTAGAAAACAACTACACCTATTTGAAAATGGAATCAATTTACTCTAAATTGAAAACTCCAGAAAAGCTACAACCTAACACAAAAGGCTTTAGCAAACTAAAAATCTATTAACAAATCTTTACCATTACGAAAAAAATCTTTTGCGAGGGACGGTCATTGTCGATTTGTAGTATTGCAGTATCAAACATTATTTCTAATGTTGCCTTCAATCTCAATGAAAAACTTTGTCACATGCGCTGACTTTTTTCCGCTACAATTAAGGTATAGTGGCAATGGCACTTGCGGCTGTCTCTCTAATTAGTTTTGACACTGCAAGCAATAAATAGTGCCTAAACTGTGAGCAATTTTTGTTATCAACATGAAATTATAAGTAGAGGTTTTTTTATTAATATAAACAAATTGGCGCTAACTATAACTTATATTGCTATAAGCTTAGCCTCACAAGGCCATGTCGATATAGCATTATCATCGACATGAATCGAAAGTTAATATACCGCGCAGCTATATTTTATAGAACATGTTATAATGTACTGTGTATTAGAACTTTCGTAATCACAATGGCCGGTATGGCTCAGTGGTAGAGCGCTTGGATTCTAAACTTGCAATCATTCTGATTATCAGTTCAAGTCCATGAGATTGCAAAAAAATTATTTCCAAGATTTTAATAGTTACGGCTTAACGCACCTACACACCAACACTTAGAAATACGTATATATCTACTCTCTATATGGTATATATCATACTATGTCAGCGAAACCCAAAAACGAATGGGCTTGTCCTTACCTATTTAAATGTCCTCCTAATTTTTACTATAATCAGCTTCTGAGTTCGGAGATTAGTAATGGATGATTCTATAGAGAATGTTAGATGTATTAGTTTTCTTTCATGTGTCTTTCGGACTATATTCCAATAAATTTGCAAAAAAACAATATAAAACGCGTCAGGAAATTATCATTCATACCATGCAAGAAGCAGGCAAATGAACCAGTCGGTAGTCAACCCATTTCATTGCAAAACTGCAATGACATAAATTCTTACAGAATATGAAAATATTTAAAATAGCATTTGTGAAATACTTTCTTGGCATTCATGATTTCTATTTTGGGAGTAATTAAAGGGCTCTAACCAGAAAAGACTGTGTACTTCTACATATTGGACTCATTGCTGAAAGCAGTAAAGATGCTGTGGCTAAAGCTGCTTGTAAGTAGAAGATTATATTTATACCTTTGGTTAGCAGTATATTTTTTGAATACGTAATTATCTAATAACTGTAAGCTTTCCATAGAAATAAAATGGAACTTTTCTGTTTCTCTAGCCAAAAATTGGCTGCGCTTCCTATTTAGTAAATGAAGTCGGTGTGACAATTTAAAAATCATTTTAGCAAAACAATCTTTTCAAGAGATGGTCTAGTTGTAAGCCTTATAAGCTTGCTCAAGGTCAATGGCCACTCCAACTTTACTCACAAAACAATCTAATTAGCAAACCTGAGAATGCGTAATTATAAACTTTACTGTTTTGAGACAATGTCCTGTATTTTACAGCTGTTGAAACAATCTGTACATGCCTGTTTAACCTGAGTAGGTGTGTTTCAATGTGTGGGTAACAGCAAAAAATATATTCAGGCACATCATTGGTTTACCAATAGAAGCTATGCAATAGTTTCTCCATCAGCCTATAAATAGCAGCTAAAGTCAAGGTAAACCTGAGATGCAGGACTTATCTTTCCAAAGCCTGTGGTTTATAGTGAAAACCAAATTTGTTTGCGCATCCAACTTCAATGAAACCTGCCTTGAATGGCAGCTGACGGTTGCTCCTGGTGGGTTTTAACATACAAAATAGCTGGTTCCTAGACAGAACATCAAAGTTGTCATTGATTAAGGAAAGGAGGTAAGCATGTTGCTTTGGTTACTGAATTTAGAGATCAACAGTGCATACGGAAATTCCATTTTTCAACACGGTTTTGGAGCTGCACCACAAAGAGCTCTGAGCAACCCTGCTAGTTAGATCAACACTTTGCAACAGTTAAAGGTTTTGAACAGGCCGTTTTACTCATGCTCTCTCTTTTAATCACATCCAACTAAAATACCACAATGGTCAAATGCCTTTTTAGTGAAATGCTAAACCAGCTTAAACATGCTAGTGGCCACAGACATCTCTTTGGCAACCCTGCAGCTACTTCAACAAACAGTAACTCTTTGTATTGACTCGATACAAAACTTTTGTTTCTATTCAGGATAAGACTTCCATGTCTTACAACCCTTGCACCTAAGTCAACAGCCGACTTTCTTGATTGTCAGAAAACTTTGGTTGCTTAGATTGACCAATAAAACTTGTTGCTTATATTTTATGATCAATCGGTTGCTTGCTTTGAAGGCAATCTTAAGGATGGCGTTGTTGCTAGTGTGACTCACTACAAAAATCTTTTCTGTATTTACATTCCACAGTCAAACAAGCAGTTTATTCGCAGTGTAAAACGGCACACGGGTTCCATCGGCCTGCAGCGATAGATATTGTTTTGTTCATTATTAACCGGTAAAACATTGGAGAGCTCATCAAACACCGGGTTGCTAAACAAGTTGGTGTTGCATCGCACGTCTAACAGGTTTACTATAGCTCCTAACTTTTTAAGATGGAGTTAGTAATTGAATGGGAATCATTTATCATTGCTACCAAATTAGCTTTGCAAAATTTTCTTTTGGGATTTGCCAAAACCGAGTGGGGTAACTTAGACTCTATTACATTCAGGGCAAGCATATGGTTTACCCATCTGGCAGTCTTGCGGAGAGAGTATAGGCTATTCATGTCGCTTGTCAGGTAAGCATCTAGTTATATTCCGCAAACTATGCTTTGAGAAGGGATCTGTCTGCGACTCAACAGTCACCAATACACTAGTTTTCTTTTTGTCTGCGTAGTGGAGTTTTGAGGTTGAGAGTACCATCACTCACCTAGTCGTTGTTTTACTATTGTTGCTGTTGGTAATTTTCAAGTCTGAGCATTTATCGTTGAATATTTCTGCATGGATAAAGACCTTCTTTTCACTTTAACCAAAAGAGTTTCATGGTTGAGGCCGACTCCTTGATTATGCTTAACTGTTTATACAATCATTAAACCTGTTTTGTATCTAGTAATTTAAAATGTCAAACTATCTAATAGATTGGTTTGATATCATCAAAAAATTGTGCAGGTTTCATGTTTTATTTAAACATTTCAGTGTTAATAAACATAAACATAAAAAATTCAGAAGTTTATCAAAAAGTGTATTGGCTGGTAAGCAGTTAGATGGGAAGTGTTTTATTTCTGGCATTAGTATGGAAGCTCCATTGCATCTCTTTACTTATCTACAACAAACAGAACAGGCTATGTCAAGTTGAGATCAAAGAATAAGTTTGACGACCGAACACGAGTGAAGCGAGTGTTTGAGAGCTTTATATGCATAAACGCATATGCACACGCAACTCCGGCAAATTATTCATCAACGGCTGTACCCAAACCCTTGTACTCAAATCTCATCAAACAAATCAACCATTTTTGAGTGGAGTCGTTTAAGTATAATAACAATACAAAACACATATATACCTATTTAATTATTTTACCAAGTTTTTGAAAAGTGTAGACAATATTCTAAAACTCACCCATCGGATTGGATCATACATAAAAAATTAGATTAATTTGGCCTAAAATTGCCATTAAAACTGGACAACCCTCTTTTAATCAAAATTAGGAAAAGCCAACAAAACACCCATAAAGCGGTGCGACAAATAGTAGAAACATGAAGCCGTGCGCATTTCACAAGAAAAAAATGCACGTCTCACCAGTTTATTGCATTGTCCAATTGCCAAAGATTTCAGTAATTAATGTAGAAGTATACTGAAAACTCTGACAGATAACTCTGCCATTTCAGACACTTATAAGAGTACTTTGGTAGTTCAGCTGAGGTCCAAAGCAGTGATAGTAAAGGAAATGACAATGATATTTTTTTAACAATTCTTATAAGATTATTACACTATTTAATTATAAGAATGATTATTCGATTTTATAAGATCAAAGTATATAGTCACTGACGGTGGGCAATATGTTACTGTTAGTATTTTTCTAAAAATTCCGTTGATGATGCTACGGCTGTGCTCAATATTGCGGTACTGCCAAGCCGTTTTGAATATCTGCAAAAGTAAGTAATAGGCCTACGTTTCTTATAGATATACAGCTATTTCCATGACAACCAACCAAAATTTGTTCAAAAATTTTAAACTCAGTATAAACTTTTGGATATAAATACAAAAATATAGGTTGCTATGACTTTTTGAAAGGTAAACAAATTTTGCATTGGTTTTCGTTTCTCAAAGTTTAGCACCAGTTTTCTAATAACTATGTTTTCGCACTAATGGTAAGCATGCATTCAGTTTATTAACCACAAAATATTCTGTAATTAAGCTATAATAAATTTTTTTGTAAAATAACTGAGATTTTCCTCCTTCTGCTAGTGTAGATAACTCCAAATCTCACACACCCAACTTGACCACGGTTTCTGTGATCAAGACCCATTTCTTTACTTTGGTAACCAATTGCTGTCAAAGCCATTCAACATTTAACACAACCAACTTTCAAGCCGCATCTATTACACCGCACCTTGCCATTTTCCTTCTAATATTGCATTTTATCCTATTGCAGGAGAGAGATGTAAACATATAACATTGTCCTTTCATTATTGCTGTTTTTTGTACATGATAACACCCAGTACATTACAGCTACCATTGCAGCTACCATTGTAGTTCTCCTATTGTACTGCAGTGCCATTAGACTGCTAATATTGCATTTCTCAACCAGCAGTACATTTTCTTTTTTCCATGATTACTTTGGTCATAAGCTGTATGACAGGAGAGTTTATAAAGTCTTTTATAAATATTCACAATGATCTACGAATGAAGTGTGGTGCAAACATACAATAATATCTTATGAGCATTTCTGTTGATATGTCTTGTGGCATTTCTGCGTGATCTTTTAGTGACACCCTTATTGTAAAGCTCACCTTTATGGCTTGGGACCTGATCTTTTTTGCTTTTGAAACCTACTTTACTGGTTCTTTTTCTGGCTATTTTCTGAATGGACCAGTGCATTTGATGCCAATTTCTTGCCGGTTCATAAGGTTGATTGAGCAGAAAGCTAATCATCGTCTGCCACATTCAATCGATTGGGCAGTCCACATGAGTTTTTCTCTCTCAACCCGCTCTGTATATTGATGATTTATTAAGATATCTGTTCAATTGTTTTTCAAAACAATAATAATAATAATTAATAAATAATCTCTTTGAACAACGGTTATAATTAGTTTCATTAGAAAAGTAAGTTGTTTTACTTTTAATTGAAATGTTGCTTATCATTTTTAGTTTTTAAAGCAGATAACTTCATTAACAGTTGCTCTTACCTTGGTTTACTTTTATCTATCTTTTCAGATTCTTCTAATGGAATGTTCTTCTAGTTGCATGAACCTCACAGAACTTAATCCGACGGTTAATATTGGAGGGTAGGTAGACAAATTCAATTTGATTTAATTTAACTCCAAGGTTCAATTAAATTAAAGTGATTCAGGTTAACTCAACTATAACACAATT
Source organism: Watersipora subatra (assembly GCF_963576615.1). NCBI lineage: Eukaryota > Metazoa > Bryozoa > Gymnolaemata > Cheilostomatida > Watersiporidae > Watersipora > Watersipora subatra. Next base: position 604,470 of record NC_088713.1, read on the forward strand.
TTTTTGTTTTTTATTTGTGCTTTTTTTATTAGCAAATTGCCACAGTAATAGAACTGTTTCCACATGAGATTACTTTAATAATATAGTTCAATCAGTTGCACAATTTATGAATACTTAGCTCATCTTTTGAACTTTACTGTTGGTACTTATGATTATAGCATTGTAAGGGAATAAACACAAATAAATAAACTTTTTGAGTGCAAAGCCACACATATATAATACAGCCAAAAGCAGTGCACATAAGAATTAACTGGATAGGATGATATTTCTATATGTAGGTGCTCCGGTCTATGGCACTTCAATAGCCCTTCTTATATTGTTTCTCTTGCCTGTCTCTGCTCCTCGATAGCATCATTGATTTGGTGGTACTGATTTTATATTTACTATCACCTTGGTAACTGGCTCAGATCTTTGGAATCTTTCATCACATTATTAATAGTTGAATCATAAACAAAAGAAAAATCAATATTTAAAGATAATTTCAAGATTCCAGGCAAACAGCTTTTTGAAAGTTCCCTTTAAAAATATGCAATTTTTGTGCAGAAAAAACAAATAGTTTTTAATAATTTAGCTCCCAAACTTTATTCAATTTTAGGTTGTCAGTAAATTTGCACATTTACAATAACTAAACGCTTGTTTTGAAAAGGTTTTATTTAGAGTATGTTAAAACAATATTACTGGCTTTTTTTGTTGTACCGTCACATATAACTAATTAGAAAGGTGAGTCACTGTCAAAAAGATTTGATTTGGAAACAAACACATTGCTTCAAAAAGTCAGTCAAAGTTAATTTTTACTTTATCACTTTAATGTAAAATCTTGCTCTTACATTTGTTTACTATTTGATTGCAGGTTTCGATTTAACAACTACACCACAATCTTTGATGACAAAATTGATGGAATCTATGTATTTTTGGGAGACTATGACATAACTTTCCTTAAGGCTGACCGATACAGATCGAACCATTTGTTGCTTATCATGCAGCATTCCGTTCAAACACTTGACATGGAAATGAGAGTAGTTTCACTATTGGCGGGCCACCCAAGAGGATATGGTTTTTACAACGGCGTTCGTTCTTTTGCTCGTTTTTACAATCCAAGTGGAATGGAATTTATGCCAGAAACAGGTGCCCGCCAGTTACTGGTAGTTGACACAGGAAACTACTGCATAAGAATCATAGACAGAATATCAAAGGCTGTTGGGACGTTTGCTGGGAAATGTACAGAGCAGAATCAAGTAGAAGGTCAAGTTCTGGATGCAAGATTTCCAAAAATAAAAGGACTTACAGTTGATCCTATTAACAAATTTGTTCTTTACACAGTCAGTGTAAATCCTTCATTTGATATATTTCAAATAGAGATTAAAGATCCACCGAGATCCTCTACAGTTACCCTGCACAAACATATTAATGATCGACCAGGAGCTGACTTTCACAACATTCTGTTTGGTTTTTTTGGTGAAAACTTGTATATAACTTTCACAAATGTCTTCTACAACATGAGTTTTAAAACCTTTGAGCACCAGGATATTGTTGGAGACACACATCATCAGCATGGTGCTTATTTCAACGAATCAGTAAATGTCCCTAACAGCTTAGTATTTTTGAACAAGGATCTTATACTTCTTTCAAATAAACATAGGGGGCGTGTCATGGCTTTCGATTGCTTACAGAAGGTCTTTTACACAATATGCGTACCAGATGATGTTATCGGACAAGACTGCAAGTTTGGATCTCCCAATTACCTCATTAAACATCCAACAAAAAAGGCTCTCTTAGTTGCTTCTGATCTAAAAATTATATCTCTGGAATATTCAGGTATGACTGTAGTGTGATGCACATACCATTCTTTTAACCTTTTTAACAAAATATTTTAAAGCAAAAAGTTCCCCTTGAAAATTAAAACTTCAATGAACAATAACTTAATGCGGTATTAGTTTATGCAAACGTAAAACATGGAGCAAAATTTATTAAACATCAAAGTTCTATGAAAATAATTAATAAATCTTCTATCCTTTTGGGGTTTTGAGAAAATAAAAAGATTGTGGCATCTTACAGCGTCTTTGAAAGATAAGGTACCATGTTTTTACATTCAAACATTTGTTTTCCACAGTTTGACTTTAATGAAAAAGTTTAAGCTAATCAAATTAAATATTGTTGAATTTGAAATTAACGTAGCACGCTCATGATTTCATGCAATTATTATTTGTAGTCAAACCAATCTAAATAAGAAAATGTGAAGTACACTCCAATTTTTCAGAGGTGTCGGAGGTTTGTGCGATATTACAGCCATTTCAAGGTTTTTACCATTTGCGTCAAATGTGAATCTCATTTCTCAGTTGTTGCCTCTAAAAGATAGCAACTTATAGAAAACATTTTGAATACAACTTCAATTGAGAGTCTATTAACTTTTATATGGTAAACAGTTTACTCGGAGTGATAGTTGATGTTCACTCATAAATGTGCATCACTCTATTAACTTTAGTTCAAGTTACTACATCAGTTTCAATATGGACTCTGCAAATGAATTGTTCTGAATTTTAACGATGTTTTTAAGGGTTTCTTCATGTTAAACTTTAATACCCACAAGTTAAACTTAGGTAGTAACTAACTGATTTGGTTAGGTTAATGGTTTCTATAAGGGATATGCATGAAAAGAGCCCAATCTGCCTAAGTCTCAACTCTATAAAATATCTACTAACTTTTGTAATGGTTTAATTATATGATTGTTTGGAAACAACAAGAGACACTCTAATTAGAATCTAGAAGACATAGGCTTTTGTTTTGCATCATTTAAGCACCGATAATGTTAACAGCCGAGGCTTGACGCAAATTAAATAGCATTTCAAAAGCAAACAAAATCATAATTCTAATAAATTCCCAATGCATTTGACTTTTGGAGCACATTGTTATTTCTTTAATGCTGGCAGTAGCATGTAATAAATGGTTTATGAATGTAACAAGGCTTGAAGAGTAGGTTGTGACTGATATGTTTACGCTAGTGTGCAGACTCTAAAAACATATTTGAATACTCCATTTAAAAATGTACACATTAAACTTTTATAAAATTGCTTGCATAAGTTGTCAAATCACCATTATTTTATACTAAAATTGTTAATTCTGCCTGTGAACCCTTATTCTTTTAGACCATTTAAATTTAGCCATCACAAACTCTAAGCAATTTTAAGTACTGTGACGTATGAGGTGTACTAACCCTTTATTCCAGGATCTCCAAGCAATGTTCAGTATTTTAACCACAGTACTTTTGTGAATTTCTCTTTTTATTTCCTTTTACTCTTGGTCAATCTCAAATTCCTTGACTTTTTCCAGCAGTTTAATTTGCAGTGTTTTAGTGACTATGATCTCCAAGCGGTCTTCAGTATTCAAGCCACACTACTCTTCTGAACTTCTCTCTTTACCTCCTTTTACTCTTGGTCAATCTCAATTTCCTTGAATTTTTCAAGCAGTTTAATTTGAGGTGCTCTAAGATAGAGCCGGGCATCACACATTACCTAATCTATTTGGAACTCGTCCCTGAGTATGTTTGGCTTCAACTATGTGACATAAGTATTGAATAAGTTTATTCTATACTTATGTACTAAAACATAGTATCTCCATCAACTATAAACACTTACCTAACATGTAATTATGTCTAATATTTTTTATGACCGTGACTTTAAGTTGCTGCTTTCTCAGTAGCAAGCTTACTATTTTTTAGTTTTTAACAACAACACTAATGGTTTGAGACTTTTTTGGAAAGTTTACTCTCTAAACAAAAGTCAATCAGCACATACTCATGTTATTGCTAATGTCTAGTCTATTTTTATTACTTGGATACTATTCTAGAGCCAGATCTCAGAGTAAAGTAAGTAAATGGTAAAAGAAACATTTAAAAAATAACCTCATGAGATTCTAAAAAAAACTAGCATACATTGTTTCATAAATTCACACTGTAGTTTCCCCTGTTGACTTTCACCCCTGACAAGTTTGAACAGAGATAAGATAACTCTACATACCCAAGAATCTTTTCCAGCTCTTTATATCTTTAAGTATCTGTTTTTTTATGTTTTTCTTGTATTCAGGTCTACTCTCACTTTTTCTGTATTCAGAACAAAAACATCTCCTCCAAAACCAATGGTTTTCAATTTTTTAGTATTTGTTTGTTTGTGAATATTATTTATTGAGGTTTTCATGAGAAAATACTGTTCTGTTGACCTCATAATTAAAAATTAAAGCTAATATAATGTGGTATAATATGATAATTGAGAATAAAATTGATAGTGGCTACAATAATATGATTTCTATAAGATTATTTCTATAGTATTGCCAGTTCTACTCTAATTTTGATTTCAATTCTAGCCGAATACATCTAGGTACACAAGCATATAAGTTTAGTTTTACATTTTAAATTAATTGAAAGTATCTAGTCTAGAATAGTAATAAAATCCAATCTAAAAAGATCTCCTTAATCTCAAAATTACTTCAAATCGGATTTTTTTGCCAAATTTGGCATCCAGCTCATTTGTGTTATTATTCTCAGCTGCGCTATCTCTTACATTTACCTATTTACTGTATAGTTTTTTTTTTAAAGAAATAATACTCACCACTATACTATAATTTGTCTTGTCAGTTTTGTCCATCTTTATTTTTTATTTAAATTCAAGCTATTTGAACTTTGGCCTCAAGAAAGTTCAATATTTTATATCGGTGCTTGTTTTTTCAATCGAACATATTTTTTGTAAGCATTTGTGCAACTGCCGTTGGAACTATTAAAATTTTGACATTTGACTAAGCAGCGGAGCTCCATCATAAAAATGAAAACCTATTTACTCTATTTCTTTCTGCCTCGTTGCAACAACTTTGTCATTCAATAATTAAATACAAAATGTCTCCTTCTGTATCCCCAGCTGGGCAAAATAACCCTATGATAGAAAAACGCTGGGCCTTTTGCATTTGTTGCATTTTTTCCTTTGCCTAGCCTCTTAGTTGTAATGTTGCCCTGGCCCAGTAAAACAAAACCTTTCCTTATATGTGCAAATGTTTTCCAATATTTTTTTCCATTATGTGATTTTCTCTCTGCACTTCTAACTTTTTAACCTGCTAAGGTATATTTGCAAGACATAGTTCATATGTTTTGGAAATATATAGGAACACCAGGACAACCAGTAAACTGCAAGCTAACGGTAGTTTGTAAATTACAACTAGCAAGTCATTGGAGTAACTAAAACTATTAGTTATAGTTTCGAAAGTTTCTAACAAACAACTAATGCCCAAAAGTTACTTTACTATGCAACACCTGCCAACTATTTTGATTTTGAAACTTGCTCAGAAATATTTTCATTAAAAGTCCATTGTTGAGTGAAAACCTTTTAAAAGATAATGCCTTCTAAAACATAATATATTTATTGTTAGGAACCCGTTGACTTATGCAATTGAACATTGTTTGTAGAAATTCCTACAACAACTGTATCAACTACAGTTACCTTCTCTACCACAGATGGAAAAAGTAAGTGTTTTTCAATCAGGTTATTGTAAACATTCTTTAAAGACTGATCTACTTAAACATACTTGGCTGTAATTATTTTTGTCATACATAGTAGCTATACGAGTCCTACGCTAGATAGTTATTTTCCTATATCCATATTTTTCTCTGAGGGATTTATAGTTTGAGTTACCTTCATTCTTTTTTGATATTGACTATTCTTTTGTAAATCTTTTTTCACTGCAACAAAAATCCATGCAGCATTTATTACAACAATACTAATATTAGATGTAACAAAATATAACAATGATTTTCCACTTTTGTTGTTAATAAGCACAGTGTAATAGCTGCTATTCACAGTTATTTTCAAGTTCAACTTCATAAAATAATTTATTTTACTCGTGTATACACATCCCAAATTTTATTTGACTGTCGTTTGCATGTTTAGTTTAGAAAAGGTATAATGGATAAAAATCCACGTCACTTTGGAATTGTCCTTGAACCACTAGTTCGGCAGACAGATGGTTTATTCAGCTTGCTATGCATTTAGCTTGGCATATTATAGAATAATTGTACACTAATCTATCACACCTGACAATCGTTAAGAATAATTGATCACAATAGGGCACTTCAAGTTTTATATAGCTCACTTAATAATAAGATTTGTCGACAGATGATGCAATCCATTCTTAATGTTGGCTTCTGGGAACAAACACGGTTTTTATTACTGTGAGCATTTAAAATAGTTCAAATAACTCAAATTTATAGAGAAGGAATTTTAGCCAAATCAAAGAACCTTTCCATGCAAAAACTTTGCATGACTTTTCAGTATTTGGTAGACGTTCAACGAGCATTCAGTAGCCTTACAATAACCAAATCTTTAAAAACCATGACTATGCTTGGTAGGTAACTCTGGTTGGTGTGGGTATGTTGAATCCCACACCAACCAGAGTTATAACCCACACCAAGTTATAATTGTATAACTTATTATAAAATTAACAGCTATCACTGTGTAAACATATCATAAAAATAACCACTAAAGCAACAGTCATTATTTTTAGTTCCAAACCACTAGTTAATGAATATACGCATGGCTTGTAAAAAATCTATTTCCCTAAGTAACCTTTGTGTTGCTCTTTAAAACTGGTACAGCAGCTTTGCAAAAATACTCGCCAATCAAAATTTTAATGAGAAACTAGTTTTTTACTGTAAGATTAACAGAGAACAATGAGTTTTACTACAAAAAATTATATACAAAATGATTCATGGGTTTGTTTAGCTTTTCTAGTTTAATCACTTTGAGAGTCATATAAGTAACAGGAAATACAAATCTGACATATATCCATTATTTAGTGGAGGCCTAAAATCTGTACTGATGTATTTCAGACAAACTAAATGCGTCTTTTCTGAGCACGAATTCGTCTTCAATTGAATTCAATTCAACATCTTCAATAGAAAACACAAGCCTGCCTAATGATTGGACAATGGAGATTGATAAAAACTCCTCTTTTATTCCTAAAAAAGGTATGATCATCTTGCTCTGTAGCATGTTTTTTTTTGGATAATAACAATTCATTTTAAACTAAACCTTAAAGGTTATCAATAATTTTTAAATAGAATCTCTGAGAGGTGTCAAGGTCAGAAATCATGAGCTACTTATGCATGGGAACCGCTATAAAATTACTTCCCTTTATATAGAAGAGAATAACCTTGGCTTTCAAAACTAGCCTCATTCAGTTGTGCCAGGCAGAAAAAGTTAGTATTTTATACACACCGACATGTATATTATTATATTTATTCATGTATACACATGTATACAAATGTATGCATGTATGTATGTATGTATGTATGTATGTATGTATGTATGTATGTATGTATGTATGTATGTATGTATGTATGTATGTATGTATGTATGTATGTATGTATGTATGTATGTATGTATGTATGTATGTATGTATGTATGTATGTATGTATGTATGTATGTATGTATGTATGTATGTATGTATGTATGTACGTACGTATGTATGTATGTATGTACATATGTACATATGTTCATATGGATATATGTACATATGGATATATGTATGTATGGATATATGTACATATGAATATATGTATGTATAGATATATGGATGTATGGATATATGTATGTATGGATATATGTATGTATGGATATATGTATGTATGGATATATGTATGAATGGATATGTGTATGTATGGCTATATGTATGTATGGATATATGTTGTATGGGTATATGCATGTATGGATATATGTATGTACATATGTATGTATGGATTTATGTACGTATGTACGTATGTACAAATGTACATATGTACATTTATTTATGCATGTGTTTATGTATGTATGTACGTGTATTTATGTATGTATTTACGTATGTATCTGTTTATATATTTATGTATGTATTTATGTATGTATTTATGTATGTATGTATATGTTTATTTGTGCATTTATTTATGTACATACATTTGTGCGTGTACATGTATTTATGTATGTGCATGTATGTGTTTAAATTTTAACTGGTACACAAATTTAGCTTGTCTAAGCAATTATGCGCCTAAGACATCAACATGTGCACCAAAAGCATTTAGTTAGCCACCATATTTTACAAAAACTAAACTTTGTAAAGCTTTTTGCAAAAACAAATTGCTTTACAAATCAAAGGGTTAAGAGAACAGATCATAAATTCAATTTTTTTACGAATGCGCAATTGTTATTTTTGATACCCATAAAATATTAAACACAGTTTCTCTCATTCTTAAATTGAATATAGTTTTTCACAGTACTTTGAAAATTATAAAACACAAAACAATCGTTTAGGTAAATTTATCTAACTCGTATGAGCAGTATGTAGACAAAACTTTGTATGAGTGAGTATAGTTTGAATTGAATCAATGTTTATGTACAGTTGAGGATGCATACAAATTTTATCACTTTGAATTTCTAGAATTAGCCCAAAGGAAGAAGATAAATTTAGCATCTGCAGTTCCTTTCATTGTTGGTGGACTAATTCTCCTCATAGCTATTCTCACAGGAATTATGTTCAGGGTGACACACAAACGTGATAGAGGTACGCAGTCATCAGCTTAATATCTTTTATAGACCAGTAAAAATATTTTCTGGTTGCCCTTCCATGTAGCTGGAAAAAAATATTGCTCCTGCTCAACTCTCAAAATTGAAACTAAAGTGTCTGTTTAAATCGATTATAACAATATATTATCTTTTTCTTCTGTTTGGCTATTTTGTATGAAACTGAAAATGATGAAAAGATTTTTGATTAGTCTTTTAAATTTAATTTTGAAGAGCCAAAGGTTTGTTGAGAACCTATTTTAACTCAACTAAAAAAAACTACACATATTAATCTATAAATTAATTAAAGAAAATAAATTATGGAGTCCAGAACTAATATTTTAAAATATAATACTTTTGACCAGTCTTGCTTAACTTGCAGAAATGTTTCACCAGTCTATTGACTTGATATAAGAACTTGGATAAGATCTTATATCAAGTCAAGACTTGATATAAGATCTTATCCAAGTTCTTATATCAAGTCTTGACTTGATATAAGAACTTGGGAAGTCATAGATAACTGGATGTAACTTAACTATTCAAAGAAGCCGAGTAAAACTGTGTAATTATTAAGTTACAATCAACCAATAAAAGTAACCCACCTGAACATCTATGGAAATTTTGAAAAATCATAATAATGACAATTTAAATTAACCTTGTCTAATATTATTAGCTTGTTTAAGATAAATTTGGTATAAATCTCATTTATCAGAAAAACTGTTTATGATTATTAATCTAAGTGCATATTTAAGAATTTAATATAATAATCCTAATATGCTTTCATTACGAATAATTTGCGCTTTTATTTTCACATTTGCAAAAATTAAATACAAACAAACTTCACTTTTCTTTATAACATGTTTGACAACTGTGAATTTTTACAGCTTTTTCCCAGAAGAAAAAACAAGAAAAAGGTCGTGTTCATCGGACAAAAAAAGAGGCAATTCTTAAAAGACAGCCCTCTATTGCAAATCGGAGTATTAATACGGTTCCTTCTAGCTCTCATTTTTCAGGTATGCAATACCTAATCTTTTGCAACTGAAAAGCTATGCCGTGTTACAGAAATTATAGTTTAGCTCTAACAGTGGATTGAACAATGGTAAGCCCGCTTACACTCTGACTTCAGTCAACATGGCTTTGCGGTCTTTTTTTCAATTATTTTTGATTTTTATATGTGAACATATATCAATATATCTATCATTTAAATGCTGAGGCATGTGTAGGAGCCACCAATCTATTATTGTGGTAGTCCTCTATTGATGGAATAACTGGTGTGAGCAATGAAAGTAATTTTTCGGCTAAGATTAGCTCTGTGCTACTTATCACCTTTTGAAAATCTTTTACCAAGCAGTTCGCTCAATCTACATAAAAATACTTTAACACGCAGTCCTCTTTCATGTACATGCAAATACTTAAACTCCCACTTTTTTCATCTATGCAAAAATGCAAATTAATGCTTTGTCAAAATTTGGAGACCCTAATGTTTAGCTTTTAAGAATATTAAACATAAATTTCCATTTTTTATTTTAGTTTTGGACATGTTTTGCTGTTCAAATCTTGTTAACCTCTCTATGATTTTAATACTACACGTAAATATTTTTACATCATGTCCATATACTTATATAATAACTGCAAAAAAATAAGAGCAGTTGATGTTTAGAAATTCATGTGTAAATTTTGTAAACTCACTTAAATATAATATTGCATGGGAAATAAAGAGAGAAAACAAGAAATAACGCAAGCTATTTTGATACGCAATTCCAAAGTGTTATAGTGATATCAAAGACCAAGACTGGTAAGGTGGAAAGGTATCTTCCAATATAATAGAAGTAACAATGGATGAGTTTTTATGGTAGACAGAATTGAGCTGCTATCAAACTATTTGTGTAAAGAGATCATATTTGATACAAATCTTTGAAAATAGGACTACAGGTACACACAGAGATAAAATGCAATGGCAAACATATAGAACGCAGTTTTGGAGTAGTGAATAGACTTAGAAATTCTCAAACAGTGAAAACAATGAGGAAGATAATACTTGATTGGTACTTGACAATGGTTGAACTCTTTTCCTAGACAAATATTAACAGTTACAAAATGCAATAAGTTTAAGTTAATACGGTTTTTGATAATACAGGTTTTAGAACCTGTTTTATAGTTGCATAAGTACTAGTAAACTAAGCGTTAATTTAAAAAAAAATTTTGGAAATCTATTTTTGATTTTAATTGATCGTTAGCAATTTTTATAAAAGGAAAATATTCTGTGAACATAATTTCTCTCACACAATCAATTCAAATTCAGTTTGTTGTTTGAGTTTGGTTCAAAGATTTAAACTTGGTAATATCCACTCAACCAATATTTTGTTAAATTCTTTTAAGAGATGCACAGAAAAAATTTGAAGAAACCTTATACTAACCTGTACTTTTATAAACGTATAACCATTGATTCTTATTCTTGTACAAATACAGTGAATTTGTCAATACAACTATAACTTTTTAAAAGTAAACATTTTCAGCCGAAGGTTTTTGTGAATGATTTAGAATAAATCTAAAATCAGAGTCGTTCATAAAAGCTCTAAAAAAATTGTACATAGTTTCAACTAATTGAATAAGCTTTGAGCTTTTTTTATAAACAATCATTTTATACCACTTTAACAGCTTTTAGGAACAGAATACAAAAAACTATGGAAGCTATAATTTCAGTAAAACAATTTCGAATTTTGTGTTTGCCGTTTTGTCAGTGATTAATTATTTTCTATTTTCCGGCAGTTCAAAAGACTTTTTAAACTTTTTTGAAGTAAAACTTAAATGATCAGTAAAGATAAATTGAGTTTAATTCTTATTGACCTGGCCTGTATTCAACAATGTGTGTCAGTATACATTGGCGATTTGTCAAACCACAGAATATTTTGGAATTTTTAGTATTTTTGTCTTAACATGCTTTTCATCAAATGATATTTAACAAAATACTGAAAGAAAAATCGAAAAGGCACAGAAAATTTCTCTAAATGCAAAAAAATAGACTGTTTCCCATTTCTTTACGTTAAACTATAAACATTTTACAAAATTTCCAAAGTCCTCAATGTTTGCAGTATCATCATATCTATCAATCACATGCTCATCATCATTTTCTGATTCAAAAGAACTTGTAGAATTAAAGTTAGTATCAAATCATTATTGTGATTTACATCACAATCATCTACCTGCGACAACCAATCAGCCATATTAATTTTCTTCAATATCATCTTAGTACGATTGTTACAATAACAAAATATGTCAATGAAGATATTCAAAAACGATAAAAGTGGACGATAAACTTTTAGTCAACTTCTCTGTGCAAACCTAATGAGATTTTTTATGCTGATACTGAGAAAAGGCATAGTTGTAAACAGAGCTACGTAGATAATGCTTTACTCGTTATCCAGATTGTCATATGCTACACAAAGCGGGATTACAAGCTGTCAAGGTTCAGAGGGTTACATAATCAATTTACGCAATCATCTTGATATTTATAACAGAAAATCTTTGATGACTAATAACATGAGGTTTAACTCAATTGTCTCATTCTTAGGTGTGAAGCAGCATTTTGTAAAGAATGAGCCATTAATTTTGACCACATCAAAATCAAATTCATCGACACCAGCGCAAGCAATAGTTGTAACTCAAACAAGCCCTTCAGTCAACTCAAACAAAAGAAGAAGAAAACGTTCCAGACACTAAACCATTGGCATTACTTTACCTATTTGTTAATATGCTAGTTTAGATCCACTTTTTTAAATGTATTTGTTTGACATAGTTATTTATTTTCATCAGTACTACTTGTATAATCAAGTACGACTTTTGTGAATCAATTAACCAACTAGATACTGGGCAATCAATTACCGCGGGTTTTAATATTTGCAATGCTAATTAAAGAAGACCTTCTAACTACATACAATTGTGGTATGGGAGGTTTGGATTGACCATTATTTATTAGATATTAGTTTTTGTTGTAAGTCCTACTGCATATTTCTCTAAATAAATAAATATGATACTTATCTGACTTATACCAAAAACTTTACTTGCAAAATAACACAAAATGTAAGCTCGTTATATTGACACGCACTTTGCTACTAAGGTCTAAAACAGCATTTTAGAATATTTTACTATTGCGTTCAGAGGTTGCTCAAATATTACTTTATAAATTATATTACGTTTTACCGTAGAAAGAATTAGGTGACTTTAAAAAGTTTATCTGTAGTTTGAGCAAGCTACAACAACTGTCAAGTAGTTCTTTGGTTTGTTCAAGATGTAGAATTTAAATGTTCAGTTTGGTAATAATCGGTTCAAAGGATTTTAGAAAGAACAACAACCATTTCATACCTCACAAAATATAGTTCATTATAACTTGTTGTAACGATTAAAGCATGTGCGTAGTTAATACTCCAAACATAAGTAAGGCAGATTTGCTGAAACAAATACTAATTTATCATAAAATACACAACTTTGATGACCCAAATTTTTATTGAATCACCAACAATTGTGCATAAACAAAGTTGGTTTAACTATTACCCTTCCTGATAAATAATTATTCATTTTAAATTTTGATTTTGGTGGTAGCGGGGTTATCCAGCAAATTATAATAAACAAACTTAATTAATTTGATGTCAATTATTTTCTAACCTAAACAAAATAAAATTACCAAGACCGTACTACTTTTTAGTTTTACCTGTCACATGTGATGTGCTTGATTGTAATTGCAGTATGTTGAAACTCTTTATTAGAATAGTTTCTCAAGAGTTAAAATAAGTTTGGAAAGCTGATGGTAAATTAACAATAGAAAATTTAGTTAAATCTGCAATGTCTGTACAATGCATATAACATAGCTTTGTGCTTTGATAGTATCTGAACATAAGCAACAAAAGTTATGTTTCATCTCACTCATAACACAACTAAATTTTATTTCCATTTTGGTTAAACACCTCTGAATGACTGATTTTTAATTCAACTGTTTTGTAAACAGTCCCTAACAGTTCAGAATTGTTTCAAATTTTACATTTTAGTTAAACCACTTAATATTATAACTTGAAATCTTTGTAAAATTGTATGGACAAAAAGTCGCCTAATGAAAAAGCAGTTAATTACATAATCATTACCCATCTGAGTAGATAGTTAGTTAGATAGTAGAATAGATAGTCCGAGAGAATTATGCATAATCCAATGAGCTATTTTTATAGACCATTATGAAGTTGTGTCAAGTGAAACAACGTATTAAGTTACGATACCATAAAGCAAAAATGGTGAAAATGTGTGCATCAGCTGTGAATAGTGAGAGAGGTTTCATCAATCCAATAGGGAATATACTTTTTGTTATAATTTCAATGATAATTTTCCAGCTTATTTGGCCGATATCATGTTATTCTATTGCTAATACAATTTTGTCAATTATTGTTATAAATTGAAGGCAGCATCTGCTGAGTTCCTCAGTGCTCAGGTTTTTTGACAGTCTCCAAGCTAAGCTAAAATATCTTAGGTTTTTAGATTTTCCATACTTGGTGAACATGGACGATTTCCCACTGTTGAATTTTTCCTTTTGTTGCCTAAACCTGTATGCCATTGTTGTTGTGCTGTTGTTGTTGCTCTAATCATACTTATTAAGACTCTAACAACTATTACAAGAATCAGTGGTACTGTTTTCAGCTCTGAAACAATTGTTTAGTTCATAAGGAATGCAACTGGTATTTGTTCGTGTTAATTGAATTGCATCGTTTTAGTTTTTTTACTTACCACAGAACCAAATTGCCATGATTTGATCTAACCGAATTCACCAAAAGTTTGTAGCATGCTTGCTCTAGTAATAATGAAGTAAGGCAAAAAAACACTCTAGTTATGCAGCTCCTATCTTTGATTTTAGATGTTTGCGAACACTTATCAGTAATATGCTTGTTTTCTGATTGTCAGATGAAATATCATATATACTTAAGTTTATCACGCATCAAACTCTGGCAGAAATGCTGTAGGTTCTAACAAAATAACATACCATATTTCCTCCTGCTTGTTTGATCATGAAGTTTACTGTCCTAGTTTTCCTTTCTGACTCATGACTTTAGTTGGTTGCACTAGTCATCAGCATTTAACTATTTTAAACATTGCATAGCCTCCTATATAAACCGGTGTATAGATACACAAAATACATCTACAGACCTTTATGATCGTGTATAAAATATTTACTCCTTTCTGATCCAGTTTTGTTTAACCTTTTGGTTCAGAGTTATTTCTGACTTGTTTATTGTATTATTACTTTTAACCAATCAGATGCAGCTGAAAAGCTTTAGGTCTAACATTTGAGGAACGTGTTTATTGATTTTCCTTTTGGAAAAGCCATTTTTTATCCATCCTTTCTCCAAAACAACCATGAGCAATATGTTTAATGCGCATATTTCTAACTGCGTGTTCATAGCCAGTAACATTAACACTTTAGGTCGACTTTTGTTCACCAATGTTTACTAAGGAATTATGCTGAGGCCTATGATTATTTACATAATTCTTCTGGAGTGCTTTTTAAATCTCCTATTTTCAATCAATTGCCTGTGGTAAACCGGTGTGTTCTAATTGTTTCCCTGTCCATGTTTTAAACAAAACCAACCAAAGCAGCTTTGCTTATGTAGTTTTACTAAGCTGTTCAAAGCAGCTAAACATGGCTCAAAAAGTGAGCAGAATGTAATTCGTAATTAACTAGTTTCTTTGGGCTTTGTTGGAGGAAAATAAAAAAATGGAAGATAGCTCAGATTAAACCGCGCTAAATAGTTTGAAAATATGGTAAGCAAAACACCCAAAAAGTCAGGTTAAAAGCACGATGTGCTTCTGGATGTTCTTTTAGAGTAAAACAGTAGCAAATGTTGAACCATTAAATGAACCTGAAAATTGAGACACCGGCAGATAAACGGCTATCCATGAGGTTAAAAGACCACAAAAGAGAACTAATCAATCCAGTAAAATCTGAAATATGAATAATTAGCAAAATCCTGGTCACAAATATCAACAACAAAGTGAAAAGAAGAATAATGTAAAATTGTGTATGGATGGTTTAGAGCGGTGATGTATTGAATTGGTTTAGAGAAATAAAGGAAAAACAACAGCAAGCATTCATTAATTTAGACGTTTGGGAATTTTACCTTTCAATAACAGAGGCTTTATTAAAAAAACCTTAGACTTAACAAGCGACATAATAGAAATCACAAAAGACAAAAAGACAATCTTAGCACAGGTAATAAAGTTGCTTATATTCTACAATGACATGGCTTGTTCAGAAAAGGACTCTAATAAATTGTTTTTGTGACTCTTGGTAGCTATGATGGAGCGAAAACCTGTGAATTAGTAGAAAATTACCTACCGACTCAAATACCAAAAAAATTGATTTACAGTATTGAATTTTACTTAGATGACCGATATACGGTTAACAACGGGAAACCTAAAGACATAGAAAGAACAAAGAAGCTGATATGCAGTAACTTTAATAAAAACAAAAAACTTAAAAATTACTATTGACAAAGACAAACACTCAGTAAACTTTACAAATTTAACTTCAAATCTGAAAGCTGGAAGTTTCACCCCATTACAATAGCCAAGTAATACAACACTATATTTTCACAAACAAAGCAACCATCCTCCTTCGATGTTGAAAAATTTACAAAACAATATCAACCAACGATTAAACGGACTTTCATCAAATGAGCTACAATTTAACAGCACAGTGCAACCATACAAAGAAGCACTCCACAAGAGTGAATACAACAGCAAACTACCATATGAAATTAAAAAATCTAAAAATACGTACCAGACAAAGAAAGATCACATGGGACAACTCCCCGTTCAACGCCAATCTTGCAACCATTTTGGCCATAAAATTCTTCGACATAGTTACGACATGCTACCTAAAAAAACACCCACTCCAAGCGATATTTAATAGACCAGTTCTAAAATTGGGCTACTCAGTAATGCCAAGTATACAGGCAATCATTGATGCAATCAACAAAAAAATCTATAAAACCATTAAACAATTAAGAGAGGACAACGAGAAAAGTTGCAAATGCAAACAAAAGAACAATGCCTTTGGAAGGAAAATTCCAAGCTAATAATGTGATACACCATGCAACAGTGATTAACCATACAGACAACCACATATCACCCTACATAGGGCTTTGCTTCACAGAATTCAAAACCAGATATTGCAATCATAAAGCCAATTTAACCACAAAAACGAACAACACCACGCAGAACTGACTGAGCACATTCAGAAGTTGAAATATAGCAAATCAACATAACATGAAAACATTAGTTCAAGCACAGTCATATACCAACAAAACGATGCAAACTATGTTTACTAGAAAAATACTCTACAATAAGCAAATAAAACTTGAGCACATTGAACAAAAGAAATTACTTGTCTTCTAATATCAGACATGCTAGGAGTTATCTTCTCGGTTACACTTAACACTACTGCAGTGGTGTGCATAAACTTGGAATCACCAGTTAAATCTTCAAATATGTATGTTTATATGCTGTTGTCTAAAAAACTCTTTGGAGTTATTAGTGCCTCAACCCCATCAATATATATATCATTTGAAAGGGAAAATTCTGAAGAACAAGATGATGCCAAATATTCAAAAATATTCTCAGATTTTTATCGCTGGGTGTGGATCTACCGAAAGGCAGACTTATTGCAGGCTATGAATGTTGTTAGTGAAAATTGATAAAATAGGATACAAACAAACTCTTTTATACAAATTGGTGGCCCTGAAAAGGGCCGTTGGGTTATTGTTGGTCTTTAGAAGGACTGGTAAGGTGTCTTGAGCTGAGCATTAGTATTTTGTTGGCCAGCCCTTGTTCTTGATCACCATCTGACACCGTCGAGGCATGCTGTTTACCAACTTTCTGAGCTCTTCAGGAGTGATGATGTGATGCCAAGCATGAATTATCTTCTCTATGAGCTCCCGTTTTGTCTTTGGTTTATCTTTGCTGACTATCACACCAATACGCTGCTAAAGATTTTCAATGGGATTCAGGTCAGGGCTTTGTGCTGGACAGTCTATTACCCTCACATTACTTCTGGTCATCCACTCCTTGACTCTCTTGGCATGGTGGCAGGGTGCATTGTCATCCTGGTAGTACCAGGGTTGGTCGTGGCTGGTGAACAGGCTCCGAGCACTTGGAAGCATGACATCTTCGATGGTCTTGATGTATTTGTCTCCATTCATCATGCCTTCACAAATGGAGAGGCTTCCCACACCAAAAGCTGTCATGCAACCCCATACCATGACTCCAGTAGGGTGCTTGATGGTTGGTAGCGTACAAGCCGGGATGTACTCCTCTCCAGGTTGTCTCCTCACATAACAATTTTCATTGTTTGAAAGCACATCTTCTGCTGATCAGATTGATATATAATATCTGGCATGGCATCATAATTGGCGGGAAAATAGAAAGCAAATGGAAGATCCATTCGATATAGAGTGAACAAAACAATGTGATTCCAAGTTTATGCACACCACTGTAATTGACACGATCAAAACATCGAACCCACTTCTAGCATTTTGGTACAGCTTTTCATTTTAGGGAAAATTATAGATCCTATTGGAAAACCACTGTTTCCTGTTACGATAAAATTTAGTCAGCTAGCTGAAAACATAGAAACCCAAACTGATGTTGTTATCCATCTACATGTAGTACTGTTTAATAGTATATCCAACTACTATTAGACGGTACTATACATGTCCTACTATATCCAATTCTACCATCTAACTAAACCTTTCTAGTATCCATGAATGTATATAGGCCTACTCCTGAGTCCTGACCATAGGGCTCATTAGCTATAGTTTGAGAGTATGTATATACTCTGGACCACAGGGCTTGTTAGCTATAGTTAGGCTATAGTTGCGGTGTAATATACTTTTAATTTTGTTACAGAGATAGAATAATAAATTTTGTTGCCTCTTCACACATCATTTCCACTTTTTTTTATTCCCACAACCCTAAACTTCGGAGTCTTTGGTGGCTTGCAGGGAAGATGCATTAGTTTATAATCATTGTCAACAAAACACATAGTATATACGTAACAATGATAGCACAAGGAATCAGCGAGTCAAACCGGATACTCACTCAATCAGAAACAGCGGTTTTCCAATAGGATCTATAATTTTCCTCATTTTAGTCCCACCACGCCTGAGAATGCATCACACAAAACAAATTTGTTGTGCACTCACCAAATGTTCACTTTCTTTTTAATATTATTTCTAGTTTATGTATATATGGATATCTACTATATAAACGACAATCGTTGTCTGTCTGTCCGCCTTATAGAGCGGTCTTTCCTTTTATCGTCGTACGAATTTCGGTCGTTCGAACCGAACTGAATTAATATGTGTAGTAACGGTAAATAAATTATAGAGCGGTCTTTCTTTTTCCATTCGGTCGAACGAAGCCAACCGAATTAATATGAGTACTAATTATCGTTATTTCGTAATATGGACTATTAGCCGCTACTTTTATCTGACGAATTGAGCCAAACGGCTTATATAAAGGTGTGGCGATTCTGTTGTTTTTCTTTCACCGCTCGAGCGCATTAACCGAAATCCCCGGTTAGCACGCTTTTTAAACGGCAAACTTTCTGCCGTGCTCAAAAAAACCTTTCCTGAGTTCTGGGGCCTATACAAAGGTGTCTATACAGCTATACAAATGTACTATTCATTAAATAAAATAAATTAACGAGTAGTTATTTACATGCAATTAATATTTACTGCCAACGTGTACCGAGAAGGTCACGTAAATGTTTGTTTCTTT
The DNA here is from genome assembly GCF_963576615.1 of Watersipora subatra. Taxonomy (NCBI): domain Eukaryota; kingdom Metazoa; phylum Bryozoa; class Gymnolaemata; order Cheilostomatida; family Watersiporidae; genus Watersipora; species Watersipora subatra. The sequence continues at coordinate 623,852 of NC_088713.1, forward strand.
GAGCCACTGGAAAAACGCGTTTCTCACCTACTAAATTTCCACATCAAAAAGGTAAGTGTTTCTTATACGATGTTGTATTGTCTATGAATTGCCACATCTCCACTACTTAATAATGTTGGATTTGCCGCTGTTCGTGATAGTGGGTCATGTTCATTTTCTTCAGCAGCCGAGTTACTAATTTTTTCCAGCTACGAGTAGGCCTACTGTAACTTACTATTACAGAACTTTCACGAGTACTCCGAAAGTTGCGATACGCTATTGTGAAAAGAAAGAGAGCAGCTGCTATCGACTTACTGTCACCCTGCATCAGCCATGATCAGCTATACGTCGCCTGCTCAAGAGTAGGCACACGCCGAAAACTGTTTCTTCATATGCCCGACAGAAAAACCAAAAATGTTGTCTATCCGCATGTGTTGCGTTGAACTAAGGGAGAGAGAGAGAATGGGAGAGAGAGAGAAAGGGAGAGAGAGAGAAAGGGAGAGAGAGAGAAAGGGAGAGAGAGAGAAAGGGAGAGAGAGAGAGAGAGAGAGAGAGAGAGAGAAGAGAGAGAGAGAGAGAGAGAGAGAAAGAGAGAGAGGAAGAGCGAGGAGGAGATGGGGGAGAGAGAGAGAAGGAGAGAAGAGGAGAGAGAGGGAGAGCGAGGAGAAGAGAGGGGGGGAGAGAGAAGGAGAGGGGGAAGAGGGAGGGAGAAAAAGGGAGAGAAAGAGGGAAGGAGAGAGAAAGAGGGGAAAGAGAGGGAGAGAAGGAGAGAGAGAGGGAGAACGAGGAGGAGAGGGGGGAGAGAGAGAGGGAGAGGGGGAAGAGGGAGGGAGAGAGAGGGGAGAGACGGAGAGAGGGAAAGAGGAGAAAGAGGAAGGGAGAGAGAGAGGGAAGGAGGGAGAGAAGGAGGGAGAGAAGGGGAGAGTGAGGAGGAGAGGGGGGAGAGGGGGGAGAGAGGGAGAGGGGAAGAGGGAGGGAGAGATAGAGAGAGGGGAGAGAGGGGGAGATACGGAGAGAGGGAGAGAAGAAGAGAGAGAGGGAGAGCGAGGAGGAAAGGGGGGGGGAGAGAGAGGGAAAGAAAGAGAGAGAAGAGGGAGGGAGAGAGAGGAGGGAGAGAGGGAAAGACGGAGAGAGGTGAAAGAGGGAGAGAAGGAGAGAGAGAGGGAGAGCGAGGAGGAGAGAGGGAGACAAAGAGGGAAAAGAGGGAGGGAGAGAGAGAGGGGAGAGAGGGAGAGGGGAGAGACGGAGAGAGGGAGAGAGGGAGAGAGAGAGGGAGAGCGAGGAGGAGAGAGGGAGACAAAGAGGGAAAAGAGGGAGGGAGAGAGAGAGGGGAGAGAGGGAGAGGGGAGAGACGGAGAGAGGGAGAGAGGGAGAGAGAGGAAAGGGCTAGAGAGGGAGAGATGGAGAGAGGGAGATGTAACTGCATATTTGGAGTTGTTTTACTGTATGAAAGCCAACTCTCAATAAACCTTATGCTGCCCGTGAATCTGCTCCTGTAGACGGGTAATGCAGCTAGTGTATATATAAATTCATGAATTTCAGTACACATGTACATTTATATGCATACTGTAATTCAAATAGTCATTGGGGCATTGGGCGCAATAAAATATTGTGCACATTAAATGTGGCTTGTCTGCATACCGGCATCAATCAACTAAGAAAAGTGAGCTGTTGGGAACAGCTGCGATATTAAGGCGATTGCTCAAACTACCGAGTCTTTGGTAGGAGGTCAGAGTTAAAGCAGAAATTACCACCCATATGGGTTAAGCGGAGTGACAGAAAAGTCTCTTATATTAACTCCTAACCTAAATGAGCATTATTCAAAATAAAAGCCCGATGTTATATTTATAATAGTGTGCGGATTGATAATTTGACAATATTTATTTGTTAAATGATTTGCAGATACAATACAATCTCTTTCTTAATATCTGCCATTGTTAGTTGGCTTGTTTAAGCCTGTTCCAGCTTCTACATTTCAGTAATTTTTATGCTTAATTAGCAGTATGAGATATAAAAAATATCTCAAAATTGATAACGAGACCATTGTATAACATAAATTGAAAGCTTGAAACATGCGTGTACATTCAAAGTGGCGCATAAAAGTGCTTATGAATTTGTTAAATACCAAAAAAGTTGGTCTTGAAAATTAAAAGAAGCTCCCTCTTTTACATTTACATTTTTACTATTCTTGGTTGAGTTATAAAAATGAATCATTACATAGTGTAACATTTTTTGTGATTACTTTTGAATATATTTGCTTTAATCACATAACTATCGATTAATTTTGTATGAAGCTAAAAAACTTTAAGCTACATAAAGAATCCTAAAATTAGAAAATATAATTGGGGTTAGCTATGAATCCAATGAACACTAACCGATTGAACCTAACAAAAATATCGAAAAGAAAAGCAGTAATTTCTTGCCGCTCAGAATCTCCAGATTAACTCTGATGTTCACAACTACCAAAACTCATGTGTTTGCTTTGGTCGTTATTAATTTTAAACTAGAAAAAAAAATAGTTTACTCACCTCGGATACCCCGTATGTGTGGTAAATTCTGCTCTAACTCGGGTCTCCTACCAGAGACCTGGGAGTTTGAGCACTCGCCTCAAGATCTTAGCTGTTCCCAATAGCGTACTTTTCTGCAACTCACCTAAGTTGATTGTTGTTGGTATTTGGGTAAACCACATTTTATGCGCCGGTGTTATTGCGCCCAGTGCCCCAATGACTACTGGGGTTACAGTTGTTCTTACATTGTACATTCCAGCATTTTTCAATTTCTTCTCCAAGAGGAAGATATTTCTCTACCTTTTCTTTTTCTTTGCTGGCTATATTGTAGTCATTGGGTACTTCTATATCTATTATAGTAGCTCTCTTGTTCTCCTTGTCTACCACCACTATATCTGGTTGGTTTGCTATGACATGCTTGTCAGTTCGGATGTAGAAGTCCCAGAGGATTTTAGCGTGGTCATTTTCATTGACCTTACCAGGAGCTTCCCACCAGTGTTGTGGTTTATTAAGGCCATACTCATCATATAGACTTCTATACACATAACCTGTGACATGATTATGCCGCTCAGTGTGTGCATTTAAACTGGTATATATATATATATATATATATATATATATATATATTAACTAAAAGCAAGTGCAAAAGCATATAAAAAGAGAACTCTACACTAAAAACCTAAAAGATTATTAGTGGAGTATGAAATATTTGAAAAATTGTTTCGAAAAAAGTGAACTTTTAGTATTTGCGTTACAAATTTGTTTCGTGCGGAGCACTCATCAGACGCGATTGTACTAAAATGAAAAGCTTTACCGAATGTGCCAAAATATCAGAAATTGGCTCGCTGTGGTAATCATGTAATTCAGTGCTAAGTGTAACCGAGAAGGTAACTCCTAGCATGTCTGCAATTAGAAGTCAATTCATTTCTTTTATTTAATGTGTCTAAGTGTTGTTTGCATATTATGAAGTATTTTTCAAGTAAACATAATTTGCACCGTTTTGTTTTGTTGGTGTATGGTTCTGCTTGAGCTAGTATTTTCCATGTTATGTTGTATGTTGAGTTGCTTTCTTTTAACTTCCAAATGTGCTTGCTCAATTCTGTGTGGTGTTGTTTCTTTTTGTGGTTAAACGAGGCTTTATGGTTACTGTATCTAGTTTTACATTCGGTTGAGCAAAGTCCTATGTAGGTTGCTACGTGGTTGTTTGTGTTGTTGCTTACTGTTGCTTGATATATCACATTTTTGGCTCTGCATTTTCCTTCCAAAGGGCAGTTGTTCTTTTGTCTGCAGTTGCAACTTTTTTCGTTGTCTTCTCTTTGTAGTGTACTGGTTTTATTAAGGGTTCTGTTGCTCCCATCAATGATTGTTTTCATGTTTGGCATTACTGAGTAGCTCAGTTTTAAGGTTTGTCTATTAAATATTGCTTGGAGTGGGTGTTTCTTTGGGAAGCATGTTGTAACTATGCTGAAGAATTGTGGACAATAATTCTTCAGCACAGTTACGACATGCTTCCCAAAGAAACACCCACTCCAAGCAATATTTAATAGACAAACCTTAAAACTGAGCTATTCAGTAATGCCAAACATGAAAACAATCATTGATGGGATCATTTCCGGTGGCACAGCCAAAGATCTACCTCCTCCTTTATTCTAGATATCCTTATGCTCCTCTCAGAGAGTTACAGGTATTTATTGCAGCCGTTCTAGTATCTTTATCAAGTGATTGTGCTATAAAGACGACTGCCTCAAGCTATCTTAGCACAGAATTTTAATTATCTTAGATGCGAAGGTAGATTATATTTTTAAATGCCTACAGCTGTCTCAGTTTTTTTGTTTCTATGGATAATTAAACAATGGTTAAAATAAGTTCTTTTAAGCTGGAACATAGACTTGAGGAATTCGTTGGACTCTTCTAGCAAGTTAGCCAAACATTGTCTATTTTTTAAAAGCTCAGAGCTGCACTTTATTATACTATTCGGTGCAAACGTGTTTTAAATTTATGTTGATCATACTACTGATGCAAAATACAAACTTACTGCTGTCACAAACTTGCTGCTGTACATATAGATAGCAGTATAGAAAAAAACAATATTATAAATACAGAGCACCCTCAAAGTTACAAGCCCTCTGTTTTTTGCTCTTATCTTTCAGAAATAAAGTTTTAGATTCCCCCATTCCGTAATATTTGTCATACAACATTTTTGTCATCAACAAACATGTTTGCTGAAATTCAAGTTTGTTGGTTGCTGTGCTGAATTTGTCGAAATAAAGAAGTTGCTGATATGCTCCTAGCAAAAATCAGGGCCACAACAGGCTTAGGAATTGTGCTCCTGAGTTTAAGAGTTGCAAAATATGTTTTCAGTCTTCTCAGCTCAACATTCTCCATGTTTACTAAATGCTTGAAATCACATAATTAAAATAATATTTATTCATAAACCTGTGAAAGTAAAACATCTATCGCATATTTCAGCATTTAACATAATATGTGCTTTAGGTTCAAACCCGTCCATATGTGTACAACTGTATATACTAAAGTGATTGTAGGCCAATGTAGTTGCCAGGATTTATATACTACTTTGTTACCAAGTTTACAGATGTACTGGCTGTGTATACAAATTTAATAATTTTGTTGTGCAGCTATTTTGTTGCATTAAACAATGACTATGGATTTCTTTATTTTGCTCTGTAACATCTATGGCTTACATTGCTAACTATGGAACACAATAATGATTTTTGGTGGGGGTTCACTGTACATATTTTAAGGGTTTCTCTCTAAGTTGTTTTCACACCTGGCGACTAAGTACAGAATAGCTTTGGCATGCATTTACAATTTTCAATATTTATTTAAGTAGTGAGAGAGCATGCATCGCCACACTTTTTTGTGGTGTCAACTAACTGGTACTTTAACCGATTGACTAAATATGTGTTATTCAAATAAAAAGAAACACATATAATGTACAAGTAGTCACATTTGGTCAAAACTTAAAGTCTGGTAGAATCAACTGGAGACAAGTTCTCCAAAAATATCAGCATAAACTTGAACCTGATTATAACCTAAAATGTTCACATACATGTAGTTAATATTAAAAGTTTACTAAAGTAAATCTTAAGAACAAAACTTGTTAACGTTGTTCGCTGATTCAGTATTTAAATTTGTAAACATTTGCTTAGAGACAGTGTGAAAGCTTTAATTTTGAATGTCACAGAAGACAGATCGGGCCCTACTTGACAGCTGAGAGTTCTCGTGACTGCTCTATCAAGCTTTTTGAAGCAATCTAAAGATATTCAGGCCTAGAATAAACATAAAGAATGCATAATCTTATAGTTTTCTCTCAATTCATCTGCTTTTTTGAAGTTTTCTGTTGTCTAAAAGCCTCTTTTTTCCGATAAATGTTGGCTAATTTTGTTTTAATTGTCAATTTAATTATGAAGTTGTCTATCACTGAACAGAAAGTTTACTAGTCGCTCAGCTGCTAATGCAAATTTCTTAGTAAAACAACATATTATAAGTATGTGGGGACACAGCAAAGTGTTCAATATTTGAAAAAAATTGAAAGCGTAAGATATTGGTGAAGGAAAGTGAAGAAATACAGTTTTATGGCTGACAAACTCATGGTCTCTTACATTCACTAGCAAATGAAGTTTATTTAGGATAAATAGCTCTCTGGTTTAACATCTTCAGTTTCTCACTGGGCCTTCTGCTGAAAAACTTGAAACGATGCTTCTTCTCCGCACCATTGCTACAATTCAAAGTGAAATCAAAACTATCTAATAGAAATAACATTACAAATAGAAGCCTAATTTTGAATATATCTCACGGTCAACATTTTTTCTCAAATATCTTTAAGTATACACATATATGTAAATGCAAGCTTCTATATAAAGAAATCTCTAAGTTAGTGTGTTGTCTATAGTTCAGTGGGTCCAGCTATAGCTATTAAAGTTTTGGCATGAAAAACTACCACCAAGCTAGATTTGAACTCATGAATATTGAACTGAATATTGGTAGTCCAATTATTTAACCAAGCATCTACCAAGGATCTCATCATTGAAGTTATTTTACTTTTTACTGTACACCCTTTTTAAAACTTCACTCGCTAAATGACCTACATGTACAATACAATTGGTACATTGCAGCTACGGTTTCGATTATAAAATACCCAGAGACATCTTTTACCTCTATAAACACGATACTTTTTTGTTCTCGCCATGCTACGCAAACTTTTTTGCCGCCATACCGCATCAACAAAACCCTTTCGAAAAATTTAAACTGGTGAAAATTGTACTGATTTTGATGAAATAATGACTTTTATTAATTTTTCTCATTTTGAAGTATTCTTATCATTACCAAATCATCTGTTTCATTGATTAAATATTTGCTATTAAGTTCAAATGTAAATTTATTTGCTCTCCTAATTTATTTCCCTGTTCAGAAGACTTTATTCAGCTCTACTACATTTTCCTTGATCCTTATTATAGCATATTAATTTATTAAGATCTTTTGGCACATTCCTTGCAGATGACAGTAATTAAATGTGAGCAAAATCTGTATGAAATAAATAAATTTTTGCTTTTTTATTTAAAAAATTTATTTTTTATTATAATTACTGTTTTTAATATGCAATTTTCTAATGCACAATTTGAATTTCAAATGTGTGACTATAACAACGCAATTCCATACTTCAATTTCCTGTTGTTCCAAAGAGAATTTTGTAAAAATTGCAAAGCTAAAAATTGCTCACATGGAAACTCTCGAGTGGAATGTACCTCTTAATTTTCTCTCTAATCAGTCTAAAAAAGTACCTTTGTGCGCTTCACTAATATAGTTAATATTTATTCCTTACGTTTATGTTTATACCTGTAATGAGAGGAACCATTACTATGGTATTAGAAATTTTGATAGATAAATTTTGCTGTTACTGTAAGTTTTTTCTATACACAAGCTGGTATTTATCAACACTAACTGCTATTATTAAAACAAAATTACTGACACTTTTTTTGTTAGTTGATGGTGAGCCTATTAGTATCAAATTATTGTTTTGTCGTAGTCACTGTAGCAAAACCGATTATTTAGCCTCTACTTCCTAGCTATTTCACATCCGAACACTTCGACAGTAATTTTAATTTTGTTTTTTTACTACAGTTTTTTACAATTTTTTACTCGGACAAAACACTTCACCCATAATATGAAGTTTAAAAGTTAGCATGGTAAATGCTGTACATGTTAAATCAAAAGAAGTATTTATGCAAAGACTGTTTTATGACTTGAGCCACACCGAGCATTAACATAGTTTACGATAAACAGAAAAACTTGCTAAGAACCATTCATGTTTAGCATATTTCAGTGTATTTTTGGCAATGAAACCACAATGGTTTAAAAATTTCAAACTTTATAATTCTAAAAAGTTTGTAAGTTGATCGCCACACCTATCTTAAACTTTGAAAAAGTTAGAAGAGTTTTAAATTATATCTTTGTCACACCGTCTCTGCCCTAAATGATTTGGAATTCCTGTCATTGATCGGTATCCAGCAAAAAGAACTCTGTAGAGTTGGTGCTTTTTGTGATCTACATCAATATAATATATCAGCAGTTTTAATACACATATATTGAAAATATATATATAACAGTTTCTGGTGGGAAGTTTGAGATAATTCTTTGTTAAAAGAAAAATACCATGAAACACAAAGATACATTGCAAATCTTCATAAACTGATTTATATAGGGGGTTCTTTTATGTAGTGGCTAAAATTTAATGCTCCAAACAGTGCCTAAGAGTAACACAATCAAGTTATTTATATCTTACAGTCATGGAGGACTTTCTTTATATTTTTATACTTTCAGGTTCTCATAAGTTATAAAGGTGTTGGGTATTTAACACAATTTAAAGGCCATTTTACATATTTTTTGTTTTTTTATTTATTTAAGGTTAATTCATTACAATAAACAATTTACACCTTGATGGCCAGTTTTCTGACATTGCATTCTGGGTGTACCAGACATTCCTATGAAAGCAATCCTAGTAGCCACATACATATAGCTCTTTTTACAACTGCTATATTTGGGCAATATCCTAAACCAATCAAAGTAACTCTTGCGCAAGGCGCTAGACAAAAAATTGCATTTTAATTTTTAGCAGCTTTCTAGTGTTTTTATTTTTTTTCATTTCAATACAAACTTACTGAAATGATGTGGCCAAAATATTGGTGGTATTTGTTGTTTCTCGGGCTTGTATGGATGATTATGATGCATACGCGACCTAACCGTAATCTTAACCATTATTGTAAAGATTACTTTGAGTATCATTGTGAGTTGATTGTGAACATGGGCTTATTGAATATAATGCTGCTGTAAAGATTTTTACAAGCTAATTAAATGCTAAATGCTGTATACTAGAAATTCCCCTGTCATACAACCCACGACCAAAGTTATAATGGAAAAAGAAAGGGTACTGCTGGTTGAGAAATGCAATATGCGCAGTCAAATGGCACTGCAGTGCAATAGGAAAACTGCAATGGTAGCTGAAATTGTAGCTGTAATGCACTAGGTGTTATTATGTACAACAAATGGCAATAATGAAAGAAAAAAAATTATATGTTTATATCTCTCCCTGCAATAAGATAAATGCAATATTAGAAGTAAAATGGCAAGCTACTGTGTAATATACATTCATATATATATATACATGTATATATATGTATATATATATATATATATATATATATATATATATATATATATATATATATATATATATATATATATAGATAGTAACCAATATTTAGGGGTTTTGATATTTATCTAGATTTCTGTATTTATATCTAAAAAATTATGCTGACATAAAAAATCTTAACAGATTTTAGCTGGTTATCATAGAAATAGATGTGTATCTGTAAAAATGTAGGCCTATTACTTAATTTTGCAGATATTAAAAACGGCTTGGCTGCACCTCAAAACTGTGCACAGCCGTAGCGCGATCAATGAATACTTCAGAATAGAAATAACAGTAACAAATTGCACACCATCGATCACCATACACTTTGATCTTGTAAATTCAAATGAATATTCTTATAACTAAATCTTATAAAATTGAATAATTATTTTTACAAATAAATGTTGTAATAATCTTATAAGAATCTTTAAAAAAATATCATCACCATTTCCTTTACTTTCCTTGCTTTGGATATCAGTTGGAATACCAAAGTATTCATTAAAAATGTCCAAAATGTTAGAGTCCAGTAGGAAAAAAAACGATTACATTTCAGTACTTCAACATTAATTACAGAAAACTTCGGCAATTGGACAATGTGATAGACTGGTGAAATGTGGATGCTTTTCATCGTGCAATGCGCATTACTTATTATTTTTCTCTCTGTCTCACCACTTTATCTGAGTTTCGTTGCCCAGTCTTAATTTTGATTAAAATGGGCTTGGCAAGTTTTTCATTTCGATTATGTCTATTCATGTACAATCCGATCAGATGAGTTAGTTTTAAGACATTGCAGTGACCTTTCAAAGACTTGGTAACATATTTAAATAGGTTTATATGTGTTTTGTATCATTATTATACTTAAACGACTTTACACAAAAATGATTAAATTTGTTGAAGAGATTTTGGTATAAGGGTTTGGTCATGGCCATTACCGGATAATTTTTCGAGAGTTGTGTGCACATATGCATCAATCATAAATCTCCCAAACAGTCGCTTTGCTCGTGTTTGGTCGGGGTAATACTATATATGCACTTAACTTAGAACAAGGCGTGGCTGTTTCTGCTACAACTACATACAACTATTGGAAAGTTGGTTCCAATAATTACAAACAATGAAAACTAAATGTTAAGGGTTGGTAAAAGTATTGAACTAACTAAGCAGTAACTACTTAAGCAGGTTATGAATTATTAATAGAAATATTATATATCAGTTCAAACTTTGCTAAAACTTCCTTTATACAGGTTTTTGGTAAGCTAAATTCATTTAAGTTAGAGTCAGCTTATATATTGAAGGCCTGTCTCAAAAGTACGAATTATTTAAGTGGTACACTGTAATGTCACATGTTTGCGGATCATAGCTACAAATAATACTAAAGTTATTGTAGGTAACTATAGTTACAAAGGTTAACATATTGTTAAATTGCTCCTTTTAATTATAAAAAATTATTTAACTTTTTATAAGTGATCACATTAAATTAGTACGATGGGTTTTCTATACAAATCTTTACGTCTATACAATATTTTTCCCTTAATATACCGCCATAGAAAGGAACTAAATCATATACATGTAATTGCATAGCAAATAATTTTTCATTGTAATTGTAACAAAAACAGGCTGCAATTATGTATTACTTCCTACTGTTTTTACATTAACATTTAAACCCTGTAACAGTTTCATTTTTTCTCCTAATTTATTTCTAGAAAATAATGTTTCTATGATATGAAATGTAAAATGTACAATTGCTTGAGACAGCTTCAAATGTTTACGAGCATTTTTTTCTTACTTCACTTTCTTTGAACAAAAAACACTTTTCTCATAATATTAAATTTTTAAGTTACAACGGGAAATGTTGTATACATTAAATAAAAGTAGATGTTTCGTTTAAACCCATTTTACTACCAGAGCACAGGTGGGCATTCACCAAGTATATGATATGTATGGATAATTACATATAAATATAGGTATATATCCTAAATTGGCTGTAGACCACGGTAGTTGCCCAAATTTAAAACTATTTTGTTGCTCATTTTTAGGGTGTAGAGTGTGTATGTAAGGTTGGGATGAGTTTTACCAGAAGGTTCCTGCATCAGGTAATAAATGTGGGTTTCCAGGCTCGTCTTAGCCTGTCTTGACAAGCTGTTGTTTTTGCATAGTTGTCCCCCGTCGAGCGGCGAGCAACAACAGCTTGTCACAAGACGTACTGCACCTGATGCATCAGCTGCACTTATAAGGAGTTGTTCTCTTCCGTCTACGCGGCTTGGTCGCGATGTTATGTCGGTCGCACCATTGGTAATCATAACGGATTTCACGCAAAAATTTATGTAGAAAAATTGAGTTTAGAACGTTTAACTGGCGACCCTTCTCTGCAGTAAACTTTATTCGAAGTTGAGAACTTAAGCAACAACAGCGACTAAGCATATCATTATTTGTGCGCTCAGTCAGTTTTATTTCTATTTTTGTATCAGTCAGTTTTATTTGTTCTTATGGATTTTATTTTGAGTTTGTTTTAATTTTAAGTTCTACTAAAGTTTATCACAAAAACTGGTCTTTGGTTAAACGTTGTAATCTTGTTTTTTTCTACATAAATTTTTGCGTGAAATCCGTTATGATTACCAATGGAGCGACCGACATAACATCGCGGCCAAGCCGCGTAGACGGAAGAGAACAACTCACTATAAGTGCAGCTGATGCATCAGGTGCAGTACGTCTTGTGACAAGCTGTTGTTGCTCGCCGCTCGACGGGGGGACAACTACGCAAAAAAAACAGCTTGTCAAAACAGGCTAGGCTCGTCTATACAAAATTTTTGTCGTGCACTGCCAAAAACAAAACAAAATAATGTCACATGATGTAGGCTTACTGTTTATAATTGGAGGGTTCCCCTCTAAAATGTTGTTACACTAGGCAATCAGATACAGAAAACCTTTGCCATATATTAATACTTTTGAGTATTCGTTCAAATAGCGATAAACATTCACTGACAATTTTTTTATGGTACCAACTAATTGGCACTTTAAGAAATTGGATGAACTAATATAATTCAGCTAAAAACAAAGATAATGTAAAATTAATCATATTTAATCTAAAATTGTGGTCAGTTGCATCAATTAAAGGCCACTGCTAAAACATATCAGTATAGTCCATGACCTGATTGTAACCTGAAATGTGTGCATAAATAGTATTAAATGTTTATCAAACTGAACCTAAACAAAACACAACTTTAGTATTTGGTTAACTAGTCCAAGAGTGAAATTTATAAAGTATGTCCACAGACAGCGTGAAACTCTCAAAATTTACAGTGAAATAATACAGGTTGGGCCCTACTTGTTAGCTTAAAGCTGTAGCCACAACCTATTAAACTTGTTGAAAAGTCATTGAAAGCATTTACAATACCGAGAGCCCTAGAATACACATCAGATAATGCATCATCTTATGACTTTCTATCAATTTTACAGTCTGTCTAACATCTTGGTGCAACTTTTGTCATAAAAATTGCCTAAACATTTTCAACTGCTCAGCATTTTGTGGCAAAGTTTGATTTCCCGTTGTTTACGGAAATGGTTTGTGAGCCGCTCTCCTGCTACAGTGGTTTTCGTAATAATAGCAATTTTAGAAAATATTTGAAAAGAAAGTGAAGTGTTTTTTATTTGGAACTGGCATTTTAAAGCATAGGATATTTGTGATTAAAGTTGAAGAAATACAATTTCATGTCTATCAATATCATGCGCTCTGAAATTTACCAGCAATGCAGATTGATTGGAATGAATAGCCCTCTCTTTAATTTTTCCGGTTCCTGCTAAGGTGTTTTTTGATAAACTTTGAACATCGCTTTGAACGACTAATAATACTTTATATTATTGGTTAAGTGCAGTATTTTCAGAGACAAAGCGTTTCATACACCTTAAGATAAATCCGAAGCCAATTTAGGATATGAATAATGATCATAAATCTTTTCAGATCTTCTCAACAGTATATATAATCACAAACCTATATGTTATAAGAACAAAGTTGTTCAGAACCAATTCTATTTAGAAATTTTCATTCTATTTTTGTGAATAGATCATTATTGGTTTAAACTTTAAGGAACTTACAACTTGGTTGTGATTCAAATTTTATAGAAAGTTAAAAAAGTGGAAAATTACCAAGCTTTTTGCCATACAGAAGATTTTTTTGTCAAAATTAAAACATTAGTCCAAACTCTAGTTTATATGCCATTTTTAATTTTCTTTAAGTCTATATTTACATAAATATCAAAACTTGTGGATTTTCTGTCCAGCTCCAGTGATTAGTATTTCACAAAGAAAATATGTATAACTTAAAAAAAAATCACTTTGGAACCTCCATTTTACTAGGCAACAACCGAACCTAATACGTTATGTGATATGCAATAAACTCAATGGATGTTTTGAGCTATTAACTCAGTTAAAATACACATAGCGACTCTGCGGTACAAGCGACATCACTAAAACTCACTCTCACGACTTTTATTAGTAAGTCCAGCCATGTGGATACTAGCCTACTCAAATTAGCTATTGGAAATGTGCCAGGCTACTAACTAGTGGCAGGAAACTATATTACCTGCCATTGTTTATAAGCTGTTTTTTACACCAAGGCAAGGTGTGCATTCACTTAGCTTAAACTATATTTCACAAGCATGAAATTTATTTAAGACAACATGTATGTTTTAAAATGTGTAAACATAGACTATAATTAAATCAAGTAAATCATTTAGAAAAGTTAAATGAACACTTTAAGTTTATTTTTCTGTCTGAAAACGAGTTTCAAATGGGTCTATTTTAGGTTATATACAATTTCAAGCAATAATATTATAGGCATGTAGAGAAAAATTTAGGCAATACAGTTTTTTATGAGTTTCTATCCAATCTTTTTAGTTTTTTGGCCTTAGCTAAATGCCATGGTAATAGATTCAAATGACAGATCATGGTAACATTTTGTTTAGAAGAGAATGAGTCTTTGAAAACTGCCAAAAAGTCAATTATTTACAGATTTCATGTTAGTTCACAAAATATTCTACAAGTAATTGTTTGGAATCTTACTATAAATTTGTTAGTTTTAGTAGCACACTATTGGTTCTTACAATGAATATATCAAAACAGTAAACAAACATCAGAAAGCATTGCTTATTTGCAGGTTTTTTAAGGCTGTACTCTACTGTTTTGTTAGTTTAATCAATCCTTGGTAATGTGATCAAACAATACATCTCAGAAGAAACTGAAATTCAGAAAACTATAAATAACCCTCAATAGAGAGTAAAAGAGTCAAATGCAGGAAAGTCAGCAAAGTGCATTAGTGAATTTCTAAGTTGAGTGTCGGTGTATACATGCTACCACATCAGTTTCAACTAAAAATACAAAGAGGGTGACGGGAGATACTCTTTGTTCATTTTAGATATTTTCATATTATTTTCCCTGATAATAAACCAGCAAATACTTTGACAGAATTCAAAGATTAGCACACAAACAGAAAAATCATTCAAATAAATGAACCACCATACCACCTAGCTACTAATAGAGCGTGGCAGAAAACCTTTTACACTTAAAAAAAACCAGTCAAGAATGCTGTTTTTTCTGGGGAAGCACTGACAAAAAGATTTTTGATGCGGTAAAGAAGGACTCTTGCCCCTTTTCGTGTGGTATAGACAGATACTCGCTCAGTGAACTTAAAATGACAGACCAATCATGGCCAAGATTGGCATAATGCTACTATCTCTAGCCCACATGTTACAAGGTAACATATGCACAATAAACAATCTGTTAAGAATTTACATCATTACACAGTTAAAACATACTGCTACGCTCTACAAAGTCAGTTAAGAAGAGACCAAACACTTAAATGAATAGGAGTTGTTGTTGTCAAAGTACTTGGCAGCACAGTGATAAATATACAAAATCTTCCTAATAGACTAACCCTGAAGAAACACGGATCAGCTATGCTCAAAATATTCATCAACAAAAGATACAGAACCATATTACGGCAAAGCTACTATTTCAAATGGCAATAAACACAAACAACAAACAGTAGCCTTGCTCAAACTAGCTAAAGTATGTTGTAGAAACTTTATATGATCTGATGGAAATAACACATCAGAAAAAACAGACTACACATACCTGAAGTACGACAAAAATGTATAAGCCAGCAGGCAGGTGTTAGAACATTACAATTACCTACACAAACAATTGAAGATGTTTATGGTAAACTTGCAACTATATACAAAAATATTTAAAAGAAATATACAAGCATGTGAAATAAAAGTTTTATCTGATCCAAAAAAAATGAAAAAATTATTTTTTTATTTAAATTGTTAATAACCTAATGATTCAGTAACTAGTGGATTTCCTGGATGAAACTGCAGTTGGACATATATGATACATATAAATTAATATTCCTTTTGTAAGTATTTAAAATTTGCTGGAACATTTTTAAAAATTTTAGTTTAAAGTTTATTGATTGATCTACTGTCTTTTATTCAAAGTAGAAGTCGGTTCAATTATTGATCTAGTAAAATGGAGTAGTGATGAAATTTTTCCACTCTACACTTTTTTGCTAGAAACATAAAGTGTAGGCAGAATATGTTGACTATGTTCTATGCTGGTTTTTTTAGATAATAAATCTTAAATGCACTTAATCACATACATGTATAATCACAAATCCGCTATATGCTGAAATGCATATATCCTGTGCTTATCTGTTCTAAAAATTTTCTTTTCATAGACAAAATAATTGGTTAAAATGAAACTGCTGATAGCCAAACAGCTTTATTAAGAACTAATATCTTTGGTTAAGTTTAAAAAACTACAATTAGACAAACTGAAAAATGAAACAGTAAAACTGTACTTTATAAACTATTTTAAAGTTCTTTAAATCTATATCTAAATAGATTTCAAAACTTGTAGATTGTCTGTCCAGCTACATAGCGATTATTAATTTGCGATGAAAACTAGGTATCACATCAAGAAATTGCCTTAGGAACCTCCATGTTATTAGGCATTGAGCGAACCATTATTTTATGTAGTATGCAACAAACTCAATAGACGATTTGAACCATTACCTTGGTTAAAATATGCTTAGCAACTCTGCATTGGGCCTAACATCACTAAAACTCGCTATCATGTCTTTTATCAGCAATGCCAATACTAGCCCACAGAAATAGCCATTAGTAATGTGCCAGGCTAATAACTCGTGGCAGGCAATTACATTACCTGCCATTGTTTATAAGCTGTTTTTGCACCCATGCAATAGCGAGCACTTAGCTCAAACTATATTTCACAAGCATGATATTTTTAAGACAACATGTATGTTTTAAAATGTGTATACATAGACCTTGATTAAAGCAAGTAAATTATTTCAGAAAAAGAAATTATCACTTTAACTTTATTTTGCTGCCTAAATCTAGTTTCAAATGGGTCTACTTAAGTTATACATAATTGAAAGCAATACTGCATGTACTGTATCTAGTGAACAATTTAGGCAAAATCTTTTAGCTTTTTAACATTCGCTAATTGTCAATGTAAAAGGTCTATAGCTACTGCAGTTTGTGGTAACCTTTGGCTAAGGAAAAATTGAGTTTTACATAACTGCGAATAAATTCAATCCTTTTAAAGAATCATGGTAATTCATGAAATATTTTTACAAGTAAGTGTTTGGAATCTTACTACAAACTTGTTGTATTTTATAGCAAATTACTGTTTCTTACAAAAAATATATCCAAACAGTAAATAAACACCAGAAAAATTTTTTTTGCAGGTTTTGTAAGGCTACACTGTACTTTTTTGCTAGTTTAATCGACCCTTGGTAATCCCAGAATCAAACACGAGTGAAGTGAGTGTTTAGGAGCTTTATGATAAATGTATATGCACGCATAACTCCCGAAAAAATATTCGCCAACAGCCGTAATCAAACCCTTGTGCCGAAATCCTATTCAAAAACTTAACCGATTTTGTGTAAAGTCGTTTGAGTATAATAATGATACAAAACACATGTAAAACTATTTAAATATATTACCAAGTCTTTGGAAAGTTGAGACAATATCTTAAAACTTACTCATCTGATCAGATGATAAATTACTAAACAGATTAATTTGGCCTAGAATTGCCAATGAAGCCAGACAAGCTTTTTTTAATCAGAATGAAGACCGGCAAGCAAAACGCCTATAAAGCCGTGCAACAGTTATTAGCACTATTAGGCCGTACACATTTTACAAGAAAAACATGCAAATTTTACCAGTTTATGGCATTGTACAATTGCCGAAAGTTTCTCTAATTAATGTCAAAGTACTGAAACGTTGTCGTTTCTTTTTTGCTGATTTTATTACTCGTTGTAATTGTTTGATTTTATAAGATGTAATTATAAGATTTAATTATAAGAATAATAATTTTATTTCTCAAGATTAAAGTATACGTATATGACCGATGTTGTGCAATATGATAAGGTTTTTATTTTTGTAAAGATTTTGTTGATGATACTGCGATTCTGCCCAATATCGCGGTACTGTAAAGCTGTTTTTAATATCTGAAAAAATAAGTAATAGGCTTACATTTTCTTATAGATTTACAGCTATTTTTTATGACAACCAACTAAATTCAGTTTACATTGTTAAATTTAGCATAGTTAATGGGATATAAGTTCAGAAATCTAAATACATGTAAATATCACAACTACATGATAATGGTTGCTATGACGTTTGGAGATGTAAACAAAAATGTTTAAATTTCATTGGTTTTCTTCTCTCAAACTTTAACACCAGTTTTTTCAGACCTATATATTGTAAAGGTTTTGTGTGACCTTCACTTTCCTCCACTAGTACAAGACTCGTGCATGAGTACAATACATATATTTTTGCTTAGTTCATCAAGGTGTACAAGAAATGAATCAAGTGACAACAAATGAACAGGCCCAGAACAGCTCTTCTCTCTACTGCAAATGTTCGTGCTTATATAGCTAGTAGGCTCCGCCTCTCGGTCTGCTTGGCTGGGCTTGACCCGGCTTGGCAATGGCTTGGCTCTACTCAGCTCGGCTCGGCTTGGCTCTACTCGGCTTGGCTTTGACTGGCTTAACTCTCAACTCGTTGTTCAGCCTGACTGAGCACAGTACCGGCTTTGCTCAGCCCTACGCACAGCCCTCAGGGGATCTCATTCCACAACACTCTCCCCTCCATTGGTGACCACAGTCTCCAATCAAGACCTTGAAAGAGAGCTTATGGTAGCCACTTGGCATACCTCACCCTCTCCTGTTAGGGTTCTGTCCAAGTCCTCCACATCCGTGTCTGAGGCAGCTGCTCAGGAGCAGCTCGTGCTAGCCTCAGCGGCAACCTTCTCCCGCTCCTGATCTCCCTGGTCTGCTGCCACATCAACTGGCTTCAGTGCACTTAGGGCTTCCTCAGCTTCTTTCAAGCTCCTGGTGACTGAAGCCAATAGTTTAGGCAAATACGTGTCCTAAGGGTCATCCAAGTTCTCCAGCAAACCGAGGGCATCCGGGGTGAGCGAATGCTCTAACAGAAATGCCCTGGTAGCGGCCGTGAGAGCTACCTGGTTGTCCTCTTGTCCCACCTCCGGGTCATTTGCCGGTGACTCCATCGAGTAGCACACCCCGTTCCCATACCGGTCCGGCCTTCTTGTAGTCCGGGCCGGCATTAGGTTGTGACGGACAGGTTCCGATGGAGTCTCTGGTGTTGGAGCTGTTCAGGTTTTTCCGGGTTTGAGTTCGGTTCTCCCAGAACTTTATTCCGTGTGGCTGGATAGATTTCTTTGGAACTAAGAGTGTGTCCTTGACTTCTTTCTTTCTCCGGCCTAGCTGGCTTTTCCCGGGAAGCTACCTCCTCCCCTCGATTCTTTGCAGCCTCTAATAGCAATTTTTCCTTGCTGGGGGGGTGGCATTATTAGTACAGGATCATCTTCCCTCTTCTTGCCTTCTCTTCGGTCTACTGGGTCGAGCTCCCTTCATGTTGGGACCCCTCCTAGGCTCCAGAGTGGCTGGGGCTTGTCCCAACCTCCCTAGGCAAGCATGATAGGGTTTTAGCATTCTTTAGCTCTGGATGGAAGACTGGCCCTGCTGTTCCACTAGATATGTGTAGTTCTCCTAGGCCTTCAGGACTTGGTATGTTTCCACAAACTTTGCCTGCAGCTTGAGATTTTCTCCCTGTCTCTGGCGTTTGTTCATGAGCCATACCCAGTCACCCGGGGTTTACAGTGGTGGCTCTCCCCTGTCTTCTCGCCGCACCTTCATCTGGATTTGCCGCAGTGCCTCGTGCACTGTCTTCAGTTTTTGCTGCACCTCCAGAGCGTGCTCGTGGGTAGGAAAGAACTCGGTTGGTAGAGGGTAGCTTTCCAGCTGGTCTGGCAACCTCAGCTCCCGTCCTGACATTGGCATGTTGGTCGTTTCTCCAGTCGCGGAGGGGGGTGCCTCTGTATGCCCTCATCAGCTGGGGGAGCAGTAGGTTCCACTCGTCCTGTCCCTGAGCCAAAAGCAGCGCCCTCAATGAGTCTCCGAGTCTCTGGTTACTCCGCTCCACGATTCTATTCGCCTGCGGATAATACGGTGTCGTGTGGGTCTTCTCCACATTCCAGAGTTGGCACAGTTTGGCCTTCAGTTGGCTCTTGAACTGCGCCCCCTGGTCAGTGTGGATCTGCTCAGGCAATTTCAAGTAGCAAAATACCCGCTCATCCAGTGCGTTGGCGACCACCGGGGCCATGGCGTCAGGTAGTGCCAAGGCATCCTGCCACTGAGTGAAGTGGTCGGTGAGAACCAGCACCCACCTGTTCCCTTTTGGCGTGACAGGAAATGGCCCCACCAGATCCACAGCTACCTTCTGCCAGGGTCGTCCTGCGTAGCGCCTCCTCTTTCCTTCGACCGCCTTTGTCCATCCATACTTTGCGGCCTGGCACACTTCGCAATTCTTGATGAACCTTCTGACTGTTGATGTCAGTCCAGGCCAGTACCATGTTAGTTGGACGCGACCTATCACCCTTCTAACCCCAGAGTGAGCCAAGGCGTTCGTTTGCCACACCGTGATTTCCTGCATGGCCGGAGGTCAGTTGGCGAACCATCTGGCATGGTCCTGCGGGGCCTTGCATGCTTCCAGCATGCCGCCCTGTCGTATGCGCAGAGAGCCCCGCATGCGATGCAGGATGTCCAGCTCTCTGTTCCCGACCTCCAGGTGTTCTGCTGGCACCTTTTCCCCTGTGGCGATGGCACGGTACATGATGACCACTGGTCCCTGTCCGGTAGCCTGTGTCCTAGCCAGTTTGCCCTTTGGTCCTGTCATCCCTGGCGGGGCTGATAGCCCCTCGGAGAACCTCCGGCACCCAGGTTCGATCCTGCCACTGTTGGGGCAGGAGTCCCATGCGAGTTGCCGGCTAGCCCCCAGGGGTATGTGACCTTGCCCAGGGTCGATCCCGCTCTATCAAAGGCAGCAGTCCCATCCGGGCAACTGGTCGGCACCCACACGGCTAACGACCCTTGTTCCTTTGCCAGCTCCTTCCGTGAGGGGCCAGCGTGGGCGTAGGTACGGCCAACAGATGTCTCTGCAGGGTCCCTCAGCGAGCTGCAGAAAGTCTCCATAGCCATGTTATTCAGTGACGATTTCGTAAGTCCCCGTACGCAATATGCATCAACCTCTCGACCTCCATAGCATGCTTCTACAGTGTCGTCCCTTCCTCTCGCCTAAGGGTGTTGAGCTGGCTTAGCGCCTGCTTGACGAATAGCTCGAATCTCGCCCGGAGGGCATTGAAAATGGCCTCCTGGTCATCGGCTTGCAAGCAGTCCTCAGCCTGTTTGCCCAGTGCTTCACGGAGGTGTAATAGTGTTGCTCCATCCATCCACTAGTTAGCGTCGACTACCTCTTTGAAGCGAGCAATAAAATACTCCACATCGCTTTTCCCAGTATAATGGGGAGTCCTGAAGTGTGGTGCCGGTTCCTGAGCTCTTGGCATCAGTAACACCCGCTCTAGCGCCTCGACTAGTCGGTCGGGTCTCGGGTCAGCACTATTAGCTCTCCTGTTTGCCATGTCTGGCTTCCAGTAGGTCTGTGCTCTTTTCCAGAGTAGTGCCTCTACTGTGTCCGCGGCCGCTGGCTTCTTTCTGGGTTTCTTCCTGTAGGAAGTTCTTTCAGTAGGAGCTTGCTGCCTCCTCAGATAAGTCCTGTCGGAGCTTTCAGTAGGTCTCTGCTCCCGGAGAAATTCATCTACTGAATCCGATCCTGTAGGGCTTTTCACAGCTCTCCCTGGGTTTGTTCCTGTTGCCAGGAAGTTCTACCAGTAGAAAGGATGTCGCCGTTTTTCAGGCAACCCGGTTCATCCAGAGTCCAGTGATCCAGATGCGAGTCCTGTGGCGGAGTTTTTAGGATTGTTACCAGTCCGACTGCTGCCACCAGTGTAAAGGTTTTGTGCGACCTTCACTTTCCTCCACTAGTACAAGACTCGCGCATGAGTGCAGTACATATATTTCTCCTTAGTTCATCAAGGTGTACAAGAAATGAATCAAGTGACAAGCAATGAATAGGCATAAAATAGCTCCACTCTCTACTGCAAATGTTCGTGCTTATATAGCTGGTAGGCTCCGTTTCTTGTCTGCTTGGCTGGGCTTGACCCGGCTCGGCTATGGTTTGGCTCTACTCAGCTCGGCCCGGCCCGGCTTGGCTCTACTCGGCTTAGCTCTGACTGGCTTAACTCTCAACTCGTTGTTCTGCCTGACTGAGCACAGCCCCAGCTTAGCTCAGCCCTATGAACAGATCTCAGGGGATCACATTCCACAACAGTATTTCCCCTAATGGTAAACATGTATTCAGTTTATAGACCATAAAATCTGCTATAATTAGTCTAGAGTCAATTTTTTAGAGAGTTTTTTTCCTTCTGCCAGTGTTGATAACTCCAAATCTCACACACCAGACTCAACCATGGTTTCAGTGATCATGACCCATTTTTCATTTTACTCTCATTCGCAGAAAAACTTCTAGACACATGTGAGTGCTAATGTTTGCTTTTTGTTACAGATCGCTGTCAAAACCATTCTACGTTCAACAAAACCAACTTTCAAACTCTGCATATTTCACATCAGCATGCCATTTCACTCCTAATATTGCATTTCTCCTTTTGCAGGAAAAAGACATAAACATACAATATTTTCCTTTCATTATTGCAGTTTGTTGTACATAATAACATCCAGTACATTACAGCTACTATTGCAGTCGTCCCATAGCATTGCATTGCCATTTGACTGGTAATATTGCATTTCTCAACCGGCAGCACACTTTTTGTACAATATCACTTTGGTCGTGGGTCGTATGACAGGGTAATTGCTAGTTTGATCAAACAATAAATGTCAAAACAACAAAAATTCAGAAAGTATAGATAAGTCTCAACAAAAATTAAACAAGTCCAATACCAGGAAGTCAGCATAAAACAATGTACCAAATTAAAACTGTTAATTATCCCACGACCAAACAAGAGTGAAACGATTGATTGGGAGAATTATGATAAATGCACATGTGCACAAAACTCCCGAAAAAAGTATCCGTTAACGGCCGTCACCAAACCCTTGCAACAAAATCTTATCAACAAATTTAACTATTTTTCAGTAAAGTCGTTTAAATAGAATAATGATACAAAACGCATATAAATCTGTTTAAATATGTTACCAAGCCTTTGAAAGGTTGACGCAAATACCTAAAACTAACCCATCTGATCGGATTATACATAAATAGGCAGATTTATTAGGACGAAAATCGTCACAAAACGCTTGAAAAGCTTCATTTAATAAAAGTTAAGGCCGGAAATTGAAACGCCGAACGACAGAGAATAGAACGATAAAGTCTTGCCACAAATCGCCACAAAACGCTTGAACAGCTTGGTTTATTAATAGTTTCGACCGACCCACAAAACGCCAATAAAGCCGTGCGACAGATAGTAGAACTGTTTACTGTGTACTGTTTGAGGCGTAGACCGATTTACAGGTACGAAAATGTGGTACACAGTTTGTCAGCCTACGTTTTTGTCCAATTACCGAAGGTTTTTCAAATTATATCTTATCTACAAGGTAGGGCGTTACTACAACGCCCTTTTATGACAAGAATACTTCTTTATTTCACTCCAGTTTGCATAAAACTTCCAGACGCGTAAATGCCAATGCTTGCTCTCTGTTACATATCGCTGTCAAAACCATTCTACATTCATCACAACACAACCAACTTTCAAACTGTATATTACACATCAGTTTGCCGTTTAACGTATAATATTGCATTTCAGAGATATAATAAACATATTTCTTTATTGTTGGCATTGTTGTTGTTAGTTAAATTACGTACCGTAGGTTAGGTCTACGGCTTGAATTAATGTTTATTTTATTATTGTAAAACATAAGTTTGAGATAGTTAATTATTTATTTTATTAATATTTATTTCTGTTACATATCGTTGTCAAAACCGTTCTGCATTCAACACAACCAACTTTCAAACTGTATATTACAATATATTTTACTTGTAATATTGCATTTCAGAGCTATAATAAACATATTTCATTATTGCTGTTGTTAGTTAAATTACTTACAGTAGTTTAGGTCTACAGCTTGAATTAATATTTATTTTAACCAACAACCAACTTTCAAATTGTGTATTACACGTCAGCTTGCCATTTTACTTTTAATAT
This sequence comes from Watersipora subatra, assembly GCF_963576615.1. Classification (NCBI taxonomy): domain Eukaryota; kingdom Metazoa; phylum Bryozoa; class Gymnolaemata; order Cheilostomatida; family Watersiporidae; genus Watersipora; species Watersipora subatra. The sequence goes on from NC_088713.1 coordinate 647,702, forward strand.
TGCATTTCAATATAATAAAAGATTTAATAAACATATTTCATTATTGCTGTTGTTAGTTAAATTACGTACAGTAGGTTAGGTCTACGGCTTGAATTAATGTTTATTTTATTATTGTAAAACATAAGTTTGAGATAGTTAAATATTTATTTTATCAATATTTATGTCTGCTACATATCGCTGTCAAAACCGTTCTACATTCAACACAACCAACTTTCAAACTGTATATTACAATATATTTTACTTTTAACACTGCATTTCAGATATGTAATAAACATATTTGATTATTGCTGTTGTTAGTTTAATTACTTACAGTAATTTAGGTCTTCAGCTTGAATTAATATTTATTTTAACCAACAAACAACTTTCAAATTGTATATTACACAGCAGCTTGCCACTTACTTTTAATATTGCATTTCAATATAATAAGAGATATAATAAACATATATCATTATTGCTGTTGTTATTTAAATTACGTACAGTAGTTTAGGTCTACAGCTTGAATTAATATTTATTTTATTATTGTAAAACATAAGTTTGAGATAGTTAATTATTTATTTTATTAATATTTATTTCTGTTACATTTCTGTTATTTCTGTTGCGCCTTTTTAGAGTCGTGCTCCCTCAGATTTATTTTATATCATCTCAAACAAGTCTCATTTACATTATACTCTGTCAATTCCTGCTGAGAACTACTTTTTCGACAACCAACAGTACCCTTTCTTTTTTCCATTCCTACTTTGATCGTGGGTTGTATGACAGTGGAATTTCTAGTTTAATTATGCAACAAATAATCGTCATCAGGTAAACAAATGCAGCTAATTTTTATGATGAACAATTTAATTATTGTGAAAGAGAATTTTTTTAAATCTAGCTACTGACACGTCTGCGCATCACCTTATGTACTTTGATGATTTGCAGTCTTTAGTCAAAAAAGGATAATACTTTGTTGTGTCGTATACATATATTTACCTTTAAAAACTTTCCAGCGATTACTTTTAACAGTTGGCTCAAATAAAGAACAATCTTAACTACCTGTTCAAGGCTGTTAGGCTTCTATTAAACTTCTTTAGGAGCACAACTGTTATTACCAAACCAAATAGCAAACCAACAACCAGAGAAGTTGCGATGGCTACCGGGAAGCCTGTAACAAGATGACATACAATTAGAATACAAAAAAGTCTAATTTGATCTCTTAGGGTTCACTCTTCTGTTCTGCTACAAAATATTTATTTCTTTAGTGGAAATTAAATACATACTGTAAAACTAATAGCAATTATATAAAATACTTTGGTTTGATAGCCCTATGAAAGAAAAAAACTCGAAAAAAAGTTTTCTACACTTATGTACGCGTTTTCATCCAAGCAGTGATTCTGAATCTAGAAACAAGTGTGTATACATGTAGCAAATAATACAACTATAATGAGCCTGATGCTAGTTTATTATTTTAAAATGATGTTCAAGCAATAATAAATTTGTATTAGGATTTTAATAATTTGTAACATGCCAAACAAGTTTTTGGCTAATTGTTTATTTTATTATAACATACTTACCAATTCATAGTTGTTACAAGAATTGGACAAAAAAAATACTATACATTTTCTTAACTATTGTTTTTTTTCAATTGACTTTCTTATATCTCGCTTACTTTACTAACTTTGTGATAAATTTTTTTTAATAAAATAATTATTTTATTAGTAAGTTAGATTTTCTACAAAAAAACAAAATTTTAAATGATTTAGAATGGTGCGGTAAGTTACAGCTTGTAATTTGATTACCATATAATTTACTTTTATGTAACAAACTATCTTCATAAAATGCGAATTCGATTTTTTATTCACATTAATTTGATGTTTAAATAGCAATGCACAATTTTCATTTCAGCAACAAGGGCAAAATTAATTTCAGAGTAAGATTCAAGTTACTGACATGATAGGTATTACATTTAGAGATTAGTGAGGGTAAAATAAAACAAGTTTCATGATTCTACAAAATGAAATATAGAAAAACCTTCAACCAGTATTTGAATTACTAATGTCATTAACAAACGTGCTTTACAACAAAATATTACAATATGACATATTATTATAATATATAGAATATTTATGTTTTTCGTAGATTTTACCAAACTATCTATTTTAAACTATCAAGTTAGGTCGTAAGTGGTATAGTATGTTACTTGAGTTACCTTTGAAAAAAGGTTCATGTTTCTTTTGTCCTGAAACTGCATCTACAAAACAAAACACAATGTGTTCCAATTGAATGTCAGTTGTTATCACTATTCTGACATTTCCAATTCTAGCTCCAAACATCGTTACCAAATTATTATTTTAGTGATCGATAAACCACCAAACACATTATTTATATTAATATTAGTTTTAAAGTTTACTCCACTGTATATGGCTAAGCACATTTGGGAAACATGTTTATTAATAACCAGCCTGCTTACAGTTTTTAAAGCATATAGTAAAAAAACTGACCCTATGGTTATAAAGACTTGTCTGGATTTTCAATACCACTCCTACTATGATTTTTTTAAAAGCTGGATTACAGTCATTACTTCAGCAAAATGCTGATAAGCTCAAATAGCGTACTATACAAAAGCAAGATTTCTGAACTACACTTCACAACCATTTTTGTATGCATAATTGAAGTTCCAAATGAACAATTTAGTATGCTGTTTTATTTGATTTCCAGGTATTTAGTTTTATAATACTGTTATGGAAACTCAGTCTATGCACATAGTGATAAGCACTTATTAAGTAATTTATATCTTCATTCTAAACATTTGATATTTTTTGATGAAATTTGTATATTTTGAACATTAGGTAATGCTTTTTATCTTTTCACATTATATATTTAATGTCGAAAGCATTGTAAAATATTTTTAATTTAATCTTACCATTTGACAAACTCGACTTGTCTAAGTTATCAGCCATGTAATAAGAATATATAATAAACCCTTGCATATCGATTTTTCATGCATCCATGACAATATCTCATTTTTAATATATTATGCTCACTCAAAATCAACATGTATGAAAACTCACAATATTTGCCTACAAATTGTTTATGGCTTCTTAATAATTACGATTACATTAATTATAAAGTTGGAAAGTTTCAAGGTTATACAAATCTTTTTCTTATTATAATGGCATTACAAGCATTAAATTGGCAAAAATTTTAACATTTTATCACCCAAAACTTTGTTGTTCTGTATATGTATAATCTATTCCCGTAACTTACTCGCACATTGTAAAATGTTTTATGCAACCATAATGAGGCAATAACCCTCATATTTATTTGCACACATATGCTGCCTTTTTGGGGCACTTTGAATAATATTTAAACTGTTGGAGCCTCCTATTTTGTTTAGCAGTTAAGGTGTTAAATTTTTTAAATTCGGCTCAGTGCTGTTTTAGCAATATCAAACATTTGACTGGTTATCTCAGTAAAGATTGTCTTGTTATATAATTATGTTTAAACAGCTGTTTCGTCAAAACTCATGCATGTTTTATTTTTTAGTGTTGCCGCTTTTATAACTTCAGTCAGCCATATCCCAGCTTTTCCTCAGAAAAAAATGTTAATTGCGCAATAGTTATTTAAATACATAATCTGGTAAAAAGTGTTTACAACAAAAAACGACCCAGTCTAAATACATACTTGTGGGTGGATGAAAACCATATTGACTATAAAGTATGAAATTAAAATATTGGTTAAAAACTAAATCAGAATTACAACATTTCAACCAGCATATTACTGATATAAATTATTTTTCATTTTTTGCTCTTTAATTTTTACTTTTGAACTAAAAGCCGTCATTAGAAAGAGTTGCTAAGTTGGGGAATTGGGTAAAAATCAAGAGTTTTGTTTCATAATGTTTCAAAAGGTGATTTTGGGCAAATAAAAATCTATTTTTACACTAAAAATGTAGATGTACTTGATAAAATAAATAAGAATGCATATTATACTAATTTAAATTCAATATGAGAGAGTCTTTATAAGTTTTATTGTACCTATGAAGACTTTACGCAAATTTTACTTATAAATGCTGTAATGCTTTGAACACTGTAAGAGTAGGAAAGGTATTAGTTAGAGCTTGCCAAAAAATGTTGCGACGAGTGTACTTTCATTGCATAGGGCATGCCAAAAAACCCTGACTACCGGTTTAATACATTGCCTAGAATTTGGCAGAAACAAAGATCACGGGTATTCTAGCATGTCATAGCAGATGTCAGAAACCCTGACAGCAGATATACTGGCATCCACTTGGCTCTGTTTACATATGCTGTTTATTAGTGACAGCAAAAACTAATCAAATTACTTCTTCCACTCGATGTTAGATCAAAAATGTTACTTCATTTTAAATGTTTTGTAATAATTTTGACTCATCTTTTAGATATAATAACAATTATACTAACGTGATAATGCAAGAAAAAACAGACAAAGTTTGTTTTTTTGTATACAGTAAATGCTTACGACACATATGAAGAATTATATTATATGCTACTAAAAATTGGTTTGCAATTTTTTTTGTTTTAAAACAATGATGAATGTTTGTTTAATGATATGGAGCTTATGTAAAAGGTCGTTAGAGGTTTTTGAAATAATACCAATTTTATGGTTTTTTGGAAAAAGAATTGTGAAACAAAATTGTTTACATTTTGGAACATTTGCTATGTGTTGCTAAATTTTTTTATCAATGCTTTCCAAAATAGCTCTAGACTGTGAGCATATTTAAAAATAATTAACAAAAGTTTCAAAATTTCTATATTGGACCATTTTCCTTGAAATGGTAATTCAAAATAGCAATAAAAGTCTGGGTTCAAGGAGTTTAAAAACACTAGCAATTGTTTTTGTATTTAAAAAAAAAGCCCTATATTTTTTGTTTTAAAATACATGTATGCTGCTATACTTCAATATTTTATTCAATATGTTAGTTGTATAAACTAAAAAAACCTACATTTTGACATTTATCAACCATTTGGCTCGAAAAACAACCAAACGGTTGTTTGTCTGTTTCAAGAGAAACAACTCTTTTGTCGCTTTTGGTAGACTTTTTTGAAGCTGTCACTCAGCAACAATAAGAAAAAGATATCAAATCCAGTCAATACTCATTATTATTGATAAGATAAGTTGATGAATTAAAATATGAAGCAAATTTCTGAGAGGTGTGATTTGTGCTTAAGCTAAATATATATACAAAATCGAGACTCTTTAAAAAAAAGTAAGTTAAAAACACCAGACAATGCGACTCGACAATCAAAATAAAAAAATTAAATCTCATTTGATCTTGCAATCTTTGGTGATGTTTTTTGAATTGATATGTATGATAATAATTCATGGGATGGTAGTAATTTAAACTCTGAAGACTTTGAATATACAGAACAAAAGTTATCGTTATGGGAGCCAAGACAATGACATTTTTACTGGTGAGGGTTACTCTGTGGCGTTTGACTTTGCCAAAAGGAAGGCTTTCATGCATTTCATACATAGACATCTGTACATAGCCATAATTTTTTGTAGTAGTACATATTTAATTTAATGTTTATGTACAAGAGAGTTTGTTAATAGAAATAAATTTCATTTTGAGCTATAAATATTCATTCATAGATTACCTATTTCATTAAATTCAAGTAAAATTACGCAGTTTTTTGCTGCTTTGGCCGAGCGTTTACCCAGCCAACAGACTAGGAAGATTGTTCAGGACTCTTTAACAAACTAACCCTGAAATGGTTAAAAAGTTTTGCTGTTCCAGCATTTTTGAGAGTTTGAAGCTATGTTATAATTTTTGGGTTTGAAAGCAATCCACTCAAAAACATTTGAGCAGGCCAACAGTTATTATGAATAAACCATGAGCAAACACTTATAATCAAGATAGCATATAACTTAAATAACTCGCACATATATGAAACGAAAAAACATACATGTAGTGCGGTATCCCGAATTCTTTTTCTGATCATGCGTGGTTTGTTCCAACAATTAAAAGAGCTTATCAAGTCTTTTTCCACAAATAATAAAATGTGACATATTGCTTTTTTAACATGATCTTGCTTGTAGAACCAAATAAACATCAAAACCATTAAAGTTAATTTCACTTTTCATGGAAACATATTTTAGTATAGAAGAGAACAAAACTGAATTTTTGCATAACCAAAGCTTGGTTCTATATCGATTGCAAGACCCCGGCGGTGACTTGCGCAGCAAAACGCTTGCGAAGATAGGCTCGGCAGCATCTGTTTGCATTAAAAGTTACATCGCTAAACATAATTGTGTAATGAAATAAAATGTTCGCTTGCCATACTGTTTCTAAAATGGTGACCTTCACATGTGCAGTGCATTTCGGAAAAGTTTTGCTAGAGGCCTTTTGCAAAATTTGAACAGCGCTAAACTATTGCGATGCCACCGGCGGTCCTCGGCGGTAACCGGTGCGTAGGTTTCCATTTTAGCTCTAATAGCCTGCAGTGCTGTTACCGGTGCTTTGCAACATATATGAAAACCAGGCTTCAAACTGCGACTTACCAACTTGGAAAACCGTTGAAAGAGGCGCTGAATGTTGATTGCTGACAGTTGCTTTTACAGAAATTGAATAAGAGCCCACTGCGAGAGCCTCGGTTAGCTGTAAACCTGTTATATATGAGAGTTCTCCAGTCATTGATGGTTCTATCCATTCATCAATTGGGATTTCACAAATGGGCTCTTTTTTGCATAACCAGATGGAAAAATTTTTCTGAAATGTCCACTTTACTACCTTCCATGCAACTCCGATTTGAAGTGTGTCATGTCTCACTTTGTTCAATATTGTGAGGTTTTTAGGGGTGATCGGTCCTGTAAAGCATATTTATTAACAACTTATGTGGCTCTCACCAAAAAGACAGTCACTAGGGGTATATTATATTGATGCTAAATTTATGCACTGGTAAAAAGTTTTTGTAAAGTTGCGTGTAATGTTTTGTACAATAAAAGCAACACTTTTCCGTTGCATAACAATGATCAACAACATTACTCTGTCATAGAAATCGTTATCAAAAGATCAAAAAGTCAAACGTTTACGTGCAAAATTTGCAAGAAAGTTTAAAATCAATGTAGTAGCAAAAATTACTTTAATTGGAAGAAATATGCATAAAACTCAATATTTTTAATTTAGTCAACTTAAACCGATGAATAAAAATCAGTTAAACAAGTTCGTTTTCGCATATGTTAACTTTATAAGTACTTCTTATGTAAAAAAGAAACAATTTTTTTCTCCATAACTTTACAATTTAGCGTATTCACACTATGTATTTTATTTTTTGATACATGAAAACTGGGCTCTGAGGTTGATTCCATCATGATTTTAAAAGATTTTTATGATCCTAAATACCTTGACCATGGACTTTCGAAATATTAACTTAGTATACTCATAGTTAACTGCAGTGAAATTATTATCAGATAAAAGTGGTCTAAGAATACAATAGAAGGTTAGCAAGAATCAAAAACAACTAATTTCCAATGCAAAATATTGGTTTATAAGATTTTATTTATTACGTAGTTTGCTAAAAATAAAACACATGTTGACAATAACGTGTGTGTCAAAAATAAAGCAAAGTTATTAGTTAGCAATCACAGGTAGAACGGTAAAAAGAAAAAAAACTGGTAACAAAAAACTATTTTTTGAGAAAACTGATACTTATTAAGTATTATTACAAGAATTATTACACCATTTGAGCACTTTTAATATTTGTTAATGAAACTTCAACTTTTTTAAACTGTTTTTTTGCATTCTAGTTCTGATAAAAATCTGTTTAAAACCACATTTTTATAAGATATCCGAGTGCAACGAAAAAGAGAGAGCAATAGATTTTAAACAAAATCTACTGCTACCATTAACCGGTGTGGGCCAAAAGTACTATAAAACTCAGTTATGGATACATAACCTCTGTATTCATGGAAACACAACAGACAATGCTATCATGTTGTTTTATGCAGAACACTACACCAGAAAGGGTCTGAACAGCATCATATTCTGTTTGAAAAATTATATATCAACTCTGCTCACCAACACAAAAAAATCCTTGTCTGTGATGATAACGATTGATGACCTCAACAAAAGAACGATCAATGTCACAATTGTGCAAAATTGAGATATAACCATTTTAAATTTTACAAACTTTTTGGAAAGAATTACAACTTAAAACATAAGCTTATAAACTTATATCATCACCCTTTAGAATTTGATCAACAAAGAAGCGTTAGCCATAATTTGAGATGACACAACATGGCCTAAGTTAATACCACTACACAGACACTGATCGATTGACTTTAGAAATCATTGACAAATGTCTTCGCATTATGTTTTATTAGATGATATTGTTATGATGTTACAATATTTTTATTTTAAAAGCTATATTGCAGTAAAATATGGGGGTTATCTATTAACTGGTGATATGATGGTTGATAAAACTCCAGTGGTACCCAAAGATCTAATATGGGCCTATTAGTTTCTGATTAACTCATTCGCCACCGACTAACTTTTTGCGATATACCTCAAATTACAGACTTTTTTTAAATGATATTATTTAATTTAGTGCTACAAGAAACCAAATTAGGATAGGTTACCTATTCAATTTGCAAAATAGCCAACCGAGTAGCCCTTTCAAATGGTATAAGATTCAGATAGATATTTTATATTGCTCGCATGTAGACATATGTTTCAAAGAAGGTGGATTTAAAGAATTTCTGTTTTGAAAAAACTTTGACTTGCTGAAAGAAATTTACAACCTTACCATAAAATGTTAAAACACAAATAGTTCAGCTAAAACTATTTTTGACTACAATAAATACACAATTACAACCAAGAATCTTGATAAATATCAGTTAGTCAAGAACAAAAAACTCATGAAGCTCTCTTCTTAAAATTTTCCCCATGAGTGTTATCTTTCAAACCAAAACATAGCTAATCTACGAGAAAATAAAACTGAAATAAACTGTCTTAAATGTGTTTCAAGTGATAAAAGTGTGCTCAAGGTTTCTGTTCTTGACTTTTCAGACTTTATAGACAGCTCTAAGAACCAATATTATCATGTCAAAAGTGAATGATAACTTTAGTTTGACTACGACTCAATGCCTAGAAAGCTTATTGTTATTCGAGCATAATGATTCAAAGTGGCAGAATAAAAAATAATAAAAACTTTGAAACGTTAAAATAATATCTTTTACTTTGATTTATGCAGTCTTTCACTGCTTTATTACTTCTGATTCTGCATATTTATTTCTGGAGTAGTAAAAATTAATTGTGATCGATAAAATTTAGAGTGACCACAATGACTTCCGGTTTAGGTAGACCTCGCAATTGGTTTAGTAATTTAGCTATACCTTTTGCCAGGAATATCATTGGCGTACCTTTGCAATTTTTCCAATAGGAGAAGCATTTATTTATTGAACTAATATAAATTATCTTCTACAGCTTAGACATAATGGTACATGGAATGGGTACATTTCTAAGACAAGATAACTCGCGTGGTAGCCTAATTATGAAATGTTTGGCGAGTCAAGTCATGAGTGCTTGCAAATGAGTTAAAAGGGCCATTTGGCATCAGCACCAAGACAAGATTTTTTTTCTGAAAGGGAAAGCATACACATTTATGCTTATCCATAACAGGGTAATGTAAAATTTCAATAGAGGCCAGAGGCTGACTTTGTTAAAAACCGCCTCAAACTCAAAAGGGTTGATGTCTATTTATTTGGACTGTGCCCAATAAAACGTGCAAAACTCAAAGATGTCAGAGACTTCTTGCAACATACTACCATCCCATCTACTGTTACATTCTTCAGTTGCTTGACTGCCGACGAGGCGAACAACAAAAGAGGCGCGAAACTTGAGTGAAAAATGTTTCATGATCCAACCTTTAAAGTTGGCATTGCCTTTATTTGTGTTTACTGTTAACTTAATTTTACTTATGGTCAGCATACATAAAAATGGTGGTTAATCCTTTAGAGCTGCATTTTAATTCTAAAAGTACCCAAGCCATTGCACAATAAGTACCCAAGTCCACAAAACCCATTTCAGCTTTTTGCAATTCAAAACTACAAAGAGATCTAAAGAACCTATGATATGAAAGTAGTGAAAATTATAAACCTAGAAATTTAGGTAAAGAATGCTTATTGACCTCTTTATGGATTTACTATGAGTCCGTAACTTTAAATTTGTTTTCTGCAATGGGCCATTTTGTGACTTGAGAACATTTAGCACCAAACGCTTCATTTACTTTTACAGTTATGTTGAATATATTAAACCAGCTACGCCTTAACTTTATGTCAAAGTAGTTTAGGTTTCGAGTTTCCAACTTGATAAAATGAAAAATTTTTTGAACTTGAATGTGTAGGCTGCCGTTGTGTTTACAAGACTATGCAACCTACTGTATTAAAAGTTACGTTATATTCATCCGAGAAGTTTACATTAACGCTTTTATTATATTATTTTTTGACAACATGTTAGATGTTGTGAAAAAGTGATTCAATCAAAGGAGCCAGTTATTTAACATCAAAATCTTATTTTTTGCGGTTTTTTTTTCAAAAAAAAACATTTAGGTGTGCACAGATTAAAACTCTATGATGAGAAACAACCACATTATGATCAGATAAAAACATGTCCTGATACGAGATGAAGATAAAAACAAGTCAAAAAGAAAAAATAATATTATGCTAGGTAATAAATCTTATAATATATAAAACTATTTTTCTGTCAAAAACAAGTACCATGAGTTTGCGGTCGAGCCAACAAAATCTTTGCAGTGACCTTTCTATTTTGTGTTTCAATTATTGGATCTTAACTTTATTGGAGTAGTCAGGTTACTACCTTTTTATATGTTACAGCAAGTTTTTTTGTAAATTTATGAACATAAACTAGATTCAATTTTGTAGAAAGTTCATGTTAATAATAATGAAAAAAACAAATTATTATTCTTGTTTAAAAAGTTTTATTTCAGATCATCAAAAACTATTTTATAACAATAAGTACGGTTACACTCAGCGCTTAATTGCAATAGTTGACTCGTTGTAATGGAGTTATCACCTCATATCTGTCAAAATTATTGTTTTTCAGAGTTTCCTATACATATTCCTTCACCTTTTTCAGCTGAGACTACTTTTGCAATGACAATGTGAATATCTCAAGGAATGAACAATAACTGTAAAACTTGCTTTGGTGTCCAGTGTAGGTAAACAAATATGGCTGAGAGCTCAGGTTGCCGTAATGCGTAAATGCAGCCAAAGTATAGATGTCTCCGGCTTTGATTGGTATTTCACACAAAGAAATGGTGAAAGGTTTATCTAAACAAAATGAAGAGTTAATTACCAAGACACAATCACCAATTACCAACTATATTAGAAAAAACAGAACTCCAAAAGCTTGTATTCATTAGACTTTCAATCTTCCTCTGAATATTTTATAAAAACGTTTGTTGTGAAAGAAACCTAAACAAAATAAAGTTCATTTTACACAATGAATATTGTAGTTTGAAAGTACTTAACAAAGCTGTAAGTTAAAACTTACATTTAAATTCTACTTTTAGCTGATGAACAGACACGATACTAATTGTCAAACACATACAAGATCAGTAAAAATATTTTGTGGAAACTATTAAAAATGCAAAACAAAGATTTAAACTCTGTAATAATATAATGTTGTTGTTTAACTATTTATTGTTGGGTTCGACATAAAAGAAAACTTTACTTTAACCAAAAATGTGTTCAAATTATTTGAATACTTAACCTGTTGATGCAATGCATTTGTGTTCTCCTTCGCAATCATAGTTAGAAAAATGACCTGTGCATCGGATATAATACTCCAAAAAGCTGATGTTAGAGTGGACAAGACGAATCCCAAGAACACTTCCGTTTTGTTCAGGACTTATATCTGCACCCACAACTGGCCGAAGTTCTACAATTAATTCCTTTAAAAAATTTGAAGTTTTCAAATTTCTTTTTGGTAAACAATAGCACCTCACATAAGTGATTGTTACCATACTGCAGATCAATGGAAACAAATGCTACCAATTGTCCAAACTGCCAAAATTAACTTTCCTAAGTTGGTTTCTGATTATGGCAAAGGTTCTACCTAACATAAATTTCTTGGCAAAACTATTTGTGTTTTGCTTTATTGATGATTGCTTGCCAATCTGCTAAGAAGAATCTCTGACAATGTTACAAGGGTCACACAATATTTAGTGAAATTATCATCTAAATTCATTGAAAAATTTGATTAAAATAATATTGCAAATTGATTTTTTCTTTTATTTTCAGAAAGTTTTAAATGGGTTTTTATTGGTGTCACTTTCAATAATTAATCACATCATATTGATGTGATTTTACGCATTGATGCCTTAATCTAAGATGACCTGTCTAGCAAAGTTAGAGACGGTGTAAAACATATACCAGTTATTAAATGGGTAAAATATTTAAACCCTTTTAAAAGTCAGGCTAAAAAACTCAATTTACAGAACTGAGGTAGAATATAAATGTTACATAATTAAATATTAGAGAGTACAAATGATAGATAATGAAATATTTTCTTTAATGAAGTGTGAGAATAAAAATAACAAATTTACATGATAAACAGATATAAGAAATAAATATATAGGCCTATATTTTAATATGTATATAAATATTTATCTTCCTGCTTCTATTTAAAAAAAATTCCTTTTGTTTTTTTTATTCCACCATCGGTGTATCCAAGTATTGAAATAAAAGTTTAATAATGGAGAGTTCTTTCATACAGAAATTGAGTTTGCACCATCACAAATGTGAGTCTTTAAACATGGGCACCTACATGCAACTACAAGGCTAAATCATTTCTGTCTTATTTAAATCACCTGCGGGTATGTCGTTGCAATTAAAGCTACATATGTGAGTTTAATCATTATTTAAAATCAATATTTTGCTTTTTTCTGCTTTTTAATGTTTTTTAAAACACTTTCGAAATCCAATAAAAACTTCTATTAAAAAATTTTGTTGTGCCATCTCAGCTTCAAATTTTCCATGACGGTGAAACTGTAATGACATTTTTTTCAATATTTGCTGTTTAGTTTATGCTAAAGCCAGTGAAGGAAAAGTTGAGGAAAATATTACGAAGCAAACTGCCAAGTAAAGGTTGCCTCTATAATGGGTTTCTTCAGTCAAAAAAGTCCCTTCGTGCATTTTACTGATTTTTTAAATTTCTATATTATATTTCAAAGTTTGTATGGGGGTTACAGCGCAATACCATAGCTAGAGTAAAAAAAGCCAACTCTACAAATACTGTCTGCCCTATCATGCAAGAAGCTCGATCATCAGTTATTCGTCTCGGTATGCCGCAGCAACAAAGAACAATCCCACAAGGTATAATAGAAAAAGCAGATTCCATCGAGAGAAGATATGTATACAATGGCCTGACTAAATAGTGCTAGGCAGCGATGTACGCCTACACTCTCTGCTTGCTTGTTCATGTTTGAAATTCATGTACTCTTACATATACTGTACTGCTAAATATATATTTTGCATTTGAATAAACATTTTGCGTAATCTTAAAACTTACTGGTAACTCGTAATCGTAAACTTAAGTGGTAACTAAAGAATTTTGCAGAGGTTTTTACAAAGGTGGCAGTGGTAGAATAAAGGTTTCAGCTCAACGAAATCCAATATAAGAACTACAATCCTTTCTGAACCCTGGCGGGTCATGTTATTAGAGTAAGAGTCACAATTCATTGGCCGTTGACAAGTACTTGCTCAGTGGATTCGTGACAAAGCAGGTTATACATTGCCAAAGCAACATCACCTATTAAAATGACAAGCTTTCCTGCGAAAAGTACAGAATAGTACTTTCGAAGAGCCCAGACAGCGATAAAGTCTAGCTGTCAAAGGTCATTAAGAAAATGGTGACATACCCCCAAGAATAGGCTTTTAGCCCCTAGTTAATGACACCATAGTACTCGGATATGGACATGTCCTGTACTTCATTGATCGGGTTCCAAAAATGACTGAGGCCAAAGCTTGAAGAACAGGCAACAGGCAATCATAAGATACTTTAAAAAGGAAGCAGAAGACTGCTGACATTATGACCATGTAGAAACCATCTTCCTTTAGCTTTCGGTCTGTTTTGGATCATTCTAGAGGCTAGCCTATAAAAAGTTGAGCTTCCTTAGGCAATCTGTTGCTACTTCTCTCTAGGAACCCGCGTGTTAGGTAGAATGGCTAATCTGAGGGGCGTGTGGTTACTTACCAACTTCACACAGAGCTGGCATAATAACATATTCAGTTTGTGGCTTGGTAACCTATGCATGATGAGAGTGGCATATATTGTCTGCGCCAGCAAATACGTGAACATAATTTGTACACACTCAGACTGATTTCTTAATAAAATTATGTGAGAGGAAAAAAGGAGCGGCAGACATTCAAGTTGTGGGAGAGGATCATGAAGAATGTCCCACAGTGTTTCGTGATCTCCTGGTTGGTCAATATGCCCACTTCAATCAGCACCTGACACAGCATGTGCAGTGCCTGCAACAAGAACAAGAAAAACCGATCTTTGAAATAGAAGAGAACAAGAAACACCTGCAATTTTGGTGCTGTTTTGGCAGTGAATAAGATTCCATCTGTTACTCACCACGACTACTACTGGGTTTAATAGAGATTGCAGTCTGAATGCCTTGAATGGAGGCTTGTTATGCCAGAGTGCTTGTCAACTTTTAGCTGAGCAACAGTAAGATACACAGTCAGTAGCGAAACAAAAGATAAGCTCAAAGGATTCTGCCTGTGAGAACACCAGGTGTCTCTCTCTGCAATCGAGCTAGCTTTTTGCCTATCAAATTTGTTTGCAAGATCGAGTACTTTAGGAGTTTACCTGCTCAACATAGATTTTCAGAGCTAGCTTAAGGACTGATTTTACTATACGCTGTCAAAAGCGTGCTTTAAATGCAGCAGAAAAAACTTGCTGTACAGATTCTGGGCAGACTTCACAAACACACAAGAATATAGTGTTGGCAGTGTTAAGAGTGCCATGCAAAAATAGACTTGTGCAGCGCAGCTTGATGCAATGTAACTGCTGGGTCAGTCCAAGGACGTTCGGCCAATCTGGCCTATCTCTACTAGACACTTTTTTTCTTAGAACACTGGAGGCCGTGTTCGCTGAGTTTCCAAATGACACTGAATGCAATATAAACTTGCTGAGCAAACTAGTGTTTGATAACTCTCTCCGTTCATCAGAAATTTGTTTTAAAACATGCAAGCTATCGGCTAATGGCTGCTAGGACCCATCAGTCTTTCTTTGGCGTTACATGGCTGTCAGTACACTTCAAAATTTCAAAACAGCAAAAGTTTTTTGTAGTATGCCACCTTAGCATAAATGCTAATCATGTGAATGTTGTTGTTGGTAGCCCACCATTGGACCTTTTTGTTCGAGAAGCCCGTACCTTTTGCGAACCACTCCTCTTTGAGGTGACAGGCAAAGTCTAAGTAGAGCGTGACAAGGCAAAGCCAACCAAAGCCAAATAGGCTATCCTATAACTGGTGACTACTAAAACACTTCCCGTTTGAAGTAATTGAAGACTCTCTAAGTGGTTCTTTATCGGCTCCAAGCTTTAACTGTGTTAAGCCAACAAAAAGCTTACTGGCGCAGTGTCTCCACCTCATAGGCAAGCCTCTTTAAATTTGAGCATGCAGCTCGCTGGTCATGTGCACAAGAGTAGAGAACTGTCAGTTGAATGATGAATTGCTTTTCTTTCTTGCTTATAGCTTATGCCTTATGGATTATGAATAAACAAAGTGTGCTAACTCACCTGGATGAGCCTTAAGCAGCAACCACACACAACTTCGCGGTGCCATGATAAATTGATTAGCTTTGATTACTACTATTATTAGAATACCCTCGAAATCGATGACAGAGATGTGTGCTGGAGCTCTGAGGTAGAACATTTTGCCCTCTCACTTAAATAGGATACCTGTTGTATTTGTCAGGCACCACATTGAATGAAACTAAAGAAAGAGGCAAAGGCAAAGCTTTAAATCAAGGATGCTCTGAACAAAACAGTCACCAAGCCTGCCTGTGGCCTTTGAAGTTTTTCAGTTTTATTCTTTCTAATTTATGATGGAAAGTGGTGTGTTTGCCTTGATTACCGATGGCTACGTGTTATCATCGAGCAGAATGGTTACTCCGTCTTTACAATTATGACAGTCTTGATAGGTTGTCTAACAGAGTGTACTTTACCACACCAGATTTGGTCAGTAGCTTCTGGCAAGTGCTATTGGATAACGATGTGCAGGAGAAGTTGTAATTTGGAACTTGTTTCAACCTGTTGAAGAGTAAAGTTTTTCTTCCAGAGGCTCTCCCTTCCAGATGATGGTAGAGCAGTGCTGCATCAATCGTTTAAGAATACACTAACGTTTAACAAACTCTGACACATACCTGTGACCATTAGAGGAGGTGCTCAGGCAACTGAAAAAGTTGACCTGAATTTTATGCCCTCTTTAGTAAGTATTGGTTCTTTCAGTGTTTTTTGTTTCTTTTGTTTTTTTTTATACTTGGTATAAACTTTAAAAATTAAATTTTGTTTAATGTAATGAATGATAACAAACTACAAACATGTCTGCATTTTGAAACTGATAAAAACTATTTCAGTTTCTCCAAAAGCTAGAAAGCACAGAATAATTTGGAACTGACAACGAATTTAGGCAAATTTAAGTATAAGAAAGATACATTCTAACATTTGAACTAACAATACATTTTTGTCTTAAATGTTTACAACTGCGAAAGTTTTGACTTACCAATTCTTAAAGGGGTTGAATGCAAATCTGAGTTTTGATTACCAACAGTTGCCTTGATAGAAATTGAGTAATTTCCTACTTCAAGAGTAGTAGCCAGCGGTAAATTTGTCATGTATGAGAGTTGTCCAACTTGTGACGGTTTTCTCCATGTTTCAATTGGGATGTTACAGCCTGATTTCCAATTACATAAGCTCAGGACAAACTGTTCCTGAAATGTCCGCTCAACTACCGTCCATGCAACAATAATTTCAACCGAGTCTCTTCTCACCGTTTCCATTACTGTCAGGTTTTCAGGAGCAAGTGGATCTGTAATGCATAACATTAATGAGCACTTTTTGCCCTCCTTGCAAAATACAAACATCAATGATGTAATTTGCTACTATTAGTAAACAAACTGTAATAAAGTATCTTTCTAGTGTGAACTCACATACAAGTTCCGGTTACCAGATGACTTAATAAAACAGTTTTTAGTTGATGCTGAACAATGACATCATTATTAAACCCTTTGACAGGTGGGTTTTTGGGCTATTTCCGATCCATTGGTTCAAATGGTTTGTTAAAGATTTACTATAAGAGTTCATTGATTCATTTATGACTCTTTTACTTTTTTATTTGGTTTTATGGTACACGTGAACACAGAGAACTAGGTTTTAAAGTCATTGCTTCAGATAACTGTCTCTTTTGCCATGGTACTTTCAGAAGTATTCGCCTTTGCAGAAGCCTACTTTGCAGCCGTTACGCAATATGCGTATTTTTTCTCTTGCAGGCTTGATCTTGTTGCCTTGATTTACCACACACCGTACACCTCCATCTTTTTACTGTAAAATTGTATCTGTATAATGTATTTTAGTTCTTTTAGCTGGGGGAGAACTACATGTTAGACTAGGTCGGCCTAGTTTTGTTCGGTCATTACAGTAGTTATTATTCAGTCTTGATAATGGTTGATTGATGAAGCCGCAGCAGGTTAGCTAGTAACCTCGACAGTCAGAATGGCTTTCGTAGCAGCATAAGGAAATGGTAACAGTTTTATCTATCAGAAGAAATACTTCTTTTCACCGAATCTTTACCATCATAAACTTGTAAACTTTTTAAACTATTATTCCGTCGTCTTTTGGCACTAATCTCAAAAACCCCCTTCATAAATACCATCATTTATTGTAGATGAAACCTGTTTTGTTGACCTATTGTACAATACTTTTCCTTGGTTTTACAGTTGAGCAGTTGGAGAGAAATCTGACTTGTTTTCTGTCATTCAAGATCACTGCAACAATGTTCTGTTTTCAGTCAGGGACTATATCAGTCTTGTCTTCAGCTTACATTTTATATTGGAAGATAGTTATACTCTGTTTGACCTAAGAGTTGCTGTGATGTACATGTATTTACTCTAGTGTAAGAACGTTTTTTACAGAAAACTTTTTCAGAAAGATGTACATGTACCACTTTGGTTGACTAACTTGGAAAATATTTCAAAATTGTCTTCTGGTTGACCGACAGCTGTGGTGAATGCCGAGCCTGTTACTCCAATTTATTTAAGTATGATAAGTTTTGTCTCTCTTTAAGTTTCTAACACCAATCTAGGCCCTAGAATCACACCCCCTTTTAGAATCATTATTACTACTGCTGTTCTGTCCATCGGTTATCCTCTCTTATTTTTATACAAAAACATATCAGCCTCAATCTGAGCTAAAATCACTCTCGCCTCTGGCTAGTAAATTTAAAAAGCTATCGCAATCACTTGATATCACCGTAATAACACTAGTACTAACAGTACTAGTGATAATAGGTTAGCAGCTATACTCAACACAAAAAAATTACTTTAGTAAATAAGCAACAATTATTTTATTTAGGTAATTAAAACATTTAACAGGAACAATATATTTGAACAGTTAACCAAACAATGTTTAAGCCATTGTTAAACATATTAACTTGTACAAAAATACCACTGATATGATCCTAATTTGTAAACTGTAGGGGACTATGTTAAGGAGCAACAATACCTTAATGGTATAAAAACAATGCATAACTGTTCTGCTGTCACTCAATTTTTTGTTATATCAAGTCGATAATAAAAATGTGTTCTTTATTTACTTTGAAAATAATTACAAGCATATTTTTGTGAGTCTATGGGTAACAATCGGCTTATACACAACAAATTCAAAATTTTCTAAAATTAAATTTTACTCTAGTCAACGAGACCCAACTGCAAGAACAAAGTCAACGAATAGTAATACAGCATAGCTATGTCAATAATAATTAATAAAAATAAATAATTGCTATAGTTATCTTAAAGTTTTGTTTTATTGTATGGTACTGATACTCACCTTGAGTAAAAGTATCGATGTTGAAAACATTCATAAACAATATTATAAAACTTTGAACTGACAGCAGGTAATAATTTATGCAAAAAAGTAATAATTGCATTTTTAGCCCTATTTTTATGACTCCTCTCAATTCCAGAAGAGTGTGTCTATTTAATGTATATCAATAGTGTTCTCTTTCTATTGTCAATAGTGATGTGAGTGACTCACCATTTAAGTTTTATGGCTTACTGGCTTACTAGCCTTTTAAACCGACGGCATTTAATTTATATGATGTTCTTGATGATTATGTTTTTTGCACACAGTTTTTATGCTAGCTACTTAGTGTCCTGGTTAATAATCTCCTTGTTTGGTTAGTTTTCCTTCAGCACATTCTGAACTTTTTTTTTTCAATTTTTCATTAAATTGAAACCTTTTTATAAACCTGTTTATAAATATTTTTGGATGTAACACGCCGTCTGATTTCCTGAATGATTATTTTGTACATTTACATGTCTATATCTCTATGGTACTTTATTATTCATATTCAAGTGCTATTATATCTGTAGCTTACTATAAAAAAATGCAGATAACTCTGGTCTTGTTTATGATTGGCTGATGATTCAGTTCAAGGTGACTGCTACAAAACTTAAGGATATTGCAAATCTAATAGTTCCTGTAATGATGACAGTAAACCGGACAAACGGCCGTGCTTGTGCCGGTCATTCTGTGTAGCTGTTTGAAAACCAATGTATTTATAGGTTCGCTTATAAACCGATATTGATAACAGTTTTTTTGTATTCCCTATTTAGATTAATTTTCAGAGATTATAACTTTAAAGTCAATTTTACTTAATCTAGCATTGCGAATACTGCGTGTACATAGTAGCAGTGAGCAATCATTGTTTAAAAATTAAAAGATTGGTTTATGAATACAAACTAACAAATCATAAATTCAAAAGTCTTTTGCATTAACATGTGTTTTTTAATTAATGACCAAATACCTTGAAAATTTAATAGAAAAAGTCTGCAAAAGTTGTATAAACACAGTTTTTATAAAATTTAGATGCATAATTCAACTTTTGACAAAAAAAAAACACATTAAAAAATAAAAAGTAAATTTTGAATCATAACTAGTGAGCTTTTTTGAAACCAAGATAAAAGTCAATAAAAAGTAACCTCATCATTATGAAAAGTTTGTCACAATTCCTAGCCAGGCTTTTATGTGGCCTATGCATATACTCATCTTGTAGGTAGCATGGTTACGTTTGCATGAGCCAGGCCTACAGTCCAATTATGGCTAAGCTGTTACGGCGGCTCTATCAGCCAAGCTCATTCAACTATTTTCTTTGACAAAAGTTAGAGAGTCCTTACAGTTATTTTTGAATAGCTGATGTATTACTGATCACCAAGCAACAAATGATCTGGATGGCTTCCATGGTCAGAAAGGGTCAGATCTTGAAAAGTCCTGTTTCCAAATATTTCTAATTGATGCTATTAGAGTACATATTTTGTTAGGATAATGTAAATATACATTTTTAGAGTAAGTAACATCAACAAAGATGTCATGTTTAGGATGTCATCTCTGGTGACTCACCAATGTTTTCTAGAACTTTACCAGGCTGTTGAAAAGCGAGACAAATAAAGGGACATGCACAAGCTTTTGAGGAAATGGTAGGTGGTTGGAATCAGTAGTTCTGACCTATATGAAAACTGCTCAGTATCCAGTTAATACAATAATTGGAATATGGAACCAAACTGGGCTAAATTAAAACCTGTTAAAAACGTGTTTGTTCTCTAATGAACGTCTGCTAACACTTCTAGACAGTTTTACAGAGAACTCTTACACAGTGGCAAAAGGCCGTCAGGTAAAATATGATTGGCTTAATCTGAACTACTAATCCAGAGATTAGGAATAACAAATATAAGATGACAGCCAACCTTTAAAGATGGGAGACACGACTTGGCAGAAATTCGGGAGGCACAAACAAACCAAACGACTAACAGACTTACCGGCGCAGTGCCAAGTTACCTTAAACATGAGTCGAGGAGACTTTTGCCAGATTTCAAATTAGAACACTCCACTTTAGCTAAATAAGGCCTTTTTTTCATAGCAAACTTTTTTGACTGAAACCTTAGAGAGACTCTGAAGCAGAATGACGAATTTATGAACTGCTATAAGAGCAGCTGATCAACACATGTAGAGTAGTTTGATTCCTTTGTGTTGCTCACCTGGAAGACATGCAAGACTTGGAGCTCAATATAGGATATCGTTGTACATGTATATATGTAGGAACTGAGCCAAAACATAGCCCTATTTTTTGATTAATAATAGCTTTAAGGCATCATCCTGGAGCTTATTTCTGAACATTAAGTCAAGTCAGTTGCTATTGACAGCTCCATTTGAAGCTGATGTACAACAGAAATGAGCCTTTGCTATTTCCTCCAACATTAAAATCTGAAAGGATTTTCTATTTAAGTTTATCGATGCCTTGGCAACGTTCAGGAGTCTTAGGGAGTAGGTCCTGTATAGTTTGAGTTAAAATAAATTTTGTGGTACTTGAACAATATTATCTTAGCCTTACAAGTTTCCCAGTGGACAGGCATAGGCTCAATAGGTTAATCATATAGCTGTGGATACTTGACTAAAGTTCAATTGGATCAGCTCTAAACTAATGCTGTCACTGGTCCTCTTTTTAAGACACAACTTTGGTAAAAGAGTGTAAACTGTTGTATTATGTACTTTAGAGTTATCTTCCCACTATTGTATCAATATTATATTCGCATACATTGTCTGTCCCACTTTGTGTTTCCTGTCAATAAAGAGTTTTTTGTCACCTACCGCATGGACCGCATCACGCTTACTATTACTGAACTCTTACATTATCGGAAACACCTACCAACAATACCACATGGTGACCAGTACTAATATTACAGCGTGAGAACATTTATGTTAATTCTTTGCTAGAAAATTTTTGGTCCGATCTTCTTTCAATTGACGCTAAATATGGCAAAGTTTAACCCACCGGCAGAATTTGACTTTGTACCGAAGAAGGATGAGTGGTCCACCAGGTGGGGTAGATTTCGTAGCCTGTCACAGCTAGATAAGCAAGAAAATCAGCTGCAGATCGATGGTTTGCTGTATACAATGGGATCTAAAAGTGAGACAATTTTCAATTGCCTTGGACTGTCTACAGAAGACAAACAAATTTACACAAAGGTGAAAGAAGGTTTTGACAAATACTTTTCTCCAAGGAAATACGTTATATTTGAGAGAGCAACATTTTTCAGACGTGACCAGCTTTCCGGTGAGTCTGTTGAAAAATTTATTAGTGCAATAAACCACATGGTGGATAGATGCGACTTCGGAGATCGTAGATCAGAGCAGATTAAAGATCGGATCGTAGTGGGAATTGCGGACAAAGATGTTAGCAGAGGAATGCAAAAAATGGAGCTGGACCAGCTTACTGAGGAGAAGGCAGTTGCCATGGTGAGGCAAGCTGACCAAGTTGAACGTCAGATGAAGTTGTTGAGTCGCGGTGATGATAACACCTCTGTCGACGCTATCCATAGCGATAATCATCAGAGACGTGAGCCAAGTCGCAATAGTCATCGCCTGCCCCCAGCCTCTGGCTATCAGCGCCAAGGGCAACATCAACCGTGTAAAAACTGTGGGTACTACCAGCATTCGAGAGGAAGCTATCTTGCTCTGCGTGCTGTTTGCCGGAAATGTTCGAAAATAGGACATTTTTTGAAAGTATGCTTGATGTCAGCCAGTAAGCCTAAGCCAGATTCCAACAGCCGTACGTCTGTTGATGAGGTAGAGGCAGAAATAGAGAGGGTATTCCTAGGCAAAGTCCAGGATAACCAAAATTACAGTAACCCATGGATGAAAAGTATTGATGTGCACATGGGTGAGCCAGAGTCCAAACCGGTGTCCGTGAAGTTAAAACTTGACACTGGTGCTGACGTTTCTGTTATACCTAGTAGATTGTGTTCTAGTCAAAGTTTAAAACCAAATGACAAGATTTTAGTAGGCCCTGGAAATAGTAGAGTACCTGTGCTAGGTTATGTTTCAGCTAGATTGAGCGTAAATAATGCTGAAAACTATGAACGTCTATATGTAGTCAACCAGACAAAAGCGTTGCTAAGTAGAAATGCATGCATTGAGTTAGGTCTGGTAAAAGTCAGTTGTAATGTCGATCATGTGCATACTATTAACCATTTTAAATGTGAATTTTCTAAGCTGTTTCAGGGTCTGGGCTGTATGAAGCAGGGGGCTGATATCACCCTGCGGGCAGGTTGTCAACCGTACGCCATAAACACGCCAAGAACTGTACCTTATCCGTTGCTCGACCACGTCAAGTCAGAACTCGATACGATGGTTAAGGAAAATGTAATTTTCCCCGTCGATAAACCCAGTGACTGGTGCTCTCTGATGGTAGTTGTGCCGAAGCCGAACTCCCGTGTCCGTATTTGTGTTGACTATACTAAGCTAAACAGAGATGTCAAAAGGGAGATCTATCCAATGGCCCATGTTGAATCAAGCCTGGCAAAGCTAGGCACTGGTAAACTGTTTACCAAGCTGGATGCGAATTCAAGATTCTACCAAATTCCGTTGACCCCTCAAGCCAGAATGCTGACAACATTCCTCATTCCATTTGGCCGTTTTGCTTTTAACCGGTTACCGTTTGGGTTGTCGTCTAGCCCTGAGATTTACTCAAAGATTATTTCAAGCGTACTGGATGGCCTTGAGGGAGTAATTTGCCATATGGATGATGTGTGTATATGGGGAAACGACCAACAAGAACACGATAATAGAGTCCGTGCTGTGTTAGATCGAATGGTACGAGCCGGTATGACACTAAATGAATCCAAATGTCAGTTTGCCTGTCGGAGCATCAAATTTTTAGGCCACGTAATAAGCTCCAATGGTGTTAAACCTAACCCCGACGTCATCCAGGGCATCCGAGATTTTGCGACACCGAAAAATGTGAGTGACGTGCGAAGTTTTCTTGGCATGGCCAACCAACTCAGTAAGTTCACTATGCGTCTAGGTGATCTCAGTACACCTCTCAGGGACTTGCTCTGCAAAAACTGTCCGTGGTACTGGGGAGACCGGCAAGCTAAAGCCTTCACCAACATCAAAGATGAGCTGTCCCAATCTGTAGAGCTGGCGGTGTACAACCCAACTTGCAAAACTATCATCCAGTCAGATGCATGTAGGAATGGCATTGGTGCTGCATTACTACAAGTACAACCCGATGGTACTCTTCATTTAGTTTACGCTGCGTCACGAGAACTCACCGACACTGAGCAACCATATGCCACGATTGAACAGGAACCCTTGCCATTGTATGGGCATGCGAAAAGTTCAGAAATTACATTATAGGCATGACTGTTAGTATTCAAACCGATCACAAACGGCTCGTCTCTTTATTTAGTGACACAGAACTCGGCAAAATGCCTGCTCGCATTCAACGATTTGGAATGCGCATGTTACGCTTCCGGTACCGGATGGAACACATTCCTGGGAAGCAGAATATTGTTGCTGATGCACTTTCCCGTTCAAAGGCCGTTCCTACTGTGGAGGACATAGCATTCTTGGAGGAAGTAGAAAATCATGCTCGCAGTACTCTGCTTTACTCCGCCTCCAATGAGAGACTCAGCAAACTCATAGAGTCACAGAAAAATGATGAGGTATTGGCAAAAATTCTCCACTGTTAATACGTCGTGGCCTGCGTATATGACGTCCAATGACTCATTAGTACGTCCTTTCTTTGAGAATCGCTCTAGAATAACCATAATTTATGGAGTACTCGTTTTCGACGATCGAATAATCATTCTGCTCGCTGACCGTCTCGAAGTGCTACAGAAAGTTCACCAAGGCCACCTAGGCATTACTAAGTGCAGAGATCGAGCAAGGAAGTCAATTTGGTGGCCCGGTATGTCGCAACAAATTGCGGAAATGGTACGCTCATGTGAATCGTGTCGAAAATTAGCCCGAGTTCCTCCAGAGCCACTGATGAGATCAGAGTTCCCGTCTCGCTCATGGGAGCGTGTTGGTAGTGACCTATTTTATTTTAAAGACTGTTGGTATCTATTGCTAGTTGATTATTATTCTCGTTATGTCGAGGTCGCTATGCTGAAAGAGCTCAACAGCCTAGAGACCATTGGTCACATAAAAAGCATCTTTGCACGTCACGGAATTCCTGAGCTACTGGTTTCAGATAATGGGCCTCAGTACTCTTCGATAGAATTTCAAAAATTTGTCTCTGGCTATGGGTTTAAACACATCACTAGTTTGCCAAAGCACCCGCAATCGAACGGCGCAGCCAAGAGAGCCGTTCAAACCATAAAGTTCATGCTGAAAAAAGAGACCGACCCTTATCTTGCATTGCTGGCATATCGTTCATCACCCATTGGGAATGGATTATCTCCTGCAGAGTTGCTTATGGGCCGACAACTCTGAGCGAGTGTACCAGCACTTCCCTTCACGCTAGAGGCCTCTAAGCCGAACCTCCAAAGCATTCGTGCTCAGGAGGAGGACCAGAGAAAGAAAAGCAAGATCTCATATGACAACTGACACCGCGCCAGAGACATGTCGCCGCTTGACCCTGGACAACAGGTCTTTGTTCCAGATTTAAACCGTGAAGCTGTAGTAGCAGCAGCTGTCCCAAATGCTCCTTGGTCCAATCTTCTCTGAAACTCAGGTGGAACTTCAATTCGTCGTAACCGAATTGACATACGACCGATCGAAAATATGGCTGACGATGTTAAACCGCCACCAAACAGTCCAAAGGGGCACTATATATCGAGGTCTGGTCATACGGTTAGGCAGCCTGCGAAGCTCGACTTATGAATCCGACAGCGTGGTGTCAGCCCCCTGGTTCAGACTCTAGCACTCAAGGTTCTGTAACCTTTGTAGGTCACTGCACTCTTGTTAATATTAATGTGACAATCATTTCCCAATATGTCCCAATATTTCAATATGTCTTTAGGTAAATGCTACGCTTTCAATGTTCATGTTTGTCGGAGAAAGAGAGATGTTGTATTATGTACTTTAGAGTTATCTTCCCACTATTGTATCAATATTATATTCGCATACCTTGTCTGTCCCACTTTGTGTTTCCTGTCAATAAAGAGTTTCCTGTCACCTACCGCATGGACCGCATCACGCTTACTATTACTAAACTCTTATGTTATCAGAAACACCTACCAACAATACCACAAAACTTTTATCCTAGGAAGGCTCAAGTGTTGGAGACTTGCTAGTCTATTCAAAAGGTCAGAGGCTTGAGGACTTTATTAGATACAGAAGAGTAATACTGCTAGTACATCATTGACTGCTATCATTGCTTGGCCACTTGCTAATGACTGATAAGTTGCCCAGTAAGAATGTGAAGCGGAAACAAGAGAAATATGAGCAGGTGGCATTCTACAGCCTGCAGGTTTGCATTTGCATCAACACTTGTTTATCGGTATGTTAGAATGAGTCAGCCACGCACCTTTATATATATTTAAGCATATGTAGTGCAGAATGTAGAAGTTTGGAACAAAAATATTGTTTGTTTGAGGAGCACAGAAAAGTTACTGCATGCCATAGAAGTCCTGTTGACAGTTATCATGCCATCAAGCGTTTTCAACCTTTTTATGGCCTACAGTTCATGGTGCACACAAACCACATGTTAACTACTGATTGCTTTGTACAAAAAAAAACAAATTTGGTATCCAAATGAAAATTATTCTGATTGGATTAGATAACATTTAAAAGCCCTGAACAATTCTGTGTAATACAATGCACGCTTTTTGAGCTAAACGACAAAGAGAAAATACATTGGCTAAATTTAATAAAAGTATTTATAAAACAACAAAGCTGTGAAGACATGTAAGGGGTTGCCTAAACGTTATGCCTACTACATGCCTTTTAACTAACCTGAAACTGCTTGGACTACCAGATGTTTTGTGACATTAGCTGGTGACTCAAGGTAGCATGGAAAAGAAGCAGACAGAACTACAATCAGCAAGCTAAAGATAGGCAGCGATAGCGTTTGGGTAACTTTGCAAGAAATGAATAGTCGACCAATTATCAGTGGGATTTGTTTGAGCACGAACTCGGGTAACAAAATAAAACTGAATAAAATATATTAATCTGTACAGAAAAGCATGAAATGCAATCACGCGAGTTAACTAAGCAACTTTTATGAAAAAGTTTTCAACTCAGCTATGGCTTAACTTTATACTTAAGGAGCTAGATTATTAAGTTTCCAACTTCATAAAATGGAATATTTCCTAACCTGGAACGTGGAGGTTGAGGTTGTGTATACAGGCTTGCAAACCTTGTTTAAAATGTTTCAGTTCAAACAATAGTAAATTATTTTAAAATGAAAAGTATGGTTTTAGTCGGTGCTTAATTTTAACAGTTGGTTAGATGCAATGAAATTATCACCTCAGATCATC
Organism: Watersipora subatra; assembly: GCF_963576615.1. Taxonomy (NCBI): domain Eukaryota; kingdom Metazoa; phylum Bryozoa; class Gymnolaemata; order Cheilostomatida; family Watersiporidae; genus Watersipora; species Watersipora subatra. The sequence goes on from NC_088713.1 coordinate 675,231, forward strand.
CAAAGTAATCATTTTTTCAGAGTTTTCAATACTTATCGGTTAACCTTTTTTAACTTAGCTTACTAGTGTAATGGCAATGTGAAAATCTCAAAAAATGACTGACAACTGTAAAACTTGCTTTGGTGTCCAGTGTAGTTAAACAAATATGGATCGGAAACCATGTTGCCCTCATGTGTATATGCAGCTAAAGAATAGATGTCTCCAGATTTGATCGGTATTTCACACAAAGCATTGGTGAGAGGTTTATCTAAAAAAATAAGATTTTCATTACCAAGACGAGCATAATAAATGAAATCTAACAGCTTGTATTTATAAGACTATCAATCTTGCTCCGATTATTTTACGGAGAATATCTTCTGTTCTAAAACGACTCAAAACAAAATAGTGTTTAATATTTCACAAGAAGCATATTGAATAGTTTAGAAGTAACGAAATGAAGCTCAGAAATGAAGCTTAAACTTAAGTTTAAGTGTTCAGCGAAAAGATATTTCAAATGCAAGATAAAAAATTGAACTGTTTAATAATCTGATCTGCAGGTTTAATTATTTTATATTGCTTCAACTAACTTTAAGTGTTAACTTTCTTTTTAAACTAAATTTAATTTAAATGTTTAAATAAATAACCTGATGATGCCATGCATGTGTGCTCTCCTTCGCAGTCATAATTAAATAGTTGACTAGTGCAGCGGATAGAATACTCCAAAAAGCTGATGTTAAGGTGGATAAGACGAATCTCAAGAACACTTCTGTTTGGTTTAGAACTTGTTTCTGTGCTCTTGACCGCCTGGATACCTACAATGATTACCTTAATAAACCGTAATTTTTTTGAAAGTGTTTTGGTGAACAATTGCAGTTCACTTAGTTAACTGTTATCATGCTGTGGAAGTTGAAATTAACTACCCGTTGGCTCAAACTGACAGAATTACCTTTCCAAAACCTAATATATTCAGTAAAACTATTTGTGTTTTGCTTCTTCAGCGTTTTCTTGCCAGTCTGTTAAAGAGATTTTCTACAAGGCTACACAAGTTACATACTATTTGGTGAAATAATGATTTGAAAATAGTAAAAACGGTAGTTCAAAATGTTACAAATTAACCTGTTCATATTTTTGTAAGATAGTTACCTATGTTTTTTCATTGGTTTAAATTTTTAATCACACCATGTTGATTTAATTTTATTAATTGATGTCCTAATCCGAGACCATCTAGCAAAGCTACAGACAATATAGAAAAAGATTACAGTGGAAAAAAATGATTAAAATGGTTAAAACCCGAAGTCAAACTAACGTGCTCCTATTGCAGAATTGAGGTAGGATAAGAATGATAAATAAATAAACAGATTCTAGATGAAGAAATATGTTTTTAAATAATTGATAAAGCATAAATATTGGATCAAGGGCAATTTTTAATTATGGAGTGTGAACATATACAAGGTAGATAAGATATATACAAATATATGTATATATATAAATATATATATATCTAAAATATGTATATTTAAAACATAAATATACATATATATATATTTACATATATATATATATGTATATATATATACATATATATATATATTTATACGTATATATATGTACATATAATTTTTTTATATATACTCTTATATATATTTATTTATATATATTGTTTTATATATACAATGTATATATTGATTTACATATATTTATTTAAATATATTGATATAAATATATATATTATATATATAATATATATATATATATACTGTTTGTTGGCATGTATTTACATTCATATCTTTATTCATGAACCTAAAATTTTGTCTCCTGTGTTTTTGTGTTTGTCGTAAATGTGTCGAACTATAGAAATTATAATCTAGCCATCACATGTTTCCCATGTACTGAAATCGAACTCAAATTGATTGTAAACACCAGCGTGTAACATGTGCGCCCAACTACAAGGCGAAACAATTTTTATCTTAAATAGATCATCTACGGTTAACTCTTTGCGTTTTATTCTATCCAAGTTATGTTTATAAATAACTAGTATTAAACTTTTAGTTTTTTGTGCTTTTTAACTCGTTTCAAAATCTGTCAACGGTTATTTTGCAACTTTATTTGTGCTGTTACAAATCTTTCAAGTTTTCGGTTATAGTGAAACTGCAACAGCACTATTTTAATTTTTATTATTTAATTATTGCTAAAGCCAATGATAGAAGATTTAAGATAAAAACTTTACCATGTGCATCCTTGAGTAATAGTTACCCTATATTGCTGTTTTGTTCAGTCAGACAAAATACACTCGTTCACTTCACTGATGCATTTAATTTTAATTTAATTTTAGCTCTTCCTCAGCACTGACCACCTTCCAGATGTTGTTTGAGCACAAGCTGCATAACTTGCATCATAATACACTAATGCTCCACCTGAAGATATCGTACTCATTGCCTTCACTTCGAACCTCACTTGCAAAGAGGAATTCAAACAGCTGAATAAATTTGGTTTAACGTTTAGGCCTTCAAAGTATTGGTTCTTTGATTTGTCAAGTCCGGTATCTAAATTATGTGATGATATCAGAAACATTCCTAACAACCCAGACTACATCCAGGGTGTCTGCAAATAGCCATTCCAAAAAACTGTGAGAATTAATAAGCTTCCTGATAACGGAAAGGTAATATCGACTGTATGTCAAAACATTACTCTGGTCTTTTGTCGAATGGAGCAAAAGATCTACCACAGCTTCTTTTTGCTACTGTATGTTCCTAACAATGGTGCTGTAGGGCAGCCTTTACAGTGATAAATGAAAAAAAACCTTTGGCATAGGGCAAAGCAGAGTAGACAACCTTCAACGAGGTCATAAGACAGGTCTCTTCAGAAACTGCACTGGGCTATCCAATTTCAAGTCAGTGGTAAAATTTAGATATGAATGGCTGCAGCTACGGAACGAGTGTGGTGCTGTACCTAAACCAAAAAGAGATTACAAAATTGACAGCTTTCTTCACCAAGGCACTGACCTCTGCCAAAAAATAACTGCAAGTGCTGCTCACAATAGTAAAGATTGTAAAACACTTCTGGCTCTACCTGCTTGACCTTGAGTTAATTTTGCGTATGGGCCTGAACACTAAACAGTTACTGTGTCAACAAATGGAGTCTTACAATTAGGTAGCCAGATGGCAAGATATCCAGGGCCAAACGAGGTATACGCTAGAACACAATGGTTCTCTGTCGCAAAAATGCTGATTGGCTGGCAGAATTGAAAATAATGTCGGAAATGTGAGCTCATTGTACTGAAAGACGGAAGACTGGCTCACTGAGATATTTTAATAAAAGACTAGCACCCGTCAAATGAAGTTAACAGAAGCCCTTTTGCCATACCTAAACTTGCCAGAACCAGTCAAATACTAATAGGTCAAAGGGCCTGTTTGCTGCCATGACAACTACGGAATCGACCAAGAACCAACCAAGGTCACTTGAGGGCTTGGTGGCTTTTGAGAACCTTTTTTCATGATCAGCCACAATGGTGCTGTGGCTGTCGACAAGCTAGCAGAGGGACAACCGGTCGACAGACTCACAGCTTTGTTTAATGTGGGGTGAGTAAAATGTTTTTCATAATGGCTTGAGATTACAGCTCTCATGAAAGAACGGATCAAAAGTCGTTAGATCTGCCAACCAGCAAAACACAATGTCAACAGATTGTCATTGTTGTTGAAAAGAGGTAGCCGGGTACCTGGAAGAACCACTCTCTAAAGACTTTCAAGGGGATCAAGGGAATTATTGTAAATGCAGATCAGGTTGCAAGGCGACAACTAAACTTAGCCATGTCGGAAGGCACAACTGCAGTAGTGGCAAATGCAGTATTGTAAAGGGTGTTTTGCTATATGGGTTTAACGAGGCTGCTCTACCATGAGTAGAACTGCACAGTTTGAGATTCAATCGTCGCCTGAGCTAATTTGCCTCTGGCAAGTAAACAAAGCTCACATGATGCGCTCTAACCCAAAACCACTTTTGTTGTCTAATGCAGCAACAAACAGCTATACAACTTTCTGTTAGCAAGTACATTGGTCCAAAGTCAGTATGACTGAGACACATTACTCCATCAGTGGATGAGTGTGTATTGAGACACACCACACACAATGTTACCAGAGAGTTGTCATGCTTGCTAACTCTCAAACATAAGTTGAGGTTACCTAATAAGCTCAAGTTTAGCACAAAGTTATACCACTAATAGAGGCTGTATCTCTTGCACGATTATGTGGTAGAAATGGCTACCTAGCAAAATACCAAGATGAGCCTCTGCTGTATGCACCTGGACCATAAGTCTGACTTTTGAATGAGAAAAGACAATGTAACAGCCTCAAGCTACAGAACAATTTTTTGTGCTGTTTCAGATCAGAATGGCTTTGCAAAAGGACAATCGCCTAATATATGACTAAATCAGGTTTCAGTGCAGAGTGAGAGATAGTTTAAATATGTTTTATGTTTGTGCAAGAAAGTTTGATAAAACTACCAGCTACCATGAGACTGAAAACAGGCCTCAACCCAAAAAGAAAAATGGTGAGGATGTTGGGGTTTAGTTGAAGTTGGCAAGGTGGAGGGCAAACACATCTACTTAGACTACTTTCACAAACATAACTCAAGGCCTGGCGGCTGGAGCTCTAGGGAAGAGAAGATTTAAAAAACATCCACAAAACCAGCCTGGCTTGTAAATTTTAAAAGCTACTGATTCAGCTAATAAACAAGGAGAAAAAGGCTCATGAAGCCAATTGAGACAATATTTTACCCGTTTGAATCACTTGGTCACTGAAGTGATATACTGAGTAATGGCTATTGGTAGTGGCAGCTTGGTAAGTATGACACTGTCATAGAAACATTTAGATCAAGGCAAAATATGGTAAGAATTAGTGAGTCATACTCATCTGATTCTGTGTGGCAAAGTTTTCCAGATCTCTCCTAGAGACACATCAATATCTCTCTGGCATCTACTACTGCCGATTTTCCTTCAGGCGAAGCTGTCAAACCAACTATGGCTCAATAAGCTGAGACAATTATTTTGTTAACTGATCGTCTGAGCCAGCTGAAGTCTGTAGAAGCAAAGGAAGGAGCAAAGTTGGGGGGCTTACTGAGCTCAAATTAGTAAGCTGGTTTTATGTGGTAAAAAGTGGGTAGAACAAATGGAAAAAAGCTGACTCAGCTGATCCAGCTCAAATCTCATGCATTATAAAGAACCAGAATCACAAGAACCGCCGACATGTAGTACAGCACTTCGCTATTTGCGTTGCCCTAGCCAAGACCAGGCAGTTTTTAGGGGACTATTAATGATGTATTACAAAGCACATCGTAAATCTTGAAGCAGCAAAATGATGTATTGGTCGATTGTGTCTACTGAGAGCAGATTATATACACCAGAGATAGCCACAAAAATGTACCTATGTAGTTAAGCATTGGCTTTGGCTGACAGATGATCTTAAGAGCTAACAGCCTAGCTACATGTAGTTGTCGCAAGTGCAAAAGAGCAAAAAAAAACAACTAACAATGAAGAAGGTTCCAGAACACCGCAAAAACCTATCTTGAGTATATCACTCAAACTCAGATCCAACAGCTTATATCTCATTCTCAGAGTTTGTGTTTTTTGGTGTATCTGTGAATCAGTGTTGAAATCCTGCTGCAGCTAATAAATTTTGAAATGAAACGCTTGATTTACCTTTGATTTCAACTGTCAAAGTTGGGGTCCACCAGTTTGTAACCACTACAGTTTCTAACCCCTATCTGAGGGGGTTGAGACAAATATGAGCTACACAGTTCTTAGAATTCTAACACTGTTATTGTACACCGTATACCCTTTTTTTGATTGCACACACTAAATTATGTGTTACTTGTTACTTTGTGCATACATGCTACAAATTCCTTGTTTCAACCAAAAACATTTGTAGTAAAACTTTATGAAACATACTTTAAAAGTAAAACTTTTACGTAAAGTAAAACTTTATGAAACCCTTTTGTTTTCGTTTAACAATATCAACATTATTTTCTCTCGAAACAAAAATTTGGCAATTCTTTACAGTTCATGACGAAGTAACAATTTTATCCAATTGGTGGCGTGTGTAATAATTGAGAAATTACCGAATCAGCTGTCATTTAATTTATGTACTTTTTATTTATTTCTCATTTAGATTTACTTTCTTTCTATTTTATTTTATCTGCTTAGACAGCCTCTTTCCTAATATATTATGTTATCCTTTATTCTGATTATAACATAAAACATGCAGTTTATTGGGATTTGTCAATTACAGCCTTGCAGTCCCCAATCAATAAAAATAAACAAAAATTGTCTCTCTATTTAATAAAGATCACATTTTGCATCGATTTTAATTTTATAAGTTTTTTGTAATTCCAAAACGTTACCTTTTTAATTTGTAATTCACCATTTTAATTTTAAATTTCAAATTTTTTTAAATTCCATTTGCTAGAAATCGCAAAAACTAAGCACATTTTACATAGAAACTTTTGAGTTGGATTTACCTCGGCATTTTCTCGTTAGTCAGTTTTACAAATTACTTTTGGGAATTGCACTGATGTACTTAATTTCGATATATTTTCTTTACGTTTATACCGGTATCGAAAAAAACCAGTATCATCAAATTTGGAGTTTTGATTGATAACGTTTTGTTCAGCCTGTCTTGACAAACTGTTGTATTTGTGAAGTTGTCCCCTCGGCGAGTGAAGCGAGCAAAACAACAGCTTGTCATAATATGCACTGCACCCGATGCATCAGCTGCACTGAAAAGGAGTTGTTCTCTTCTGACAATGCTTAACTACAATGTTATTTTGGTTCCTCCATCACTAATCATAATGGATTTAGCCAAAAACGTATGTAGAAAAAAAGACAAAAACGTTTAATCCTGAGAGACCAGTCTCTGAGGTAAACTTTAGTAGAACTTGAGAAATTAGGTTACAACAGCAACTAAACATGTTGTTATTAGTGAGTTGGGTCAGTTTTATTTGTATTTTTGTATCAGTCAATTTTAATTGTTTTTGTTCATTTAATGTTTAGTTTATTTTATTCTTAAGTTCTACTAAAGCTTACCGCAAAGACCGGTCTCTGATTAAACATCGCTAAGTTTTTTCTTTTTCTACATCACTTTTTAGGCAAAATCTGTTATGATTACCAATGGAGCGAGAGAAATAACATCGCCACAAAGACGCATAGATGGAAGAAAAATACTCCTTTTTAGTACAACTGATGCATCAGTTGCAATGCATATTGTGACAAGCTCATGTTTTGCTCGCTAAGTTCACCAGTGAAAAACTCCGCTAAAACAACAGCTTCTCTCGACAGGCTACTTTTCATTGCAGCATAAAACTTTTGTATGCAAATATTTCTATGTAAGAATAGTCATTTTTATTATTGATTTAACACAATCATGATTTTTTTCTTAGTTTGAATTAAATGTATTAGAGCCAAGCCTTTTTTATGGTTTCCATTGCAGTAAAACAAAAAAATTAGCAGTTACTGCCTAGTTATTTCACATCCCAACACCTGGACAGTTGTTTTATGTTTTCTTAAATTTTTTATATTATTTTATTTAAACAAAACACTTCAATTATTATATAAAGTTTGAAGTTAGAATGGTAAATCTTGTACATGTTAAAGAATAGAGAAAGCATAATATTATTATGCTTTATTAGTTATCTTGAGGTGTTGACTGATGTTCTAAAAAAAGAATCAAGGAGATTGACCCCCTAGAAGCTGAGATATAGACAGCCAAACACAGGTCTACCTAATAAAGAATCAGAGGAAAACCCTTTTGAAAATCCCGAAAACTGTGACGTATAAAATCGACTTAATGGTCATGTGCCGGAGTTGCGCACCCTTACCGCCGTTACTTATAATGATTGTTTTGGCTACGAGATGTGAAACGCTTCTCGCGATAGTAAATAATTTATATACTAGCTCTGGTTTCTCAGGAAAATCATCCAAACATTGTGTGGTAAAGACATTTGCCCACAACCCCTCGCCATGATTTTTTAAAGCAGAAGAGCAGATTTTGACTATTGTGCTTCAAATTTTAACTCGATCTCCACGGATATGCTCCGAAGATCATCTGTTCAACGAACGGCGCGTGTATAGTCTATATGCGATATCCGCGATTGCAGTTTGTTTAGAATAAGAAATAGGAATGGGACTTTTTGTTCCTTCATCATTTTTCTACTGTGTATCTACTGCAGCATTCAGTTGATTTTCATGATTATTGTCACTATTAACAGACTGGAAGTTCACTACAGCCATAATCTTAAAAAGACTAACTTGACCGTGCTGCTCTTGCTATAAAAAAAGAAAACGATAACTTTTGCTTTGATTTTTCTATTGATCTATTATCTTATCTATGATTATTTTTTATGGTTTATATAATATTCATAATGCATATTATACAAAATAATAATATAACTGAGTATAGAATAAATGATGTAACTAATATAATTTGTAGAAAATTCCAAATGATAACCGAGATTGATGATTGATTTAATTGATTCGATTTATTAGCTATAGTTAAAAAATCTGAAGATGAGTCTGAATAGGGAAGCTAAGTAGGAGAACAACAAAACTGAGCTGAACTAGCAAGATAGCGAAATTTTGCGAAATAATAGATGCGTGTAATTATTTTATGCTAAAACTAATCTACACGTCAGAGGGACTGGTTTGGAATTCTAGGAGCGATGATTGTTAGGCCCAATTTGATTGTTCTATACTTCCAGGGATTAAACCAATTAAAACGCCGTGATTGTTATAGGAGAGCGCATTAGTTGGCTTAATTGACCAATGACACACAAGTCGATTTCATACGTCATATATTGATGATTACCAAAACACTTTTGTTTTTTGGTAGACCTGTGTTTGGCTGGCTATATCTCAGCTTCTGGTTGATCAATCTCCTTGATTCTTTTTTTAGAACATCAGTCAACACCTCAAGATGAATAATAAAGCATAATAATATTATGTTTTCTCTATTCTTTAAATAAAAAATTATTTTCCAGCTCAAATAGTTCCTTATCACTTCCAGATAGAATATAAATATATTAAATTATTAATAAATAATAATAACTGATATTATACCTTTTTAAGTATGAGTTTTTACATAAGTTAAATATAATTACATAGATTAATAGGAATACACATAAAAGCATTTTGTTACACTTATACACACATGAACATGAAATAACATCAGTACCTTCATCTCAACAAAGAATGACGTACTGTGACTATATGTAGGATTCAGTCGGTTAGTTTAATAATAAATAAATATTACTTCGTTCGCATCTATTAAAGACCTTTACCTTGATTTATTTAAAAGCTATCATGATGCCAATTTAATTTATTTGTCAATCTAGCAATCTAAGTCTGTTGCAAGAATCCTCATTCAAATTATATTTTTCTCAGAAAATTCTATTTTACTCTTGAAACTCCGACCGTTATGATCAATGCGTGTTAATAACCCCAAGCGGTTTTTCATAACAAGTTGCTATGTGTGTTGATCAATTGGTTAATCAATAAGTCAATAAGTTATTCAATATGTTGAATGTGTTTAAACGTGCCCGTATTAAAATGATATTTGGTAAAACATCAGACCCCCCGAGCAAACATTCATCATTATTGTCGACGATGAATAAAATGAAAAAACTACAACTAACATTATAAATTTCTTCATTTGACTGACAATCATTTGGAACCTACGGGATAAAATTGATAATTAAACAAAGAAATAGATATCAATACTTTAAAATTGTTACAAATGAAAGTAAATTTCTTAGTCTAGTGCCCTGTGAAAGTTTTATTTTGTTTGGTTTACAGAGTTACTTAAAACAGCTATCGTAATCAGAGCCATGAAAATGAAATTGTTTTTGGTTGTTAAGGATTCTGACAAACCCTACACCTGAATAACAGATGCAAGAATAACAAGGCTTAAAACTTTCGAACCAAACATAAAAAGTTATTTTGGAAACACACAATTTTATAACATTGATATTTGTAGCACTATGGTGGACGCCAAGCAATGACTTTCTTATTATCATAACTATTCCTTCATGTACATATCTAGCCTTTTGTGTTTGCTGCTTTATTACATCATTAATAACTTGTTCATTATATTATATTGTTATTATTTTTTGCCTGCGTTTATGTTTAATTGCTAAAGTAATGTTTGTGTATTATAATCATGTCATTTGTAATTCTATTTTTTCCTATGGTTAGTATGTTTATCTTTACTTGACTCTACTATCCGGAATGGGAAAATAATGGAATATAAAATAAGCTCGCTGAATACGAGAGCAGAGTGCAAGTTGTAAGCTTCTTGTCTAATAGATTGTCTCCCCCATAAATAAAACGAAGGAAAAGTCATAATTTTTCTCTATCCTGTATGTAACATTGTAGAGCGTACCAAAAGAAGAGCCGGAAAATTATTTTGCAGTTGCACATAATTTGAGTTTCTTACAAAAAATAACTTAGCATACCGCAAAAGACCAAAATACTGTTTTGATTACTTTAGCAGTCAGTCAAGTACAATAGTACAAGGACAAGTACGACTTTAAAACGCTTTTATATGAAAACAATTAGTTATTTATCTTACCATAAATGAGTTGGACAAACGTGTGCAGAAAAATTAGCTATATTAAAAAAATAATGAATCTTGTTAAAGTGTATAGTTAAGAAAATACTAAGACTAGTATTTTGAGTGAGTCTAAATGTACCAAATTCAAAACTTAATGAAAGTATCTTTAAAAAGCACTTTGATATTTCAGAAGAACAGAATAATATCTACTGCCAGCTTTGAGCCATAGTACTTTGCTACAATTCTAAAGGAATATAGCGTAGTTGTTAGGAAACTGCTAAAAAGCATTTTGCAAAATTTCGTTGCTGCTGGATTTGTAAAATCACAGAGGTATTCAACCATTTGTTTTAATGAAAAAATATCATTAACAAAATTGAATGAACACCATTAGAAAACCATTGAGCCTGAACACTTAATTCTCTTGAACATCTAGCTATTATTATGCAAAGATAATTTAGGAAAACTTAACCGAGTTTATTAGTGTTATCAATTTTTAAAACTTAATCACAATTTATGTAATAAATGATGAAGAAAAATTACCGTTTCCACATCCGAAAACAGATAAAAAGTATTTCAATGTTGTCCTAAAGCTAGAAAGCCCTGAAACATATTAAACAGACAATGAATTTACAGTAATAAATTATAGTATAAAATATATTATAACAAGTAAATTAACAACAACATTTATTTCAAATGCTTACAATTGCAGAAGAATTGACTTACCGACATTGAAAGGTGCGGTAAGAAAGTCTGAGTTCCGACTATCAATCATTGCCTTAATGAAAATCAAGTAATTTCCTATTTCAAGAGCAGCAGCCAGCTGTAAATCTGCTGTGTATGAGAGTTGTCTGTCCTTTGATAGTTTTCTCCATGTTCCAATTGGGCTGATACAGCCCCTTGTTCTGGGACAAATGCTCAGGAAAAATTGTTTCTGAAATGTCCACTCTGATACCTCCCATGCGACACTAATTTTAATGGAGTCCCTTTTCACCCTTTCCATTATTGTCAGGTTTTTAGGCGCAAGTGGTTCTGTAATGCATAAAATTTATGAGTACCTTCTATACCTCTGGCAAAATACAAGCACGCCTTATGTCACTTGTTACTACTATTAGGCAAAATGTACTAAACAAATTTTTTGTGAACTCACATGCAAGTTTTGGTCACAAGGGGATTTTATAAAGAACAGGTCTTAGTTTATGCCTAACATTGACGTCATTATTGAACCATTGGACAGGCAAATCTTTTTTGGGTTATTTCTGGTCCCTTGGTCTAAATGATGGGTTCAAAAATTTCTTATTAAAAATCATTGATAAATTTTTATTGATAACACTTCATTTTTGTGTTAGATTTTTATGGTACATGTGAACACAGAGAACAAGGTTTTAATTCCTTGATTAATATAAATAAGTGTTTTTCTATGGTACTCTCAGAGGTATTCGCCTTCACAGAGGCTTACATTAACGTCCTTACACCATGTGCTTCTTTTTGTTCTCTTGTAGTCTTTACTCAGTTGTCTTGGTTTAGCACACACCATACACCTTCATCTTTTTCTGGTAAAACTGTATCTGTAATATGTATCTCAGTCGTTTTAGCTGGGTCAGAACTAAGACTAGAACGACCTGGTGTTTTTTGTTACTGACAGTAGCCACTATACAGCCTTTTCAGTAGTTGATTGATGAGACTGCAGCTGGCTAGCTTATTGTTTTAATGAATAGGATTGCATCTGTGGTAGTTGAATGCGTTAGAGTAGTTTACAAGAACCAACCAAGTTTCTCTACTTGCTCCACAATGATCAAACTACTCTATTGCAAAGCAAATGTAATATGTAGTTATTGGCAAATATTTAATTTTACCAGTACTTGTGCCACACTAAAATATAAGTGGCCGCATGGGGTGCAAATTCCAGATTATTCGTACTTTCTGCTTTTTGGTAGTTTTTATAGCTTGTGAAGAAATATTAGTTCTGCCCTTTAGTGGTATGGCTAAATCTGTAATTGATCTTTGACTAAGCAGAAGTGCTACCGAGGGTCATGTCATCTACTGAGTCCAAGCTCAGTTCAGTCTTGGTGTCTGTTGCTTTGTCTATCCTCTCTAGCTTGGCATTAGTTTTAGCAAACAGTACCCACATTTTCTCTTAAAGGGAGGCTCTTGGAGCAACAGACTCCGTGTTGGCGAGAGATGTCAGCTGAAACCAGAGCTGGTGATGTTTAGCTCTCTAGCCTAGTTGGCTGATTTGTGCTTTGGCACAGGCTCAATGTTTCTCATGTACTTTGTTGGATTAGGTAGGCTGTCTTCATTGACAAATTCTGCCTGTTGCGGCTATTTGCTAGCAGCTTGTAGGCATATTCCTCCTTACGGTAATGTGAATGCTTATATGTGAGTTGACTTGCTTATAAACTACCCAGTTGCTTCAAGCATGATTCAGACTGTTCTGGTGTCTCCTCAGTTTGTCTCAGCAGTTTATCCGTTGGGGTGTTGAATGTATGTCAATCAGGACAAATAAAACATATAGACTAGCTTGATTGTGATAAGATGACTCTGAAACTGAGCTTCAGTGACACTCTCAGCCATTTTGGGTGACTCGCTTTCTTTTTGCTCGTGTGCCAGCCTATAAATTTGGCTCTTAGCTCGCTGGATGGTCAGCAAGTTGTCGGAGTGTATTTCTACTATTCATTAGATAGTTGGCAGGCTCCCCTCTCTTTTTTACAAAATGATCTCTGGTCTAACTTGCTCGTTGAGATGCACAGCACTCTTGTAAAGCACTAGCTTTACATTTTACAAATATTTGAGCTTTGAAGTGGTGGTTTTGATCATAGAAATGAAGAAAATGAATTTACATGATACATAGAAATTGTTGCACAACTTGGTTGATTATATGTTGGTCTATTGCCCTTTGCTTTACAATGGGCACTTAATTTATATTGTGACTGACACTTCCATTTGTCTAAACTCAAATTTCACTTTCAAAGCGCGTAAATTTTTTGCTAAAATTTTGAGTTTTCAACTTTTGTTTCAGAAATTACTTTGTAAAACACATACATTAGAACAGAGCTGCATAGAAAGGCTGTAAGGACGTCACAAATGAAGACGAATAAAATCTAACTTCTAATCGCAAATATTGAAGTCAGCAGCCTGCCCAAGCATTCAACAGAATTGCCTACAAAATCCTAAAAATCCCTTTCCTTAAGTTTATTTTAAAGCCTGGTTTTCCATGGCTAGATGTTTTTGATTGGTCCACCATCCCTCAAGTCAATGTTGGCACTGTCAGCAGGCCTGAGATTTTGGTGTGCTTACTCTAATGGAATTACCGTAGCGTGCGTTAGTTTTATGGGAGTAAATTAGAACTTGGGTAAGATGTTGAATTGACTAATTACTACCTGATTTGACATACTTTTGTTGGCATAGCGTGCAAAGTAAGAAAATTATAATATGAAGATGAAACTATCATTTGTAAAGTTAAGGTAATACCAGTTTCACTACCCTGACAACGGCAAACTGTTCTTTCTAGTTGGCATAATAAGTTTTGTTCTGCTGGTGTCAAGGTGTCCTGAAGTGCTCTACGCCCAGTTCACATATCTTTGCATTTATATCAAAGGTTTATGGCTGACCCGAGTTGGGACAGAAGAGAGCAATTGCAAAAGAATTGCGTCTGTTCAGCTCCTCAAAGGCGTCTGCCATTTTTCTCACCACACTCACTATTTTCATTTTCCTGTCAACTAGGGCAAAGTCAATACTTTAGTCAAAAAGCTCATAAGGTAATGAAACCATTTTCTTAGCATGCTCACAAAGGCTTGCACTTCCCTGAGGACCTGTGGAGCCGGCAAACCTCATGAGGCTATTTGTTTTCTTTAGGCTAGTTAGCCATATGTTTACTACCGCCCACATGGCTCAGAGAAACTAGGTACAAATGACACAACCTACAATGAGTTGGTTTCCTCTCGAGTTTGGAGCTCTTTCGGCGTGAGAACACATTCTCAAATTGGTGTAGGTGTGGGTCAAAATCTGGGGCAATTATCATTATGTGTTGTTGTAGAGCAACATGTAATTCATTGAGATCCATGCAACATGCTATGCATCAATTTTTAGAAAGAAGAGTGAGCAAAGGTGAGTTTGAAAAGCAAAATATTTAATTCCAACAGATTGGAGCAAGTAGTTGATGCCGACTTACACAACCTGTACATCAGCCTGTACATCAAAGCCTGTAAGCCTGTACATCAGTATAAAAAGACCTACCAACATCTATTAACCAGGCCTAGTACACTGAACAATCATCTGCTGAAGAAAGCATCAAGTTTGTAGTCAATCTGGAATAATAAGTAGCCATAATGTCTTGCGACTGGTCTCAACAGACTGTGGTCTACACAGAACCCTCTAGTTTTATTGTTTTGCTAGACTGACACCACCAAGCAGCTCAAATTTCCTTGATCATTTGTTTGCTAAGTAGCTTTTTTACTTGCCATTCTGGTGGACATCCTTGTCCAATTTAAGCTAATATGGCAATTGCCGAATAGGCTGCCTTCTCT
The DNA here is from genome assembly GCF_963576615.1 of Watersipora subatra. Lineage (NCBI taxonomy): Eukaryota > Metazoa > Bryozoa > Gymnolaemata > Cheilostomatida > Watersiporidae > Watersipora > Watersipora subatra. Next base: position 690,325 of record NC_088713.1, read on the forward strand.
ATTTTGTGAATTAACTCTTTCACTATCAAATTAAATTACAATAGAATGATTATTCTGCCCGATTTACTTCAAACAGATATTTTTAATACCAATATACTGCTAGTATTTAAGCAATATCCCAACACTCAAAACATATATTGTTGTACTGTAAAATACATCCTATTCAAAACAAATTTTGAAAATAAGTTTATTTAATTTATTTTGTGTTTTTAATTCCACTCTTGCAAAGATTTTAACACTTTATTAGCATTGAGCGAGCACTGTGTGTTTTTCTATAGCCACAACGATAACAATTTCTTTTTTTCTTTATTGATGAGTAATTAAAAGTGGAATAGCTGAACCAAACAAAGTATTTTTTGTTGCGCATGATTGGCATTAAGGTTTTTATTAAAAACACTTTTGACTGGTCTAGCTAACGTGTGAGTTTTGTAATGAAAAGAAAAACTAAATACGTCTGATAAACTTATCCATTGGCTCACAGTCAGTACTTGACCTACATAATGAAATTACTCAATGGAATTTAAAATTTGCGAGTTCATGTACATTACAGTCAATTTCGCAAATTATCAAAGTCCGCAAAAACTCGGTAATATTTTTAATGCAAGAAAGAATAACTACCACCTCAAATTAAATATCAGTCATTAGGCATAGTTAGTAAATGTAGCTGAGTTCCAAACTCTTTTAAAATTATTGGTGGAGATTTGAGTGAAGTCCATTGCCAATGCATCACAATTTTTGGCAAAACTATTCAAGGTTGTCACAAATTATTCAAAATCTGGCATAGGATAACCGTTGAAAAAGTCTCTCCTGGAGTTCCTTACTTTGAAAAACCCATAACTTACCACACATTGTTGGTTCACTAAAGGCCTTCAAATTATTGAGCATTCATGAAAACCTTTAGATGCAGCTAAAAATTCATAGCTTACCATGATCGACCTAACTTTTCAGCTAAATAGAGACCTAAACATGTAGTAGACACGTCTGAAGGTTTAACTGTTTTCCTAGCTGCTACCACAACTAATTTGCAAATGCATTCTTTTGCAAACAATTTACTCCGCGAAAATGCAAAAAAATAGTTTTCGTGAAATTTAATTCTGTGAATAATTTCATCCTGTAGCATACATTACCACAAATTACCGGCATACTTTAGCGAAAGAGTCAAAGCGCTTGACTTCAAAGGTCTGTCCAACATCTTCATCCAAAACACTAAATGTGCTCTGGCAATGGGTCAGTATCTCTGCTCACTACTTGGCTTGTCTTAGATCTGTGCAATTCATTGTCGCTGCCATGTACAGGTACTACAGGTGGGCTGAGATGTGTGCAGTGTTTGTAGCGAAACTGGAGCTGGAGAAGAATGTTTCATCATTTGCACCATTTTATTGTGAACGTAAAAACTATTAACCCTACTCAGATATGTAGAGAATGGTTTGTGAAGCTCATGCACAATGTAAAAAAAGTTTTATTTTAGTCTGGGTCGGTTCAAGCCCCAAACCAGCATAGAATTGCAAAGCAGCCGTTTAATCGCCCCAACTGGCAGCAAACTTTATAGGTAATGAGCATGCCTATAAATACAAGCAAAGGTCAATCGCTGATTAAAACTACAAGCTGCTGAAACTCTGCATATCACACAGCAAACATAGTACACGGCGGGTCTACTCAGAATAGCATCCGTAGAATAACTTCTTATTTGATGTGACTGAACCGCAACATTTCACTGTTTTTATATTTTGGAGTAGAATGGTTTGGAGTAAAACTTTGGAGAATGGCAGTCAGTTTTTTTTATCGTAAGATTAAGGCTGATTCTTTTCTAACAGGTCTTAAATGCTTCGATGAAACTGGTGAATCTCTTTCTTACAAAGGAAGTCTTCTGTACAACCGGCGTGAAACAGGGAAAAATGGACAACCATTCTAATGCACGAATACCCTAAAAAATTAAGAGGAAGAGTTTGAAGAAGGAAACAATTTTACAATTCACAGTCGGTGCGTTGGTTTGATCTCAAAAATAGTTACTGTGCAAACCATCTTTGCTGCTTTCAAAAGACAGGTTTTAAACTATACACAAGTAGGGGTCATTCAAGCTCGTTCTCGTCCACATTCCTATTAATACAGCCTGGTGGGACTTGCTGTAGTTGGGATTGGTTCATTATCTTGATTCAAGCTTTTAAAAGCGTCGTAGTACTTATGGATAGCTGAGTCTGGAGGACACTCTATTGCAATATTGTCGAGTTTGGTGGTGGCAGACTTTTTTATGTTGTTTCCCAATTTTTCTTTACTTTTTTCAGGCTGGAATCCATCTTGCAAGAAGTGTTCTGACCAGTAAGTCAGAACACTTTTTGTTAGGGTTAGAGCGGTTTAAGGCATCAGTTCCACCAGAAGTTGGCACTATTTAAACTACTGGTTAATGGGATGCCTACACTACTCAAACAATATTGGGATGGACGGTCAATTTAAAAGCTGGCCATCAACTGATTGAGAGTGCTTCCGACGATCATCTTTTTCACCGAGTTTGCGCTCGACTATCTAGAAGTTTTGTTTGCCTCAATGATTACTATTTTTCTTTAGTTTGGCTTTGGCTGTAGCAATAGACCACTACACAAAGTAAAATTTAGTTACAAACATAACTGCACATAACAATATAATAGTTCTTTTAACACAAAGTTATGTTTTCTCAGTGAGTAATCTAACAATGACACTTTTTAAACCGTAACCATCAATTTATGTTTAAACCATGTGCAGAGCTCGGCTGGTTAAAAATCTGACTAAGTGTTTTTGTTTTACACCCTACAAATTTAAAATATTTTGAAAAAAGGCTAGCAGTATGTATTTGATTAACAATTTGTTTTCAAATCCATATCAATACTGCCAAAAGTTGAAAATATTACACTTGTTAAAAAGTTTCTAAGTGAGTAAGTAGAAAATGGTTTGAGAATGGAAAATAAAACCTAACTGATGATTAGCCTATAATAACCATTCAGCTGCAATAAAAAGTGTAATCTACATCTAGATCATGTCAAAACTATTTTTTGCGTTTCAATACTGCCAACCATACCTTTCTAAAAACAACATGTGTGACACTGCTATGTAAATATCTCAAGTTATTTCTAGCATTTATAAAACTTGCTTTGGTGTCCAGTGTATTCAAACAGATATGGATAAGAAGTAATGTTGCCATTGCGTGCCAAAGCATGAAAGTAATACACGTCTCCATATTTCAATGGTATCTCACATTGTGTACTGGCGTTGGATGCATCTAAAGATATCAAACTCTGTATTACTTACTCTCACATAATATCCAAGGGTATAGAGCAATTAGTGACAGTCATAACACCGTGTTCAATGACTATATATGACAGAAATCAAAGCTTCTTCCGTGAAATGTGTTGAAATTTCTAAAGTAACTAAAGTTTAGAAAGTATTGGCGGTTTGATGCAGAATTCTAATCTCCTTTAACACATCTATCATGGTTTTTTGAAAAAATAACAGAGCTTTTTCTAATCACTTTTTATGACCCAAATCAAATCAAATCATATCCGGCCAAATACAAATCAAATCCCTAACCCTTGCCAGCAAATTCAAAGCAAATCAAATCGAATCAGCCCCATAACAAATTCAATTAATTTATTTAATATTTTAGCAACATAATAAATACAATTTTGATTTATTTTATTAATTAAATTCTACCAAATTATAATATAACAATTCATATTTATTTTTATAAATGTTGTCATTGTTGTAAATATTGAATGTGCCTGCGACATGTAATAGTATTGTATAGAATAGAATATTATATATTATTCATACGCATGGTGATATGAATAATATTCATTTATCATTCATGCCACAGCACAAGTAATTTTTATTTTGGCTAGTGACTGTAAGCGTAGAGTGGGATAGTCACAACTAATTTCTAGCATTCAAATAGTTGGCATCAAAGTATTCAATTCCAGCACCACAACTACATTCATGACTTTGCCACAACTTACCAGATCTGCTTGTGTTGATTTATTTTGCACACAAACGCATCCACACGACACGCAGTCATTTTATTTTTCCTGTAGAAGGAAACCTGCGCGTGTGTTTAGCCGCGGTAACAATGGTGATCATTTCTTGCCAAAGTGCCAACGCCGTAAGAATATTTTGTTCAATTACAGAACACAATACTTTAGATAGCGGTGGGCTTTGATTCATTTTTTAAATCAAATCATCAAATCAGTCCAAAACTTCAAATCAAGTTACTTTCAAAACTTTGCAAATCAAATCACAATCTGTGTCAAATCAGTCCAATAAAGTTTGTTTCAAGTATTTCAATCAATATGATTTGAGAGCATCTCTGGGAAATAAACTAACCAAATTCAAAAAAAGGATAAATCTTCAACTCCAAAGTTTTAAACAATAAAAAAAAACATAATTGAGATGTTTCAGAATATTATGCGTGAAAATACGCCTAACACAAGATTTGTTTAATGTTTGACTAGCGCAAAAGTAATAACTATGTTACGAAGCCACCACCACATTGTTGTGCCTATATATATTATCCTAAAATAATTTATAGTTTTACGAAAGCGACTTTGCTAACAATATCATAACATTGTTAGGAAACAATGTTATTGAATGTACCAGCAAAAATATTTAAAGACTTTAAAATATTTATTTTAGAGACTTCAAAATTTTTACTTTAGAGAGTTTGTACAAAAATAAATAATAAAATACTTTAATTTTGACATGGAAAGTAATCAAAAGGCTATGCTGCAACGTTAGTTTTAATATTAAATGAATGTTAGGGCAATGCTACAGAAAAGTTACTTCAGTATGCTGGAGTGCAAAATTTATATACGAATGACTTACAAGATAATGAAAATTAATGGTGTCACATAACTTTTAACTTTGAGTAATTATTAGGTAACGCCTAAGTAATCTTACAAGGAGGTTATTTTTAATGATAGTAATGATGATAATTTTTAATAGAATAAAGGTCAATGATATTTTGATGTATCTTTGAAGCATTGGCTTGTGACGTAAAAGAAACATTAATTGTTTTTGGTGCAACGTCACTCTCCAATAAAAGTTACAACATTTTTCTAAGAATTTTTGACATGTTTTGATGTGTAATAACAGTTCACTGTAACATTTTCATCTTGCTAGTTAGGTAGTTGTTTTAATTTTTTCTAGATAATTTGATAAATGAATTTGCAAAATACTATTTTAGAAGTATGTTAACTTGACTTTTACTATTTTTTTTTGTTTTTTAACGATGTAATTTATTGGTATTGGGAAGTTATTTGGAATAATTTGAGATGAAGCAGATTTAAAATTTGATTTATTTTTCATCACAATTATGAAATAAAAAGCAAAATTATATCAAAAAATTATGTTGATTCTTGGCGTAGTTTAAAAAATTGCGAAAATATTTTACTTTTTGCACTTGGTTACATATATTCAAAAATTTTCCTTGAAATAATTGGCATGAGGGTGTGTTTTAGTTTGTTTGATTGTGAGTAGCTATTCCAAAACAACTTCTTTGCTGGATTTGGTTGATGCTTTATAGTACTTTGTGTTATAAAATCCGCTACTAAATGGCATTTACTGTCAGTATAGGTTGCAAACAATATTTTTAGGATATTATGCCTAGTATATTTTATACAGTAGTAATGTTGCACTCAATTTATTAGATAAAAATTTTGGAAAAAAGTTTTTGGATTATTTAAAAGTGTGCACAAATATTTTGCACACAATTCTGGTTTGTTAGTTAATGTCTTCGAGGCAGCGTCGCGGAAACAACTTAGAGAATAGTACATAGCCTTGTCCAACTATTTAACATTGTTGTGCTTGAGCGCAAATATTTTTTTATGGATAATCGTGTGACGAAATTGCAGTAAACCATTTTAAAGACTTTTACAACAACTTCAAAGCTTTCTCTTAATATAAATTTTTTAACAATTAAATGTTGTGAAGAACCATCATTAAAACAAAACAACTTCAAAAATACAAACACATGAAAATATACAAAATACCATTGCTTTAGTAAACATTAAGTTTGATTTACTTTTAAAAACTCAAAAATTGTAATGCCTTACCTAATAGAAATTTACATATATGCGGTCCTCCACAATTCCATCTAGAAACAACCCCATAGCATTCAATAAAAGATTCCAAAAAGTTGTAGTCAATATGGGTAAGACGAATTTGAAGGTCACTTTTGTTTTGAATAGGCATGATTTGTAAGCCTGTGATTTTCTGAGGACCTGCAAAAAGTTGTTCAATACTTGACGAATCATAAATAGTTTTGGTGATAAATTGTATTCGAAGTAGTTGCCTGTTATACTGTATATATATCTATTCTAACTCCTGCAACTGTGTGTTTTAAACTAGTGCTGGGCCCGGGTACTTCTTAGCCAACGGGTATAGACTAGTCCCATTCCGCTAAAGTATTTTTCGAATATCGTGTAGATACCAGTGCTTGGCACAATTACTTCTTGTCAATATATAATAAAAGTTTTTAAACTTTGGATCATTTGACAGACTACCCAGAGTTGTTGAAACGCATTGACAAAATAATTCTAGGTGGAAAAGGTTAAAAGGTGGGTTATTAAACAGTGTTGGAGTGCAGGGTGCGATTGACTGAGTTTTTTACTCACTCTACTTGACAGATCAATGTAACCAAAACCCGAACTTGCAAGTCAAAACCCCCACAACATCGAAATGCTCAAAATTCCTATCCTCCGAGAGTCGAGAGAGGAAATACCTGCGAGCTCAAGATGTTCTATTAACCGTGCCTATCACTATACTATAAACTGCTACAGGTTCAACCTAAAAATAGTTACTTGAATAGACCAGAATTTCATTTAATCTTAGCGGTTTATTGCAACTAGGCTTGAATTTGTTCATAAAGGTGCTATTACCATAAGGTCAATAGATAGTTTAGCCCAAGACACACAGTTGTTTTCATGCTACGCTTATGACAAAAGTCCTAAGCATTTTTGTTTACGTATCGTTATGGTGAAACCTTTTATGAGGAAAAATAATTTTTTTGAATGGTAAATAAATTATTAAACAAAATAAAACAGCTATAAAAATGTTTAAATGTGAATGTGAAATTATTAGCAAGTAATAGGTAAATTAAGTCTGTTTTGCTGTGACTACAAAAAATGATCTGGTAATGATAAAAATAATACAAAGAAGGAACACACAAAAAACTCTGAATATCTTAGATTGAAAATTACAGCTCGCGCATATAAGTGGTTATGTGTATAAAAATGTTAATGTTCTAACAGAAGTTTTCCATCAAAACTTTGAATGCGCGATACTCGCATCTTTCGATAATGGTGCAAAATAAACACGAAATATCAGACTGCCTTTTTCTAGAACTTTTTCTGGCAAAACAGATATAGAGACTGTAATGGCTATTCCTACTGGAGATAACACAAGTGCATGCATAAAAAGTGTCAGAATTTGCCGATTTAGATGTAGCAATAGAACCTTACAAAAATCAAAAGTAGAAGTGTAACAGCCCATTTCTAAGGAAAAAGACACATTTGAAAATTTCGATTAAAACTAGGTAACTTTAAAATAAATTTGTTTTTAGAAAGTTTCAAAAAGTAACAAATGCAAAAGGAAATATTAGTTAGTGATCAAAAGTGCACATGTTCTGTTTAAACACAATATACTGTGTGTGATATGATCAGATAATGATTGACTTAGTTTGTTGGCTAAATTCGCCATACAAGATTGACGATTGCAATCTTATGAGTTCAAATCCAGCAGTATGCAAGCATTTAATCTAAAAATTACAATTGCTTCCACTGGTGATACTGAATGACACACATATAGACACACCAACTTTTAGGTCTATATATATGAACTAGCTGCATTACCCGTCAACAGGAACAAATTCACCTACAGCAAGAGTTGTATTGAGAGTTGTCTTTTATACTGTAAAACAACTCCAAATATGCAGTCTATTGAAACTGTTTGGCTGGTCAGACTGCATACGCATATGCAGTTATACATGTGAATCATTTTAGGTAGAACAATGGAGATCTGCAATGTGCTTGACAGCTAGTCTACAACGCATCAGTCTCAAACCTCTCAAATCGGAGTTGTCCTAATTTTTTACATAGAACTGATTACGAAATTCAGATTGCTAGACAATATGAATTTTTTCAAACTGGCAGTATTTAAAAATTTGGCATGTTTTGAGAAATCCTATAAAATATTTTGCTATTGCGATGCTGAGCGATCGCTAGCATTTATTGAATGGAGACATCTACATGCACGATACATGACTTTTACACCTCTACATCGAATGAAGACGAGTAACACTAATCATGGCTCACCAGTTTTTTGTCTATAGCCTGTGTATTGGCATGGTATATACAAACAGTGCTACAGTAATGCGGTTGTGTTATTAAAATTTATTATCAGTTAAATCTACATGTATAACAGCACCGACAGCATGTCAAGGCAAATACAGCATTAGGAACATACACTAATAAAACATAACGCCAACAAGATAGCTTTTCTATGAGACAGAATAATAAAAAAAACGAATGCATGAAAATGTATATGTATACTGAAAAAATATGTTAGACAATGCTGCATGTGGATAATATGTAGGTATAGCAGTAAATGAAAAACGTAGCGTGTCACAGCAATAACATAATGTTAATTTGATGCAAGCATGACACAATAGTAACACAATATTAATCAAGGCAGCACTTGCGGATAGGCAACCTTTTTTTCTGTTGGGTGTATGAACCAACAGATTTTGACTTGTGCTTACTCTTGAGCAGGCAACGTACAGCTGGCCGCGACTAAAGTAGGAAGACAGTAAGTTGATACTAGCTACTTTGAGGAGCTGACCATGCAACTTGTTAATGGTCCTAGCAAAGCAGACTCTGGTTGGGAGCTGAATCCTTTTAAACTTAAATGGTAGATCTGTTGGAATAATTGGGATCATTGGAATAACAAAAGATTCTTCTCTACCAGATGCTTAAATGATTTTGGCCTGAATTACGTGTGAAAACATTTGCATAACAATTCATTGAGTGCCATTACACAACCTTGAACGATTGAGGTTGCGAAGAAACATGATCGGTGTTATTATCTTTAGCTGCAGTATATGAGCAGGAAGTCCATGCAAGTCCAATGAGTTTAAGAATTTCACAGGGTATTCTACAGCAGCCCCATCAGTCATGGGTGTATCAAAATAAGTGAAGGTTTTTGAATTGCCAGGTAGTTGGCCTAAAAGCTGTGATGGCAGCAGCTGCATCATTTTTGGGGCAAAGATAGCTTGCTCAGATAACCAATCAGCATATTGGAACCTCTGTGGCAGATTAGGGTAAACTTTGTCTTGAAGTTCCTCAGTTGAATCCACAAAGTGCCGCAGCCATCAAGTGACACAAACCACCCTCAGCACGCAAAATGCAGCAGTCCAGCAGCAAAATGTGCGCTTGTTTGTCGCCAAAAAAAGTGACATGCATGCTTTGTGTCAAATGCAACTGCACAACAGACAGCCACAAAAATGATGATTTGATACATGCATTTTTCTTATCAGCGGGTGTGCCTCGTTGTATAACAGGCAATATTTGGCAGAAATATCCAGAAAGTAAAATAGTTACCTCACCAAAAAGTCTATTATTTTCACGCAAGTCCTTCAGTGTAAGGTTAAGAGCTTCAAGTGCAACATTGTGCGACTTTGTGCACTCATCCCACACAACAAGAACGCATCTTTGCAGAAGTTGGGCAGCTCCTCGGTTCTTTTTTGATATTGCACACAAGATTCTCAATTCTGGCCAAATTGAGAGGCAGTTTCAGTGCTGAATGCGCAATGCAGCCACCATGGAGTAAAGTAGCTGCAATGCCAGATGAAGCTACAATCAAAGCAATTTTTTTCAGAATCTTGTACTTTTGCCAATATAAGATTAGTGACAAAGGTTTTGCCGGTCCCACCTGGTGCATGAAAAAACACCATACCACCGCTGCTTTGTTCAATTTTCTCCAAAATGCTGTGCAGCAACCGTTCATTAGTTTCAACATGGCGACGGAGCTTTTCACGGTCATATGCTGTTTTGCTTAATATTTCTCTGCACGCAACAGGTTGCTCCACCCTAACAAGCCTGGGAGGTCCATAAACTGAGAAATTGTTGTTTGTGACCTCGAACTCTTCGTCCTCAATAAATATAAGAGTAATATTGCAAATTCTATCCATGAACTGCGGTAGTTGGTCCTGAAGCAGTGGTTGCTTATTTAGCAGAATGTCTTCAGCCAAATGTTCCTTAAACCCTGGTTCTAGCTGAAGAGGGTCAGCAAAAAGGCATGTGCTCAAAATAATAGCAAACAACTGGCGCCGTTGAGCGGGTGACTGTACAGTTGCAATTTCTTTCAAGGCCTCCTTCCACTGTGCATCATCTTCCAATAGCCCCAAACGCCTGCATGCTTCATGAAAAGTGGCCCAGACATGACCTTCAACAGTTTTTAAATGCTGAAAAAACACTGGGCCAACCACATATTGCAGCATGATTCAAAGAAAGAAACATTCACGATTGTTGGGGTGAACAGTGTATACCCTTGCTAGGGCATCAGTTTGATACATGCCAAGATGACAAGGCACTGCAGCTCGATGAACTTGTCTCTTCCAGCATTTTGGTTATGCGACAAACGTGTAATAGGCTGACGATTGGCACTAGAGAAGCGTCCTGGCAAAATCATTAAATGTACAAAGCTTGAAAAAGGCTGTAAGGTTAGTGTCAAGTGGTTCTTGAAGTCGTTGCTGAAGGTTTGCTTTAGTGAAATACATTCTCTGGTCATTCCCGAGATGGACACTCAGATGCTGAACAGTTGGATGTCATGCATGATTGAGGAGACTGAAGATGCGCCACATTGCTTCATTTGCACTGATGTACCTTCTCCTCTCCTAGCATGGTACTTCATCCATCTGTGCTCCATCTCTTCTTAAACCAAACACTGTTTGATCACTACCCTTATTGACATATTTGCAAATGTATTTGATGGACTTCACTGAGTTGCAAAGTTTGACATTAATGTGTGCATTGAATACTTGGGACAGCAAAGAGCACTGAGGCACACTCCATCGATTGTCCAAAGTTATGTCGTAAGTCTCTCCAGCAGCTTGCAATGTGTGTTGTTTGGTGAAACCTCCATCATCAAGGGTATGACAAAAATACAATGGATACCCATCTATGCTGGTAACTATGTTTTAATGAGAGCCTTAAAGTACTTCTTGATACATGTGCCGTCTTTCATGCAGGGTGAATTGGAGTTTAGCCGGCCACATGGATCAGACAGCATATCATTTGAGTTCTCATCCCATTTGCTGTTGCAGGTAAATGTGATGAAGAAGTCTGGTCTGCCGTAACGTTGCACATAGGTCATGGCATCTTGTGTACGCTCGTGCATGTAGCGGGCCACTAGTAAAAGATAAAATAGTAAAGGTAAAATAAGTAAAGGTAAAATGACTATGTGACCTAGTTGGTTTGCATTCCGATCATCAGCCACTGCATCACACGAGTGGATGTAGTCATTAGCTCCTAGTCATGTCTTATTGTGGCGAATAAAACTAAATCTTTTTCAGTTTCAATTTTAGCGTACATGTCAACTGCAAACTGCAAAAACAGCTTTCGGCACCTGTGAATGTAGTTGAAGATACTATCACAAATCATTAGTCTGCTAGCGTAAAAATCCATAGCTGAAACCTTTTGTGTACTTGGCTCTCCTGTGCAAATCTCAGGCTGTTGCAGCTGAAAATTGTAGCTATCGTCACCTTGCCAGAAAATGAGTGGATACTGTAGGGTGTCATATGATCTGTGCATATCAGCTATCCTCCGCAGCTCATTACTACTTAACCGCAGAACATTATCCCGCCTTTCAAATTGCTGTCCAACTATTTGAATAACAACTTCATCGATGACAGGAGCATTGAATCTCTTTTCATGCTCTCCAAGATGGTGTTTTTTCAGCATGAACAACATTTTTCAAGTCACCCATGTTGTCATGCTCTCATGACCAGTATTGAAATCACCCACATATTTATTTCGCTCGTGTAGAACATCTTGAAGCTTACAGATTACGTTTAATCACACTCTTTTAACAATACAATGATGACGTTCTGCCTCCGCCCGCTGGTCACCCAATAAATAGATTTGCGGGAGCTGTGATTGCTCACCCGATATCGGAAGCAAGGATTAAAAAAAATGGTTGACTTGAACCTGAACTTTGAAATTTGGGTTAAATCCAGGATTATCAATGGTTTTTGCTGCAAATGATGTCATTTGAAAACAGCTGTTATACTTTCGTGTATTCTCCAAAAAATGTTCAAAATCAGGATTTTTGCCTTGGGATAGGTGAGTCAATACAGGTGGAATATCCTCAGAGAGTGGTTGTAGGCAAACTTTTCTATTGTTGCAACAAATGCCTGGCCTCTCGTCTTTCCAACAAAAGGCATTACTTCCGGAACATTTTTTTGACATTTGTCCCATAAAAAAGTTCTGATGGGCCCTACACTGTAGTGCAGGATTGTAGTCAAGTGCAAAGTTTTTTGCCCATGCACGGCGCCTGTTAGCTTCTGGCGGCCAAGCAGCTGCTGTACATGTACACGTAGTTGGTGCATCTTGCCGTGGGAGTCGTTGCTGAGTTGGCTCAGCAGATTCTGGACTTCTAGAAGCTGCAGCATCTATTCTGGCCTGCTTTCGATGTACCCATGTTTGTTCAGCAGTTTCTGCTCTTTTAGCAGCTGCTATTCTGTTTTGTTGTAGACGTAGCTGTGTTTGCTCTGCAGTTTCTGCTCGTCTAGCTGCTTATTTACAATTTCAGACTTTTTTTCTAGAGGAATCAATCTGTTCTTGCGTTTAGGCAGTAAGCTTTTTTGGAGGTAATGTACTGCTTCAAGCGTTTCTAAAAGTGAATGAGATGGTGTACTTTTTTTCAATATACAATGCTCACTTTCTTCTAATCGTCACCTATCACAACGCTCGGGGTGCCAATGCAAATTCTGTAGTACATGTAGCTGTAGTTCTGTAGTACATGTAGCTGTAGTTCTGTAGTACATGTAGCTGTAGTTCTGTAGTACATGTAGCTGTAGTTCTGTAGTACATGTAGCTGTAGTTCTGTAGTACATGTAGCTGTAGTTCTGTAGTACATGTAGCTGTAGTTCTGTAGTACATGTAGCTGTAGTTCTGTAGTACATGTAGCTGTAGTTCTGTAGTACATGTAGCTGTAGTTCTGTAGTACATGTAGCTGTAGTTCTGTAGTACTCGTAGCTGAAAAAAATATGAATCAGATTCAGCAGAAATGAACTTGGCAATACTATCACATAAAGTGGCAAATCCAACGTTTTTAAGTAATGGATGTGTGGAAATTCATAGACAATACAACATTGAATGAGAAGTGTTTACCTTTTTGAAGTAGAGCTTTAGTAGGTAAAACGCAGTAGCGAAAATGTGACGAAATGTTAAAAAAAATGAGTGTACAACCCTAAAACAGTTTAGGCCAAGCGTAACAGACTTTGACCAGAGATGAAACGGAAATAAAAGCAGAAAGAAGACCTGACCGCAGGCAAAAAAGTAACAATGCTAGCAACAAACTGGAAAGATCACAAGGAGGTATGATTGCTAACAGCTTATTCACCTGTTCAAAAAAGGGTTGCAATTTTGAATCATTGACACCAAAAAATCCCCCAGGTGGTACAGGAATACAACACGTCAACACTTGGATTTTGCTTTAATGATCAGATGACCGATAAAGTTTCGACTAGAAAATTGCTGAAAAGTGTTGTGTTAATGTAGTGTTAAATATATATAGGTATATGTATATATATGTTTAAAAGTCCAACTGCGATTGATGAGTGCACCACACAAAACAAATTTGTAGCGCCAATATTAAATTTTACTTTCTTCTCAATATTTGTTCAAATAATTCATACTCCACAAATTATTTTTTTAAGTTTCTAATGTAGAGTTTTCTTTTTATTTGATGTTGCACATGCTTTTAGTTACTATATTCATATATATTTTAATACATACATGTATTTATACATATACATATATATATGTATATGTATATATATACATATATATATGTATATATATACATATATACGTTTATATATATATGTATATATATATATATATATGTATATATATACAGGACGGATAGCGCAGTTGGTAAGGTGTAGGGACGGTGATCATTAGGTCCTTGGTTTAAACTCCAACAACTGCACCCTTCTGGTGGTCGTTAGACAAGACCCTTGCTTGTATAACGTCTACAACCTCTATAATGAGTGTAATAACCAAAGCCATGCCGGCTCGGACGTCGCCCGATCAAACAAGGTCCGCGCTGCTTGTAGCGGAACCAAGACAAGGCAGTGGAAAATGGGCTACTGGATAAAAACAGATGAATTGGACTCAGACTGATAACACGGAATTCATGCGGTGCTACTTTATGAGTGAACATCAAAAGTGGGGCTATATGGTAAGGATGCGCCAACTGTGAATAAACATGCGCCCTGATTTGCCACTAACCGCTAAGCAACTTTTATCTCAGAGAAGTAACATAATCAAGCGGCACCTCATATCAGAACTTGAAGTAAATGAAATTAAGTAACAGTTCACCCAAGTAACCTCAACCAACAAGGAGTGCATATCCTCACACACCGACACACATACTCGATCTTGTGTTGACTCGCAAGTTGAAGAAGACATGCACTTTGACCTTGACCCAAGGGTGAAGGAGCTTGCAGAAAATATCATCAACAAGATGCCAGCTGCTAATGATTATGGATGCAGGGTACCACTACGGAGAGTTAGCAAGACCACACCCAGGAAGCTGTTACAAGACACTAAATTGGCACTGGAGTCGATCTCAACTAAATCGATCAGTGAGACTAATGCCTTAATCTACAGTACGGCAACCGTCGTCTTGGAAGATATGGGTATTAAGCCACTGTTAACAAGGCTTCAAGCCATTCCATCTTGGCAGCTGAGGCTACAAAATAAGATCAAGGACTTGCACAAGAAAGTTAGTAGGCTCAGTGAAAGATCTAACCACAGTTTGGAGCGTCCAAAAGGGGAAGCCACAATAGAAGCTCTAGAATCTGCCAAACAGCAGCTAGTAACACTCTCGGCACGACTGAAGCGGTACACCAAATAGCGGGATAAGAAGATAATGAACAAACTGTTCATCAATAATCCATCTAAAGTGTATTCTCAGTTCAAAGGTGAACTGCGGAGGCCAATGTCAGATCCTTCCCGATCCAGCGCCTCAAAGTCTTGGAAGGACTTCTGGGAGAAAGAGACTACTCATAACACTACTGCAAATTGGCTTAAAAGGTTTAAAGAGAGCCACCAACACACTGTGGCTCAGCTAGGACTCACCATCAGCGAAGTGGACATCAAGTGCAGAGTGCAGCATATGAAGAACTGGGCAGCACCTGGTCATGAAATGATTCAAGCCTTCTGGTCGAAGAAATTGACATCACTTTACACTAGAATGGCTAAGCAGATGGAATGCCTAATAGAAGAAGGCGACCATCCGTAATGGCTGACCAAAGGACGAACTGTACTTGTAATAAAAGATCCAGAACAGGGGCCGATTCCTAAAAACTATCGACCAATAACGTGCTTGCCCACCACCTGGAAACTGCTCTCAGGAATAGTTGCAGACAACCTGGAAGAGCACATGAGTCGCTATATGAACAGTGCTCTGAAAGGAATTGGGCACAACTCACGAGGAGTCAAACATCAGTTACTGGTGGATCGGACGGTCTGTCAAGACAGCAGGAGAAAACATTCCATTCTGGCTATGGCTTGGATTGACTACAAAAAGGCCTATGACTCAATTCCCCATACTTGTGTACCTCAGTTCGTACAATTTTCACTCTGCTCTTGTGGCATTCATCAAGATGTCAATGGCCAAATGGAAGACGGAACTGGAGGCTAATGGCAAAAAGCTGGCGAGTGTAAAAATTAAGTGAGGCATCTATCAGGATGACTCCTTATCACCGTTGCTTTTCTGCATATGCATAAACCCTCTAAGCAATAAGCTGGAGTAGAGTCAAAATGGGTATCAGTTTAAGAGTGGCACCAAGATAAACCACCTCTTCTACATGGATGACATCAAGCTGTACGCTAACAAAGAAAGGGACATTGATTCGCTAATACACCTCACTCAGGTATACAGCAAGGACATCGGAATGACCTTCGGTATTAAGAAATGTAGAAGGCTAGTTCTTAAGAAAGGCCATTCTATGCTCACAGATGGCCTAAGAATGCCAAATGGTACCATCAAAGATATAGAAGAAGGGTACAAGTACTTGGGGATTATGCAAAGCAACATCAACCACGAAGCCGAAGTACGCCACAAAGCCATTACTGAATACAAGAAACGCCTTCAGCAGGTCTTACGGAGCCAGCTCAATGCCAAGAACCAAGTCATGGCAATAAATACCTACGCACTGCCAGTAATAAGATATTCAGCATGCATAATGAAGTGGGCTGAGGAAGCCTTCAAGGAAACAAATATAGCAATTAATAAACTGCTGACCATGCATGGAGCACCCCACCCAAAATCTGATACTACTAGATTGTATCTTGATAAGAAAGATGGCGGTAAGGGACTCAAAAATGTACAGCAGACAGTGAAAGCAGAAAAGCAAAGCATCAAAGCCTATGCAACCTCCATGGCCACTTCAGATAAGTCGCTAGCTGAATTTCGATTGGCTGCTCTTACAATGGACCTTCGCCCTGATGATGAGGAAATTGACTGGCACACGAAACCTCGTCATGGTGCTCACCACCGACAAATATCTAAGGTTGGCAATCTTCACCAGACATATATTTGGCTAAACAAAGAAAACCTAATGGCAAATACAGAGTCGCTAATCATGGCAGCCCAGTAGCAACTGCTCTCAACAAGGCAACTCCAGACAAAAATCTATAACACTAGCGACGTTCTTAGGTGCAGACTTTCAAAGATGCACCTGAGACCATCCAACACATCATCAGTGGATGCAACCATCTAGCAGGAAACGCATACACTGAGCGGCATAATCATGTCGCAGGTTTTGTGTATAGAATTCTATTTGACGAATATGGCCTTAATAAACCACAACGCTGGTGGGAAGCACCTGGTAAGGTCAACGAAAATGGCCGCGCTAAGATGCTCT